>NC_141675.1:5300171-5978504 GCF_028749965.1 Puma concolor
TTCCAACATCCCTCAGCACTCAATTCCTTCTTAAAACTCTCAGCTCGTGGCTTTCTGCAATACTAACCTCCCAGTGTTCCTCAGGACTCTCTGATCTCTCCTCCTCAGAACTTATCATGAGCTCATTTTTCTCTACGAGCTCCTTAAATTTTAATGCAACCAAAGCTTCCAGGCTTAACTCCCTCTTTTTACTCTAGGCTCCACAGCCCCCCACACCCCACCCCAGGTGACACTGGTGACCCGTAAATCTTCTGTCCACCTCAGACTTTTCTCCCACTGTCCTGATCCAACTGGCGATTAGCTACTCGGGCTGTCCCACTGGAACCTGAGACTCAACGTGTTACAAACGGAATCTGTAGCCCTTCCTTTCGGCTTGCTCTTCCTCCTTCTGTTCCGGTCACCCAAAACCTGAGGTGAAGAATCAACACAATGCCCCTCTTTCTTTTTTTACGCCCCCCCCCAACACATACATTAGGTCATTCAACCTCAACTAGGTAGCTCCCGTCAAGACTCTCTCTCTCTACTATTCCTTCCATCCAAACTGTCCTCCCCACTCCCACTATCGCTGCCGTAACTCAGGCTCTTGGCGGCTCCAGCGAAGATGACTACAGCAGCTCCCCGGCTAGATTTCTGCCTCCTACCAGTCATTCTCCACATGGTAGCTAAACCCGTTATGCTACAAATCAAATCTGAAAAGGGTTTCACCCTTCAGTGGCTCCTCCACAACTTGCAAAACCAAATCTAAACTCCGCAGCACACAAACCCCTTCACGATTGGTCCCTACGGTCTCTCTAGCATCTTCTCCTCTCATTCCCCAACCTCTCCCCAGCCATACTGAGTTATCAGCCTGGCAGCTTCCCATATGGTTCTACTTGTTTCACACCTGCACGCCTGTAGAGCACTTAGAAAACAATACAGAGGGGCGCCTGGGTGGCGCAGTCGGTTGGGCGTCCGACTTCAGCCAGGTCACGATCTCGCGGTCCGTGAGTTCGAGCCCCGCGTCGGGCTCTGGGCTGATGGCTCGGAGCCTGGAGCCTGTTTCCGATTCTGTGTCTCCCTCTCTCTCTGCCCCTCCCCCGTTCATGCTCTGTCTCTCTCTGTCCCAAAGATAAATAAACGTTGAAAAAAAAAAATTAAAAAAAAAAAAAAAAAAAGAAAACAATACAGAAAAACCCGTAAAACAATACTGTTCACGGAGCTATGTATTAGAACTTTTAGAACATAGACAGGAAGGGTATCTTATGATTCTATTACAGTAGTTCCCTGTTGGGTGAGAGGGGTAGGGGAAGATAGGCCTCGGGAGTGAAACAAAGGACCCTAGACTTGGTTTATACTGTCTTCTTTCTCCCTTCTTTCTCATCTTTTTTTAATCTGAAACAATTATCACCAAACATTATACTATTATCAAAACCTTCCTGCATTTAATATTTTCAAAGAGTAGTGCATGAAACCACACACTTCAATGTCTTAAAAAAGAGAGAGAAACCTCTAGCTTTAAAACTTTTGTCCTACTGTGCTCATGTAACACTTTTCAAGGGAGGCAAATTAAAACTTTGTAATTTGACAGAAACGCATTTAACCAAGCCAACTGTGGAGCTGCCCGCCTGCATGTGTATCCATTAGATAAAACCCATGTAACTAGCATAAGAAGAAAAGACAAAATACGATCTCGATCTTTACAGACTACGCTTTAATTTCAAGAAACCTGAAATACAAAATTCTAGAAAGTGAAACATTCAAGGAAAATGACTAATTCAGGTAGCTAAGACTCAGAGTTTACTGTGTTTAATTTTGTTTATTTTTCCATGACACTCATGCCAAAAGAACCGTGAAAGACAAATTGAGACATAATATTTATTGTGTTGCTATGGTTTCCAGACTAACAAATAAAAATCATTACTCGATTTCTTAGCAACTTCCCTTTAGTAGAAAGTCTCAGGTACCATTTTTTCTTAATTAAATCTTACAACGTAATTATGGTTAACTACTTTCTATAAAGTTTTTGGTAGTTGAAGACCAACTGTATAAATTTTTCTGAGCACAAACAGCTACATGTATTAGACAAAATCTAGGGATTTTTAAGCCATTTTCTTCTGATGTCAAACGACTATATACTCCTTTTATTGAGACCTTTTGATGGCAAAATATTCTTTTGTAATGAGAGAGGAAATTTAAGATCACAGACTTTACTACTGAGGTCTGAATATAACCTAACAGAGAGATCACTCAGGAGAACTGAAACTTTGGATCTGCAGTGACACATCTAACCAAAGGGAAATTACGAATCACAGTAGAAATACTTTGGGAGAAAAAGAAAGGGTGTTGCCAGTAACGTCTTCATATTTAGGTTACTGATACTGTGCTGTTTGAACTTTTTTTTCCAAATTCCTGTAAGTCACAGGAATGGTAAAGATTATGACAATGAATGCTATACCAAATATATTTCAATCACACTGACACAAAACTAAATCTTGTTAATTTTGGTTAGAAGAACAAATCAAGAACAGGGAGATACTCAGAGTGACGCTGGCCATTACAGAGCCAGAACTCTGGCTCAGTTCCAGGGGTAAATGGGAAAAAAAATGGAGAGAGTTCTGAACTCAATGGACGCTGGTTGCATTCATGTATTAATGCCACTGGAAGGAATTCTAAATGACTAAAAACAACTTAGATTTGCTCTTTCAAAGGATTTGTCTAATAAAAACAGTAAGTACAGGGGGAGAATTTTTTTTAACTGGGTAGAAATAAAAATATAGTCACTCTCCAAAACTCTGAAAAATTAACTCACATTTCACAACCTTTTATAAATTTTTGAAGACCACTGTTGAGAACACTCGAAAGTACTTAAAAATTTTTTTTCTAATGTTCATTCATTTTTGAGAGAGACACAGAGTGTGAGCGGGGGAGCAGAGAGAGAGGGAGACACAGAATCTGAAGCAGGGTCCAGGCTCTGAGCTGTCAGCACAGAGCCCAACACGGGGCTTGAACCCACAGGCTGCGAGATCATGACCTGAGCCAAAATTGGGTGCTTAACCAACTGAGCCACCCAGGTGCCCCAAAAATATCTTAAACAAGAATAACTCTGCTTCCTATGAAGTCAGCTTTTCAGACAAATCGGATTTGCACAGAACAATGTGAATCAAACACAAAAGGATGATCAAAAAAGTGTCAGAATTAAGACTTGAGACTTGACCTTGAAATCCTTGGAGTGCTTTAGGACTCAACCTGAGGAATGATTACTTTCAACTCTATACTTCCTCCCTAGACAATCTCACCAATACTCACAATTTCAATTACGTTCTACATGCTCATAAGTCTCAATTTTTATCTACAGCCCAGACGTCTCCTTGGAACTCTTGATCCATATCCACAAACTGCCTCTTCATCATCTCCACTTAGATGCCTCCCGGACACCTTAAATACAATACACATAAATCCGTGATCCTCCCTCTCCAAGCCTCCTCCCCACTTGAATGTTCCCTACCACCACCCAGATGATGCACAATCCAAACCTTTCCCTCTCTGCTACCCAAACACAGCCACTCACCAAGCATCGACTACTTACTTCTCCGTCCCAACCACCTCTCAACATGCCCAGCGTCATACCTCTGGGCCAGGCCCCCACTGCCTCTGAAAGTCTCACGACTCATCTCCCCACATCCACTAATGTCCTTTTTGATATAATCTCCAACCTGCACTAAAGTCATCCTTTCAAGGCACAGATCTGATCACGTCATGCCCCTACACAAAACCTTTCAATGGTTTTCCACTGTTCTTAGGACACAGACCCAAATCCTAAATACAGTCTAAAAGAACCTGCCTCAGGGTTCTCAGCCTTGGCCCTACTGACATTTGGGCCAGATAATTCTTTGTTGTGAAGGTATCCTGTGCACAGCAAGATGTTTAGGGGCAACTCTGGTCTCTAGCCACAAGCTCTGGTAGCACACCCCTCCTCCTGTTATCTCCAAAATACCTCCACACATTGCCAAATGTCCTCTGGGAGACAAAATCACCCTTGGTTGAGAACCACTGGCTTATATGATCTGGCTCCTGCCTACCTCTCTGACTCCTCTCCTCCTTGCTGTGCATGTTGGTGTTAGTGATCTCACGGAAGGCATAATACTTTCAGGGTGTAGGAGCCCCCATGCAAATTTCAGTCCTACCCTTTCTAGCTATGTGACCTTGAGCAAGTTACTCACTTCTCCACACCTTGCATTCACCATGGATAAAATGAGAATAGCAGACCACCTCACGGCATCGTCATGAGGACTAAATCCCTTTAAAGAACTTAGGACAGTGACTCGTACATAATACAAGCTCAGGAATCAGTAAATATTAGCTGCTGTTATTATTCTTCGAATTCTCCATACTCTTTTAGTCTCAAAAGCTTGTCACACATTCTTCCCTCTGACTGGAAAGCTCTTACCTACATCTGGCAACTCTCTTTCCCCTCAATAATTCCACTCATTCTTCAGAACTCAGTTGAAAGGGCACTTCCTCAGGGAAGCCTTCCCAAAGCCCCCAAACATGTCAAGCCCCACTGCCACACACTCTTTAATAAAAGCATTTACTTTTTATTCAAAGCACTTAACACAGTTGCAAACAGATTACCGTATTTCCTTGATTCTAAGAATGCCGCTGATCAGCACTGACAATCACAACGTGCAAGACAAAAAAAGAAATTACCGTGTAAAATGTAGATACTAATTTTGAAGAAAAAAAAGGAACTGAAAGTTGAGCTAGTCCATTATGTAGTTTCCCCTGTAGAATCTAAGCACCACGAGGGCAAGGACTGTGTTAGACGTGTCTACCCCACATCCCTCATACCTGACACATGTGCTTGCAGAGAACAGGTGTGCATACTGAATGGATGACATTCAACATCTGTGCAGTTTTTTTCAACTCTATTCTTAAATGAAAGATGGTATTAACACCCATAAATATGGTGATTATGGTAATTCACAATACTTGCATCTTCAAAAGCTGCTATCCTTGTCAAAAGTTTTTCATCCTTAATTTATCCTAAAAATGAGTACGTTACTCAAGTAAAATAGTGAGGTAACCACAGGACCATTAGCTCTACCAACCTATTATAGTTAGCATTCCACAAAACAATAACACCAGATGAGGAAGGGTGCCTGGGAGGCTCAGTTGGTTAAGCATCTGACTTCGGCTCAGGTCATGATCTCATGGTGTGTGAGCCCTGCCTGCATCAGGCTCTGTGCTGACAGCATGGAGCCTGCCTGGGATTCTCTCTCTCTGCCCCTCCCCCACTCATATTCCATCCCCCCCATAAATAAATAAATAAATAAACAAACAAACAAATACATAAATAAATAAATAAACTAACAAACTTTAAAAATAGAAAACAGGGGCACCTGGCTGGCTCAGTTGGTTAAGCATTGGACTTCCACTCAGGTCATGATCTCATAGTCTGTGAGTTTGAGCCCCACATCGGTCTCTGTGCTGACAGCTCAGAGCCTAGAACCTGATTCAGATTCTGTGTCTCCCTCTCTCTCTCTCTCAAAAAAAAAAAAAAAAAAAAAAAAAAAAAAAAAAAAAAAAGCAAGCAAAAGCATTAAAAAAATTTTTTAATACAAAACAATAACACTGGACAGTATCTTTTAAACTATAAGCACAATTCTTCCCTTTATATCCTTCCATTCAGGCTGGTAATCCATAATCAAAACCCACAAGCTTCTGATTCTCACACCAGATGCCTGGATGACTATTACTTCTGTAGGCAGCAAAATGCAATCCAACCACTGACCATCAACAGATAAATGGATAAACAAAATGTAATATATCAAACAGTGGAAAATTATTCAGCCATAACAAAGGAGTGAAGTAATTTAAAGGAGGGGGAAGGAATGAAGTTCTGACACGTTACAACATGGATGAATCTTGAAATCCTTACGCTAAGTGAAAAAAAGGCAAATACAAAAGGATAAATACTATATAATTCTACTTATATGAAATATCCAGAATTAAGCAAACTCCTAGAGACCTAAAATAGATTAAAGGTTACCAGGGGCTGGAAGAAGGGGAATGAGGAGTTCTTACTTAATGGCTACAGAATTAACATGTGGGGTGATGAAAAGGTTTTGGAAATAGACAGTGGTGATGGCTACACAACATTGTAAATGGAATGAATGCCACTGAATTGTAGTCTTAAAATGGTTAAAATGGCAAATTTTGTTATATATATTATAATCACAACTTTTAAAAGATAATGTAAAATACCAAAAACCATTTCTTTTTTTTTTTTAATTTTTTTTTTTTCAACGTTTATTTATTTTTGGGACAGAGAGAGACAGAGCATGAACGGGGGAGGGGCAGAGAGAGAGGGAGACACAGAATCAGAAACAGGCTCCAGGCTCTGAGCCATCAGCCCAGAGCCCGACGCGGGGCTCGAACTCACGGACCGCGAGATCGTGACCTGGCTGAAGTCGGACGCTTAACCGACTGCGCCACCCAGGCGCCCCCCAAAAACCATTTCAAAAGCATACCAAAAACATTTCAAATGGGTGAATTATATCTTAATAAAGCTATTTTTAAAAAATGAAATCTGAAAGCTCTAGCAGCCACAAATGTTGAAAAGAAATAAAACCTTCCTTCGTTATCACAAGTAGGTATATGCTCCAAACACGTCCACACGTACATCTGCTCAACAAGTCTCTGAACACTCCATTTGCTAGACTCCAACTCCAGCTCCTATAAAATCAATTTCTATGCTCGTCACTGATCTTTTAGATTTAAGAGAACTGTCCATTAAGAGCATGAATCTTTTTGGGTCCTGGATCTCAAGGGAAATCACAGAATTTTAGAGCTGGAAGGACTCTCAGATCATAAGATCCGAAATTAAGCAATGTTCTGATAACTTCCATTTGGAGAGATGTGCATGAAACATGTTTTCTTCGTATTTTCAGCTCCAAAACAAGGAGATTAGTAATATTCCAGGCTTCTTGATACCTTAAAAAGACTGTTTGCTATCCCTTCAAAGGCTTAACTTCTTCTGGGAACACTCACCATAACATTCACCCAACTTACTGCAAGTAAGGCGCAAGGCGGCATAAGCAGCTTTTGCCCAACCCTCATCTTTTTCCTTTGGAGAGCCAGCAGCCTCAGGCTTCCCAATTGGGTACACTCTGTGCTGTTAGGTAATTTTCGCTTAAAGTCCATGCTTCAACTGCATTTCCCCCAAACCTCTGGAACAATCAAAGCCAAACAAGCAAGAAAGGAAAGAATCCGCATTGGTCTTCTGACGCCCTAGAGGACTTGCTGGTGACCCCTTCTGACTCAGCTCCTCTGAGCTCTTCTGAGAGCTGTGACAGACCAACACCCCCCCCCCCCGCCCCCGCCCCCAGCCGCAGAGCAGTCACATGCCTACTACACGGTGGGACTTCTAAATCCATCCACATTCCTGCCTTCCCAGAGCAATCTTCAAACTTCTAAATGTCCTTCTTAGAATGTACACAGGTCTTACAAAACAAAGACTTCGACCCCTGTAGATGGGTGGTGATAATGGTTACACAACAATGTGAATGTACTTAAAGCCACAGAATCCTACATTTTAAAAATGGTTAAGATGCTAGGTTTTGTGTGTGTTTTACCACAATGTACTCAGTTCCGTATTTAGCAGGCAAACTATCCAGTCTGCAGAATGTATTTATGCCTTTTGTTTCTTTTCCTCCTCATTCTCCCCAGTTCCCTGACTTGGGACCAACGGAGGAGCAAAGAAACCTGAGCAAATAGTAAGCAGGAGGAAAAAGAGATTATTTTTCTGTATTTATGGCATTCCCTGTCTACTGCAAAAAGCAATTTGAAGTGAGAAAAGAAAAATTAAACACTTAAAATTTAACTATAAAAAAAAGGATTAAGCTATTGTCCTCTTTAAAAATGATAAGGGTGGGGCGCCTGGGTGGCGCAGTCGGTTAAGCGTCCGACTTCAGCCAGGTCACGATCACGCGGTCCGTGAGTTCGAGCCCCGCGTCAGGCTCTGGGCTGATGGCTCGGAGCCTGGAGCCTGTTTCCGATTCTGTGTCTCCCTCTCTCTCTGCCCCTCCCCCGTTCATGCTCTGTCTCTCTCTGTCCCAAAAATAAATAAAAAACGTTGAAAAAAAAATTTTTTTTATTTTTAAAATTTTTTTTTTTCAAACGTTTATTTATTTTTGGGACAGAGAGAGACAGAGCATGAACGGGGGAGGGGCACAGAGAGAGGGAGACACAGAATCGGAAGCAGGCTCCAGGCTCTGAGCCATCAGCCCAGAGCCTGACGCGGGGCTCGAACTCCCGGACCGCGAGATCGTGACCTGGCTGAAGTCGGACGCTTAACCGACTGCGCCACCCAGGCGCCCCATTGAAAAAAAAAAAAAATTTTTTTAATAAAAATGACAAGGGTTCTGTTCATTTTTGTTTCTTCCTAACTTCAGGCATGTTGTGTGTGTGTGTGTGTGTGTGTGTGTGTGTGTGAGTGAGTGAGTGAAAGGAGAAAATAAGGATTAAGGACTATCTGCGAGTGTCAACCAAGCAATGTATGAATGGACAATTAAGAATTGGCTATGAAAACTGTAAAGGAAAGAAAAATAACCACAAGGAATATATGAAAGAATTGTTAAAACTGCCGAACTTCTAAAGTTTTCAAACCACTACATCACACATTGGGCACCCATGCAAATAAAAGTCGTCAATTTAGTAAAAACTGTCCCTTTCACGTTGAAGGCTAAGATCAGCTTTTTGACCAGATTATTGGAGATGGTATATTCATATTGAGAGCTCTGAAAACAGAAACATAAACTAGAAATACTGGCCTTTTAAACCCTTTTATAGTACTAACTTTTATTATTATACTATAACTTATCATTTAATAATCGGATTAAATTTGTTATTGCATAGCAAAATAATAATATACAGGGAGGAAAACAATCTGGAAGTATAAAAAACTGACCATCCAAGTGTATTTTGGTTCATGGTCCCCAAACCTGACTGGCCATCAAAATCCTCTGGGAGGAAGTGTGTGTGTAGGTGTTTGTGCATACCCATACGTGCACACACACTTAAACACAGGTTTCTGAGCTCAACCCCCACAGATTCAGATTCACAAGCACAGGTAAGGCCTGGGAATCTGAACGCTGAAAAATTTCCCTGAGTCTGGCAATCAAAAATGTTTTAGAACACCTATCTTACTACATTTTTTTTTTACCAAAAAAAGACTCTTTTACCTGTATTCTCACTTTCAATTATGACATTAATAAGCAACAAAATAGCCACTGCAAGCCTAACACTATGCTGAAGGTTTACATGCTTTATTTTCTTTAATTGCCACAACAGCCTTATAATACAGGAAGACAATACTGTTCCCATTTTACAGATGAGGGAACTGAAATCCACAGTAGCTACTTAACAAAATTACTCAACCAGCAACTAGCAGGGCCAGAATTAAAAGCCACACTTACAACTCTCCAAAGCCTGCCTATTCTGGAAAAGTATGGTACAGTAGAATGAACAATGGCTTTACAGAGCTGAATTTGAGCCCCAGGTCTCGTACCTTTTAGACATTCATCTCAGCTTCGTCCGTTTCCTTGTCTGTAAATAAGGCTAATAACAATACCTATCCTACCTAACACACAAAGTTATTATGAGAATCAAGATGTGCAAGTACTTTCAAAATCATGAAAAGTTACAGAAAACAAACTGGGGGAGTTGGAGAATATTGAGTAACAGTATAGCATAGCGAGTGTTTGAATGCTCAGACCTTGGAGCCAGACTTCATGTGTTTGAACCCAAGCTCTGCTATTTCCTGCCTATGTGACCTGAGGAAAAATATTTAACTCTTCTGTGAGATGGTTTCTTTATCTGTTAAGATGGAGATAAAAATAAAACCAATCTCAGAATTTTGTGAAGATTAAATGAATTAATGCAGTTTGAATGCTTACAATAGTATTTGTCACATAGTAAGTATGCAAGTGTTAAATGTTTAAAGGCACCCACTTTTGCAAATGAAGTGTCACATCCAAAAAAAAAAAGAGTTGAAACATTTAGTAAAATACAGACAAGCCTAGAAGGTGCTCACATTTGCTTTCCTTATAGAAATCTGGATAAATCTCTCCAATTTGGGAGGTAAACATCTTGAGTAGTTTCAGTTTTCAACTAAAACTATGTGGCTCCCAAAATGCCTCATTTTTGCAAATACTTAACATCACTATAACTCCTTTTCATTCCATTTTCAAGTATCTTTTACCCTTTTATCTGAAAATAGCTCACTTGATTTTTTTGAGAGAGAAAAGAGAGGGGGCGCAAGTGAATGAGGGGCAGAAAAGAGAGAGGGAGAGAGACAGAGAGAGAGACAGAGAGAGAGAGAGAGAAGCAGGGCTCACCCAGTTTGGGAATCAGGCTCACCCGATGTGGGGCTTGAACTCACAAACTGTAAGATCACATGACCTGAACCGAAGTCAGATGCTTAATGACTGAGCTACCCAGGCGCCCCTCACTTGAGGTTTTTTAAATATCACAATTTTGTCAACCGTTTTTAGATCACTTTTGTTTTTGCCTCAAACATCGTTCTACAGAATTTGACTTCTAATTCAAAAGCTAACTGAGTAGCTGACCAGAGGAAAAAGTTAACAAAGAGCTGGATCAAAAAGAGACCGTATAATATGTCAAAAGGAAACAGCACTAGCCCTAAATGAGCTATTTACTAAGAATAACAAAGAGGAAGTGGTGAGGGCCTAATCCTCACAAAAAGAATATAATTTAATAACGCTCTACCCAATTCTCGTGCCAGATTAGTTTACCGTCAGGTCTGCAGCTGCAGACAGAGTCAGAGTCTGAAACAAAGTTGGCACCTCACTAAGAAATCACAGCTGGGAGTTATCTTAAATTTCCAACATGCAACAGGAAATGCTGCCAGTGATTCAAAGGTGACAGCCCTTTCCATTTGTTTCTTTCTCCTAAGTTGTCAACAAACCAAAACAAAAATGCTGCAGAAGCTCTGGTACTAGCTAAAAGTTAAACATAGAAATTCCAACGCAGTATTTCAAAACCCAGCTAAAGCAACTGAATCTGAGCAGACACCAAACAAGGATTGTTTCCGCCAACATTTATACGGTGCCTCCTGGAATATGTTAACAGTACAGCCCATGAGCGTTTCTATGATACAGCTGTCAGATTTGCCACATTCTAATTACGTTAAGTTTCAATACTGAAGGTTAATTACAAATTTCAAAACATTCCAACAGGTACCTCAAAGTAATCCGCAACAAATAAAAGGAAAAACTAATTTCAGGTAAGAGGCACAGCCAAATAAAGAGACGGTAACTGTATTTCACTCCAACACATCATTTCGAGGCCACATATAACATCTCACAGTAAGCATTCTGAAATTAGCTCAGTTAACGAGAAAGTCTACCGAGATCTACCCCCCGCCCCCCGGCTTTTGCAAAGACTCAGTGTTGGGAGGGGGTTTTCCAGACACACCTCTCTGGCAATGTTACTCAAAGCTTCATCTTCTGCAGAAAATCGGTCTTTTACAGGCGTCCTTTTCCTTCCAGAACCAGGCGTCCCCATGTTGTCTTCTTAACAGGTCCTTAACTGTGAAACGTGATTTCACTGTTTTCAGCCCTGAAATAAACAGACACAGAATAACTTAGGATGTTTCTCTTTGTATCACTTTAAAGCTCCTTTATACATTTGCTTTTAGAAATGTGAAGTTATGTTTCTGTATTTAATTTACATGTAAATTAGTCACCAAATACTTTTTCCCCCTATCAAATTATGCCAATAAATTTTAGAATACTTAAATTTATACTTTTTTACCATACTACTCACGGCAACCTACTAGAATGTGTGGTAATATTAGCCTCAGAAAACTGCGGTCAGTAGTAATTCTTATCAGTATACAGTATACTTATCAGTATAAAATTAATACAGGTATTGCTAAAACTTATTCCCATTCCAGAGCAAAAAAAAAAAAAAAAAAAATTTCAGAAAAGTCATTCAGTCTAAAGCTCTGAAAGAACGTATCAAGAAATTTTAGTATAGAACTTTAAACTTACAAAGGTAAGTTGGCTGTTTAATGTAATTTAAGAAACAATTCCAATTAAACTATTACCACATAAAAGAACAAATGAAGGCTTATTATTCTGCAATTAACAATAACTAACACTGTCCACACAACAAATATCTGAGTGCCTGTCACTGCCAGGTACTGTGGAAAGTGCCAAAGATACAGTGACAAATTAAACTGACTCAGGCCAATGATTAAGAATGTATCTGTGGATCTATTATTATTGTGGTTATTATGAAAGAGACCTATTTTTACAAAAGAGAGAAGAAAAATTCATCTGCCAGGATTAAATAATAAGGATAATAAAGATCATCTAACCTTCCAAACACATGGTATTTGAAATTAAAGATTCCCATGAGAAAAAGCATCCCCATTTGCATGACCTCCCTCTCTCCTATACACATTCCTGAGAAGTACGGCTCATTTAGTAAAATACTCATTAACTTAAAAAAATTTTTTTCCTAGCTTTAACAAAATAAACTGACAAAATTTCATTACACTGTGAGTCACAAAGGAATTCTCATGTAAGTCTGTCCCAGTAGAATAAACTATATAAAACTCCAAGTGACTTTAATGTGTTGGAATTTACTTGGTTCAGGCAAACTAAAATAGAACTTCATCAATTCACTCTTCTAAAAAAAGTCTTCTCCAATGAAAATTCAAGCCATTCCCCTCTTATCTGACACCATTTCTTATTCCCACATAGCTAGCATGCTATGTTTGTCAATCAAAATGAAGACGGATGATAATTCATTACCCTGCCACAGAAAATCTATCTGGGCACGATAAGCAATGGAAACAAAGAGAAAGAATGTAGGCCTGAAACCAGCAGCTGATAAGTCCCAGCCACAAATCGAGACAATTTCTGAAAAGCTCCGTGCTGGTTTTTCAGAAGTCTCCCATCATCCCCATGCTCAGCATCATTTTAAAGACCATACACCTTAATAGTAACAATGCACAAATACTAGTCACCTACTGAGAAAAAAAGCAGCAGGTAACGCTTTTCAAAGACAGGAGTGACAATTTAACCGATGCACAGTGATATCACCCAGTATCTGTCCTTCAGCTAGCTTTCCAAGGGCACATTCAAAGACCATTCACAGAAACAGGAGACAAAAGCAGGCATTTTCTAATTCCAGGAACATAAAAATAATTACAGAAGAAATTAAGATTGTATCAAAAGTTTAACAGCGGTTTCATTAGAAGGAAAAGAATTATGGCTGCGCTTTTTCTTCTTCTTTTTGATTCTCTAGCATTCCAACAACATCAGGGAGAGATGCACTTAAAAAAAAGTAATGAAAACACTCAGGTCCAAGGCTCAAAGAAGAAAGTGGCCCCAAAGTGGATCACACCCAAGTTAGGCCCCATACACCACACAGCTGACACACACTATCTGAAGCCACTGCTGGAGACACTCTTTTGAATGTATTTCTTTTTCCTCTTTTTCCATAACCCATTTCCTTCTTTCTCAACAAACACTGCCCTAGACCTCAGACCTGTCAGGATATTCCTAGCACACAGATTTACATAAAGAATTATCTTTTCTTAAAAATGCTCCAAACGAAACTGTCCCAACAGGCTCCGGGCTAGCCAGCCCGGCGAGAAAGATGACAAGAAAAAAGAAACACAGGATAAGCGGGAAATGGGAACAACTTCTGGTCTTCCTTGTCCTTCTTGTCTTATCTGTCGGGAGTATCTAGTTTCAATGACTCATTGGTCAGGTCCTATCACCATTTTCAGGTGCACATGAGGCAGATCAACCATTACCTATGTCAAAAAGCAATCTAACGTTTTTGAAAGAATTACACGATTTGTACTCTGTAGGCAGACATCCTCACTAATACTAGAAAGGGTAAAGCTTTTCAGCTCCTATGCAATCTATCTTCAAAATGACAAAAATAAGGATACAGACTCAAAAGGTGATCTCAAATAGACTATTTCCAGTTTCTGATCCTGAAGGACTTTCAGTAAATTTCTATCGCAAGGTTTCCTCAAGTCCACATTCTTCAGGAGCCATATTCATCTCTTCCAGCTTTTCCTTAATGGTATCAACCAAACCAAGAGCTAAACCTTTACATCCACCGCCAAAAACAAAACTGCCCACATTTTTGTCAAGTCCGTAACCCAATGTGAAGCTGATTTTCTCCAGCTGCTTTTGTCATTAAGGATCTGCTACCTAAGGGAAAGTAGGGAATTACCTTCAAGGATGTTGTGAAACCTAAACCTTCCAAAACAGATCAACAAGGCTTTCTCTTCTCCAATGAGCTCACATGCAATCGATTTCTGAAAAACAGGCATTATGCCACATTAAGTGACACTTAAATCATGATACTGTTCACTTTTGTGCGAACAGAACGGGGATGTAGTATCAGTACGTCACATTCTAAATATAGCCCACTTAGAGAGTTCTGTCTGGATCCCAATAGTTGCAGTTCCTTTATATCTGAGTACTTCATCCTGGGGAACTCAAAATATTGGCATAGGTCTTTGTGTCAGGGTCCTCACTACAGTTAACGCCAGTCTGCGCAGTAAAACATTTGCTAGTTATTCAGCAAATCCCAGCAGCTGGAATGGCACTTGAACTAAAGACGAATGTGAGCACAGCTGTTGCTACTGGACTAAATTTAAAGGGAGAGGATCTGAGTTCAACGGCTACCCTGCCCTTTGCCGTGCCTGAGCCTTGGTTTCTTCACTCACGGCACAGACAGATCAACCATCCAGCTATCCAACACGGTGAATGGGAGGCTCAAGTGAGTTCAGACAAATGCGAACACTCAATAAACTCATAAAGCACTCCATAAATGTTTCAAGCGTCTTAAATTAACTATCTCTTTACACATTTAGCTTATGAAGTAGACAAAGGGGCAATCCTTGCCTTTCTTTACATGTTCATACGCTTAACTAAACAAAAACACCCTCAAGTTATTTCCTCCAGCATGCATTATGTGGTATCATTAACAATGTTAAGAATATTTGCTGAAGCATGGAACAATCTAGAAAAAATAGAAACACCTTAAATTATAATCATTATACTATGTAGCACTTTTATGTAATAAAAAAATTTTTAAAGAAAAAAATTTTAAGGTGTTTTGTGGTATTCAAAGTCTTATTTTTGAAAATCCAAATGAATACACAAGTTTTAGAAGTATGGCCTTATGATGGGAGTTAGTGCCCTTATGAGAACACAAATGACTTAGAACATAGAGGTCATTTAATGATGGTTCACTTAAGATCTTTCAATGTAAGGGGCGCCTGGGTGGCTCAGTCGGTTGAGCGGCTGACTTCGGCTCAGGTCATGATCTCACGGTCTGTGAGTTCAAGCCCCGCGTCGGGCTCTGTGCTGACAGCTCGGGGCCTGGAGCCTGTTTTGGATTCTGTGTCTCCCTCTCTCTGACCCTCCCCCGTTCATGCTCTGTCTCTCTCTGTCTCAAAAGTAAATAAACGTTAAAAAAAAAAAAATTAAAAAAAAAAAAGATCTTTCAATGTAAATTTTACCTCAAAAGAAAAATTCCTCTCAACAAACACTAAATTCTAGTTAATAAGACACATGGTAAATATTTAGGGTTGAAGCAAGTGATATCTGCTGCTTATTTTGAAATGCATCCACCCTCCCAAAAAAAGATGGAACAATAAATAGAGGAATGGATAAAGCATAGTAGGAGATAAAGTATAATCAAATATTAGTAGTGGAATCCAGGTAGTAAGTACATGAGTGTTCACAGTAGAACTCTCTTCAACTTTTCTGTATGTTTCAAAATGTGTACAATAAAGTGTTAGAAAAAATAACTGGTTGAGAAAGGTAGATAACCAAGGGAACAAAAGACATGGGAACTGGGAATTTCAACCAAAATCTTGATTTTTACTGTAATCACGGTACAGAAGAATACCAATAGTTATGTATACATTAGAAAGATTATAGGCAAAGGAGAGAATGGCTCCACTGCTGGCTAGAAGACAACGAAATGAAGAGGGAAAGGCAGGGGAGGAGCAAAGCGGCAGCAGAGGGAGGTAGGGAAGGAGGTAGGGAGGCATGAGGGAAGGCAGGCAGGTAGGCAAGAGGAAAGAATTAACAGTTAAAGACATCAGTCCTGCAAATATCTAGATGAGATTCACAAAATGAATAAATCATTAACAGAATCTACGGAAAGAATAAAAGGTACATGTAGAAATTGAGGCTAAGTATAAAATGAAAATACGGGGGGCGCCTGGGTGGCTCAGTCAGTTGAGCGTCTGACTTCAGTTCAGGTCAGGATCTCAAGGTTTCTGAGTTTGAACCCCATGTCTGGCTCTGTGCCGACAGCTTGACTCTGGAGCCTTCTTTAGATTCTGTGGCCCTCTCTCTTTGCCCCTCCCCCGCTCACGGTCTGTCTCAAGAATAAACAAACGTTAAAAAAGAAAGATGGAAAGAAGGAAAGAAAATACGCATATATGAGGCAAAATTGGAAGACCTGGCAGAACATGAAAGGTAGATGTTAAACACAAACTAAATCTCAGGAGAATATTAAAACCTAGAATGGTTAAATTAAGCTTACATTTTACAAAATACAATGCTTATTATATTTCTTATATTTTATATTTCCATGAGAACCTGTATAATCACATCTCCAACTTCCACATTCAGTAGTCCTAAGAATTAACAAAAATTTAAAGTCTCCTATTTTGAATACATACTGTTCACATACACCCAAAACAACTGCAAATCTTTCCATTTCCTACTTTCATAAAGATGACATACAGTGGTTGCACTTCCTTCCTTGCTAACCATGTTTAAATAAATTAGCTCTAATGGGCTGTATGTTTGACATGATTTACAATACTATTTTCATCAACTGTGCAGAACCCATATTAGGAAGATGTGCTCTTAACCAACAACTGTATTCTCAGTATGCCCTGAGAAGTAAACCATTTTCTAGTATCAAATTCTCTCCTTTTCCTATGCCTTTTAAAAAGTATGTCAGTGTGTCAACTATACTCAGAAAAAAAAAAAAAAAAACAACACCCCAGAAATGTTATGTGTAGACATACACTCAGAGGATGAAAGGAAGGGAGAGAAAATTACATATTGCTGAGGACAGGTCAGACTTAAAAGCATGCCATAAAGCAGAACAGCAAAAAAAAAAAAAAAAAAAAAAAACCAAAAAAAACCAAAACAAAACAAAGTATTAGGGAGAATAACAGAACCTTAGGCAGCAAAAAACAAAGATAAAACCAAACACTAGGAAGATATAGGGAAGCATGCAGTAAAGATGTGATTTTTTTTTCTAATGTTTATTTATTTATTTTGACAAAGAATGTGAGCGAGCAGGGGAGGGGCAGAGAGAGAGGGAGAGAATCCCAAGCAGGCTCTGCGCTGCCAGCACAGAGCTCGATGCGAGGCTTTATCTCAGGAAACCGGACACTCAACCAACTGAGCCAGCCAGGCGCCCCCCACATATCCTTTCCCAACGGTGTTCTCTGAAGCACAAAAGCTTTTATTTTGAGGAAGTCAGTTTACCTATTTTTTCTTTTGTTGTTTCATTCAATTTGATGTCATTCCTAAAAAAGCACTGCCTACCCAAATATCTCAATGACGTATTCCTATGTTTTCTTCTCAGAGTTGTACAATTTCAGCTCTTACTTTTATGTCTATGATCCATTTAGAGTTAATTTTTATATATGGTCTGAGGCATGGTACCAACACTATTCTTTTGCCTGTGGATGTCAACTTGTTCTAGTACCATTTGTTGAAAAGACTATTCTTTCTGCAACTGAATGGTCTTGGCAGCCTTGTCAAACACCAACTGACCCCAAAAGTAAGGGTTTATGCGTGGACCCTCCATTCTATTCCATTGATCTATCTATATCCATATCAACATAAACATCCTTCTGTCAGTATCATGCTGTCTTGATTACTGTAGCTTTGCTACAGTTTTATTTTTTATCTTTTAATGTTTGTTTACTTTTGAGAGAGAAAGCAAACACAAGCAGGGGAGGAACAGAGAGAAAGAGGGACAATGGATCCAAAACGGGCTCTGAGCTGTAAGCCCATAGCCTGATGTGGGGCTTGAACTCATGAATCATGAGATCATGACCTGAGCTGAAGTCAGATGCTCAACCGACTGAGCCACCCAGGCATCCCTACAGTAAGTTTTAAAACTGGGACGAGTGAGTCAACTTTGTTCTTCTTAAGATTTTGGTGCCTTATATTTCCAAATAAATTTTAGGATTAACATGTCACTTTAAAAAAAAGAAAAGCAGCTGGGATTTTGATAGGGATTACATTAAATCTATAGTTCACTTTGGGAAATATTACCATCTTAACAATATTAAGATTCTAATCAATTAACATGGGATTTATTCAGACCTTTAATTCTATTCTATGTTTTGTGATTTTCAATGAGTAATTCGCATACTTCTTTTATTAAATTTATTCCTATATCACAGGGGTCACTTTAAAGCTCAAATAGACATAAAAGTTTCTATAAAATGTAAAATGCTATGGAAATATGTGATACCGCCGACACTAAAAAACAAAATATCTAAAATCACGATAGGCAAAAGAGAAGGTAGTGAAGTACAGAATTCAGAAGTATATCCCATGGCTAAGGTTAATCTTAATTGAGCCACAGGTGGGTGAGGGAATTGCATATTTTCAAACACAAATATAATCCAACACTACATCTATATACTTAGTAGGAAGGCATTTTTCACTATTTCTAATTTACTAGACATGTGGCAACAATAAAAGGAACTGGAAATCCTTTTCCTGAACTATACAAGTGTGTGTTTTCTTTGTGGAGCAGATAGAATTATTACTGAAATACTTCTTCCGTCAAAAGAAATGAAAATCAAAACCAACATGACAGAAGTGTGCTAACTAACCTGCGTTACTGATAATACAATAGATGGGGCCAGAATTAAGCCCCAAAGGAGAAAAGAACTTAAATTAGCCTTAGACCTTTCTAATTCTAATTCTAATTCATCACTAAGATGAATTCTATTGACAATACTTATACTAACTATATTCTAATAAAAAAAGTAAAACTTAAAACACAGTGCAAGAGGAAAAATTACTTATCAAAAATTGATAAATATGATCATTTTAATTTCTTTTTAGTAAAACCACACACAAAACTGAAAATGACCCGAATTGACAGCAATAGCTTTAAGTCAAGGCCAATCAAAATGATGTAATAAATTGTGGTAGTAGAAAACTCATGGAAAGGAAGCAAAGACAAGGACATATTTTGATATTATGCCCATAAGGTACAAAAAGATAACAAAACCATATATACGGTATGACTGCAAATATGTAAAACCTCATACACACGAATAATGAAGAACATAGGCAATATATATAAAACAGAATTTTCCTTTTTTCATAAGCTTTATATATTGTGAAAAAACATTTTATCAAAAAAATGATTTAAATTAAAAGCTACAATTATGGGCTAATTCATAGTATGAAAATATAAACTTAAAGGACTAACCAACTTTGAAATTATATTAATAAACTGATAAAGAGGAAAGATTTATTTAATCTGTCAGAGCAACTGCAAAGTAAGACTGTAAAAATTTATGTTGGTCATCTCTGGTAAAACTATAATTTTCTAACAGATTTCCCAGTAACCATCACTTTTATAGGCATAATGAAATTCTAAGTAAGTGGGAAACACATTGCTAATTTTAAATAGAATGAGCACCACTGGATTAACTCTGAAAATTAAAAATCTGACTTGCATCAAGTCAAAATTAGAACAAAGAAGCAAGCATTAATTCCTCTAAAGTCCTGGGGAAAAGCACTAATTTTTAAGCCTACAACTTTCATTATCAAAGCAAAATCCTTTGAAATTTTCAGCTTTTCCTGAAGACCTTTATTCTATGAACGCTTCTACCCATGTAGCTCACTGAGTGGAAAATACAATAGTAGCGACTTGAGATGCTCTTGGAGTAGAAAGGGAGAGGCCAACATCTCTCTTGAGCCATGTTGGTCAGGTTTGTATAGCTTAAACCTGTCTTACAAAGGGCAAAGTAATGCCCTGAAATGGTAGGCAACACACCAATCAGGCCCATAAAAGGGAGAAGTCAACAAGATATCATGCAACGTAAGTTCAATGTTCACAACGGAAGGATCAGAGAAGAGAGCCGAGCTGACAGTACAGCTGCGAGTAGCCAATCCACGTGCCATTCCAATCTAAAGCCACATGCCACGAGCTGCACCTTACATGCACGACTTCTGCTCCAAAAAGACCTCACGTCAACACGTGGGTGGCTCCTTTGCATACAAATTAAGAGAAACTGACCCTCCTCCCACAGAAACTTCCCCAGAAGTTACGGACATGAGACGCCAGATTCAAAGGGTCTACAGAATGCTCAACACAAGTCCTGAGTCAATACCAAGGTGTTTCGTAGTGAATTACCACAGTGAATTTCAAACACCGAAGACAAGGATGATTTGACAAGCTTCCATGGGTGGGAAAATAAGGTTACACAGAAAGGATTAACAACCAGAATGGCTTTAAACCCTAAAAAGTAATTCTGGAAACAAGAAGACAATAGACCGATGCCTTCAAACTTCTGAAGGAAGACTGGCATAGGCTACTTGCCAGTCAAACCATTCTATTCTCATACGTGACAAATAAAGGCCTTTTCAGACATGCAAGGTCTCAAAAACTTACCTCTTTGATATCCTTTGTCAATAAGCTACTAGAAGATATGCTTCATAAAAGAAAAGAGAAACTCAAAGGAGCAGTCTATTCCACAGTCACACAGGGACTCACGCACCTTCCACTGCTTCCCCACTCACAACGGACACAGACGTGAGTGAGACATACACTTGAACTGTATTAAAGAAGGTTAGGCTATCCTAACAGACAGAACAACGTGGTAGAGCTAATCCACTTTTCAAAATTAAACCACACATTGATTAGAAATACATGTATGGAGGGGAGAATGGGACTGCAAGAGTTGGGCGGGGAATGGTCCCAAGAAGAGTGATTAATTAACATGTAAAATGGTATTGTGATTGCCTGGAGCGGAAGGCGTGCATTACAGAACACATACAGGAACTCCTAGGATAATTATAATGCCGTTTCTTGACCTAGGCAGAGAGACACAGATGCTCATTGTATTGTTCTTCCTCAAACTGTATTTTTGTTTTATATTTTTCTCCATTTCAAAAACTATCTGATTCAAAAGAAATTAGAGAGATAGGATGAGGCATTTGAAAAATCTCCCGGAGGGGTGTTTGGGTGGCTCAGTCAGCTAAGCACCCCACTCTTGATTTTGGTTCAGTCATGAATGTCATAGTTCATGAGATTGAGCCCCACGTTGGGCTCTGAGCTGACAGCAATGAGCCTGCTTGGGATTTTCTCTCCCTCTCTCTGTCTTTCTTTCTTTCTCTCTCTCCCTCTTTCTTTCTCTCTCTATCCCTCCCCAGCTCAGGCAAGTACCCGTGCTCTCTGTCTCTCTCTCTCTCAAAATAAATAAACAAACAAACAAACAAACATTAAAAAAAAATCTGTTGGAGCATTTGGGAAAAGTAAGGTGAACAGAAAACTAAGCCAAAAAAAAAAAAAAAAAAAAAAAGGGAAACCCCTGGAAACCCTCCTGGAAAAAACTGAAAGTTAAACAAGAAAGAAAACAATCATGGTAGAAAACCTGGCTGAACAGTAAACAATATTTATTTAGTTATGGTGAAAACACCAACTATTGATTTCAAATTGCAAAACGGGGATGTTGCAGAGAGGAGAAGTGGGAGGAAAATAATAAAATACAAAAGAACAATAAAACCACCAGTGATACCTCAATCGCACGCACGTTTTTCAAAGTATGTGTTACTTTGTAAGATGCTTCTTTTAACTGCATATGTATGTTTTTTAAACAAAAATGGTTTATAAAGTATGGGCTATTTTGTAATCAGCTATGGCAGACAGACTCTAAGGTGGCTCCCCACCATTATCCCCCCTCCTTCTGTTCCCATCTTTGTGTAAACACCTCCCAAAGAATGTGGCCAGGACTTGTGACTTGCTTCTAACCAACAGAATAGGACAAAGGTTATGAGATGTCATTCCCATGATTATGTTACCCTATATAAGACTAGCCAGCCAGCAGACTTGCTCTAGACTCTCCTTGATGATTTGACGATGTGGTTCCATCAGGAAATACCACAGGGCCAAGAAATTCACGTTGCCTCTAAGAGCTGAGAGCAGCCTTCAGGAGCTCGAAGACAGCCTCCAGATAACCTTTAGTTACCTTAAAGTGACTGCTAGTGAGCAAGAAGCTTCAATCCAAAAACCACAAAGAAATTAATTCTGCCAAACCTTCCTCGGTGAGCCTGGAAGTGGATTTTATCATGTAAGTCTCCAGGAGAGAATTCAGCCCAGCCAACACTTCAATGGCAATCTCATAAGACCCTATGCAGAGGACTCTGCTCAGCCATGCTCAGATTCCTGCCTCATAGAGACTGTAGGATAATAAATGTGTGTTGTTTTAAGCTGCTAAATTTGTTACACTTGTTACACAACACAGAAAACAAGTGCAACAGCTTTTAAAACTCTGGATGAATAAACCCAGCAAAGGGTACAGGGATAAAAATATCAACACAAAAAAGCCAGTTGCATTTCTATACACTAGCTATGAACAATCCAAAAAGGAAATTAAGAAAACAATTACATTTACAATAGTATCAAAAAGAATAAAATACTTAAGGAAAAAACTTAACCAAGGAGCAAAAGACCTGTACACTAAAAATTACAAAACGTTGCTGAAAGAAAAAAAGAGACATAAATAAATGGAGAGCCACCCTGTGTTCAAAGACTGGAAGACTTACCACTGTTAAAATGTTAACACTACCCAAAGTGATCTACAGATTCGATGTACTCTCTATCAAATCCCAATGACATTTTCTGCAGAAATAGAAAAACCCATCCTAAAACTAAAATTCACATGGAATCTTAAGGGACCCTGAAGAGCCAAAACAATCTTGAAAAAGAAGAACAAAGTAGAGGTATCACACTTCCTGATTTCAAAACTTAACTAGAAAGCTACAGTAACCAAAACAGTGTGTTACTGGCATATACCACAAACAAAAAATAACTCACAGTAGATCAAAGAAATAAGGGTAAGCTAAAACTATAAAACTCTTAGGAAAAAACATACGTGAAAACTTAACGACACTGGATTTGGCAATGATTTCTTGGATACGATGCCAAAAGCCCAGGCAACAACAACAACAAAAAAAAGTAGATAAACTGGACTTTATCAAAATAAAACAGAATGGGAGAAAATATTTGCAAATCGTACATCTAATAAGGGATTAATATCCAGAATACCTACAGAACTCCTAAAATTCAATAACAACAACAACAAAAACAACCCAAATCAAATCCAGGCAAAGGACCTGAATAGATATTTCTCCAAAGAAGATCTATAAATGGCCAAGGAGCACAAGAAAAGATGCTACACATCACTAGTTATTTGGGAAACGCAAACCAAAACCACACTGAGATACCATCTCACACCCATTAGAATGGCCATTATTTAAAAAAAATAACAACTGTGTCAAAGATGCAGGAAACCAGAACCCCTGTACACTGCTCTTTGGACTATGAAATGATCGTCTGCTATGGAAATTTTTGGCCATTCCTCAAAAAATTAAACATAGCATTGCTATGCGATCCAGCAATTCCACTTATGGGTACACACCCAAAAGAAATGAAAGCAGGAACTCAAATAGATATTTACATACTTGTTTTCATAGACAGCAGCACGATGCACCACAGCCAAAAGGTAAAAGCAAATCAAGTACCCATCAACAGATAAAGGGATAAACAGGATATGGAATATTACTCAGCCTTAAAAAGGAGTTAAATTCTCATGCATGCTAATGAACTTTGAGAACACTGCACCAAGTGGAATAAGCCAGACACAAAACAGAGATACATCATTCTGCTTACATGAAGTACTTAGAGTATCAAATTCATAGTGACAGAAAGTTGAACAGTGGATGTCAGGTGCAATGGGGAAGGAGGAGTTATTTTTTTAATGGGCACAGTTTTAGTCTGGGATGATGAGAAAGTTCTGGAGATGGATGGTGGTGAAGGTTGCACAACAATGTGAACGTACTTAACACCACTGAATTATACACTTAAAGTAATTAAAATGGTAAATTTTATATTATGTACACATTTTTTAATTTTCTTAATGTTTATTTTTGAGAAAGAGAGAGACAGAGCGTGAGCGGGGGGAGGGGCAAAGAAAGAGGGAGATACCGAATCCGAAGCAGGCTCCAGGTTCTGAGCTGTCAGCACAGAGCCCAACACAGGGCTCAAGCTCACCAGCCATGAGATCATGACCTGAGCTGAAGTCTGATGCTTAACCAACTGAGCCAACCAGGCGCTCCTATATTATGTATATTTTAACGTACTTTTTAAAAAAATCGGATAGACAGCAAAGGGTGAGTT
Source organism: Puma concolor (assembly GCF_028749965.1). Lineage (NCBI taxonomy): Eukaryota > Metazoa > Chordata > Mammalia > Carnivora > Felidae > Puma > Puma concolor. The sequence continues at coordinate 5,324,679 of NC_141675.1, forward strand.
GGGTAAGACAGGAGGACAGTGACTCTCTACTTAGATGTGGCAATATCCACGAGAGGGGAAAAGACATCCAGTGTAAAACTGAATTGTTTTTCTATCTTTAGTCCTATAATCCTTGGGTCACTTAAACAAAATCATTTTTTTAAGCTTTTTTTAATAGCAACAACATGTAGACTTACTAATTGTATTATTTATTGTTACAAATTAGTTAAACCATTTAACAGGGAAATAGGGGAGCCCATGTGGCTCAGTAGGTTTTGCGCCTAACTCTTGATTTCCATCCAGGTTATGATCTCACGGTTCATAGGATGGAGCCCCACGCTGGGCTCTGAGCTGACAGCAAGGAGCCTTCTTGGGATACTCTCTCCCTCTCTGTTCCTCCCCTGTTAGCATATGCTCGTGTGCTCTCTCAAAATAAATAAACTTAAAAAAAAATCAGAGAAGTAAATATTTTAACATCCTAATCCTCTGCGTACAGTATACTGTATTTTACTTAGACAACAGAGACCCAAAAGAGTGCCCCTGGCTGTTAAAATGTTTCTACTTAGGAAAGTAGGGTCTATAGAAGAAAAACAAAGTGATCCGAACAAGGAACTTTAAAATTAGTTTCCTAAACAGTAAAGCTTTGTTATATCAAAATTAGTTAAGGGGCACCAGGGTGGCTCAGTTGGTTAAGCATCAGACTTCAGCTGAGGTCATGATCTCGCGGTTCGTGGGTTTGAGCCCCGTGTTAGATTCTGTGCCAACAGCTCAGGGCCTACAGCCTGCTTCAGATTTTGTGTCTCCCTCTTTCTCTATCCCTCCCCCACTTACTCTCTCTCTCTCTCTCTCTCTCTCTCAAAAAATAAATATTAAAAAAAATTTTTTAAACACTAGTTAAGAGTTTGGCATTCATAATGAAAGAAAAAAAACAAAAACTAAGATATACAAGGTTCAAAGTGAAAACAATGAAAGAGATGAACTACAATTCTTTAAGAAGGGTTTTAATATTTCACTCCTGAGAAAATAAAAACACCCTGGGGTGCCTGGGTTGCTCAGCTGGTTGAGCGTCTGACTCTAGCTTTCAGCTTAGGTCATGACCCCAAAGTCATGGGATCCAGCCCTGGTTGGGCTGCACACTGAGCATAGAGCCTGCGTGGGATTCTCTCTCTCCCTCTGCCCCAATCCCCTGTTCAAGATCCCTCTCTCTCTAAAATAAAAAAATTAAAATATATATACAAAATTTTTAAAAACCCTGTTACACACTTTGTACTCAAACGCTTTTCCCAACCTCTTCTCCTCTTTTCCACTCTCTCTGCTCTGCCCTATCCTCCCCTTCCCTCCTCACCCTCCCCACCCCCTTTTTTTCTGGTAGGGGAAGGCTGAAACAGGGAAGGGATAATAGGAATAAACCAGAAATAGGAATAGGAAAAAAAGGAAAAATACTCCAGTTTATTTTTTTCCCTCACATTGACTACAGTACTAAATACACCATCATTATCAAATGCAAATAATTCACATTTCTGAGGGCAAGGAAAAACTAAATTTCTTGGAGTTACGACCTAATGTAAAGCAGAAGAAAGGAAACCATCTGCAGGCTTTCCGTCTGCAAATTAAATGTGCATTGTACACCAAATTCTTCAAACAACCTTGACTGTAATGTAATACAAGGCTGCAGTTTAATATGGTGAAATGAACTAACCCTTTAAACAGCTTTCTAGCCTAAGAAGTGAAATCAGTCAAAGAACTTGAAACTCAAGTGCCTCATTCACTAAGTATAGAAAACAGCAAGGTTTTCGTGAGAAAGCACATGATACCCAGAGGCAGCTGTGCTGGGATAGAGCATCTGGTAACAGCCACAAGTTATTTTTAAAGAGATAACTTCGCGATAATGTACATGAGACTGTAGCAGTTCTATGGGAAGAAGACAATGAGAATCTGGCAAGAAGCTAATTTCTCTGTGTGAACTCAAAATAAGCTTATAAAACAGCTCATCATTCCCAGTGTCCTTTTGATCCAAAGACACGTGTGCAGGTCTCTGAATTGCACGAGTTCAGCAAGGGTCACGGCCACCCTATGCCAGTATCAGTAATGGTTTTCCCCTGTCATAAAACATCTAATCACTCTCACAACCAGAACGTGATATCAATGCCAGTACAATCCTGAGCTCCTCCTTGTGCACGCTTTTCTAAAACACTTCCCTCGTTCGTTCTCCTTAATCGTGCTCTGAAAAGAGGAGGGCAAAAAGAAAAAAAGAAAACGATCCTAGAATATGCACGCAAAGCAGATTTTCACCCCAAAACTTAGACTTAATCTTCTGAAAGCAAATGTCCTTCGTAAGCTCACTCTTCTGTGGTTGCCACTTTTCCTAAACCGCAGGCCTTCCTGACTTGCAGCAGGGGCCAGGACAGATTACGGTTCTGTGGTAGGTTCTGTCAGATGAGCTTTGACAAGGCCTCAAAATAGATCCTGGGCACCAGCCAGAGAAACTGCCACTCACAAGTTCCAACTTGATCATCATACATTAGCCCCTCTGTACTTTTTTTTTTCCCTCCAGTCTCTATCATTTTAAAAGGACAGAGGTTCTCAACCTCCTTCCTCTTGTTCATGAGTGAACGGTGCAGTACAGAAATTAAAACCGTAAACCCTTAATTTGCTCACAAACACTCTGCAGAATAAAAACTGAATTTGTACCTACCCCCTGCCTTGGGAAATTAATCCATCAACAGCACTATGGTTTGCAAAAGGATTTTTGAATCTCAAACTCTACCAAGGTTTATTTTATTACGAATAGACTAGGATGTGGACGGTGAAGGAAGACAGAAGGTGGGCTATTTATTTCCCATGACTAATATAGTAGCAGACTTCGTTAGAGCAAGAAGTTAAACTATATACGATATTTTTAATTGACACCAGTCATAAAATCCTAAAACAACCCACTACAAAAGGTATTCATTTAACTCTTGCCAAATATAACATCAGTCTTCAAGCTACAGTATTTTTAGCCTTACCACTACAAATAAAATTAACCACCTGTCACTCTAAAATGTTTAAGACCGCCTTATACAATACATTTTAGTATTTTTTAAAATAGAGAAGATAAAGAGTCCAAAGTAATTAAGAGTTCCTTTCTCCTTCCACAAGGTTGAGAAAGTTAACTATTATAAAATAAAGTCCAATATAAGATGGAAATAAATTTATACATTTTCACAACTTAAGCCCCAACTTTGCAATCACTCTTTCAGAAATATATTCAATATACATACTTATGGACTAGTGCAAAGACTTAAATACTAGTTGTTCACTATAGCAGCATTTGTAGAAAGCTAAAACAATCTAAATGTCTGTTAACAAGGAATGGTAAAATAAATCACGGAAAATGAATAAATTATGGTTCATCTACACTACCCAGGGCATTCAGTCTTTTTTAAAAATCAGGTGGGGGCTCCTGGTTGGCTCAGTCAGTTAAGCATCAACTTTGGCTCAGGTTATGAACTCATGGTTTGTGAATTCAAGCCTTGTGATGAGCTCTGTGCTGACAGCTCAGAGCCTGGAGCCTGCTTAGGATTCTGGGTCTCCCTCTCTCTCGGCCCCTCCCCCACTCACATTCTGTGAGTGTGCGTGTGTGTGTGTGTGTGTGTGTGTGTGTGTGTGTGTGTGTGTCTCAAAAATAAACATTAAAAATAAATAAATACATAATCAGGTGGACATATGTGCAAATACAGAAAAGTCTCTAAGATATATCAAGGGTAACAACGAAAGAAGATAACTCTCCTAAACAAAGCCAATTACATATGTAATAAAAAATCTGGAGGAGGACATACAGGAAACCACTCACAGTGGTTGCTTGGGTTAGGGGGTGGGAGAGTAGAAAAGGGAAAAGGCTAGAAGTCTGTTGTGGAAAGAAGGCTTCTTTTGCACCATGTAACATTTAAACTGTCGTTATCAATTTTTTAAACTCCCACAAACATCTACTGCACCCATGAAGTGGGCATTCTCCTTCCGGGTACGCATGCCATGTCTTCCCCCTTCTCAACCACTTGTATCTACTGCTCTCCTGACCCAAACAAAAGCACACAAAAGCAAAGCTCAGAGTTCCCCCAAGAAACAGAATCCTCTCTCCAGCCCCCACCAGATAAAAAAAAATAATAGAACAAATGAAAAAGTAACACTTACGCCAAACCCAGTTTTTAGCCAATGTTTGATTCCTTTTAAATCTAGCCTAATTTACTGTAGGGCAGAAAGTTTTAAAAGTCAAAGTGCAATGTGCAACACAAAAAAATCATTTCCAAAGGTGTCTATCTTAAAAGGAAAAATGGAGAAAAAGGGCAAATTTTGCTCAATACCTTCCTTCTGAAATTTTAAAAGTTAAGTTTTGAATGACGCTCATAAAGTCTATTGTTTGCAAACTGGATAAGGTAGTACGTTTTCCTGGTTAAAGGTCCATCTCTCCATTCAGAGTCTCCAGAAAGCAATCAACTACCCACAAGGAAAAGGCTATGAAACGGCCTCTATTTTGTAGGTGCAATGGATAGTGCTCCTCTGGTGAAGACGCAAGAACTGTATTTTCTCTTAAATGATCCTCATCAACATTCCCAGCATGCTGCAGAGAGAATTTCTTTTTCTATACATCATCAATTCTGTCCCTTTTCACACTAGGAGCAGGATAAACAATTCACAAAGAGCTTTGCAAGAAACAGCTCTCATTTCTAGTAAAGATCTGTTTCTGGTTTTGTTTTGAGAGAGAAACAATCTATTTGCCAAATATACCCCCATATCACTTTTTTCCTGCATTATGGAGATGCTTAAATCATAACAAAAGAAGGCTTGTTTTTTAATTATTATTATTTTTATTATTATTTAAATCCAAGTTAGTTAACATATGGTGTAATAATGATTTCAGGAGTAGAATTTAGTGATTCATCACTTACATATAACACCCAATGCTCATCCCAACAGGTGCCCTCCTTAATGCCCCTTGCCCATTTAGCCCATCACCCCCACCCAAAACCCATCCAGCAACCCTCAGTTTGTTCTCTGTATTCAAGAGTCTCTTATGGTTTGTCTCCTTCTCTGTTTTTATCTTATTTTTGAAAAAGAAGGCTTCTCTTGTATGTCTACCTATCAAGACTGTTAGTTACGGTGGTTTCCACAAGGGATTTTCCAAAAGGGAAACTGTTCACTGGGAACTGAAACTCCTAATTAAGTTACTATTAGCTGGAGAAAAATCAAAAGCAACATTAGGGAACACTCTGTATATAAGAATGGATAAGAAAATGAGATGCCAAAATTTAGCCAAAGAATTAAAGGAATCTGGTAAGCAAGACCAACTTACCATTAGTTTGTAAGTAATAACTAAGGTTCTCTATAAATGAAAATCAAGGTAAAATAAGCTGAATTCCAAAAAGAAAAGGAAAACAAGGTTAAGAGTATCAAGTATTCTGTGATTCAAAGTTATTTTGCTTAACATTTTTAAAGCCAAAAATGATCAAATTACACTTGAGCAATAAAAAGTTATTTCTAGTTTACAATGAATTCATTCCAATAATAAATCACACCCTCAATACACTTTCTTCTGTAACAGAACTTACGTAAGAACTCGGTATAGTCTCATTCCACATTTTTGAGGATTTGCAAAATAGGTGAGGCCTTTCTCTCAAAAGACTACTTTGTAACTATGGATTCTTTCAGTAAACTTTTTTATATCTTTTCACTGACATTTATTTTGTTTCTAGACATCTTTAATTATCTTCTCACATCTGGCCAAAAAAAAAAAAAAAAAAAAAAAAAAGGAGTGGGGGTAAAATTACCACAATATACTCAGGAACTAACAAACTATTCTGAAGCCAAACATTCTGCAAAAGTTCAATTAGGATTTCCTTATCACACTTCATAACAATAAATACCTACCAACAAACCTAACAAAGCATAATACAACACTTCATACAAAATGACTGAGAGCTTCTAATTAAACAGGCAGTAACAAACTTCTAGCTTTCCTCTCTATTCCAATCCTAAGATCCGTATCAATGATTCACAGCGTGACCTAACTTTCTAAATGAATCACTTTCTGAAATTCTTACTCCAACGTGAATCTAACACCAGGTCATCATCTCTACATTTGTTAAACAGAGGATAAACAGAAGTTAAGCAGGGTTCATTCGTCAAGACGCCCAAACCACAGCAAACCTCAAGTCTTTGCCAAGTAACTTTTGTCTGCAATTGCACCCTTATATACAGATTCATCCCCAAATAAAATAAAAATGTTATCCTGGGGGGAAAAATGTTATTGTAAACATTATGAACTCGCCCACCCGTACCCCGTTCACCGTCCCTCTGGTTCCATTTACTGCATCCACGTTCTCTTCCCATTGTGAGAACATAAAGTAATGGCTACTGTCCTTACATCTTCTCTTTCACCCAATTAAACTACTCTGCAGTTTTTGTTTATGGCAGAAATGCTGAGTCATTAAATGGAAACTCAAAGAAAATGAGCTACAAACAGTTAAAGTTTAGGACACAGTATTTCCCTAGCCGTTTCTCGGCAGCCTGGTATTTGTATCTCCCACGGCGGAAAAGTAGAGCAAACACTTGAACTTTTTTCCCCTCTAAGAGAGGCAAAGAGGTGCGTTTCCATAGGTCCGCCAGCTTCCTGCTGGATATCCACAGGCAAGAGAAGCAGGCCTGACTGGAGCTGTATAACTTAACGATCTGGGTGTGAATAACGCCACATATTAGTCAAGCATTAACCCTGACACTCCTAGCAAGCGCCTGTTATGCCCGCGCTTCAGTTCGGGTCAAGGAGGAAGAAAAAAAAAAAAAAAAATCCCATAAAAATGCTACGCCCTCCACCGGCCTGACACCGTTCGCTGGGGTGTCGCGCTGGGGAGGAGATGAAGGAGCCCCGAACACCGGAGGCAAAAGGGACAGCGGCCCGATGTAATTTCTTCCACAATGGGAGAGACCCTTGCCCCCCGGCGCAGACGGAGGGTGCGCGTTAGAAATCAGGCGTGCTGCCGGCGAACGCGGTAGGCGGGGGGGCGACCCCGACCCGGAGCCGGCAGGGAAGCCCGGCCCCCAGCAGGGGTCAGCGGCGGCGCGGGTCGCACGGGCTGCAGGCCGAACAGGGGCCTCCGGGGCCGGCGGGAGAAGCGGTCCTTACCTGTCCCTGGGCGCGGACTGTGACTGCGGCGCCGCCCGGGAAGGGCTGGGGCGCGCGGGTCGGCCGCCGGCACCCGGACGGGCGAAGAGCTAGGAGCGGAGGGCGAGGGGCGCGGACGGCGGACTGGCTCCCAGGCTCCCGCAGGCTTGCCCGGCCGGACGCAGCGGCTCCCGGCGCCCGCAGCGGGTCGCTCAGTCACGCCGGCGGCCCCGCGGCGCGGTGGCTGACACGGAGACAGCGGGAACCGGCCCCCGAGAGGAGCCGCAGCCCCAGCGGCAGCCGAAGGAGGCGAAGGAGGGGCGGGGCCACAGGGTCGGTGACCCGCTCACCCGGAAGCAGTTGCGGCGGCGGCGGCGGCGCGCGTTGCGGGACAGGCGGGTTCGCGGCCTGGCGAAAAGACTGCCGGCTCTCCCGCGGCCGGCTGCGCGGGGTGCCGGGAGCAGCAGCCCCCGCCGCGACCGCTGCGAGCTGCTGGCGCCGCGCCGGAGGGAGGGCGGCAGGGTGCGACCGCCGGTGGGCGGAGGCCCGGGCGGCCTAGAGGTGGCTTCTCGGGGCCCGCGGAGGACCGGGGACCGGGAAGGTGAACTGAGGCGGTCGCCCGCTCGAGGCTGCACCTGCCCTGATCGCCCCTAAACTGTCCGGCCTAGTGGGCTTGGGTAAGTGGGCCGGGCGGCGGCTCCGACTGCAGGGAAGGAGCGTGCGAGAGCGAGCGGGTGTAGCGGCAACGCTGAAAGCCCTGTTTCCAAAATGAAAACCCGTGATTTTGAAATGATTTCCGGAGAAGGCGGCGGCGGTGGTTGGGGGGGGGGGGGGGAGGGGCGGAGATGGCGGGATATGGAGGCAGTTAAGTAGCTGCCAGACCCGGACCTGTCGTTCATTCCAGAAGTGTCTCTTGAGTCTCTTGAGACTCAGCAGGTTCAAGGCGCTGGAGGCAGACCCAGGGCCTTGCTCTTTAGGAAGCTTACCTTCTAGTGGAGTAGAGAGGTTTAAGCAGACAGACAAGGTAAAGACGGATTGTGGCAAGGCTGTGCCATGCGGGAAATACAGAAGAATGATGCGAGGGTTGAGTGGGCGAGACCCCCTTTTTCGGGATAGTCTGGAGGGAAGTGATAGTTGAGCTGCTTCCTGAGACAAAGGCATGAAATGACAACTTAGACACAGTTTTACAGCCGGGGACTGTAGGTTCCGAACTGCTGCGTAAGGCCGCGGATTATGGTAAAAACCTGTCTCCCGAAGCCTGCTTCTTTTTTTTTTTTTTAATTTTCCTTCTAATGTTTATTTTTTGAGAGAGAGAGAGAGAGAGCAAGCGGGGGAAGGGCATAGAGAGAGAGAGGGAGACCCAGAATCCCAAGCAGGCTCCAGGCTCTGAGCTGCCAGCACAGAGCCCGACTGTGGGCTCGAACTCACAAACCCTGGGATCATGAACTGAGCCAAAGTGGGACGCTTCGCCGACGGAGCCACACAGGCGCCCCCTCCAAAGCCTTCTAAGGGCTCTGTCCTGTCCACTCCTTCAGTTTCGAAGGGCTTGCTCCCCCTTGGGAGTTGTTGGGGTCTGGGACTGTGGCTTCTTAGCGGAGGTTCAAGGCAGGAATTACGGAGCTTTGGTGTGTAGACAGACATCAACAGATGCTTGGAGGCAAACAGCCCCGGAAGACAAATTCTTTAACCTTTTACCGTTTCTTTTCCCACGTCACTTTTCCTGAAACCCATGAGTAAACATTAAAACTATGATTTTTACCTGGGAGCTTACTCCTCCCAAAAGATGGAGCTCTGTTATGATCTGAATAAGAGAATTAATGACCTATTTTGCTAAATCAGTTAAAGACAAAATTAAAAGCGGACTTGCGAAGAGAGGACCTTTTGAGGTTATAACGCATTACCTGAATAATACCAAAAAACCCAATAATGTTTATTCAATTTTAGTTTATATAACTGCATAATTAACGGGACGATTGTTTGGATAATAATAGTGGGATTAGAATCTCGAGCCCTTTCTGCTTACTCCTCGGCCATTTGTTTTGGTTCATAGCAAACTAACAGAAATATTTTGTTGTGTCTTCTGGGAAAACTGGGAGCGAGCTCACACTTCTTGCTGCCTACTGTTTGCACAGCATTGTGCTAGGCATTTATTTTATTTTATTTTTTATTTATTTATTTATTTTTTTTTTAATTTTTTTTTCCAACGTTTATTTTTGGGACAGAGAGAGACAGAGCATGAACGGGGGAGGGGCAGAGAGAGAGGGAGACACAGAATCAGAAACAGGCTCCAGGCTCTGAGCCATCAGCCCAGAGCCTGATGCGGGGCTCGAACTCACGGACCGCAGGATCGTGACCTGGCTGAAGTCGGACGCTTAACCGACTGCGCCACCCAGGCGCCCCGGTTGGTTGGTGGTTTATGTGAGCGGAAGAGAGCGCCAGCAGGGGAAGGGCAGAGGGAGAGGGGGAGAGAATCCTTAAGCAGGCTCCAAGCTCAGTGTTGGAGCTTGAGCTCCAAGCTCAAGACCTTGGGACCATGACCTGGCGGAAATGAGAAGAGTCAGGCGCCCAACCTGCTGAGCCACCCAGGCACCCTCGCCCTGTGTCTTTTAAATGCTGCCAATAATGTGATAAATGATGACACTAACATTATGTCATTGCAAGGGGCTCCTGCCCAACTGTGTCAGTCTGCATTCTTTCACAAGCAGCCTTTCCTTGCACACAAAGTGACTTCTTTCTGCCAAAAATATGTTCCCAGATTTTTATGGAATATTCTGACATGTGAATGCCCCCAGGTCTGTGTAGGCTGGCTGCTCTAGAGACATTTAACGGATGAAGGAAAATCTTGCAAGTGTTTATATGGTTTTGAGGAATGAGGTAGTAGGATTTGTACATTTTTGTTTCGTTCCTATCAGATCCTTCACGTTTTTCTTTGATGATGTCAAGAAATAAAACTTTTCCCTTCTCAAGAGCAGTCGTTTTTTGTGGTTTTCACAAAATTCAGTTGTGTTTTGCACACATAGTACTATGTGTTGCTCTCTGCACATTTCCAGAAAACATCATTAGTTCAGACATTAAAAATAGGATGCGATAGGGGCGCCTGGGTGGCGCAGTCGGTTAAGCGTCCGACTTCAGCCAGGTCACGATCTCGCGGTCCGTGAGTTCGAGCCCCACGTCGGGCTCTGGGCTGATGGCTCAGAGCCTGGAGCCTGTTTCCGATTCTGTGTCTCCCTCACTCTCTGCCCCTCCCCCATTCATGCTCTGTCTCTCTCTGTCCCAAAAATAAATAAACGTTGAAAAAAAAAATTAAAAAAAAAAAAAAGGATGCGACTTTTCAGAGCCTCATGTTTTTATTAATGAGATGTGTGTGTCTGTCGTTTTCATTTTGGTTAACTCCTTATAAACCTATGGGAATCTGGCAAAGCAAGTCTTTGACTATGTATATTTAAGTTCTCGTTCTAAAAATCCCTTCTTATCTACATTTACTGTTTTTCCTGCTGTCTCTTTATTTTATTTATGTGTTTATTTCACTTTTTATTTGGAAATAATTATAGACTCGCAAAAGGGTACAAAAATAACGCAGCGAGGTTACCCTCCACCCAGGTTCACCCTCTGGCAGCATCTTGCGTACCCATAATACATAATTAAAACTAGAAAATTCACATCTTGCTATCTTCTTTAGGTTTTTAGTTTCTTTTTAAGTTTCATTATGTCGAGAATTACCATTTTGTAACAATTCATTTGTACTGTATTTGATTTGGCTCTTCTCCCTTTCCCAGATTAACAAATGACAAAGTCCGTAAGCTTGCCACAGTGCTCCTCTGAAATTACAAGCTTACTATGACAATTCTGTGTTTCAGCACGCTTAAAAGGAAGTCATTTGTAAGATTTTTGGTTTTTTCTTATACTGCTCCATGTCATTCTGCCCTAATAAACCTGTAAATTTATACAACCTGTGTATGTGGGTGTTTTAATATATCCTTTGACCACTGAAATGTTTTCAAAGAGGTTGCTATTAAAGTAAAAAGAAAAATAATGCAAAGCTTTTTCATTTGACTGAGGGGAAAACTTTCTAGTGCTTTCTTTCCTTCTTTCTTTCTTTCTTTCTTTCTTTCTTTCTTTCTTTCTTTCGAGAGGGAGAGAGAGCGTGTGCACACCAGCAGGGGAGGAGCAGAGACATGGGGAGAGAATCCCAAGCAGGCTGTGCACTGATGACATAGGACTTGATCTCAGGAACCACGAGATCATGATCTGAGCTGAAATCAGGTGCCCCTGACTGGGGAAAAAAAAAGTTTCTAAACATCTAACTATCCAAGTGAGAATACGAGGCATGGTCTGTTGGTTCAGAAGCCAGATCTCACTTCTGGCTCATTCTGGCTCTAAATGAATTCTAGCCAGCTCACCCTTTACTCCACCAGAGAGTAAACAAAGGAAAGAAAAGAAGTGTAACTTACTTTCTTCAGTCTTAGCGTTGAGAAGAAGTTGATGAGAAGAGAGAATTTGGGATTTGGGGTAGGTATCAATTATGTATGAATGCCTCATCACAAATAAGAAAAAATCAATACTTTCTTCAGTCTTAGTGTTGAGAAGAAGTTGATGAGAGAGAATTTGGGATTTGGGGTAGGTATCAATTATGTATGAATGTCTCATCACAAATAAGAAAAAATCAATACTTTCTTCAGTCTTAGTGTTGAGAAGAAGTTGATGAGGAGAGAGAATTTGGGATTTGGGGTAGGTATCAATTATGTATGAATGCCTCATCACAAATAATCAAGTGATAGCCCTTATGCGTTATATATTTATTGTAAATAAGTAGTCAAACGCTCTTCCTTCTATGGCTTGTTTAGCAAATGTATTCGTCTACTGTGTACCAGTTGCCCAGTTAGACGCTGGTGACAGAGACACAACAGGATCTATTTTTTTAAGGAGTATTAAGCTCTTACTATGTGCCAGATACTTCATAGATGCTAGGGATCCAAAGGGAAGTAAAAAGAAAGCTGTGTTTTCTTCTCGTGAAACTTCCTGTCTGGTGAGGGAGACAAATTATCACACAAAAGTAACTTTATAATCCCAATAGGTATTACTAAGGGTAGAGAAGTGGTGCCTGAGGGCATTAAAGTGGAATTCTACCAAATCTGGGGTGTCAGAAATGGCTTCTAGCAAGAGAATCTTTGAGCTAAGATTTAAAACTGCCTCATAGTGAACTTGATACAGAAGCACAGGAAGAGCAAGGAAAAACAGAGTCCCAGAGACTGAAAAGAAACGAGGGAGATAATGTGAGAGGGATCTAGAGAATTAAGCAAAGACCCACCATGCAGGGTCTTACAGGTTTGGTAAGGATTCTTATCTTTGCTTCTGAAGTGATACAAACCAATTTAAGAGTTTTTAGTAGGAGTGGCATCAGATTGGTGTTTCCAAAAGCTCACTCTGGCTTCAATGTGAAGAATTCACTCTTTAAGTATGTCCTGAGTACCCACTATAAGCCAGGTTACAGTCTGCACACTGAGTGTGCAGCAGTGAACAAAACAGAAAGATTCCCTAACTTTGAGGATCATATTATAGACAATACACAGTAGTATATAAGATAGTAGTATCTAAGAAGCTCTATAAAGAAATTTGGAATCCAGGTGAGAATAAAAAGGTAGGGTGGTGGTGCATTTTATTAGCTTGAACCATATGAAGCTCCTGATCTTTTTTACATTGTTTTCAACTCAGAACAATATTGGGTTCCTGTGGGTTAAACATGGTTGGATGGCATTAAATTGTTCAACCTAATACTTACTTGGAAGAGTCAGAGAAGACCTCTAATGAGGTGATCCAAAGAAAGAGGCAAGCCATTCACATACCAAGGAGAAGAGCATCCCAAGCAAAGGGACAGCAAGTGCAAAGACCCTAAAGCAAGAATGTGCCTGCCGTGTTTGAGTAAGCAACAAGGAGACCATTGTGGCTGAAGGGTAATGGTCAACGGGGAAGAATGGTAATAGGGACCAGATCATAGAATCTTGAAGACCATGGTAAGAAATTGGCTTTTCCTTTTTGAATGAGGTAAGCTGTCAGAGAGTTTTGGGCAAACGAGCTACACAATCTGTCATCTTAACAGGACCGTGCTATTAATAGTGGACTCTACAGATAGTGGGTATACAGATGGAACATTATAAAATCTTTTCACCTTTTACGTATGTCTGAAAATTTACTTCATAAAATGAGACTGTTGTAGCTGCTCTATTGTAACTAGACTTTAGAGGGCCAGTGATGAGATCAAGAAGACCAGTTAGTCTATTGCAATAATTCAGGCAGCAGTGGAGGTATTAAGAAGAAGTGGTTAGTTTCTGAATACGTTTCGAAGATAGAGCCAGTAAGATTTGCTAGTGGAATGGATTTCATATGCAAGAAAAAGAAAAGACCACCTGTAAGGTTTTAGACCTGAGCAACTGGAAGGATGCAGTTGCCATCTACTGAAATTTGGAAGACAGTCTAGGTCACGCAAGTTTGGAGGAAAAGACTTTTTCCGGACGTTTGAGATGCCTATTGGTCATCTAAATGGAGATATCAAATAGGCAATTAGATACACAAGTCAGTCATTCAGAGGAAACATCCAGAGAGGAAATACAAAGATGTGGATCTACCTAAAGACTAGGGATATGAGGACCAGTGCCTTGAGAATTTAATGGAAATAGTTGGGAGTTTAGTCTAAACCCTCTTTTGTTGTAGGCTGGTTTTGTTTCTAGATAGTTGTCTTTATATTGCCATTCTGAACACTTAATATGCATACTGTTTGCAACTCATTTGTGTTCTAAAGGATTTAGAATGTTTTTTAATGTTTTCATGTCTTTCCAAGCAGATTTTACATTTCTTTAAAAAAGATTTATTTTAGGGGCGCCCGGGTGACTCAGTCGGTTAAGTGACTATGGGTTTCAGCTCAGGTCGTGATCTCAGTCAGGGTTTCATGAGTTCGAGCTACGCTTCAGGGTGTGGGCTGGCAGTGTGGAATCTGCTTGGGATTCTCTCTCTCCCTCTCTCTGCTCCTCCCCGACTTGCACCGTCTCTGTCTCTCAAAATAAATAAATAAACTTAATAAAAAAGATGTTTTCTTTTGTACACTTCACACTGCCATATCCCTAGAAAACTTTTTTTTTAATATTAGAACGAAAGAGCACAAGCAGGGGAGAGGGGCAGAGTGAGAGAGAGAAAATCTTAAGTAGGCTCCATGCTGAGGGCTCAATCCCGTAAGTTTAGGATCGTGACCTGAGCCAAAATCAAGACTCAGATGTTCAACTGACTGAGCCACACAGGCACCCCCCTAGAAGACATTTTACAATGCTTATATAATAAACTATTCCAATACGGAGTTTTTTATTTCTTTAGTTGTTACAAAGCATCAATTTTCTTATAATTTAGACACTTCTAGCTGTCCTGTTAAAATAAGGGTAGAGTTAGAACTTTCAATCTACTGCCACTCATGCCCATTTCAAATCAGACAAAAGAGAGCCTTCTGAGAAACAAAAAGCAGCAACAAAAAAGGCTCAGCTCTCCTCCATGTTGCCTTTATACTCAGACTTCGTGTGGCCGCAAAATGGTTTCCAACAATTTCAGGTCTACATCCGTCCCCATCCAAGTCCAGCATGAGAAAGATCCTTCCTAGCAGCAGTCCCTGATTCACTAATTAAACCGACACAGATCCCATCCCCAGCTAGGAAAATTTAATGCTGTGATTGGCCAAATATGAGTCACATGCTTCACTTATGTTTCACCCAAAGAACATGGACTGTAGGAGAGGAGTGGTTCCCCAGAAGAAAAAATGGGATGCTGTCAACAAAATAAGGAAATGGACACTGATGGCCAGAAAATAATACGACCTCTACAAATTAACAAAGGCCTAAAGCATTCTCCCAAAGCTTTTAAAAGAAGTAATACCATTGGGGTGCCTGGCTGGTTTAGTCGGAAGAGCACGCAACTTGATCTCAGGGTCGCCGTGAGTTGAGTCTGAGCTCCGCTTTGCGTGTAGAGATTACAAAAAAAGAAAAAGAAAAAGAAAGAAAGAAAAACGAAATGTCATGGCACTCATTTTGCATCTCTTCCAATTCTATACACAATACTGCATTTCCCTTGTATCATTAGGCTGTCATATATTCATTTGTCGTTGATGAGTGAATGTCACAAAAAGTAAATAAATGCATGAGCATAAAAGTTAACCAGCTGGAAGGGGCAGTTTTTCAGCACATCACTTTCCAGGGTACTCACACCTAGGTATTACAGGTAGTTTCTTGTCCTACAATTCTTTCCTGTTGTCAGTCCACCTGAAAAATATTTATTAGCCCTCAGGACCCTGGGGGCAGGGTGGCTACTATCTAAGACGCCTCAGAAACCATTGCAGAAGCAAGTGACAATGAGTCAGCTCAAGTTTATCTTCTTGGAGGACATTTACATAGTGTGGAGTCTTGAAAGAAAAATGTACGTACAGATTTGTTTTCAGCTTCTTTTTGGTTTCACCATTTCCATTCCCTTGCACACTAATAGGTTACTTTCCCCACAAGATGTTTAACCTAACTTCTATGGCATTTTTATCCTTTTAGATCAAATTTTGCTGCAGGAAATGGATAACGTGTTGGCTCTCTGTATTATTCTGGAATTTCGGATGGCTTCTCCAGTTTGCTGCTTCCCTGGACACCAAACATAACATTCCCTGTTCTAGGACCTGCTTCAAGTTGGTCATAAGACTGGCAGAAAGTCAAACCAAACTAAATGAATAGTTGTTGAAGTTAATCTCACGTCCTGGAGCTGTGTGTGCTATGGAATAGCCTGCTGTTATTACCAGGCATGACGCTGATCAGAATCACTGCTCTGTGGTCTTGTTCATCAGAATTTCATGTTTGGAAATTAGATTTGGGTCTGGTTACTGTAAAAATAGATATTATGATAATGGAATATAGCCATTAAAATTTCTATTGCAGGAGAAATTAGCCATGTATTTAAATGTAGGAGTATGTTACTAAACAATATGTTCAAGATGATTCCAGTATTGTTTAATGTTATACAGACATAGACAAATACTGGAAAAAGGCACTCAAAGTTAACCTTAAGGAATGGAGGTACCAGTGATTTCATTTGACTTGTTTACTGTTCAGAATCTTCCTGGATGAAATGTACTACATCTATACTCAGATAATTTTTAAAGGAATCTATTTTTCATACCAATACCCCAGAGTCAAAATATGCAAAAGATACCACTAAAAAGTGGTGAATTAGGTCTACCTAAAAAGGTCTTATGATTCTCACCACTCAAAAACCATTGTAGATTTTGCTCTTGTCTTGCATGCATCGTTTTTTTTCTTCTTTCACTTTAAAAATTCATGTACTAGATGCTAGGAGTAAATGAACGATACAGGTGCGGCTTCTGCCCTCTCAGAACTAACTAGTTGTCTGGGGAAGATAGAACAAGCCGACAGAAACAATCTAGCATGTCACAGTCAAAAACACAGTTTCATGCCTACTCCATTAAAACACCTAACCCTCCTTTTTACACGTCAAATTCCGGCTTTGGCACGTCAGCTCACAAACACATTGAACTCGCACGCTGGCACTCACTGTCGGCCATTGCTTCAGCTTGAGCCACGTCCCCATTGTCCACAAACTCATGTTCAATTACTAGAGTACTAGTGAGTTATTTGGGTATTAATTTGCTCTTATTTTAGAAAAATGTAATTGCAAATACTAGTCATTGAACACGTAGGTCTTATAAAAATAATTTGAATGATATAAAGATGGAAATCATTGTGTGCCCAGAACTGAATCTAGCCTCAGTCAGATACTCAAGACATTCATGAAATGAAGCCCAGTAAACTGAGTGACACTAAAGAAGAAACTCAGAGAACAAGGATAAGATCCCGGAAACAATCATTGTTAAATTTTGTGGCTAAAGTTTTGGTATGTTCAGAGATTTTGATCTTAATTTTTTAGTTCTGTTAAGAAAGGATTCCCCCTAAATAAGTTTACTGTTTGATTTTTAAAGTTTTTTAATGTTTATTTATCATTGAGAGAGAGAGAGAGGTAGCACGAGTGGGGGAGAGGCAGAGAGAGAGAGAGGGAAACACTAAATTTGAAGCAGGCTCCAGGCTCTGAGCTCTCAGAACAGAGCCCAACGTGGGGTTTAAATTCACGAACCATGAGATCATGACCTGAGCCAAAGTGGGAAGCTTAACCGACAGCCACCCAGGCATCCCTGATTTTTAGATCCGTGGTCAGTTATGCTTTATGTTTGAAAGTTGGAAATGGCCTGTGGTGGCTCACCATTGCCTACAGAATATATTTTAAGTCATTTATCACATGAGTGATGTTAAAATCCACAAGTTCATAATGACACTGAGAAAAGAAAATATACATATAAGTCACCTAGAAGTTGCGATAGTAAGTTGCTACATTATATGGTAACGACGATTGGTAAATAAAGGAAAAGAATCAAGCATTCTGCTTCTCTTATACAAATTGCATTTTAGGGTAACCAGAGTTGTAAAGGGCAAGCCCTTTTGTATACAGTATTTCCAACTGATAAAGGTAAGAGAAATGACAAAAGACCATTTTTCAATCTCCTAATAAAATAATAGACAACACCTGAACCCACTGATCAATTTTAACATCACTCAGAGTCGAATGACCATACATCATATGCTTCCTGATGTGGTGCCATCAAAATATGCTGAATCACCTATGCAGTATTTTTGCCACTCCCCAAATATTTTGAGTTTAAATCCAATAAAGCCTCTAAATGTAACAGTTTATGAGAAGGGAGAATGAACAATATAGGAAAGTGTAAAACAACACCAGAGAAGACGCAATCAACTAAACCCAGACTGTGGAAAGTTCTACAGCACAAATGACAGGATTTCTTCAACAAATAAGTTATCTTAATAAATTAAAGAGATTAAAGGCGTGCCTGGTGGCTCAATCAGTTGAGCATCCGACTCCTGATTTCAGCTCAGGTCATGATCTTACGGTTCGTGAGTTCCAGCCCTGCTTGGGGCTCTGTGCTGACAGCGTGGAACCTGCTTGGAATTCTCTCTCCTTCTCTCTGCCCCTCCCCCACTCGTGCTCTCTCTCGCCCTCTCTCTCAGAAATAAATAACTTTAAAAAAAGAGAGAGATTTAAGAGACCTAATGACCAAGTACAGCATGTGGATCCTGATTTGACAAACCAGTTATAAACAGACATTTTTTTTTTCAACGTTTATTTATTTTTGGGACAGAGAGAGACAGAGCATGAACGGGGGAGGGGCAGAGAGAGAGGGAGACACAGAATCGGAAACAGGCTCCAGGCTCTGAGCCATCAGCCCAGAGCCTGACGCGGGGCTCGAACTCACGGACCGCGACATCGTGACCTGGCTGAAGTCAGACGCTTAACCGACTGCGCCACCCAGGCGCCCCTAAACAGACATTTTTGAAACAGTTGGGAAACTTGACTAGAGGCTGGATATTAGGTGGTAGTATATAATTTTGTCTTTGTCTTAACGATGCTTTCGAAAGCAGTCTGCTAGAGTCGTATAGTGAATAAGCATGAAATTTCAATGATCTCCAGGATTTCCTTCAAAATACTCCAGGGGGAAGGGGAGGAGTGGTAGAAGAAATGAAAACAAGATTAGGTGAGGATTGTTAAGTGTTAAAGCAGAGTGATGGGTCCGTGAGGTGAGAACTGGGGTTTAATACCGCATTCTCTATTTCGTGTGTATGTTTTAAATTTTCCGTAACTCGAAGTTAGATTTAAATCGGTCAATACATACATACTTAACACGCAAATGTACATAAAGGCTTTAGAGCATTTTGTTTCTACACCCAACTTATTCCCTGGGGAAGTGACTGAGTGAACGAATACAAAGAACTGTAATACTAGGATCCCTGAGCCAGTTGGTGTGGGTGCACCCTCTAAATGTGTAATCCCGAGGAAAGGAGCATCTCCTTTTCTTTCTTCTGGAACCACCGAGGGGAAGTGTCCCAGTGATGGCCACAATGAGGACAGGAAGCACAATCCAAGTCCCTTTCTTCCAATGGCTTTTGTGTCCATAGGCGATCAACGTAGTGGCAGCTAAAGTCCATGGTGACACTGGAGCTTGGGTCTGAGTTAGGGTGTAATTATTTCAGACTGGTGCTTCATTCGGTATAAGGACACTGCTCTCAAAAACTGCGGGCAACTGCAGAGGTTGACAAGGGCATTGCTTTCCAAGATAATAGCCTTGGAACGCTCTGGAGTCAGCGATGACACTGGGCTCCCAGCTACTACAGCGGTTAGAGTAACCCCTTCCAGAGCAATCAGCCATGATTGTGACTGCTGTCATTCCTAGACGGACAGGGGAAAGGGCGATGCGTGGGACAAGAAGACGAGTTCATGGAGTGCCTGGGTAGCTCAGTCGGTTGAGTGACCGACTTCAGCTCAGGTCATGATCTCACGGTTTGTGAGTTCAAGCCCCCGCATTAGGCCCTGTGCTGACAGCTCGGAGCCTGGAGCCTGCTGCAGATTCTGGGTCTCCTTCTCTCTCTGCCCCGCCCCCCTCATGCTCTGTCTCTCTCTGTCTCAGAAATAAACATTTAAAAAATTAAAAAAAGACAAGAGTTCTGGATTTCCCACTGATCTAGACATGTGAGGCCTACATTGACACACCAGAGGCATCCCTATGTTGAATCACTGAGTGTTCATCAACTGGTGAGGCAGGATTTATTCATTGCCCTGCTCTTGAATTGCATGATTGTATCATATTTAATGGCAATAAGTCTGACTATGACTCAGAGGTGTGACTAGAAAATTCCTCCCACTCCCTTGTCCCTTGTGTAATCTTGGGCAGGTTGTTCTTCTGGAAATTTGGATAATAATACCTTGCCTCTCTACCTCCCGGGTTGTGTTGAGGATCTGAAGACATAATATGTGGAACTATAGTTTTTGTAAGCTATCAAATGCTATACAAATATAAGGCATCATTACTACTGTACGTGACTAGGTGATCCATATCTTAAAGCCCCTTATTTTCTTTGATTCTGGGTTAACAATTAATGTTTAATTAGTACATTATAAAATTAGATAGTCAAGAAACAACTACAGAGAAGTTTAGCATATAGTATGATCTTTCTACTTTCTTCTATGTTACATAGGAATTCCTAGAAATAGGAAGATCTTATCCAGTTATATCCTTTATATATATACACATTTTTTTCCTAATTATATCCTTGAATGCATGCTCATTAATTTAGGAGACAAACAAATTGCTCTATACCTCATTAATAATGCTTATTACTTTACAATCTCAATTTCATAAGTCAATATTTCTTTTGTCCAATAATATTTTAAAAACTGGGGGACTAGAGCAGAAGTTGACAAACTGTAGCCTGTAAAACAAATCTGGCTACCACTATTTTGTATGGCCTGCAAACTAAGAATTGTTTTGACATTTTGGAATATTTTTATTTTCTATTTTCTTTTAGAGAGAGAGCACATGAGCAGCGGAGAGGGGCAGAGTGAGAGAGAGAGAGAGAGAGAGAGTCTCAAGCAGGCTCCGCGCCAAGCCCCTTGATTTTTTTTTAATCAAAAGAAGGATATGAAATTCATTTTACTGTGTATTTATCAGAACACAGCCACATTCATTCAGTTATGTACTGTCCACGGCTGCAACGGCAGTTGACTAGTTGTGAGTGAGACCGTATGGTTCACAAAGCCTAAAGTATTTACTATCTGGCCCTTTATAGAAACAGATTCAAAAGGACATAAATTTAAAAATAAAGTTTCTGGGGCACCTAGGTGACTCAGCACGTGAAGCGTCCAACTCTTGTTTTCAGCTCAGGTCATGATCTGACAGTTGTTGAGTTCAAGCCTCCCCCCGGGCTCTGTGCTAACAGCATGGAACCTGCTTGGGATTTTCTCTCCCCTCTCTCTCTGCCCCTCTCCCCCGCTCACATTCTCTCTCTCAAAATTAAAAAAAAAAATTAATTTTTAATTTTTTCAGTATTTTTTAGAGAGAGAGAAAGAGAAATACAGAGTGTGAGTGGGGGAGGGGCAGAGAGAGAGGGAGACACAGAATCTGAAGCAGGCTCCAGGCTCTGGCTGTCAGCACAGAGCCCAACGTGGGACTCGAACCCACCAACCATGAGATCATGACCTGAGCCAAAGTCAGATGCTTAACCAACTGAGCCACCCAGGTGCCCCAAAATTAAAGAAAAAAAAAAAAATGTTAAATGAATCTAAAAATAAAATTCCTAATTTGCTAGCTTCCCCCTGGGATAAATAAACCTGGGATGTGTGGATTTAAATTATGCACATGCAATAAGAGAAACTCAAAGTTGTGATTTCAATATGCAATGATTGTTTTTCAGTCAATTAGGAAGAACTTATAAAATATACTTAATAAAATATAAATAGAATACAATTAAGTTCTTAAAAATATGTTCCCATTTTGTTCATTGTTGGTGGCAAAGTAAAGAGAATAAGGAGGACATCTATTCTCTGATTAATACACAATAGAAACTGACTCTGGCTAAGGGGAAAAGGGAGTTCGTTGGAAAGAGAATTATCGAACAATCCCAGAATTGATGGGAGAGCTAGAGATCATAAGTTTGGAAGGACAGGAGTCTGGAGAGCTCCACATCCTCAGCAGGAAAAGACCCTGCTTTCAGGGCATTTCCATAAGACTTGAGGAGACTTCCATTTGAGTTTTGGGGAGAAACAAACCAATGGGCCTCATGTAAGGCCCACAGAGTAACATGATTGGGAGTCTTTCTTGAATCACATGGTTGGAATGGAGAAATAAAGAGGAAGTCAAAAAGGAGAAGGGGGGCGCCTGGGTGGCGCAGTCGGTTAAGCGTCCGACTTCAGCCAGGTCACGATCTTGCGGTCCGTGAGTTCGAGCCCTGCGTCAGGCTCTGGGCTGATGGCTCAGAGCCTGGAGCCTGTTTCTGATTCTGTGTCTCCCTCTCTCTCTGACCCTCCCCCGTTCATGCTCTGTCTCTCTCTGTCCCAAAAATAAATAAAAACGTTGAAAAAAAAATTAAAAAAAAAAATAAAAAAATAAAAAAAAAAAAAGGAGAAGGGATTCCAGGCAGACAAAAACCAACAGGAGTGCTCACAGAAAACTTGTCAGGAAACATGGGCTTTCATGCCAACTTTAGAACCAAATGGGTGAATGTGAGAATAAGTCATCTTACTGGTCTTCACTTAGGGGTACTTCCATTATATGTTAGCACAAAAGAAGGGATACAATTAGACTACCTGCCATAAAACTATTCATTGGCCACAGAACATAAAATTATTACCCTGGGAACAATAGTTTTTAAGTTCATGAACAATATCTTCCAAAGGATCAAATAAAAAGATAATTGTGTGACCCCATCACCACTTTTATTCAACATTGCACTCGAGTTTTCAGCCAGTGCAATAAGACAAGAAAGTGAAATAATAAATATACAACTGTAAAGGAAGAAAAAGAGAACATTTTTTGCAGAAAGTGATTGTATACATGTAATATTCAAAAGAATATGTGTTATGATAATTAATAAGTGAATTCACTTAAGTCACTAGATGAGGGTCAATTTACAAAATTTGATTTTACTTCTATACCAGAACATAGCAACAACAAAAATAAAATGGTACTATTTATAATAGCATCAAAAAAGCATTAAATATGTAGGAATAAATGTAATGAAAGATGTGCAGCCAATTTCCTCAAATTATCTATAGGTTAATGCAGTCTAAGTGAAAATCCCAGAAGACCACCCCCTTTTTTTTGTGGCTGAAATTGGCAAACAGATTCTAAAAATTTTAAAGAAATGCGAAGGGTGAACAGTAGCTGAGGCAATTTTGAAGAAGAAAAACAAAGGAGGATCTATGCCACCTGATACCACAACCTAGTAGGATAACCAACTGTCCTAGTTTGCCTGGGACTGAGGGGTTTTCTGAGATGCAATACTTTCTGTGTTAAAACACAGAAATTTGTATATGTCAAAGCATTATGTTGTATACCATAAACTGATACAAAATTGTATGTCAATCATATCTCAGATGGAAAAGGGGGTGTGTGCAGAGTGTACTGGGACAATGAGGACAATCAGTCACTCTAAGACATAGTATAGCACTAGAATTATTAAGATAGTGTGATACTGGCACGAGTATAAACAAACCAATGAAAGAGAACAGAGAGACCAGAAATAGACTCATATGTGTTTTAGACTCATCAATAGACTCATCTATATGAGTTTTATCATCTTACTATGATAAAGATGGCACAACAGTAGTTGGGAAAGGATGATCTTTTCCATAAATGGTGCTAATTGGGTATCAATATGAACAATATGGTGGGGGGCGGGTGGAAACTCAACTCCTAACTCATAATACGACAAATAAATTTCAGATAAATTGTATTTCAACATGTGAAAAGTGGAGTAGTAAAGCTTTTAGGAAAAAAAATAAGAGGTTATCTATATGACCATGACATGGACAAAGATTTCCTAAATAGAAAACATAAAATGCTAAACATTAAGAAAAAAATTGCTAAGTTGGACTAAATTAAATTTAAATACTTGTTTTGTGTTTTGTTAAAGATTTTATTTTTAAGTTATCTCTATACCCTACGTGAGGCTCAAACTTACAACCCAGTGATCAAGGGTCACATGCTCTACCAACTGAGCCATACAGGTGCCCCAAATACTTGTTTTCATTAAAAAAAATTATTTAAGAAGGGGCACCTGGGGTGCTCAATCTGTTAAGCAACCAAGTTTTGATCTTGGCTCAGGTCTTAATCTCATGACTTGTGAGTTTGTGTCCCAAGTCAAGCTTTGCACTGAGTGCAGAGTCTGCTTGGGATTCTGTCTCTCCCTCTCTCTCTGCCCCTCTCCTGCTTGCTCTCTCTGTATCTCTCTCTCAAAATAAATAAATAAACTTAAAAGAATTATTTAAGAAAATATTTGAAAGGCAAATTAGGAACAGAGTGATTTTATATATATGTGTGTGTATATATATATACGTATATATATGTATATATAGTGACTTCATATATATACACATAGTATATATGTAATTATATATTATAACTACATATTTGTATTGAATATTTTATTCAATATGTATTTCAAATATATAAATATGCTAATATTTATTTTTAAATATAAAGTTATATACAATACATAATAAATATATATTTTATATATTTATAATTAATAATGCTTTAATTATAATATAATAATGTTTTCTATATTAGCATATAATATAATAATGCTTTAATTTATAATATAATAATGCTTGTATATTTATGTTTATATATAATTATATATATTATACATGTAATTTTTACATATAAATTACGTGTATCTTCTCCAACTCTGTATATAGGTATCTATATCTACACCTATCTATATATTGTTTGTTAGATATATATCTGACAAAAGCCTCATATACAGGATATATAAAGCATTCCCATAAATCAATAAGAAAAAGACATGAAATGGTGCTTAATTTTATTCGTCATCAGAGAGATGCAAATTAAAATCACTAAAGGATAATACAGACAGTACCAAGTGCTGGTAAGGATGGGGGGCAATTAGAACTTTCATACCTTATCAAAAGCAGTATCCAATGGTACAACCACTTTGGGAAACTCTTTGGCAATGTCTACTAAAGCTCAACACGTGTATACCCTACTACTTACAGATTCCACTTCCAGGTACACACATACCGAACAAAAACCCTCCTTAATGAGTTTAGGCTTGGAGTCACACATTCAAATGCATACAGAGAGAGGTCAGGCAATAATATCGATTGTGGTAGACAATACAGAGTATCAGGGACTGTGGCAAACCGTCTGCACTCCCTATTGTCTATCACAAATGACGCTACTTGGCCGGCCTATCTCCTTCTGCATTTGAATTTGTGATCCCAAGCCTAAAGCCATTAAGGAAGATTATGATTAGTGCCTGGGAAGCAGGCACCCTCCTCACTGAAGAAGAAACCCATCTGGCCACAGCTCTGCGCACTGCCCAGAAGGGCATAATCAGTGGACGTGCTACAAGGACATACGCCAGACGCTATCTGGCATAGCTGCCCTTCGCTCTTCCGTTCACTTACCTCTGCAAACAGCTCCTGCCGCCATGTCTAGACCTCAGGTTTCGACCTTTCTCTCTCAATGGCTCATTGCTCTTGGGTGGACACCTTACCTAAGCCGTGCTTGGATCTAGTCGGTGATCTGCCCAGTTCTCTGCGAGGGCAGTGCACCATCCGCAGTGAATATTGGCTGCTAGCAGCTCACAGCTACCCCCTTCTACTTAAATAGCGTTGCCCCAAAATGCTTGAGAAACTGTGCCCACAGCCAATAACTGATGGACGGGGGGTGTACAAAAGGCAAGCGCCATTGCTTCAAGGGGGGCTGACTCTCCAGATTCCACCGCAGGATCCCGCTGAGGCCAGACTAGCTCCTGCTTCATCCCGCCCCCCTCACTGCCTTGCACGGTTCTGCTGAGGACACTCCCCACAAAAAAATCACCTGCACCAGGATCGCTCTGCTTGTGGGGAGCCTGAGCTAACACACGGGACGCGTGAGATCTTCTCTCCCCGAAGGGCCAGAGGGCCCCGGGCAGGCCGAAAGCATTGTATCGATGGCAACACAACCACAAACTCCCGGAGCTCCAGTCCTTCCCTTGCCGAGCTGTGGTTATTCAGTTTTCCTCCCATTTCATAAAAGCCCCCAGGAGCTTTCTGATTATCCCCCTTTTTGTTTAAGTCAGCCAAAGTCCATTTCTCTGCCCTGAAACCAGTATAACCTTAACTAATGTGATGGGTAAGCCCGGCCTGACCTAACATGGCTTTGGAAATATGACCCAATGCTTTGTGGGATAACATCAGTTGGACTCCTGAGGGAAAAAAAATGAATTGATTAGCCTTCCCATTCCGTAACTACAAGTACTGCTGGGCACGCTCCCCATCTTTTAATCCTCCCAGGAATTTGCCTTGCTAAGGAGCTAATAGTTACCCAAGACTATGCTTCCCTGAGACCTTCTGGATTCCCTGGAGGCAAGAGAAACTAAATTCCTTCCACTGGACATCATCCTCTCGCATTTCTCTTTGTTTCCAGTGCTGTCCAGGAGGCTCGAGCATCTCTCTGAGACTTCGTATCCCTAAACCGAACTCTCCTACACCCCCCTGCTCTCTGTGTGTACACGTGTGCGTGCCTATGCGGTTCGTTTGCGTACATGTTAGGAAGGCGGGGGGGGGGGGGGGGAGTCACAGGCCAGCAGTAAGAGTTCAAATCACTGAACTATGGGTTGTAAAGAAAGGGTGACACGATACAAGCCTGATTAGTTCCGCTCAGAATTGTTCACTGATTCATCAGAAAATGGATCCTTCTGCCCCAGACTCTGACTCTCCCCTCTTAACGGTCAAAGGCTTGTGGGAGCCAGTAATTGTGCGTCTACGGCAATTCTATGTAGTTTAGCCCAAGACGAATTGCTCCCCGGGCCAAGCGTGGGTCTGGCAGGATGGTATTTTAAGATACCAACGTACATTCTGTTTTCCAGCGGGCGTGTCGTCCTCTCCCCTCCCTCCATGCCAGCAGACATTCCTGTGGTCCCAGGTGAGACCCTGCAGAGGGTCGAGTGAAAAGTTGGTAAGTCTTTCTAGCTTGCTCCCAGTGACCAGTAGATGCCATAAACCAATGGTGCCCTGGTCTCGGGGTGTCTAAAGGGAAGGTGTTTTTGGTCCACACGGTACCTTCGCAAAGGTGATTTGGGCCACACAGGGCTCCCAGCTCCACAGTTTGTCACAGCTCCCAACTCTCCCTATCGTCTATCACCGTCGACATTGCCTGCCTGGCTTATTTGTGTGGGCACTGGAATCTGTGACCCTAGGCCTAAACCCATTAGGGAAGATCGTGTTCAGTGCCCAGGAAGCAAACCTTCTCCTCTCTGAGGAAGGAGCAGGAAGATTAGGAGAAGGAGGCTTCCTGTCAGAAGAGGGAAGGCCCCGGGGTTCTAGGCAAAATGAGCCAGAGTCTCTTAGCACCATGGAGAGTGAGAAGAAGCAGATTCCACAATTCACTTCGGCGCCCTGCTTGAGTCCAAATGTCTGAGGAGGTGGGGAAGTTACAGAAAAGGCTACTTTGGAGGAACGGTGTGCCTAAGACGGGAAAAAGGTGTAGGTAAAGACCTGAGGTCATGGTGAGGAAATTTTCTCTCCCAACCACCCATTTGGTTTTTCCCATGTGATTCATCCACTGAAGAGATATTTATTAAACATCCATTATGTGTCAGGCATTGTTCTAGGGGCTGGGGTTAAGGCGTTGATCAAACTTTTGTGGAGCTTTTTTCTTTTTTAATTTCTTTTATTGTTTATTTATTTTTGAGAAAGAAAGAGAGAGAGACAGAGTGTGAGCAGGGGAGGGGCAGAGAGAGAGGGAGACACAGACTCCAAAGGGGGCTTCAGGCTTTGAGCCGTCAGCACAGAGCCCGACGCGGGGCTCGAACTCATAAACTGTGAGATTATGACCTGAGCCAGAGTCAGACACTACACTTGATCTTAACCAAAAGGCCGAGAAATGATTCCGAAGTCAGACACTTAACCGACTGAGCCACCCAGGCACCCCTGTGGAGCTTTTTTTTAATGTGGTCTCTCTCTGTCTCTGTGTCTGTCGGTCTGTCTGTCTGTCTCTCTCCATCTTTTCATCAAGATTCTGAACTGTTTCCAAATACCACCACCATGCTTCACCCCTTGGGATAACTTGAATACCCCTTTGCCTTGAGCAAGTTATAGAAAATTGTCTTCCCTTCACATACTTCTAGAATGATAGGTCTGAAAAAGCCACAAGGGCTGATGAAGGCCTCCCACCTCCAGGAAATGGAGACCCAGATGGGGGATGTAAGCTCCAGCAGGTAGGATCTTGGTCTCTTTGGTCACTGCTACGTCCCCAGCATCACCCGGTACATAGTAGGTTCTAAATACCTATTTCTTGAGTGAATGAATGAATGAACACCAAACTAAACAGTTAGGGGCGGAGCTGGCCCCTGATGCACGTGTCCTGAATTTCTGTCCAGGCTCGTTCCCAAACTGTAGGTTAGCAAAGGGAAAGTCAGTTGTTTTCATAAGGCTTTAAACAAAAAAACTAAGTTGAGAAAAAGAAGCATAAGGGAAGATTCATTGACGGGGACACTTTCAGAAGCACACATGACCATGTGTCAAGAGGAGCCTGACCTCATGGAGGCTGCCTTGAGCTGCACGTGGTTTACAGAAATTCCCCCAGAGCTTCTTGAACTGGTTGCTCTTACCTCGGGATAGGTGCATTGGGGTTAAAGGGCTCCCCAGGGAAAGCTTCCTACTTACCTAGAGCCCCTCAGCTCCTCGGTGCCCTGTTCTTCCACCCAACATGCACCAGGTCACCCAGCCGTTACCTGACTGATGGTGAGGCGCTGAGCAAACATATGGAATTAGGAGCCTCAGCTCTTGGCTTGTTTCCAGACTTTGGAGGAAGACAACATACATGCTTCTGAAACAAGGCCGATGATGGCCTTGATAGTGGTTTTGCTGCACATAATTTAAATGACGACCAAAGGT
Source organism: Puma concolor (assembly GCF_028749965.1). Lineage (NCBI taxonomy): Eukaryota > Metazoa > Chordata > Mammalia > Carnivora > Felidae > Puma > Puma concolor. Next base: position 5,353,351 of record NC_141675.1, read on the forward strand.
AAGACAGGTGGGCGAGAGGCCATCATGAGGGAGGGAAGACAGCAATGTGGGTCTAAGGCTTGAGAGAATGAAGAAAAGGTTGTGGGCCTCATGTCTGATCTGCTCAGCCTCCCTCCCCACTTCTGGTTGTGGCACTTCGATTTACCACCACCCCCCCCCAAAAAAACAAAACTGCCCCAACCCATTGCCTACAGTCTTGGTGGGATCGTCCATTAAAGTGCTGTGGCCAAGGGGTATGTGTGACCAAGTGACCCACCAGGCCATTCATCCTCTTTCCTCCAGGAATTTGAATCTCGAGCACAGAAACATAAGGGTAGGAAATCTAGCCTGAGGGAAGTTCCCTGAAAGGACCATCGGTTAATTCCTGCTACCGGACTGACTCCGTAGGTACCCAAATTCCTCTTCTTTCAAGGGCCTGCCAGCTCAGATTCTGTAAATTCTGTGAGCTTTCCCATATCATTCCAGTAAGGCCTTTTAGGGTCAGTTTCTGTTGCTGGCAACCCAAGAACCCTGCCTTGTACAGAAAGTTTCCTGGAAAATGTGGGGTGTGAGCTGACCCAGCGTACCGCCGCAAAGGATGTGGGACAGACTCCAGGTGAGGAGGACAGTATCAGCAAAGCCTCTCAAGAACTCTGCTTGGTCTGGTTCAAGGCAGACATCACGGGAGGGAGCGTGAGAAATCAAGTGGGAGACGTGAGGTGGGGCTGGTGTGGGAAAGCCCTTTCCTACTCATCTTTCTTCTGTTCCCACAATGCTGTTGGATCCACTGCTGGGCCATGATCTGTGAGAGCTGCACATGGAGGGAGAGCCAGCCGGCACAGGTGGGCTGGGGGTGAAATTGGGAATGGGCCAGGGGAGTGGGTCTTGCTGGGCAATATCACCCGTCTAGTGAGTTGAGGCAGCAAAAAAGTTGGGAGCCCCGATGAAGGGAAACAAGAACTATGGAGGAGGTGAGAATATGAGGAGGTGGTGATTGTCAAAGAATAGAAGGGACTCCTGAGTCAGTCTGCCTGGGTCTGAATCCTGCCTCCATCACTGACTTTGTGGGAGCGAATTCCTTACGCAGTCCCTACCTACTTCAATTTAATGTAGTGGCTGGCCAATAACAAGCCCTCAGTAAGTGGTGGTTATCATTATTATTATTATTATTATTGTCAATAAAATTTGATTCTATGAATCCAAATTGTTGATTATCAATTATTATCACAAATTAAACTTCAGATTCAAAGCCACAGATTGTCCCTAAATGCGCAGCCACCCACACCCAAAACACAGTTACATTTCAGAAATGCCCCTGAGGCCCAGCCTGACATCACCAGAGACATTATACCTGAGACGAAGCCAATGAGATATCATAAAAGAAAAGATCCAAGAGGCAGAGAATTCTACTATCGTGTTAAAAGGGAAATGGTGGTCTGAGACACAGCATTATGCAATAGGCAGGGACCCGGGTGACTGGCAGAGTTTGGACAATGACATAAAATACTTCCCTTTCTAATAAGATCCTTGGAAACTAGATACAGATACGGCCCATACTGCTTCAACAGGAGAATGTTGGTCCGGGAAGTACCCAGTGAGCCTAAGGAACTAGACTTGAAAATGTAATTGCATGATTCCCCAATATGCTCTCTCTCTCTCTCTTAAGAAATTAATAAGTAAAATAAAACAAAATAATCTTATGTATCACCGTTCTAGAAGATAGGAATGATGGGGAAGATGCTGGTCTGGGAGTTAGAAGTTCTGGATTCCACAGAGTCTGTTAGGACTTATTGTATCTGAGAGGATTTATCCTCTTAAAGCCTGACTTTCCCATATTAGTTCCCATACCATGAAAAAAAGAAAAAGAAATAAAGAAAAAAAAGGCGGGGCGGGGGGGGGGCGCCTGGGTGGCTCAGTTGGTTAAGCGTCCGACTTCCGCTCAGGTTGTGATCTCAGTAAGTTCGAGCCCCACGTCGGGCCCTGTGCCGACAGCTCGGAGCCTGGAGCCTGCTTCGGATTCTGTCTCCCTCTCTCTCTGCCCCTCCCCCACTCGCTCTCGGTCTCTCTCTCCTTCTCAAAAATAAATAAAATGTTTAAAAAAATGTTTTTAATTAAAAAAAAAAAAAGTAGTCCCAGGCCACGGCACACACACTGCTCCTCACACCTTTGTGCACTTATGACTGTGGCCCACTCTGTCTGGAGCACCCTCATCCCCCTCCCGGAGTGGGGAACGGGCGACAGGATGGGAGGAAGTGTTGCACTTTTATTTATTTATTTTTATATTTTTAAACATTTATTCATTTTTGAAAGACAGAGAGAGACAAAGCGCACACGGGGGAGGCGCCGAGAGAGAGAGAGAGAGGGAGACCCGGAATCCGAAGCAGGCTCCAGGCCCCGAGCTGTCAGCACAGGGCCCCTCCCGGGGCTTGAACCCACAAACGGCGAGATCATAACCCGAGCTGAAGTCGGACACTTCGCCAACTGAGCCACCCCGGAGTAGTTAGGGAGGGTGTCACTGAGAAGGTGACCTGTGAGAAAAGACTTGAAGAAGGTCACGGACGGAACTATGGGATCTATGGGCAAAGAGGACTCCAGGTAAATGGCAGAGCCCCTGCAAAGGCCCTGAGGCAGAAGCATTTCTAGTGTGTGCAGGACAGAGTGGCTGTAGCAGAATAAACACGGGGTGTGAGAGATAAGCAAGGCAGACCGTGTCGGGCCTCATGGGCCCCCATAAGACATTTGACTTTTACTTTGTGTGAAATATGAAGTCATTGGAGGGTCCTAAGCAAGAGAATGACGTGATCTGACTCATGTTTTAAAAGAATAACTCTGGCTGCTGTATTGGGGGTAGATCACAGGGAACAGGGCAGGGAGAAGCCTCTGGGTTCACCAACAGGTCAAGGACAAGACAAGAAATCAGCAAAAGACTGGAGAGTCTCTGTTTTCCTAGAAGCCAAGAGAAGAAAGACTTTCAAAGGAGATAATAGGTCCTATTTAGCCCCTTTCCAAGACTGTAATGGCAGTGAATGTTCCAAAAAGCAAATCAAGTCACAGCATTAGGCTTAAAACCCTTAAGCGACTTCCCACTGCCTTCAGGAAAAGTCCAAGGCAACTACCAGGCTTATAAATGCTTTCATGGGCCGACCCCTACTTGCGTCATGCCGGGCCCATCCCTGTCTGAAGCATTTGCTGTTGTCTAAACAGGGTGCTGTGCCTTCACACTGATTTTTTTTTTTTAATTTTTAATGTTTATTAGCTTTGAAAGAGAGAGAGAGAGAGAGAGCATGACCAGGGAGGGCCAGAGAGAGAGGGAGACACAGAATCCAAAGCAGGCTCCAGGGTCTGAGCTGTCAGCACAGAGCCCGACGCCAGGCTTGAACTCACAAACTGTGGGATCGTGACCTGAGCCAAAGTCAGACGCTTAACAGACTGAGCCACCCAGGCGCCCCGAGACAGCCTCTTTAAAGTCTTCCCCGCTCTGTGCCCCCTGAGCCCCCTGTGCTTACTGGAGCTGGAGCATTTACCATGGCAGTGAGACTGCCCATTTACCCTTCTGTCTACGCCAACAGAGAGCAAGTTTACGGAAGCCACAGAATGTTTCTTCTTCACCAGAACCTGAGAAAACTGCAAGCAATATTTTGAATAAAAAATAGTTTTGGGGGCGCCTGGGTGGCGCAGTCGGTTAAGCGTCCGACTTCAGCCAGGTCACGATCTCGCCGTCCGTGAGTTCGAGCCCCGTGTCAGGCTCTGGGCTGATGGCTCAGAGCCTGGAGCCTGTTTCCGATTCTGTGTCTCCCTCTCTCTGCCCTTCCCCCGTTCATGCTCTGTCTCTCTCTGTCCCAAAAATAATAAACGTTGAAAAAAAAAAATTAAAAAAAAAAATTAAAAAAAATAAAAAATAGTTTTGAATAAATGAATGGAAAAATAAAACTCCATTGGAGACATGTTGAATTGAGGTGTTTGTGGGACACAGAAGCAGAAGCATCTAGTTGAACAGTGATGTGCTGATAATGTTTACCCACTGGTTCTTGACAAAGCCCTGATTAGTAGCATTTGTTGAAAACCATGGTGTAAATACTCCCACCGTGGCCGATTTCAAGCTACCAGTGTGACAATGTTAAACGTGGGATCGGGAAGAGAAGTGTGCCGTTGGCTCTCAGGAGCTGCCGTAAGTGGGCTCCAGCATAAGGCTACTACAGGCGGGTGGATGTGAGGGCGCCATTCTCACAAGTGGGATGTGGGCTGGACCGATGGATTGGGTGGTCGTCTGCAGAGTGATGGTCAAAGGAGCAGCAAAGTGACCCACAGAGCTGGCTCAGGGTCAAAAGAAGAGAACAAGGATAGACTCCGAGGCAGCATCCACATTCATACGGCATGTGACAGAAGAGGTAGGAAGGAGAAGGAGGTAGGAAGACTTGAAAGAGAAAAATCAGTAGAGCCAGGGTGGTTTAGGGTCATGGAAGCCAGAGAGTAGGAATTCTCCAGAAGATTCCCCATTGAGAGCAAAGAGATTCCATAACATAAGGGTTGGAAAACATCTGTTGCATTTCAAAGTTCGTTACACTTAACTAAAATGGTGAGGACAGCAGCCAGAGAAAAGAGAGGAAAATTTTTGAAAAGAGAGTGTATATAGGCAGGGAAGCTGGCATTTAGAGTGTTGTATTAGGTATCTATTGTCACATAATAAAGTACTATAAAACTTAGCTTGAAACAACAATAAACACAGTCTCAAAGCTTCTGTGGGTCAGGAAGCAGTATAGCTGGGTAATTCAGACCGAAAGCCTCTCGTGAGTTTGCAGTTACGATGTCGGCCGGGGCTGTGGTCACCTGAAGGCTTATCTAGGTCTAGAGGACCTGTTTCCAAGATGGCTTACTCATGTGGATGGCAAGTCAGTGCTGGCTGTTGGCAGGAGGCCTCAGTTCTTCCCCACGAGGAACTCTCCATTGGGCTGCTTGAATGTCCTAACAATACGTCAGCCTGTGTCCTCCAGAGTGGGTGATCCAAAAAGAGTATGGTGGAAGATGCAACATCTTTCACCTTCCAGCCCCAGAAGACATATATCATCACGTCTACGGTCTCCCATTGGTTACACAGACCAGCTACCATGCAGCATAGATGGGAACAATACAAGAGCGAGGAAACCAAGAGGAAAGATGGTCATCATAGAGGCCAGCTGCCACAGATGGAGACCAGACATGGAGGGTTGTGGGGCCTGGTGAGGTTAATTGGCCTTAGGGTTGCAAACAAACTCTGATATCACTTCGCTCCGTGGAATCACAGGTTTACTTGGGTTCCCTGATCGAGTTGTGTCAGGCCCCCAGGAGACTCTGAGGTGGACGCAAGAAGAGGCCTGGCAGTGTAGAGAATTCTTTCTGTGAGGACCGTGGGCTAAGACAGGCTGAGGCCTGCCATATACCCCATTGTTGAGCCTGTTTCAAACACAGACTCCTCCCCTGGAAGATACACTATAACTGGACCTAGAAACCCGTGTGACAAGATAGAAGTAACGTCTTTATCAGAATGTAAGACGTGTGCTTATCCTGATTCACTGTGACCTTAATGATTAGGGTTTACCTCTTTAGACCTCTGAGATTTTGTTTTTTCCAATAGTAAAATATGCAGTTTGGGGAAAACGTTTTTCCTTTGCAATTTTGTGTGTCATAAATCTCTAAGGGCTTATGACGGCATATACAACACCTCCTGTAAAGTCTGAAGATCTGAATCAAATTTGCGGAAACGACAATTTCTTATTTAACCGTCTTTTGGGGAACTCTCTGCTGCTGCCATCTTGTGGCCACTTCAAATAATAGCAACTAGACTGTTGGCCTTTGGTCTTCGGGATCACCCATCAGACAATGCCCAGAGTTCCTCCTCTTAACCCCACCCAACGGTCCTCTGGATTCTGAGTGAGCGTTTTCTACGCAGGTTACTGATTTGCAAGGCAGCCTATACCTATGTTGTACATATCTGAGTATTAGAAAGTTATTTGTGATACTGAGCCAAATTGTGCCTTGGTCTAATTTCCGTGCAATCTGTCCTTTTGGTATTGTCTCATTTTTTTTTTTTTTTCATGTTTGAAGACAGTTGCTTATCATAGTTCCACCCTCTTTGTTCCTGGACTAACTATTTCATCTCCTTCATCCCTCCTCATGATATGGTTTGCAGAACCCTCACCGTCCTGTGCTTCTCTCTCAGGTCAGGTGCTCTAGGAGCAGAGTCTGAGGCAGGGATTCTGGTCCAAGTGATGTACCCGAGGTGTTTCCTCAGGGGACACCTGTAGGGACATGAGGGGTATGGGATGGGGCAGGGGACGGCGCTGAGCAAGTATGTGGTCTCAGCTGGCGACGAGGCTCAGGTTGTTACCCCGGGTAGCTCTGGGGCATCAGTAGCACCACAGAGATCTCACCACGAGATGAGTGGTTCAGACTTTTGCGTTCTGTGCCACTCAGTCGTTGGCTCCAGGGGTGTAGAGAGCCAGGAGCGACATTCCTGAGTGAAGCGGTTCTCAGGAGCAGGGTACAGCCGGGAGCTGGTGGCAGCCAGCAGTCACAGCATGTGGGGAATGGGTACCCAGGGAAAGGGGATCTGTCTCCCTTCTGCTAAGATCTTGTCTTAGTTGTAAGACCCAGACCAGAACCCACATATTCCAGATGCGGTCTGACCTATAGAGTTTGAGGGGACCATTACATCCCATCTCCTTAGCCCAGGATCCATAGTCTAGGCTCACCCTGGGGCTGTGATAATCTAACCCCTAAGATGTTTTTCACTTACAATTGTTCCCAAGCCGAGGGGTTTCCATCAGTGCTCATGGCATGGGGGTACCAAAACCAAAAGCACTTTTATGACTTTAAAACAGGATATTGATGTTTTAAGTTCACGTTCTAGCCAACTGACTTCTTTCGGAGTCTAGGCTTTGCTGTCTAACCCAGCACCACCTGCTGTTACCTGCAGACTTGATAAATACATCAAGTCTGTTTGGTTACTTTCAACCATCTTGCTGTTCTTGTCACCCAATGGCTGGTCACCTCTTCATATCTGGCTCTTCCGAGGCCTCGCTCGTTGCCCCTGCCTCACCATTCCTGTTCTGTTGCTGCAGCCCATTCACCATCCCCACTTAACTTTGGCTAAAAATGGACAGGAGCAGGCCCGAGGCCAGGGCCCAAGAGAGTCCGCCAAGGTTGAACAGAAACCCCAGTTTGAGATACGCAACAGCCAGAAACCCAGCTAGTATGGAGGCCACACTGACTGACTAACACTGGAATACGGGGAAACCAGCACAGCAGCCCTGGGCCTTTTGGGTGGCTTGACAGGAGGTGGGGAGGTGCCTGAGGATAATTTTAGGGAATGTGTTCAGCTAAGATATTTTTTTAAAGTGCATTTATTTATTCAGAGAGAGAATGAGAGAGGGGGGTGAGGGGCAGAGAGAGAGAGAGGGTGAGAGAGAATCCCAAGCAGGCTCCATGCTGTCCGCACAGAGCCCAACATGGAGCTCAATCCCATGATCCTCGAGATCATGACCTGGGCCACGATCAAGAGTCAGACGCTCAACTGGCTGAGCCACCTGGGCTCCCCAATATTCAGCTAATACTAAACTTACTTAAATGCGTTGTGGAGTGGTGTACGATTGCCTTGAGTCTTATAACATATAGAGAATTATCCTTGATAACTGGCCTCCTTCATCGTCTAGGACAATGTTTTCTCTGTATCCAACTAAGCGACACACCCAGAGAATGTAGGCAGCATGCTGCTTTCTCCCTTGCCCACCCCCACCCCCATCTATCCATGAGCTGGAATGGGGAGGTCACGCTCATCTCTGACCCTGATTGAGGTGTGGGTCACAGCCTCCTCTCCCCAGGCCTGTATCAGCAGAAGGAACAATCACTGTCAGTAGTCCTGCTGCCATATTTGTCTCTGCTAGCCTTGTCCAGAACTAGAAAATCCTTTCCCCCAAAGGGCACATATGAAATGAGTCATCATGAAAGGCAGACCAGTTAGGAAAGGTGAGGGGCCACTTAAAATCACCTCCTGTACCCTAGAGATTTGTGTGTCCTATCCACCCTTTGGGAAACAGTAACTTGCAGCATACATTGTGGAGAATGGTCTAATTATTCCTTGGTAATTCCATCCTCCAAGCCCTCCATCACTTCGAGATCAAAGACCTAAAACCCTTAGGAATGATAAGACTGCACAGTGAAAACCACAGTAGAAACATTGTATTCATTACCTTTGGGTTGTGAAATACCCCCTTTTTTCCCCTTGGAGCCATGGAGCTTTACCTATGACAAATCCTCTCTTATTTGCTACTCTGTTCACCAATCCAGTAAGTCTGTACATACTTGGGCTCTCTTTACGAAGCAACTTAAACCAATTGTGTCTATCACATCAAGCGGAGATTCTAGGCATGAGGAATACACTCCCCCAAATGCAGATATAAGGCAAATCCCATAGTGGGATGGTCCAATCCAGGTGTTTGATCTCAGAGTCACTATGTCTACCTACATTTAAAATAGGTAATTGTAGGGGCGCCTGGGTGGCGCAGTCGGTTAAGCGTCCGACTTCAGCCAGGTCACGATCTCGCGGTCCGTGAGTTCGAGCCCCGCGTCGGGCTCTGGGCTGATGGCTCAGAGCCTGGAGCCTGTTTCCGATTCTGTGTCTCCCTCTCTCTGTGCCCCTCCCCCGTTCATGCTCTGTCTCTCTCTGTCCCAAAAATAAATAAACGTTGAAAAAAAAAAAATTTTAAATAGGTAATTGTTAAAAAAATGAAATAAAAAAATAAAAAAGGGACGCTTGTGTGGCTCAGTTGGTTGAGCGTCTGACTTCAGCTCAGGTCATGATCTCACAGTCCATGAGTTTGAGCCCCGTGTCAGGCTCTGTGCTGACAGCTCAGAGCCTGGAGCCTGCTTCAGATTCTGAGTCTCCCTCTCTCTCTGCCCCTCCCCCGCTCATACTCTGTCTCTGTCTCTCTCTCGCTCAAAAATAAATAAACATTAAAATAAATAGGTAATTATTGGGGCGCCTGGGTGGCCCAGTCAGTTAAGTGCCCAACTCTTGTTTTCGGCTCGGGTCATGATCTCGCAGTCATGGGATTGAGCCCCATGTCTGGCTCCATGCTGGGCTGGGCATGGAGCCTTCCTGAGATTCTCTCTCTCTCTCTCTCTCTCTCTCTCTGTCTGGCTCTCTCTTTCTCTCTCTCTCCGTCTCCCCCCTCCCCCTGTTCATGCATGCTTTCTCTCTAAAATACATACATACACACAATAGGTAATTATATTTTTAACCAGACAAAGCATTCAAATTAGAAAAGGCCACAGTGAGGACTAAGTTCTCTTCTCAATCCTTCCGTTGGTTGCCTTCCTTTTTCCAGATGTAAATGCTGTTGCCAGTTTCCTGGGCGTCTTTAATCATGGCTTTCCTTTTAAGTATATATTAAGTGTGCTGTCTACATCCTATGTTCATAATTCTTTGAAATAAGGTTCTAGTAATATCTTAAGACATCTTTGTTCCTCTCCGGTCACCCGTCTTAGCTGGGGTTTCCTCAGAAGCAGAGACTGAAGCCAGGACGTAGGCAAAGCACTGAATTAGGGAGGTGATGGGTTGCAGCAGAGGGAAGAGGCAGAGGCAAACAGAAAGGGAGGAAAACTAAGATAAGAACAGCCACAGTGCAGGTGTAATCAAGAGTTTGACTTTGGATATATGGAGTCCGAAGTGATTTTTAGACATCCAGCGAAAAATTCAAGCAGGCACCTGGCGAAAAGAGGCAAATTATTCGCAACCGGTAATCCGGAGCGGATCCCCGTCTAGTGGCTCAGGCAACAAGTCCTGCCTCTGACGTAAGGCCGGTCACTGCCCAGGCTTTCGTCCCCTGGCGACTGATGTCAGTTAACTGGAGACTGAACGTTATATCAGACACCGTTTAGCGGTATCCGGAACTTAAACAGCTAGCCTTTGCGTTCGGTGACAGCTGTTCTCCGACATCAGAATCACCCCTGAGACCTTTCGCCGCATTAAAAAACCGGTCCCAGATGCCGCTTTCCATAAACTTCATACTTATGTCTTCTTAGATGTGTTTCAATACATTAGCCCATAAAGGGGAAGCCATTATCACATTCATTTTTCATGAAGTGTCATAACAGGAATCCTGGACTCAGCAAGTGAAGCTGAAAGTCATATTAATGATGCATGTTAAGTACAACTGATAGGCACTCTTGTCATCTGAACGTCACTCAGAGTGTTAGGCCGAAGAGGCACCCATGCCTGGTCATGCGCGACAGCCCTTCTGGGGAGACTGGTAACAAAGGCACCAGAGGCGGATCTTTGGTTTTCGGCTTAAGTGAGTGGTTCTTCGGCATTAATGAGCAGGAAAACCGTCTGAGGGTGACCGTAACTCAGTAGGTCTCTGTCTCACCCTGCCTTCCCTCCTGGTGGATCACACAATACCTTAGGCCTGGGAATCTGCATATTATCAAGCCTTCTAAATGATCTCCACATAGGTGGTTCACAGAACACGTTGTAGGAGAAGTTGGCCTAAAGAAACCTGTAACCGATACTGTGGTTGTCTCGCTAACATCCATTTTATCCAGTCCCCAGCCCGTACACACAGATGCTATCTTGTGTTTGGTGCCCACCCTTCTCTGCTCAGCCATGTGCTTCAGGAGAGGCTGGCCACAGACCCACAGGCTGGTCCTGACTGGTCTAGCAATCATGGGTTTCCCATTCCCCTACTCAGGGATTGGTTTAGACGTGGCCGTGTGATACAGTCCCTACCAATAAAAATTAAGGAGAAAGCTGCAGGAGGTTTGTGGGAAAGAATGTCTTGCTCCTAATAAGAGATGTGCTGGAGGGGCCCTTGGTGGCTCCGTGGATTAAGCCTCCGACTTCAGTTCAGGTCATGATCTCATGGCTCGTGGGTTCGAGCCCCCCATCAGGCTCTGTGCTGACAGCTTAGAGCCTGGAGCCTGCTTCGGATTCTGTGTCTCCTTCTCTCTCGGCCCCTCTCCCACTCGTGGTCTCTCTCTCTCTCTCTCTCAAAAGTAAATAAACATAAAAAAAAAAAAAAAAGACACACTGGGGAAGATGGTATTTCATTTTCTGGATGTGGCTGTGTCCAGATGTGGAGGCTGGCAGTGGCTAGCCACCTTGTGACAACGAGAGGGAGGCTAGTCCAAAGGTGAAGGCTGCCCACCAGGGTGACAGTGCAGCTAGATGCCATTTAGTCACGGAATTGTCCGGAGATGTCTTATCCTTGGACTTCCCAGGTGTCTCCTTGCTGTTTAGCCAGATGAGTTAGAGATTCTTTTCTATTTTCTGCTAAAAACGTTCTGACTGGTACTGACAGTACTTTTGATGCAGGGTTTACGCTTTCTGTGATCTACTCTTGGGTAATTGTAACATAAGGTCTCAGTGGGTTCCCTAGAAGCAGATTCTGAGATAGGAGTTCAAGGGTACGTGATTTATTGAGGTTGTGATCTCAGGACAAGCCAGTAAAGGAGGGAGTGAGATTGGATAGGAAAAGGGAAGAGGCAAGGAAGGATGTGGTCTCGGGTAAAGTCTTGGCCTGATCCATGAGAGGCCCTAGATCTGCATAATCTTATAAGGTAACTATCACCTCTGTGCAGCCATTTACATTTAAGTTAATTAAAAGGGATTAAAATTTAAACTTAAGTTCCTTAGTCTTGGGGTACTTGGCTGGCTCAGTCAGGCGGCACATGGGACTCCTGATCTCAGGGTTGTAAGTTCGAGTCCCATGTTGAGTGTAGAGATTACTTAAAAATAAGATATTAGAGGGGCACCTGGGTGGCTCAGTCGGTTAAGTGGCCGACTTCAGCTCAGGTCATGATCTCACGGTCCATGAGTTTGAGCCCCGCGTCGGGCTCTGTGCTGACAGCTCAGAGCCTGGAGCCTGTTTCAGATTCTGTGTCTCCCTCTCTCTGACCCTCCCCCGTTCATGCTCTGTCTCTCTCTGTCTCAAAAGTAAATAAACGTTAAAAAAAAAAAATTAAAAAAAATAAAGTAAAATATTAGAAAAAAAAGAAATTAAGTTCCTTTGTCTCATGCCAAGTGCTCAGTAACCACGTGGGAGCTAGTGCCTCCCATATTAACAGAGCAGAGAGAGGCATTTCCATCATCACAGAAAATTCCGCTGGATGGCTCTATGAAGAGTAAGTTATAACACAACACACAGTTGCCCTGCCTTGATGTTTTCCTCTGCAGTGTTGGTCGATCATTGCCGGCCTACGGGGAGTGGTGACAAAATCCTCCCAGGGAGATCCAGGGAGGTGGCTCCTATCGGCCGAGGGCGATTCCCCAGGACAGAGCACGGAAAGTCCCAGCACCCACAGCAGCTCCAGACTGGCCACTAAATAAAGGGGCCTAACTGAACTGCCTACAGTGATTACTACCCTGGTGGCAAGCAGGCGTGAGCTGGGAAGCAATGTTTTTGGCACAGTCATTAGGCCCCACCCCTCCCCCTGCTGATCCAGAGTCTGGGAATTCACGGTCTTCTGGGATTGCTGCTAGGGAACACCTTTGGTGCCTACCCATCCCCGGCTTGGCTGTGTACCAACTCCGGAGATGTTCAGTTTCACGGGTCGGGGGCGGGGGAGACAATGAAGGCTCAGACAGCAGCCCCTGAGGGAGAAAGGCACATAGCCCAGTGAGTAAGGCCTAGATAAAGTGCCCGAATGTCCAAGAGGCCTGGTGACTCTGAGCAGAACATGGAGCTGTGCCAGAACTGTCTCATGTGGCCTCTGTGCCCAAGTAGAAAGAAAGTGAGGGTGTAAATTCTCGTCAAGTGGTCATTATGCTCCTATAACACGCTTTCTTGTGTTTTACGTCCATCTGCTCTTTGGCTGCCTCTTCCTATGACGCCAACTTTGTAATGCCGCCCTCCAGAAAGAGACTAGAATATGATTCAGTCTCCTCTTGCATAGTGTATCAAAATGTTTTGTTTTTTTTTTTTTCATATATTATTACTGCTGCTTTAGAAACATTTCTTTTATCCCCACAGTTTGTGATGGAAAGTGACACATCTCTACCTTCCTCCTCAGTTCCTTGATCAGGGGTTAATTCTCGTCTGGGGAGAAAGTCCTCAGATAACACAAGCATGTGATTTCACTCTCCTTGACTTCCCGACAGCTGCTGCCAAAGTGGCTGGTCTAGCTCAGGTCAGGTCTCCACGGCCCCGAGGACCTGTTCCATCACTGGTTTGGTCCCCAGGGCAGAGTGGCCGTGGTGGGCGTTGGTGCAGGAGGAAGTGGTGTGAGCCTAAGTCATAGTCACCCCTGAGCAGGAAACTAAGGAGCTTCTCATTCAGATTCTTCTCCTTGGGTCAAAGACAGAATCCCAAGGCTAGAAGATCCTGGCGGTGTTCTTCGTATGGCCCCTCAGTGCACACCAGCCCAACTTCCAACTGTGGGCACTGCAACTCTGTCTGAGGGCTGTTCTCTGGCCACCGAAGCCCATTTGGCTCACCTGAGTGGGCTCTGGGTGTCCAGGAATTACTATCCCTCCCCTCACCCCACCCCCACCCCCCACCGGCCTTCAACCAATGATTAGTGGAAGTTAGTGTGTAAATACCAAAGCTCCTCATCCCTTGGGTGGGATAGCCGAGCACGGGTCTACCATGGCTCCTGGTGCCCCATCGTGACTGAGCTCCAGTTGTCCCCATGGTAGGTGGCTTGATAATGTCCAAGCTCCCCTTTGGCTGTCTTTCCAATACTGTCTCACTTCCTCTCTTACTGGTGTTTTTTTAGGTTCCAAATGAACTACTTGCACTTGAGTCGTGGTCTCAGCATCTGCTTCTGGGGGTGGGGGGAGGGCATGAAGATCCTAGGTACAGTCCACCCTCCCGGTTGTCACTGGGGACGGCTGCCCAACCCAAGCCCTAGGACCATCATCAGGGCTCGGAGGCTGGAGTAGAATGCCTTGCCTCCAGCTCTGCCGAATAGTTTAATTCTGCAGTGAAGGTTATTAACAAGTGTATGAGGCATACAATGTGCCACTGGCTCCCTCTTACTCTTATCAATTATATGGCTGATACTTTGTTCCCCAAGTCCTGTTGTTGATCTCTCAGTTGGCTCAGAACTTGAAAGGAGAGTAGGAGGTTTATTAATCGAGTCTCCCGAAAGTGTTGCAATAAGCCCGGTAGAAAGATAGCAAGCCAGGATGAGCAAAATCCAGGTAGACGGGTCAGAGGGTGGCTGGATGCTGGCCACCGGCCTGAGGGGAGGAGCAAATCGACAGTCCACGGAGGAGGAAGCAGAATGAGGTAGTAAGCGGCATACCGGAATCAGAATTCAGGACCAGGGACGAGGCAAATGTCAAATAATCAGAACGCTTGGGGGTGGTGGGGATGTGATCCTACTGATGAGACCAGAGCTCACTTATCAGAACTGTATCCCTGCAACCAGACTGAAGTGACATCACCCGTCTTGATGCCTAACTTATGGGGCCAGAACGAGTCAGATGCCTCCTCTATCAGGCTATGATTGGGCGTGGGGGCAGGAGGCTGGGCTGCAGCTGTGGCCAGAGGAAAAATGACGATTCAGGCAACAGGCTGGTACTGATCCATTCTGCAGCCAAACATTTCATAGCCCGGCATATAATAGGCAATCAATAAATATTCTTGAGTGAATGAACAAGGTTATAATGGCCCATGTGGCAGATATAGCCCCATTGTTACAAACTAATACATTTTAGTTTATGTCTCTATCTTGAGATACCGGTGCTATGCTCACGCACTTGCTTCTGAACGATGTCTGCTCTGGATGTGTTGAGGAAACAGTCTCAGAGCCTGCAGGACTGAGAGTTTTGCTAAATTCAGCAAGGTAAGTAAATGTCACCCCGGGAGGTCTCCGGGACAACAACCTGCGCTACATTCTCAAATAACGACCTGGACGCTGCCGTTGATGGAATTTATGCCTGTCCCTGATTGAACCTCTCTGGACGCTGCCGTTGATGGAATTTATGCCTGTCCCTGATTGAACTTCTACGCTGAGAACTTAACTGTGAGATACAGCGTATAGTTTTCAAACTTATCTTCACAATATCATTATGAAGTCATTGTCAGGTAAGATCTATAGTCTCCATTCCATAACTAAAAAAGTCCAGGCATATATTGGGTAGGTCAGTGTTTTCCAAGATTTCTTTTCCAGAATGTGAGTCCCTGGAATATCCAGGAAAAGGGGGTTTGTAGTCGATTATGATTAGGAAACCTCTGATTGATTCACAATGCGTGTTAACATTAGCATATCAATATAGTACACGAAAGGTTCTGAAAGAAACCACACTCAAGAAACCTATATGAACTGAGATCTTTTTAACATTGATCAAAAGGATATTGCAAAATTATTGGATGCTAAACCTACTTCTGCATCCGTTTTCTCTTGTTCTGTTCTGTTTTCACAAATGATCTCTTACCACATAAAACCTATCCCTTCATCTATGCCTAGCATCTTATCTCCCCCCCACCCCCCCATCTCAGGAATCTTATTTTTTTGCTGCAAGAAAACCTCTATTGTTTCCATTTGGTCCAGGGCTTGGGAGAGGGCTCCAGGGTGGTTAAAAATCTTCTCTGTAGCTGCAGAGAGGGGCTCAGGCAGAAGTCCTGACACCAGGGAGAATGCCAAAGGGGTCTTTTAAGGGCCATTGAGCCCTCTAAGCTCCTAGTTGTGTTTGCAAGTGAGCCTTATAGAAGAGATATTCGCCCAGCCCAGCCTGGGGGCTGGCCACCCTGTGGAGGTGAGTTAAGTGGTTGACCATCTTCTTGATGAGTTTCACCTCTTCATCTAGGAAGTCGTTCTCTGGGAAGTCACAGAGATGGGGGTCTGCAAGGGCAGAATCCAGGGCGTGCAGATCCAAAAGGGCCTGATTCAGTTTCTCCTCCAGGATCATGGTGGCTTCCCTGGCAACCAGGGTTTTACATCCTGGGACAGCTTCCACATATCCTGGAAGAGGGCAGAGCCCCTGCACTTGTGCCTCGTGGTGGCCGACTCCAGGAATAAGCTGCCCATGCATTCCAAAACCACATCGTTGGGTCAAAATAGAAGCTCAGAGAGAGAGAGGTAAACACGGGGGAGGCCACAGATGCGTGTTGACTGGACAGTTGACAGTGGCCTCCAACTTGGTGGAATAATCCTGGCAAATCCGGGGGTTGATGGTTGATTGGCAATAAGTCTATGCGTGTGCGTGCATGCGCGCGCACACACAGACACATGCACACAACGGTGTCTGCTGATCCTGGAGTTAAAGTGTGGCTGAGACAACGGCACGGCCGGAAGAGAGGCTGGAGGGTGGTTGGAGGTTGGAAGAAGGCGTGTCCCTGGGTCCCATCCAAAGACTTGAAGCAAGAGAGAGATCTGGGGGACCCCCAGGTTGTACTACCTTTTCTATCCCTTTATCTCTTTCTGGATCGACACCTTCTCCCTCCCGGATCCTTGCCATCAGCATTTACACAAACCCAAGAGCCTAGATCCTTGCTTTTTTCCCATGTGGTCAGCATCACCTAGGAGTCTGCTACAAACGCGGAATCTCAAGCTCCACCCCAGCCTGCTGATTGTCTGCGGTTTAACAAAATCCCCAAGAGATCTGCGTGTACATCAGCATGCTCTAAACCACAACCAAGTTTCTCTGGGGAAAATGCGAATCCCATCTCATCTAATTGCCACCCAAAACACCCTGCTCCTGGACTCTCTTCTCTCCTACTCTCCTTCCCTTCCACAACTGCAGATTTCCTAAAATGTGTTTGCCAAAGACCCTCTCTGGTGAACACCGGGCGGTCATTGGTCCCGCCTTTGTGACAGCACCTGACTCCCTTGCCCTGTGAATGTGCACTATGTGAGAGAACCCAAGCAGGTTCTGTGCCGTCAGCATAGAGCCCAACCTGGGGCTTGCTCTCACGCACCAGGAGATTACCACTTGAGCCGACATCGAGAGTCGGGTGCTTAACCGACTGAGCCACCCAGGTGCCCCAGAAATGGCATCCTCGGAGCGTACCATTCCTTCCCCAGTTTGTTCTCAGCGCTGCTCTGCACTCTTGATATTGCAAAGGGCTGACCCTGGAATGATAGTTCCCAGGCTGGGAGGCAGCGGTAGCAGATTGAGGGTGGGAGGGGAGGAGTGTCTCCATCGAGGCGACACCACGTTTGCGGTTCCGGTCCCGCTCCTGGACTCTCTTTTTTTTTTTTTTTTTTTTTATTATTTTTTTTATTTTTGGGACAGAGAGAGACAGAGCATGAACGGGGGAGGGGCAGAGAGAGAGGGAGACACAGAATCGGAAACAGGCTCCAGGCTCTGAGCCATCAGCCCAGAGCCTGACGCGGGGCTCGAACTCACGGACCGCAAGATCGTGACCTGGCTGAAGTCGGACGCTTAACCGACTGCGCCACCCAGGCGCCCCATCGCTCCTGGACTCTCTTAACACTGCCTCCTGTCCTTGCTGATCTCTCCGCTGCCTGTCTGTTCTCTGGCTTTTTGATTTTTTGCAACACTTATATAACTAGTTTCCCACACCCGATATGGGCTATGCTTTCCTGAGTGGACCCTGGCTGATACACGGAAGTATCAGAAAACGGGCACTGGGGCAAAACATTTGAGAAACAGGCAAATTCTACTTGACTCGATAGGCAACCCTGAAGTCCAGGCACACCAGGACAAGTAACGGAGACCACGAGGCAATGACAGCATATTTGTGTCTCAAGCTCTTACCTAGTGTCCCTCCAATAGCACCTTCCTTGAAAGCTAATGTCTTCCACCTAGAGGTTGTGGGGAAGTTTTATGTATAGGAAAAAGGGCAGGTTACGGAGGACAATCCACCTGCCTCCACAAGAGTGACTCTGGTTGTAAGTCCCAGATAAATCACTGCTTCTGTTAGTTGGCTGGGGTGGAGGTCAGAGGAGTTGTCCGGCAACAGAAACTTCGTCTCGGAGCAGGTTGGCGACAACTGCCTTTGGCTGCGTGCATCACCTGTCTGGGTTGGGCCAGCTGCTGAGTTGTCACAGTTGGTGGTTGGGGCCTATTGTCAAGTGTCAATATTTTCACAGTCATCCCACATTGCTGAGCTACAGCTCACCCTGGCATCCGCCCCGTGGCCCTGGAGGACAGGCAATTCTTTCATACGTAATGGGGATAGATACAAGAGAGACTCTTTTTCTCCCAAAGACTGTTTAAGTAGAAGGCCAGTGGACTCTGAATAATGCCCTTTCAAAAGGGGAAGAATAGAATTCTAGAATCACATACTCCTGGGACAGTTAGAGATGGCTGTTTGCTGAGTATGATTTCTGCAAGAAGATTCTGCAATGAAACGTAAGCCTCCAAGTCTGAAATAGATACAGTGTGTATATTCAGAATATTGCATGTTTGTATACGTATGTTATCATCCTTCAAGTGCCCCATGATCAAGGTGACAATTATACTGTGCCTGGGAATATAGACAGAGCTAAGGCTGAGGGTACAGGGCACACATAAGGACACTCATCACCAAGGTGATGTTCTTCTGGAGGTTGAACCAAGAACTGCCAGGTGTTTTGTGGGTTTTTTTTAGTTTTTTTTTTTTTTTTTTTTTTTTAACGCTTATTTATTTCAGGGAGAGAGAGACAGAGACAGAGTGTGAGCTGGTGAGGGGAAGAGAGAGAGGGAGACACAGAAAATCAGAAGCAGGTTCCAGGCTCTGAGGTGTCAGCACTGAGCCCCATGTGGGGCTCGAACTCACAAACCATGAGATCATGACCTGAGCTGAAGTTGGAAGCTTAACTGACTGAGCCACCAGCCGCCCCGAACTGCCATGCCAGTCTTTGGGCACACCCCTTGGGGGAGCCGCTGAACGGGTGCGTGGTCTGGGGTGAGAGCACTCTGTGGGAAGAAATGCCTCTTTACTTTTGGAAGCTAAAGACACAGTGTGGCCCGAAGGTGGGGGTGGGCAGAGCTTTTGGCTGAGACTAGAGGCCTCAATACTTGCAGCTGCCTAGTTGCCTTCGTGGGTAATAATCACTGTCATTGGTTTGGGTTTTTTTTTTTATTTTTTTTTTTTATGTGTCTTCTGAGGAGTATTTTGGAATACTTATGTATTTACAAATATATATGCACATCATGTTGAACCAGAGGAGATTACCATTTTGGGGGTTAAAAATTTTTGAGAGAGAGAGAGAAGAGAGAGAGAGAGAGAGAGAGACAGAGCATGAGCAGGGGAGGGGCAGAGGGAGACACAGAACCCGACGCGAGGCTCGAACTCACACACCGTGAGATCATGACCTGAGCGGAAACCAAGAGTAGGACTGAGCCGCCCAGGTGCCCCTATGAATACAATTTTTAATCACACTAAAGGCAGCATGCTGTATAAACTGTAGTGCACTTTGATTTTGCACTTCGCCAACAGACTCCATCAGAAAACAAGTATTTCAAGCATATCCATGTAATTACTGCGAACAGCAAAGACACAGTACTACCTGAAGGTACCCTAGGATCTCCACTCAAACTTCCTCTCCTTGTTGCAATGTCTTTCCCACACCCAAGACAATATTCTCCTTGACCTTCAATGCCATAGTTTAGTTTTGCCTCCATGAACTCACGTAGCATACATTCTTTGGCTTGTCTTCTTTTACTCAACATTACATAAGATTCATGTGATGACTCCTGAGCAATGCATTGCACAATATTTCATTATATTATAGCATTTTTTGACATGCAGTGTTAAGGAAAAATTTTTACATAGATTGATAAATTCAACGTTGTTTATTACAATGGCTTCTGGGTTTGTATTATACTTAGAAAGGCCTTTACCACTCCAAGATTATAAAATAAACCCTCCCACATTTTCTTCTTGTGCTTTAATAATTTCATTTTTCAGGTTTGAGGAATGAGGCCAACTTTTTTTTTTTGCTTCAGGTGCTGACTTACTGGGGCGACTGAGTGGCTCAGTGGGTTAAGCATCTGATTCTTGATTTCAGCTTCAGGTCGTGGTCTCATGGTTTGTGAGATCGAGACCCACATCTGGCTCAGCGCTGATGGTGCAGAGCCTGCTAAGGATTCTCTCTCTCCCTCTTTCTCTGTCCCTCCCTTGAATTCTGCGTGTGTGTGTATGTGTGTCTCAAAATAAATAAACCTAAAAAAAGACACCGACAAAATGCTTCTTTAATCCTCATAGGAAATTTATGGTGGCTATACGTACACGTCTTCATTTTGCAGATGCAAAAACTAAAACAGAGAAGTGAAGTAACTTGCCCCCATCGCAGAATAATAAGTGGCAGAACCGGGATTTGAACCCAGTCAGTTGAGTTTAATGTCTGTGTGCTCATCCATTAATCTACTCAGCCTTCCCACGTGGGAGGAACCTACCAACACAGTATCTTGACTATGGGGCAAGGGCTCTCCCTCTTTTCACTGTAACACAAACACAACATGCAAATGTTTTCAAGAGTGACTTTGTTTACTTAAGAGCCTGATTATCAAGCAGTTACTTAGGAGCAAAGAATCTGACACTTCTCACCTTTATTCCCTCCACCCTTCTCTTTGTTACCAAGAGGCCTCATTCTTCAAATTGGATTTTTTTTCTCAGCCCGTGTTGGGTTTTCCTTTCAAAAGATCCTTCTCCTTACATTGTTGCCATCAGCTGTGTAAACTGTTCTAGGACATGTCGCTCAAAAGGTCGTAAAACTGTTGAAGATTAAATTGACCTGCTTTGAAAAATTGAGCAGGGTGTGTCTCAGAGAAGAGAAGGAAGTGTTAAACATAGGACGGCGGGAGACCAGGACAAAGGGCAAGAAGGCCTGAGGTCACTTTCCAGTTCTGTCACCGAGATCATATGACTTTAGGAGAGTAACTTGTGCTTTTCTTTGTGTCTATTTGTCAAACGGGGGCAATAGCAATGACAGTGTAACCCTTCACTTTTCCCCAGTTTACTTCCTTTCTGCCTATAATAGGAATTAAATTAAAAACAAGGATACCCCCGCCCCCCCAAAAAAAAGTTATTTGAAAAAAAGACCAGAGGTGGAAAAGTAGGCTAAAGTCCTGGGAGAGTCCTAGTCCAAGTTTAGACAAAGCTATGGAGACCTTTCTTTCCTGGGAGGCTTTCCAACTGTTTTGTAACTGTAATTTACATAGATATACAATGTTCTTTTGCAGATGTAAATAGTAAAAACGTAACGTGTTTCCAAGTGTTCTCAAGAAGCGTATTACAACAGTGTAATGAGGGGGCGCCTGGGTGGCTCCGTGGGTTAGGTGGCTGACTCTTGATTTCAGCTCAGGTCATGATCCCAGGGCCATGGGACCAAGCCCATGCTTGGGATTTTCTCTCTCTTCCTCTCTCTCTACCCCTCCCCTCCTTGTTCTCACTCTCTCTCAATAAGTAAATAAACATTTAAAACAAACAAACAAAAGACAGTGTAATGAAATATTGCAATCTGCTCAGATCTGTTTCTTGCCACAGCCAAACGGTGTGAATGTACATACACATATACTTATACATATGTATCCCCTGCTCCATACAGATCTGGTATGTGGACAACAACATCACTTTCACGTTTGAGGATAGTGCTCTGAATGTGACAAATAAAATATTTCTTGGGGCGCCTAGGTGCTCGGTCGGTTAAGTGTCTGACTCTTTTTAAAATTTTTTTTTTTTCAACGTTTATTTATTTTTGCGACAGAGAGAGACAGAGCATGAACGGGGGAGGGGCAGAGAGAGAGGGAGACACAGAATCGGAAACAGGCTCCAGGCTCTGAGCCATCAGCCCAGAGCCTGACGCGGGGCTCAAACTCACGGACCGCGAGATCGTGACCTGGCTGAAGTCGGATGTTTAACCGACTGCGCCACCCAGGCGCCCCAAGTGTCTGACTCTTGATTTCTGCTTAAGTCATGATCTCATGGTTCATGGGACTGAGCCCTGACATCCCCCTCTCTCTGCCCCTCTCCCCCCAACTCTCAAAATAAATAAATAAGCTTTTAAAAATAATAAAATAAAATATTTCGCTTCTTACAACTGAGAAAATTTATTTTAGTGAGCTTTAGAGCCATGAGAGCTCTGGGTTCAAATGCTACCTCTACTGTGTCCGGGCTGTGTTACTTTGGGTGAGATTCTTGACCTCTCTGAGCCTTAGGTTTTTTATTTAAAATTTTTTTTTAATTATTATTTTGAGAGAGAGAGAGCAAGCAGGGGAGAGTGGCAGAGGGAGAGATTCTTAAGCAGGCTCCATGGGACTGGATCCCACGATCCCAGGATCATGACCTGAGCTGAAACCAAGAGTCAGACACTCAACTGACTGAGCCGCCCAGCTGCCCTTAATTTTTATTTTAAAGGTTTCATGTAGTGAAGTTCAGTGTTTGGAGTATATAGGTTTTTGGGGTCTTTGAGGAGCGTGCAAAGCTGTGTATCGACTGCCATAGTTACGATAAGGACTCTTTCATCATCCCATAGATTCCCTCATGATGCCCTTTTATTTTTTTTTTTAATTTTTTTTAACGTTTATTTATTTTTGAGACAGAGAGAGACAGAGCATGAACGGGGGAGGGTCAGAGAGAGGGAGACACAGAATCTGAAACAGGCTCCAGGCTCCGAGCTGTCAGCACAGAGCCTGACGCGGGGCTCGAACTCATGGACCGCGAGATCATGACCTGAGCCGAAGTCGGCCGCCCAACCGACTGAGCCACCCAGGCGCCCCTCATGATGCCCTTTTAATGCCTCCCTTTCCCTACTACCACCCCTCCCCCTTCTCAACTCCGAGCAAATACCGATCTGTTCTCTTTCCCTATAGTTTTGTTTTTCCAGAATGTCATATAAACGGAATCATATATACGTATGGCATCTTTGGAGTCTGACTTCTTCCACTTAGCAAAACTTACTTGAGGTCCATTCAGGTCGTTGTGGGTACCAATAATTGGTTTTTTTATATGTCAGGGTACTATTCCATGGTATGGATGTGCCACAATTTGTTTACCCATTCACTGGCTGAGAAGCATCTGGGTTTTGATAATTTGTGTCTTCGAGGAACATGTCCATTTTTTCTACATTGTTGAATTTGTTGGCCTAAGCTTGTCTGTGATATTCCCTCATACAATCTGTAGAATTTAATTCCTGATATTGATAACTAGTGTTTTTCCTTCTCTGAATGAATCTTACTAGGGGCTCATCACTTTTATTCATCTTCTCTAGGAACTAAATTTTAGCTTTGTTGGCTTTTCTCTGTTGTTTCTCTGTTTTCTGTTTCACTGATTTTTCTTCTCTCTTATCTTTATTGTGTAATGCCTTCTACTTACTTTGGCCTTAATTTTCTGGTCTTTTTTCTAACTTCTTAAGGCAAAGTCTTAGATGATTGATTTTCAGGGTTTTTCTTTTCTTTCTTTTTTTAATGTTTGTCTATTTATTTTGAGAGAAAGAGAGCGTGCAGGGGAGGGGCAGAGAGAGAGGGAGAGAGAGAATCCTAAGCGGGCTTCATTCTGTCAGTGTAGACCCCACCGTGGGGCTCAGCCCCACAAGTGTGAGATCATGACCTGAGCCAAAGTCAAGAGTCGGATGCTTACCTGACGGAGCCACCCAGGCATCCCAACCTTTTTCTTTTCTAATATAGACATGCGATACTATAAGTTTCCTTTTAAGCACTGTTTTAGCTGCACCTCACAAATTTAGATATGTTCTATTTTTGTTTCCGTTCATTTGAAACATTTTCTGATGTCCCTTGTGCTTTGTTCTTTGACCCATCACTCATTTGGAAGTCAGCTGCCTAATTTCAAAACATTTGGGGGATTTTCTAGATTTGTTTTTGTTATTGATTTCTAATTTGACTCCTTTGTGGTCGGAGAGTATGCTATGTGATATTAATCCTTTGAAATTTATTGAGACTTGTATTATGAATTAGCATATGGTCTATCTTGGTGAACGTGCCGTTCCACGTGTACTCGAAAAGAGTACAGCTGTTGGTTGTAGTTTTCCAAAAAGATCAATTAGGCAAAGTTAGCTGACCCAAATCCTCTGTATCCTTACCTACTTTTTTTGTCTACTTGTTTTATTAAGGACTAAGAGAGGTATCTTAAAATCTCTAACTATAGTTGGAGATTTAAAAATTTTTCCCTTCAAGGGTGCCTGGATGGCTCAGTTGGTTGAGTGTCCAACTCTTGGTTTCAGCTTAGGTCATGATCTCATGGTTCGTGAGTTTGAGACCTGCCTTGGGTTTTCTGCTGTCAGCACAGAGCCGGCTTCAGGTCCTCTGTCTCCCTTTCTCTGACCCTCCCCCACTTGGTGTGCGTGTGTTCTTTCTCTTTCTTTCTCTCTCTCTCAAAAATAAATTAAAAAAAATTCATCCTTTCATTTCAGTTAGTTTTTGCTTCATTTTTTAAAAATGTTTCTTTATTTTGAGAGAGAGCATATGTGTGAGCAGGGGAGGGGCAGAGAGAGAGAGAGAGAGAGAGAGAGGGAGGGAGGGAGAGAGAATCATAACCGGGCTTCATTCTGTCAGCGCAGAGCCCAATGTGGGGCTTGATCTCATGAACCCATGAGATCATGACCTGAGCCAAAACCGAGAGTCAGACACTTAACCATCTGAGCCACCCAGGTGTCCCTCCAGCTTCATGATTTTAAAACTATGTTACTGTGTACATGCACATTTAGGATTATGTCTTCTTTTTTTTTTTTTTTTTTAATTTTTTTTTTCAACGTTTATTTATTTTTGGGACAGAGAGAGACAGAGCATGAACGGGGGAGGGGCAGAGAGAGAGGGAGACACAGAATCGGAAACAGGCTCCAGGCTCCGAGCCATCAGCCCAGAGCCCGACGCGGGGCTCGAACCCACGGACCGCGAGATCGTGACCTGGCTGAAGTCGGACGCTTAACCGACTGCGCCACCCAGGCGCCCCTAGGATTATGTCTTCTTGATGAGTTGACCTTTTTGTTATTTTGAAATGCTCTTCTTTTTTTGGTAATACTCCTTGTCCTGAGTCTACTTTATCTGGTATTAATACAGTCATACCAGCCTTTCTCCAGTTCAGGTTTGCACAGTATCCTGGATTCCCTGGTGCATTGTTCAGATGTGCTGTCGGAAATGAGGCATTTATTTCCCCAGCAGCTAATAGTGTGGCTACAGGTGGCTCACACCTGTCGGAATGGTCCTTCTCTTTCCCCTCTAACAACTTCTAACAAATCTCTTGTAAATAAATCTCAGAGTCTGTTACAAGGGGAACTCTGTATATAGTATATTCTTTTCCATGTTTTTATTATTAGCTTACCCGTGTCGGTATCTTGAAATTGCATCTCTTAAAAACAGCATAGAGTCGGATCTTGCTTTTCTATTCATCGTGACCATCTCTGCCTTTTCATCAAGGTGTTTAATCGATTTACGTTTAATGTAATTTTGATATGATTGGGTTTAAGTCTGTCGTCTTGCTCCTTGTTTTGTATTTGTCACATTAGTTCTTTGTTCCCTTTTCATTGCTTCCTTTCTTTTAAAAAATTTTTTTAATGTTTATTTTTTTTTGAGAGAGAGAGAGAGAGAGAGAGAGAGAGAGAGAACATGAGTGGGGGAGGGGCACAGAGAGAGGGAGACACAGAATCCGAAGCAGGCTCCAGGCTCCCAGCTGTCAACACAGAGCCTGATGGGGGGCTCAAACTCATGAACCATGAGATCATGACCTGAGCCGAAGTCGGACGCTTAACCGACTGCACCACCCAGGCACCCCTGCTTCCTTCTTTTTGATTATGTGAGTTTTTAGGATTGCATTTTAGGGGGCTACTGGCTGGCTCAGTGAGAAGAGTGTGTGACTCTTGATCTCAGGGTCATGAGTTCAAATCCCATTTGGGGGGTGGAGATCGCTTAAATACATTTAAAAAAAAACTTAAAAGAGGGGCGCCTGGGTGGCTCAGTCAGTTAAGCACCGGACTTCAGCTCAGGTCATGATCACACAGTTTGTGGGTTCAAGCCCCATGTCCGGCTCTGTGCTGACAGCTCGGAGCCTGGAGCCTGCTTTGGATTCTGTGTCTCCCTCTCTCTCTGCCCCTCCCTGGCTTACACTCTGTCTCTGTCTCTTTCTCTCAAAAATAAACATTAAAGAAATTTTTTTTAAATGTTATACCACTTCACATATAATGTAAGAACCTTATGACAGTATGCTTCCATTTAACTATGTGTTGTCCTTTGTGCTACTGTTTTCATAGATTTTACTTCTTTGTATGTTGAAAACCCCAGAATATAGGGTCATTATTTTTGTTTTAAACAATTTGACTTTAAAGAAATTAAGAAAGGATAAAAACTAGTCTTTCATATTTTTCTACATATGTATTATTTTTGGAGCTCTCCCTTCCCTCTTATATATCCATCTGGTATCATTTCTTGAGCACTTCTTTTTAATTTTTTTAAAATATTTATTCATTTTTCAGAGATGGACAGAGACAGAGCACGAGCGGGGGAGGCTCAGAGAGAGAGGGAG
The DNA here is from genome assembly GCF_028749965.1 of Puma concolor. Classification (NCBI taxonomy): domain Eukaryota; kingdom Metazoa; phylum Chordata; class Mammalia; order Carnivora; family Felidae; genus Puma; species Puma concolor. Next base: position 5,379,732 of record NC_141675.1, read on the forward strand.
ACACAGAATCCGAAACACGCTCCAGGCTCTGAGCTGTCTGCACAGAGCCCGACGCGGGGCTCGAACCCATGAACTGCGAGATCATGACCTGAGCGAAGTTGGATGCTCAACCGACTGAGCCACCCAGGCGCCCCTTGAGCACCTCTTATAGTACAAGTTTGCTGGTAAAAAATTATCTCAGCTTTCCTTTTTCTGAAAATGTCTTTGTTTGGCTTTCATTATAGATGAATACTTCTCAGCATTTTTTGGTTTGTTTCAGCATTTTAAAGATGCTGTTCCGTGCAGTCATCGCTTTTGTTTTTCTGTATATAACATGTCTTTTTTTCTTTGGCTGCTTTTTAAGATCTTCCGTGCTGTGGGGAAGAGTAAAGTAGCATACTTTCAATTCTCAAGGGAGACTTTGAGGAGGACAGGTGTGGAGGGCCACAGTCTACCATGGAATCTACTCCTGGGAACTCAGTTTCCTTCCCATGTGGCGTTACTGTAGCCTGAATAGCTCAGAGTATGATAAACGTAAAATTAAGAATACTGAGTCTCCGGGGCGCCTGGGTGGCTCCGTCGGTTAAGTGTCCGACTTCGTCTCAGGTCACGATCTCGCGGTCTGTGAGTTCAAGCCTGGCATCGGGCTCTGTGCTGACGGCTCGGAGCCTGGAACCTGCTTCGGATTCTGTGTCTCTCCATCTCTCGGCCCCTCCCCTGCTCATGCTCTGTGTCTCTCTGTCTCTCGATAATAAATAAACGTTAACAAAATGTTAATAGTAATAAAAAAAAGAAATACTGAGTCTCCAAGACCGCCTGGATGGAGAAGGAGCATAGGCCAACTCCTGTGGTTAAAGGTAAGAGTTTTCGTAAAGGTTGGTGGAGATTTGCACTGTAGAAGCTAGAAGAGAATGCACCTGCTGAGGGGCGCTTATGGATAGAGACAGGGAATAAGATGAAGGTCTGGGAATGGATAATTTAAAGGTATATCCTCAGGGCGCCTGGGTGGCTCAGTCAGTTGAGCTGTCGACCTCGGTCATGATCTCACAGCTCGGTTCATGATCTCATAGTTTGGTTCATGGGTTCGAGCCCCGTGTCAGGTCCTGCACTGACAGCTCAGAGCCTGGAGCCTGCTTCAGATTCTGTGTCTCCCTGTATCTCGACCCCTCCCCTACTTGTGCTCTCTCTCTCTCTCTCAAAAATAAATAAACATTAAAAAATTTTAAGTTATATCCTTAATAGGATTAAGAATATTGTAATATATAATATACGTAACATATATCATATTAAGGGCATAACTTTTTTTAAACCTTTCTTTCTTTCTTTCTTTCTTTCTTTCTTTCTTTCTTTCTTTTCTTTCTTTTTTTTTAAGTAATCTCCACACTCAACATGGGGCTGGAATTCACGACCCTGAGATCAGAGTCACATACTCTTCCAACTGAGCCAACCAGGCACTCCAAAGATATAACTTCTGATGAGTTTTTTCCTTCAATTATGGGAAAAGTTGTATTTAGCATATAATTGCTTTTTAATATAGTTGACACACAATGTTACATTAATCTTAGGTGGACCACTTAGTGATTTGACAGATTTATACATTTTGTTAGGTTCAGCACTAGTTGCCATCCGTTCCATTACATTGTTGTTACAATACATTGACTGGATTCCTTATGCTGTGCCTTTTATTCCCATGACTTACTCATTCCTGGGAATGCCTGTATCTCCCACTTCCCTTGTTTATTTTGCCCAACTCCCCAACCCTGATTTAACATATAGTTTTAATTTTGTCCTTTAATATGGCATAATTCCTTTAGTGTTTTCCAGTCTGCTAATAAATTTGATGAGTCCGCATGTCTTGAGCAAGGCTGTAACGGAAGGAAATGAGACCGGGTCCATTCGGTATATCCCCCAAATGCAACTTGCTTTTCTACTTCCTGCCGATTCTCATCCTGCAAAGTCCCTTAGAGGTACAGCACCAAGGTACCCAGGGAGACTACGGTCACGAGTTCCAGACTGGGAACAATAACCAATGAAGAGTTGGTTCCACCATTCCCCAAGGTGAATGGGATTTAGTAGAGACTTTAGGAAGAACACGTACCTTGGAAGATCAAGGAACACTCCATGTCCCTAAGTTTACTTAGAGGGAGTTGTCCCTCAGGGGAAAAGGAAATGCGAATACCTGGGTTACATGAATTTTATAATATAATCTGAAAGATCTATAATAACATGTATACTTGTGACTGAATTTTAACTTTGCTTACAATTAAATAAATGGAAATTAACAGTAAAGTACCATTTGTCATCTTTTTATTGTCAAAACATTTATTTTTTTTATTTAAAAAAATTTTTTTTTTCTTTTTCAACGTTTTATTTATTTTTGAGACAGAGCATGAATGGGGGAGGGGCAGAGAGAGAGGGAGACACAGAATCGGAAACAGGCTCCAGGCTCCGAGCCATCAGCCCAGAGCCTGACGCGGGGCTCGAACTCACGGACTGCGAGATCGTGACCTGGCTGAAGTCGGACGCTTAACCGACTGCGCCACCCAGGCGCCCCTATTGTCAAAACATTTAAAAAAATACGTTGGTAGAGGGGAGCCTGGGTGGCTCAGTCGGTTAAGCGTCCGACTTCGGCTCAGGTCATAATCTCACGGTTTGTGAGTTCGAGCCCTGCGTCGGGCTCTGTGCTGACAGCTCGGAGCCTGGAGCCTGCTTCGGAACATAGATTATGTAGAAACATAAATTAGGATTCATTGTGGAGATCAAGTTGGCATTAACCGTACATAATGAATGGATACTTCAATTACATTTCCAAAAATCCACTATTCTCCACAAAAACATACACACAAGTGCACATATTTGTAAAATTGTTCACTTTAATATTGTCTTTTTAATAGCAAAAAGTGGAGAGAAGCAAAATATCCATTAATACATGGGCATCAATACATTAATCATAAATTATACTTCATCCATTGTATAAAATACTATGTAGACATTAAGGAAACTGAAATACAGGCACTGATTAGAAATGATATTCGTAGCATGTTAATTGAGAAAGGCATGATGTAGAATATGTATGATGTTTCTGTAAAACTACAAATATATACAGATAATTACATGTACACATAAATACATGTTTTCATAAATACAGAAACAAAATGGAAGGAATACAAACTAAATTATGAATAGGAGTTATTTGGGGGATAAGATTATACAAATTGATGCTTGAACAATGCAGGGGTCAGGGGTACCAACCTCATGCACTGTCGAAAAATCTGTAACTTTTGTCTCTTCTAAAACGTGAGCGCTTATGACAAAAGCCTTATGATGACGACAAATACTGTTGACCAAAAGCCTTATCGATAACACAGTCAACGAACACATATTTTGTATATTATATGTATTATATCCTGCATTCTTATAATAAAGCAAGCTAGAGAAAAGAAGGTGTTATTAAGAAAATTGTAAGGAAAATACATTTACACTGCTCTACTGTAGTTATTGAAAAAAAATCCATGTATAACTAGACCTGTTCAGTTCAAATCTGTGTCGTTCAACCGTACTTTTGTTTTTGTTACATGTGTAACACACATGTATTAACACATGTGTTACATGTGTTAACAGCATGTAAGACTGAGGTTGTTCAGACGGTAGGATGATTAACCCCCTCGATGTGTGTGTAGGGAAGGGGTTTAGTGGTGGTGTTAGGAAATACTTGAAAGGGATGAGAACATGTAGGCAGGATTATCACGGATAGACGAGAAAGGTGGAAAAGAAGAAAAGTACAAAGTCGTGGAGGAAATAAGCATACGGAATTCATTAAGATTTTCTTAACGTATGTATAGCTACTACGTATAGCTTGGGGACTAAAAAAAGAAAGGCAAGGAAGTACAGAAGCTGGATGTGGGGGTACCTCGGTGACTCCGTTGGTTAAGTCTCTCACTCTTGATGTCGTCTCAGGTCATGATCTCATGGTTTGTGGGCTCAAGCCCCATGTCGGGTTCTGTGCTGACAGTTTGGAGCCTGCTTAAGAGTCTCTCTGTCCCTCCCCACCTCAAAAAATTTTTTTTTTCTTTTTTAAAAAGCCAGATGTGCAAGAGAACCACAAGTTAATTTGAAATTCCTAGAGGTTTTAAGTGTGAAGTATGGAGAGGGTGCAGCTGGAGGGCAAGCAGGACCCAGGCCGCCAAGGGTTTCTCGTACTGCCTGAGAATTTGAATAGTGTTTTGCGGGACTGGAACACCACTGATGGGGTTTCGGCAGGACAGTAACATCAGCTACGTAGAAGATACATTGGAGAGCAGCCAATCTGGAAACTGGGAGATCATTTAAGTGGTGGAATGCAATGAAAACCGAAACTAACTAGTGGCAGGGTGAATAGGAAAGAGAATGGATTTGAGAAGTGTTTCAGAGTAAAAGACACAGGGCTTGGGGATTCTTCAGATCTGGGTGAAGAATGAGAGGCACGTTTTGACTCACTTCCGCGCTTTTCACTTGGGGAACTGGGCAGATGGCGGTGATACCCGCCAAGGCATAAAATACAGACGGCAAAACAAGCTTGTGAGGAGGAGAAAATGCAGGAGGGTGAGAGGAAACACAGAAGGGGCAAGTCTGATGGTGACAGGAGGGGTGCAACAGCGGATGGCTTCAATTTCAGACATGTTGAATCGAGGTGACCGTGCACCGTTAAGAAAAGTTGTCCAATAGGCAGCTGGGTGTATTCTACATAATTCTGTAGAAACGTAGTGGCAGGCCCTGGACCAGGCACAAGCTGAGTTGTATGACAGCCATGGTTTTTGCCTTTCCAAACCTGACAGCCTAATGAAGATGCTATAATCTGGGGCTCACAGGAGAGGTCTGGACTAGAGCTCTCGACATACAGAGGGAGAGTATTAGAAGTAAAAAGAGAATGAAACTCCTAGAACTTCTAAGTATCGTTTACTATGAGCTATACTCTATGCACTTCAAGCTTGACAACATACCCATGAAATGTTAAAAGGTTACAGATGAGGAAAATGAGGGGCAGGGAGTTGAGACTCAGAGGTCACAATCTGGCCTTTGGGCTGAATTTTATTCTAAGAGCTGTTGTGCTGCAGGGATTTAAAATTGCCTCTGGATGGGCTTGCGCTATCTGGTTTGTTACTTTCCCTCATTCTCCGTTGTCTTATATACCACATGGGTGTCACTCGTGACCTTTCTGCTGCCTTCAGGAATCTGACCTTGTACTATGCGCCCAAAGGTCACAGTGATACAACTTCCTTGGTAAATATATAGGTGTTCACTATGGGATAAAAGAGGACTTAGCCCAGCTGTCAATGCAGTGCTCACACTAGACCCTGCTCTGGCTCTCCCACATTTAGGGATCGTGCTATGGGATCTCACGGAAGAACTTGTTAGTAAATAAAATGAGCTAAAATGTGAATATCGGCGTATATCCTCTCAGGTTCTGAAGCAATCTGGTATAGCATGCTGCCGAGATGGATTTGAGAGTTCACAGACAGTCTAAGTTCCGGGTGTTGGAAGAATTAGGCACATACACATTAAACTCTTTTAGGATGATTGCAGATACTAGGGGTGAACTTGGACCCTTTAAAAATTTGTGCATTCTACCGGCTGTGAATTCTTTAAAAAAAAAATTTTTTTTTTAATGTTTATTATTTATTTTTGAGAGAGAGAGTGTGTGTGAGCAGGGGAGGGGCAGAGAGAGAGGGAGACACAGAATCCGAGGCAGCTCCAGGCTCGGAGCTGTCAGCACAGAGCTCCACACGGGGCTGGAACTCACGAACGGGGAGATCACGACCTGAGCTGAAGTCGGAAGCTTAACCGACTGAGCCACCCAGGCGCCCCATGTGCATTCTTTTAACACCCCCGAAGATCCTGGCACTTAGAATGATAAAGATTTTTGAATGAACACGTGAATGTATACAATTTCGGTTAAATAAAAAAAAAAATCAGGGCAGATGTCCAAACGACTGAGATTTTCCAATATCGGCCTGAGACGTTTGGACCCTGGGAGGCTCGGGTCAGGTGCTTCTTGACCGCGGGGCGAGTCCAGGGAAGGAAAGAGGGCCCTTCTGCGGAGCAGCAGGGGTCCCAGGCACTGAAGATGCAGATTCTTAACCACAAGCACTAAGCAAAAGCACTGTCCTTCAGAGCACAAGGCGGGTTCCCTGGCGACCCCCTTTCTCCCACCCCAGACGCTCGCCCCCGCGGCTCTTCGCGGCGGGCCCGTGCGGCCCGCCGTCCTCCACCGAAGTGGCACCCTCCCCGCTGTGCTCTGCAGTGGCGGTCCCCGGAGCGCGTCAGTGCAGCACTCAGACTCAGCCCCGAGGGCATCTCTGCACGACGCGAATTTCGGCACGGCAGAGCGCGGCGTCCGGCCCCCAGCCGCCGCGTTCGAGAGCGACGCCCAGAGCGCGCATGTGCCGGTGCGACCTGGCGCTTGGCCCCTCCGGCGCTCCGTAGAGCTCCCTCGGCGAGCTCCACGTAGGCCGCGCAGGCGTCTTTGGCCGCCGGTTCACCTGCTGCCGTTGTCGCCGCCGCCGCCGCCGCCGCCGCCGGGGCTGGATGGGGGGCATAGGCCAACCAGTGGCACCCAGAAGAAAGAGACGCGGCGGCGGCGACGCCGACACCCGCAGGCCGAGTGTCCCGATCCGCCTGCGAGCCCAAGGAGGAGGCGGCGAGGCCCGGCCCCCGCGGTCCCTGGTGTAGAGAAGCCGCCCTCCCCGCCGCGGCCGGGTCTCCGTGGACGCTCGCCCCTCCGGTCGCACACTCGGGACCCCGCGCTGCGCCATGTTCAGGAAGCTGAAGCAGAAGATCATCGAGGAGGAGAAGCTCCAGCAGGCGCTGGCCTCGACTCAGGTACTATGGCGCCGCTCTCTAGTTCCCGACCCCCCTGGATACTGGCTCGGGGGCCAGGGCAAGGGAGGGTTCTTTCGTGACCCTTGACCTGGAACTTGAGGATCTCCCCCAAACTCCGGACTGGGAATGAGCCCAGGACGGCCCGGGTCTTCTGTGTCGGGGACCCGCCCCCCCCTCCCCCCCCCCCCAATCCTCAAACTCCGTTCAGGAGAGTGGGTGGGGTGGCTGGATCCTTCGGGACGTCTGACCTCTAGTTTTCCCCCAACGCAACTACCCTCGCCTGAGAATACGTGACGAGGGCGCCGATCTTGCATGACCTTTGACCCGTACCGAAGGTTCCCCCACGCGTCCGAGACCCCAGCTCAGGCGTGAGAGCAGGATGGGAAAACTTGGGTTCCTTGTCGTATCTGATGACTTCCCCACCCAAGTTCCCTGTCCCGTCACCGCCCGGGGATTGAGCGTGCCAGGGCCAGGATCCCGCAAGAGTCCTGACCTGTTAGGCGAGTGCAGTGCCAAACCGTGGGGAGGGGAGGGCTGAGGGTCCGGCCGTTCCGGGCCAGGCTGCTCGCTGGAGCGTTGGACCCGAAAGAGGTGGCGGTGTGGCCCGCGTCCAAAGCCCGAGGCTGTCACGAGTTAGTCACTTCGCATAACTTGGTTGATCCGGGCGGGCGGAGGGGCAGACGTCCCGAGGCCAGGCCAGGGCTGGGCCTGTCCCCAGCCGGGCGTTCTGCTTCTCCGAGAGCCGTGCTCCGTTCCTTTTTCTTGAATGCCGTGGCTTCAGGAAGTGACAGTTTCTAGGAAAAAGGGGGCGTGTTAGCATTGTTAAGTTAAAGAAACAGTCTCCTAGACTCCGATGAGGATGTGTGTGTTGGTGCCTGCGGCAGTCGGTCTCTTGAGCAAAGATGAGGGCTTCTTCTGCATTGCTTCCCGGCTTTTCTCAGTCTCAACGGACTGAGCCCTCCTCTCTCTCTATTTTAGAGTTTCTGTAAGAAAGGCTGAGTTTTGATTCATTTGGAGACATTTAAAAATACGTTTTAAAAATACAGCATTTATCTTACACGGCTTTTTAACAACCGCGAAGCAACCGATTAACAATTATTAAATCGATTATTGCATGGGGCTTATTCTGAAACTGTCAGTCGAAGCTGTCCTCTCAAAAGCTAAAGCTCATGTAGAGTAAAACTGAAATACATTGGAACATGACGCTGAAGGCTTGGTCATTCTCCTGAATAAAATGTAAATAGTGATAACATTCAAATAGTAAGTCTCTTACTGTTCATGCCATTTACTGCAAGCTTTTCTAACTTTACAAAGCAGGGTTCTTAAGAAACAAAAGACTTAAAGTGAGGTAGAGAGGAGGAATGTGGGGAAGCACCAGGTTAGTGGATGTAAAGCACTTACGTTTGGGAACGCGTAAAATATCATTGATCCAAGATTGCATCGCTGGGAGTTTATCCTGAGAAAGTTTGGGATGTATTAAAAGATTTGGCCTCATGGATTTTTATTGCAGTGCTGTTTTAATAGGTAAAAACTGGCTAAAAATAGAAAATTGGTTAATAGGCTGTGTTCGGTAGTCGGCTATTCCGCAGCCTTAACAAAAGCCAATATTCACTGGGTTCTTACTACGTGAGAGGCATTTTGCTTTGTATTTTGTGTGGATTCTTTTATTTCATTCTTATGTAAACCAACGAGGTAGGTAGCCTTATAGATGAAGGAGTGAGGTTCAGAGAGGCTAACTTGCCTGACGTCACACAGCTATTGTTAGAGCCCACAGAAAAGTAATAGTTAACACGCACAGGCATTTGTGTTAAAGGACAGATTAAGAAGCAGCATGTAAAGTGTGATCCCAGTTTTGTGGGGGAAAATATGTATATAAAGTATATTTATGTGCAGGCAGTGAAAATAGTTTAAGAGGGAAGTGCTCATGAGATATTATATGGTTATTTTTATTTTAGGGAGAGCAAGAGCGTGAGGGGGGCAGGGGCAAAGGGAGAGAGAGAGTCTTAAGCAGGCTCCACAGTCAGTGCAGAGCCTGGCCACAGAGCCGGATGCAGAGCCTGATGCAGGGCTCGATCCCACAACCTTGGATCATGATCAGAGTGGAAACCGAGAGTCAGATGCTCAACCGCCCGAGCCACCCGGGTACCCCAGATTATTTTTCTTACAAATAATGTTTAGTTTTTCTTCATGAAAATGAATTGCTTGTGTGCATTAACTGAGAGAGATCGTTTTTAGAATAGTAAAAAAGTTAGGTACAAGCTAACATTTGAAGTGAGACTGTACATCTGGATCAAATAAAATCACTTTGGGTATACAAGATTTTTAAAAATCCTCTTTGATAATATGTGTATTTTTCCAGGAACGAAAGAGTTAAGCTGTTAGTGATCATCTACTGATAGAAACTTGATTCTGTTCTGGTCTCAGATCTTCAGCTGATAAGAACCCTTTAAGGATGAGAAGTTCTAGATTATTGTTTTCAGATTTAATGTTTCTTTTTTTTAAGGGTAAATTAAAAACAAAAAACTTTTTTTTTTTTTTAATTTTTTTTTTCAACATTTATTTATTTTTGGGACAGAGAGAGACAGAGCATGAACGGGGGAGGGGCAGAGAGAGAGGGAGACACAGAATCCGAAACAGGCTCCAGGCTCTGAGCTGTCAGCCCAGAGCCCTACGCGGGGCTCGAACTCACGGACCGCGAGATCGTGACCTGGCTGAAGTCGGACGCTTAACTGACTGTGCCACCCAGGCGCCCCCAAAAAACTTTTTTGATGACAATCATTTTGCAGTAGATTATACGTATACTTGTTTGCTTAAGCAAAGGATCTTGAATTTGTATATTATCATTTTTTCATTAAAAATTCTTTTTTTAATTTAACATTTTAATTTACTTTTGAGAGACAGAGAGCAGGGAGGGGAGGGACTCAGAGAGAGAGACACACAGAATTCAAAGCAGACTCCAGGCTCTGAGCTTTTAGCACAGAGCCGGACGTGGGGGCTTGAACCAATGAACCATGAGATCATGACCCAGCTGAAGTCTGCCGCTTAACCAACTGAGCCACTCAAGCGTCCTCTTCATTTTTGAGTATAAATTATTTTGTGTTGAAGGCACCGTGCCCTTAAGAATTTAACAGGGTGTGAAAGGCATTTCCCTTTTATTCACTCAAGAGGTTTTGTTTGCTCCTGGGGCGCCTGAGGCTCAGTCGGGTAAGCTTCCCACTTCCGCTCAGGTCATGATCTCACGCTCGGTGAGTTCAAGCCCCGCGTCAGGCTCTGTACTGACAGTTCGGAGCCTGGCGCCTGCTTCGGATTCTGTGTCTCCCTCGCTCTCTGCCCCTCCCCTGCTCATGCTCTGTCTCTCTCTGTCTCAAAAATAAATTTAAAAAAATTAAAAAGAAATTAAAAAAAAAAAGAGGTTTGTTTGCTCTCGGTCTGCCTTTTGTAATTTTGTTACCTTCCTTGCTGTCTGCCTTGTGTCTTTCTTCTTTCTGCTTTTCAAGTGTCTCCAGCTTGAATCAAGACACATAAGCTTCTAAAAGTTTGCATTAAATAGGGCAAGTACCTGAGGGATTCGTTAGTGTATTAACACAAATTTTGAGACATTTGTTTTGAGGTTTTTGGAGGCCTCTGTGTGCATACTTCCTGGTTCTCAGCTTGCTTTTCGTAGGTGAGGTGGCCCTGATAGGCAGGTTTCCAGTAGATTGAGCTAGTAGGCGTAGGTAATTGTGGGATAGGTGAACCATTTTCTTTACAACATTTGTAAAATTTTTCAGCAGTAGTAATAGTGATACAATGTAGGGTCCCTTAAGAGTTTGAAAACAGTTAATAAAAGCCGGATAGCCTTCTAATATTCCCCAGTTGCTTCTGTTTGGTTGGTACTAAGAGTATTTGCATCCTTCCTTGCAGATATTATTTTAAGTAATTACTTAATCAACTCTGATGATGACTTGAAGCCTAATCACCAATTAAAAATGAAGCTAAAAATTTATATTTTTTTAAAATTAATTTATTTTTGGTTAAGTAGGTTCCACACCCAGCGCGGAGCCCAGCACGGGGCTTGAACTCGCGACTCTGGGATCAAGACCTGAGCTGAAATTTAAGAGTTGGATGCTCAACTGACTGGGCCACCCAGGCACCCCTAAGTTCTGTTTCTTGATTTATCTTATTTTTTGGGTCACTTGTTGTATTCGTACTGATCATCTCGTTTTGCTTTTTTTTTTTTTTTTTTAAAGACAGATGTCTTGTGATTATTGTTTGTTCATTTATACTTATGAAGTCCTGGAGGGTGATTTATTTTGATAGATGACATGGGTTTTCTCTGCTCTTACGTGCTTCTGTCCTGTGTGGAGAGTGCTTGTGCAAGTGAGACAGTGCCTCCTCTGCCAGCCTAAACGAAGAGGGTCTACCTACTTTGAAAGGTGACCGTATAATTTATTACGCTAACATTCTTGAGAGTGAAAGGGGACACTACTAATAATGATCTTGGAACATAAACTGGCATGAACTGGGTGGGCCTGGGATTGCATTGGGCAAACGTGGGTATGTTGTTACCCTGCTGCTTTGTGGTACCAGCCCCCACTATTGAAGATCTAACTCCTACAAGGTAGGTTGCTTATTATATTTTGCAGTTGCTTTGGTCTGTAAATGTTTGGGTTGGAGGAGGCTGACCTCAAGTACCTGTTTGTTACACAGACCCTTAATTAATCCCTGAGAGCAATAATGAGAACAATAATTTCCCGTTCTAGTACTTTAAACCCATGATTTTTTTTTTTTTTTCCTATTGGAAAAAGTTGCTGCTGCCTCTTCTTTAGCCTTCTGTGCAAATTTGGAGCTGTAGCTACCTTTGCCCTGATTTCTCAACCAGTTTGAATCCTTTTGCCTTCGAGTCTTAAGAATTTTGTTTTATCTTTTCACTGCTGTTCTCTGTCTTGTTCGTGAGTTTTCATTAATCTGTTTTTCTACTTTTTTTTTAAGCCTTTGTTTCAATAAGTTTTGGGGAGGGAGAGGAGGTAAACAATAGCATTCAGTCTATATTCTTATACTAGAAACCTAGTCACCATGATGTACTTAAACATAAATTCGAATTCTGAAATATTTGACTTTAAATTATAAATTCTCAACAAGTGTATATTCCTTAGATTGTAAAGGTATTACTGATTTTTCTGTCTTACTTATTTTATAGAATCACTGGGGTTAAATTAGCATGTACCATGTGACTGGCCTTCAGATATGCTGTTAACAATAGCTAGTGTCTGAAGGGTTGAGAATTTCAGTCCACTTATTATTTCTTATCAACTATTGGATGAGATTTAAGATGAGAAATAGATCATCTCTTAGTCATGCTTTTAAATTTTGTTGGGTATTTTGTATTGCTTATGATATTTAATTTAAATTTTAAAGTAAAGATTTGCTTTTATTTTTATCAAAAATAATGTATGGTTTTAAAAGGTCAAGTACTACTAAAAGGGTATTATGCGAAAAAGAACCATTGTCTGCTCCAACCCTGCAGTCCTGTTCTCCATGTTCTCAATATTTTCTGTTTGCCCAGATATTTAACTTCCTATTTCTAATAAAAAGATTTTGTTGCTTTGCTGGTTTGTTGATTTGTACATTATAAACCGTATTTACTGATTTCCCGTCAAGGTCGATGATTTTGGGAGCATTGACCCATTGTTTTCTGTTTGCAGTGTTGCTGTTGAGAAGTCCATTGTCATTGTGCTGTTTTTTTTCTTTCTGGAGACTCTAGGATCTTCCTTTTATATTTTGTCTCAAGTTTCCTGGTAAATATGCCTTTGAATGGATTTCCATATGCTTTGTTCTGGACACTCAGTGGGCATTGTTTGTGACTCCTGTGCTTACCTTCTTGGAAACTTTTAGATGTAATTTCTTTGATAATTCCCTCTCCTTTGTTTTTTGTCTTTTCTCTTGAGCTGCAGTTTGGTAGCTTTTGTGCCTTCAGGATAGATTCTTTCACTTTTTTTACCCTTTATTTTCCGTTTTTGGTTTTGTTGTTGTTGTTGTTTTGTGTGTGTGTGTGTGTGTGTGTGTGTGTGTGTGTGTGTTTGTGTGTGTGTTCGGATTTTTGTTTTGTTTTGCTCTACTTTTGAGAGATTGCTTCAACTTTCAAACTCAGTTGAATTTTTAACTAATTTGGCTATTTTAAAATTTCTAAGGACTTTGGGGCGCCTGGGTGGTGCAGTCGGTTAAGCGTCCGACTTCAGCCAGGTCACGATCTCACGGTCCGTGAGTTCGAGCCCCGCATCAGGCTCTGGGCTGATGGCTTGGAGCCTGGAGCCTGTTTCCGATTCTGTGTCTCCCTGTCTCTCTGCCCCTCCCCCGTTCATGCTCTGTCTCTCTCTGTCCCAAAAATAAATAAAAACGTTGAAAAAAAATTAAAAAAAAAAAATTCTAAGGACTGTTTCTTACTGTCTTTTGCTTTTTCATAGCATTATTCTTGTTATGTAGATATAATATTTTTAATATCTCTGAGAATAATGGTGATTTTTTTGTTTTGAAGTTTTCTTTTAATCTCTATTGTTTGTTTTTTCTAGTTTTTTTTTTTTTTTTTTTTTTTTTTGGCTCCCTTTTTTACTTTGGAAACTTTATTAAGTGCTCTGGGCTATCAAGGGTGAGGCACTAAAAATCTGATACTCTTTGGAAATGGCATGTGATGGCATAGAGACACTGGGGCTCACTGCTGAGTTACTGTTGGGGGAAATATCTTCATGCTGGTAACCAGAGTTCTTTCTAAAGAGGTCATTTGGTTTCTCCAGAGAAGCATGGTGTATTTTAGAGAAAGGGTGAGGGGTTTTAAGCCAAGCTGCCAACTTTCTGAAGTAGGGCTAGTGCACTGTGGATAGTATCACTTAATCCCTCCAAAGTTAGTCATACACTTTGCCCTTCACTCCTATCTTACTATGCTTGGTTTCACCCAGTTTGGAGCCTCATTAGCTCCTGAAAATAAACCTCAGGTTCTTTAGAGGATCTGTAAGGTAGGACGGGGACCCGAGGATCTTTCAACCAATCTTTGTTTTTGATTCTCTCTCTTCACTTTCCATCTTGCATTTATACTTTTTGTTTTAAGTCCTAAGTCTTTTCATGGTCATGAGGATGAAAACAGGCTTGCTTCTCATCACTTTCCCATCTGTAGGTCCTTGGGGTTATAGTGTCCTCATCTGTGTTAACCATTTTACTGTTCTTTCATTCATACCAGTCTTCTGAAACTTGGTTGAAAATTTTTAATTTCAAGGTAGAGAAAGTAGGTGGAGGTAGAAAGTAGAAAGAGGTAGAGACAGTATGAGCATAGAGTCCATCTGCCGTCTGTTTGACTGCAAGTTTCCTTAAATCACTTTTGGATGGGTGGGTTTCACTATATTAAAGGACTTGTTTTGAGAGGTAAGCATTTATAACATGAACAGCAGTATTCATTTACGGCACTACTGTTTTAGATGTTGGGATACAGAAGGTGCTTTATTAAGGACACGTGAAAGCCCTGATAATTTTGGTAAGTAGGATATAAAGGTTTATATGAAGAATTAACTCCCAAGTTACTTTGGCCATTCCAATAGAGTTGGAACGTCAAATAGATTAGGAAGAGACTTTCACCAGGGCCGTGATAAGAAGGATTCTGTGGTGGTGCCCTTGCCATATTGATTATCCATGGGTGCGGGAGGGAGCAGGGAAGCCAGATTTTGTTATGCTGTGTAGGAGTAACATCTCATCTCTTTGGGGCATAACTTAAACCATGAAATAAGTCAAAAGGCAGCCAAAATTTTAATGTCACCAACCTCATATTCCATAGCTAATCTGAGTTATTCATAAGGAAGCTTTAAAAAAACCTTCATTTAAAGCTTCCTTATTCTTATTTTTTTTAATGTTTATTTTCAAGAGAGAGAATGGGAGCCAGGGAAGGGTGGGGAGGGGGAGACAGAGGATCCAAAGCAGGCTCCGTGCTGTCAGCACACAGCTCGATGTGGGGCTCGAACTCACGAACCGCGAGATCAGGACCCGAGCCGAAGTTGGATGCTCATCCGACTGAGCCACCCAGGTGCCCCCTCCTCATGCTTCTTTTGTCTAGAATTCCAATAAGTGTAATTATCCAGTTTCTAAACTAGTAGTAGGCTAAAATGAGTAGAGAAGACTTATACAAGTTGTGTGAGTGACAACTGACCTGGAAAATGTTAAATTATGTTCAGTTTCTTTTTGTCTTTAAAAGCTACAGTTTGTTAATTGATTTCAAAAAGTTATACATTCAAAACGGTTGAACCTCATTGTATCTCAGAGCCTTTCAGGCACCAATGAGGTTTAACTGTTTTGGATCTATAACTCTATATAGATATCTATACCTATACTTATATTTATATCTGTATTTTTCTAAATCTAACAATTCAGCTGTCTCAATTCTTTCCATGAAAACTCCCAGATAATAGAGCCCCCAGTGAGTAAACTTTGGTTATCATAGTTTTGACTATATGTAGAACTTTTCAGGGGCACCTGGGTGGTTCAATCAGTTAAGCATCTGAGTCTTGACTTTGGCTCAGGTCATGATCTCACGGTTTCGTGAGTTCAAGCCCCACATTGGGCTCTGCACCGGCAGCTGGGAGCCTGCTTGGGATTCTTTGTCTTGTGCACGTGTACGCACTGTCTCTCAAAATAAATAAATAGAATTAAAAAAATATGTAGAACTTTTCAGTAATATGAATATCCAAAATTTGTGTTTTTGTTGTGTTTAGATTATATTGTTTAACCTAGAGTTAATGCTTTTTAATTTTTATTTTTCAAGACAACTAAAATACATAAGTATATTTGATGTACTCTGGATTTAAGAGTTAGTGGCTGTGTTTATATACGTTCTTCTTACAAAGTGTGGCATGGTATGATAAAAGCAGTTGAAGAGGGTTGTGGAATCAGTGGATTGAGCAGATTTTTTTTTATTAAAAATTTTTTGTTAAGGTTTTATTTACTTTTGAGAGAGGGAGAGAGAGAGAGAGAGAGAGAGAGAGAGACGGAGTACGAGTGGGGGAGGGGCTGAGAGAGAGGGAGACACAGAATCCGAAACAGGCACAGACACAGACACAGAATCTGAAACAGTATTTAAAAGCATTTGTTGGGGTGCCTGGTTGACTCAGTTGGTAGAGCATGTGACTCTTGATCTGAGGGTTGTGAGTTCAAGCCCCATGTTGGGCATGGAACCTACCTTAATAAAAAGGATTTACAATTACAGAGCACTTACTTATTTAACAGGGCCTTCTAGGTGCTATGCCAAGTGTTGCATTTGCCTTGAAGGGTAGATGTAGTCTCTGTGCCATAAGGTAGAGAGGCATGTACTCCTAGTAGAGTGGTAGTGTCTATAGGAAGGCATTTCTGGAGAGACGGTGACATCTGAGCAGAGTCTTGATAGGTAGTGAAAAGTCATGGCATAGGGACAAGCCAGTTAAGGCTTATTATTCCCAAGGCTTATACAAGTGATTGTGTATGTTTCTAATGTTGCATAACAAATTACTGCAATCTTAGCGTCTAATAACCCAGTTGTTACTTCATAGTCTGTAGGTCAGAAGTCTGGTATGGGTGACTGGCTTCTCTACTAAGAGTCTCACAGGGTGTTAACCCGACTGGGTTCTCATCTGGAGCTTGGAGTATTCTTCCATGCTCACGTGCCTGTAGTAGAATTTAGTCGTCCGTGGTTGTAGCACTGAGGTCCTTATTTCTTCCCGGCTATTGAAGGGGGCCACTCAGCCCCTAGAGGCTACCTGGAGCTCCGTGTCACTTGGCCCTCATAGGTACTTGCTTTCTTTTAGGATAGCAGGAGTGTATCTCTCTGCCTTCTGCCTCTGCCTTCTAGACTCTTCTTTGAAGGGCTTTTGTGATGAGGCTAGACCATCCAGCTAATCTTTTGATTGACTCAAAAACTACTGATTAGTAGCTTTAAACATGCCTGTAGAAGTTCCTTTTACTATGTAATGTGAGATAATCAGGGGAGTGATCTCATCATACTTACAGGGTGAGGGTCATTTGGGGTCATCTTAGAATTCTGCCTACCACAGTGACTGAAAGATTTTTCTTACTGAAATTGAGGCCTATGGTTAGTTAATAATCCATTGGTGGGCAATAAAGATATTAATTGTGACAAGTAGCTTAGAAACCTATCTAGATTTCTCATGGCTATGAGAATTAATTAGACCAAGTTTAGTTTGAAGGAATCTAAATCCATTGATATTTTGATTTTTGTTTTTTTAGTTTATTTATTTTGAGAGAGAGAGCGAGCGAGCGAGCAGGGGAGGGGTAGAAAGAGAGGGAGAGGGAGTGAGAGAGAATCCCAAGCAGGCTCCGCAGTGTCAGTGCAGAGCCTGAAGCGGGTCTCAAACTCGTGAACTGTGAGATCGTGACCTGAGCCGAAGTCAAGAGTCAGGCACTCAGCCGACTGAGCCACCCAGATATTCCTGAACCCCTTTACATTTTGAAGTGAGGATATCCCATTAAAGATCCAGGACCTTCCTTCGGATAAATGCTCAAGTACAGTTAGTTTTTATGCATGTTTTATATTTTACAGTCATATGTGATGTCTGCGATCCTTACTCTTGCAACTCCAGGGGAAGACCTACCAGCCATCAGGCCAAGCCTGCCAAGCGGTACTAACTTTTCTGAAGACGGTGTGTTTTATGACCTGTTCTTCAACTTTGTAAATTCCACATTTGATTTTGCCAGTTAATCCGGAGCGGATGCAGCTGTCAGTTACTGATTAGGCTCACATGAAGCCAAAGCATAAAGACGTAATGACAGTTGTAAACCTTTACTGTGCGGGGGCGTACTTTTCAAGTGGTTGGATGGTTACTGTCTGCGGGAGCCCTTGCCAGGCATCTGGAAAGCTGCGTTGATCACTCCTGTGCACAACTGCAGGAAGCTTGGTCTCCATCGTGCACCAGACGATAAACTTTAAATTTGTGTGCCTGTTTCCTCACATCCCTCACTTATGACTCAGAGTTTCATATGGGTGTATTCATTGGTGGAGCTCAGGTCACCTGCCCGAGGTGAAAGGGAGCCTGGGTTAGTAAGCTTTCTGAGTTCTAATTTATGAACTTACGAGAGCTGTTTAGAAATGAAAAAGGTTATTCGATTTTTGTCATTATTTTGTTGACATCCCCCCCTGCCCTGGTCCCAATTAAAATTATCCTTTTGATTTCTGCTTTTGACATAAAAAATCTGTTTCCCATTCAGTGATTACAGAAATAGACTCTCCTCTCTCCTTTTATATTGCAGTTTTTAAAAAATCGTGGGTTAGATAGGTGATGGGGGTTAAGGAGGGCACTTGTGATGAGCACAGGGTGTTGTATGGAAGGTGCTGAATCACTATTTTGTACACCTGAAACTAATATTACACTGTATGTAACTAACTGGAATTTAAATAAAAACTGAAAAAATACCTTCAATATAGGTAAGTATGAAGGAAACATCTGATTGGTGTCTCTGCTCTCATCTGCATGGCCATTTGTCTCAATACCGTTTATGGAACATCTATCTTAATTTGAAATGTTACACTTATCGTAAACTAAATACGTGCATGTGTATGCATGAACATTGTCCCTAATGACCTCTCTGTTCCAGCCTAGCCGTAACGGTATGTGCCTATAGGATAGATCAGGGTTCCATTTGTTCATTCATTCACTCATTTATTTAACAGATATTTATTAAATGCCTGTTATTTATGGAAAGCTATGCATATGCAGACTACAAAAGGGTAAGGCATCAAGACTGATTTCTGTGTTAGATGTTCTATGTTAGATGAGTTCAGATCTATTTATTATGGGTAAGGGAGGGTCTTAAGGTTTCGGCTTTATACTTTCAGGACTCTTTTGAGTTCACCTTGGAATAGACATGAACCTTCTCGTTTAAGGTTGGACCCTTTCTCCTGAAGGTTTTTGTACTGAGAATTATAGGAGCCAGGCTGTCCTTTATAGAATTAAATGGACTGGCATCTCAGGATCTAGCTGTGGTGTGCAAGATAGACTTAAAACAAGGCCCTTGACTAGATAAGTGTTTACCTTTGGGGCGCCTGGGTGGCTCTTTTGGTTAAACGTCCAACTCTTGATTTCGGCTCAGGTCAAGATCCCAGGGTTGCGGGATCGAGCCCTGTGTTGGACTGTGTGCTGAGCAGGGAGCCTCTTTAGGATTCTCTCCCCATCACTCTGCCCCTCCCCTGCTTATGCACACTCCCTCTCTCTCAAAGAAAGAAACATTAAAAAAAAGAAATATTTTCCTGTGCATGACACAGTATTGAATATTAGAACTGGAAATCACTTTAAAGATTAAATTGGCAACTTTATTGCTTTTAATGAACTTTCAGTTTTGGAATAATTTTGGTTTACAGGATAATTGCCTGAATAGTACAGAGTGTTTCATATACTCCTCAACTGGTTTCAGTTTCACCTAATGTTATCATCTTATGTTAACTTCACAACCTTATTTTATATGTGAGGACACATAGCCCTCCAAAAGTTAATATAGCTAAGATCATAGCTCTGGTTGGTGGCAGAGTCCTACCGAGGACTGAGTAGGCAGCCTAGGCCTTCTAGTTAATTACGTTTTAGGTATCGTTTTCTGTTTTTCATGTGTGTGTTTTTTTCCTTTCTTTCCTGGGGTTCTTTGGGCGGGGACTGAGAGAAGGACTACACAGTGCATAGCCCACTAGTCAATGAAGTCTTTCTAATTCGTGCAATAATTTTTTAATCTAGGCTCCCTCCAATTCTTCAACACCAACAGGAACCAGGAGCAGGGCATCTTCATTTACAGAGCAGCTTGATGAAGGTACACCCAACAGAGAGGTAAGTTTGGAATTTCTTCTAAAATAAACGTCTTACAAGAAGCTTATTAATCTAAAATGTAGGCTACTACATTACTTGGACAGGTCAATTATTTAATTGCTAGGTATTATTTTTATTAGTAGCAATTACTCTTTTTTGGTAAATAGTAATTATGCTTTTGTAAAGTATGTTTTCTTTGAGAATCTTAATTTGAGAGGATAATATACTCTGCCTTTAATATTTGAGATTTATAATAATTTGATAATAATTTGTTCAACATAGCAACATACAGGGCAAAGTTCTATTTTTTCAAGCTATTGATTGGAAACTATGTAGTAACAACTGATTCTATGTGACTTGCAGCCAGCAACATAGTTCAGATTAGATTTTTTCAACTTTTTGTCTTTCTGTGAACTGTGATACAGATACAGAAGAGAGTAAAACAGAAATGCACAAGTCAATCAATTATTATGAAGTAAACCCCATGTAACCACCACTGAAGTCAAGAAAAGGCACATTGCCAGCGTCATAGCACTGTTTTCTCCCCCCGAAAAGATTGCCCTCATCCTGATCTTTTGGTATTTGTTTCTGTCCTTTTCTTTATAGTACCACTTAAGTATGCTTTCTCTTGTAAATATTATAAACATATAGGTTGTTAACAGTTTTTGGTTATTATAAATTATGCTGCTGTGAACATCGTTGTACCTTTCTTCTGGTACACATATACCTGTGTACCAAATGACACAGCATGTCATTTGCTGTGTACCTAGGAGTAGAACACTGGGTCAAAAGGCATATATAGTTTTGACACTCTAGAAGATAATGCCTGTTGTTTTTCAAAATAGTTGTAGAACTTTACCTTTCCACCAGGAGCTTCTGAAAGTTAGTGTTGCTCTACGTCCTTGCTAGTCTTTAAAATCTCAGCCATTCTGGTGGGTGTATAGTGTTCTCTTATTGTAGTTTTAATTGATGACTATTAGCATTGAGCATTTTTCATCTGTGTATTGGCCATTCGATATCTTTTTTTGTGAAGTGCTTGTTGATGTGCTCATTTTTCTGTTGGTTTGTCTTTTGTTGATTTGTAGTTCTTTTTTATATAGTGTGGATAGGAGTTTTTTATTGGCTTTATGCCTTGCAGGTATCTTCTGCCCTGTGGCTTCCCTTTTACTCTCTTAATGGTGTCCTTTGAGGAATTGAAATTCTTAGATTTAATGTGCTCTGGTGTATGCATATTTTCTGGCTAGTGTTTTTGTTTCTTATTAAAGAATTCTTTTCTTACCCTGAGGGTATTTTCCTGTTTTACTTTTAAAAAATACTTTTTTTTTTCATTGAAGTATGTTTGACATACAATGTTACATTAGTTTCAGGTGTTCAACATAGTGATTTGACAAGTCTGTAAGTTCTGCTGGGCTCACCCAAAGTGTGGCTGCCATCTGTCTCCGTACAATGGTATTACAATATCATTGATTATATTCTCTATGCTGTCCTTTTTATTCCTGTGACTTAATCATTCCATAACTAGAAGCTTGTATCTCTTGCTCTCCTTCACCCATTTTGCAAATATTCCCCTCCTGTTTTACTTTTCACATTTGGATCTACATTCCTTTGGGAAATGATTTTTTTTTTTTTCAATATGGTGTGAGGTAGTGAGGTAGGGATCAAGCCTGGGACTTCTCTCCCCCCCCCCCCCCCCCATAATGCTATCCAGTTGTCCCATTCTTTCCACATTGCTCTACTGTGCTACCTTTTTTCAGAAACTGAGTGCCTATATTGAGTGGATTTGTTTCTGTGCTCCCTGTTCTGTACCCCTGTCTGCTTTGTCTGTCTGTGATCCAGTACCACACTGTCTTAATATTTTATACTAAATCTTTAATTAATGTTTTATTTTAAATCTTACCCTCCGTACAGCAGGTCTTTCCTGTCTTAGTCGATTTGGGTGCTTTAGCAACATTTCATAGACTAGGGCTTAGACAACAAACACTTGTTTCTCATGTTTCCAGAGGCTGGGCGATCTAAGATCAAGGTGCTAGCAGGTTGGCTGTCTGGTGAGGGCTCTCTTCCTGGTTTGCCGATAGCTGTGTTCTCATTCATTATGTCTTAGCGTGGGCCTTCCTTGCTACATGCACCTAGGTAGAGAGGGATGGGTGGGAGTACTGGGGAAAGACAGCTCTCCTGTCTCTTTCTCCTTTTACAAGGGCACTGATCCCATCATGAAGGCCTGTCCTCTTGACCTTATCTAGCTAATCACCTCCCAAAGGCTCTGTCTCCAAATAACATCACATTTTGAGGGCTGGGGCTTCAACGTGTGAATTTTGGGGGACACACGACAGCACTCCCATCTTGTTCTAGAATGTCTTGTTATTCTTATTCCTTTCCATATAAATTCCATATAGATTTTAGAATCAGATTTTCAAGTCTCACAAAAACAAACTCACAACAAAATAAAACACCAACAGTGACAACAACAAAACAAGCCTATAGAGATTTTGATTGGGATTGTATCGATTCTATAGATTAGGTTGGAGAAAGTCTCAGTATTATAAGTCAAATGTTATAATCTTTTCAGTATTACAAGCAGTACTGTACTGAGCATGTACATAAACACTTATAACGCTCTTTTTCTGTAGGATAGAATCCTAGGAATGGGACTGCTGGGTTCTAGGGTAGATGCAAATTTAAACATTTTGATGAAAGTTACATTATAACAAATTTTTTAACTTTTTATAGATGTCGATTTGATGAAAGTTACATTAAAACAAAATTTTTTTTAGCTTTTATAGATGTTGGTTTGATGAAAGTCACATTAAAACAAAAAAATTTTTGACTTTTTATAGTAGATGTTGGTAGCAAAATGAACACTTTATAGTACAATTATTGCATTCAAAGTTAATGGCATATTATACGGTGTCCTTGGTGAATACATTTAAATGATCTTGCAAGTTGTATAAGCATGTGAAGCACATGCATACTTTCTTTGGGATCTTATTTTCTTGCAGTATTGCATTTCTTTCACTTTGTGATTTCGAGTTTAATGCTGTTGAACTTAGTTTATACATGTAACCAATTTGATTGAAATCTGCGGTACCGAGTAATACTCAGTCAGTGTTGATAGCATCATGACTATACTCAGTACATTGGTTGATATTCTAGTATATTGGTTTCTGTACGATACAGTTGAAACCCTGAAAATAACTTGTTTTTAGTAGTTGATTGCTACTACTGCTTTTTAAAAAGGCTTATTTTATCCAGGTTGCTTAAAACATTTTAATTGAGGGGCACCCGTGTGGGTCAGTTGGTTAAGCCTCCGACTTTGGCTCAGGTCATGATCTCACAGCTCCTGAGTTCGAGCCCTGCCTAAGTTCCAGCCCTGCGTGGGGCTCCGTGCCGATAGCTCATAGCCTGGAGCCTGCTTTGGATTCTGTGTCTCCCTCTCTCTCTGCCCCTCCCCTGCTCACGCTCTGTCTCTCCTTCTCAAAAATAAATAAACATTAAAAAGATTTTTTTTGGGGGGGGGGGACTCCTGGGTGGCTCAGTTGATTAAGCATCCGACTTTGGCTCAGGTCATGATCTCGTGGTTTGTGGGTTCAAACCCCACATCAGGCTCTGTGCTGACAAGCTAGGAGCCTGGAGCCTGCTTCAGATTCTGTGTCTCCCCTTGTCTCTGCCCCTCCCCTGCTCGTGCTCTGTCTCTGTCTCTCTCAAAAATAAACATTAACGAAAATTAAAAAAAAATTTTAATTGAATATTTCTTTACAAAATAATATTTTTTCCCCAAAACAATCCTTTTTGAAAGGGATGATTTGAACATTCTTTTACAACAGGCTAAGTAAGGTAAAGGTTATCTTTCTATTTCTTCCCAAACTCCCAAATTTCAATCCGAAGGATCCTGTGCTTCAGAGGTTCAACTTCAGAAGTCGTTTCTGATCGAAAGAGTAGCATTACCCTCATCTCTTTGCTTTTAAAGCATTTTCTGACAATTCTGAAAGGTGTTTTTGACCACAGGGTACAATGTAGACGAAACCCCAGTTCAGTTTATCTTACAGGAAGTACTTTCTCATTTCATAATTAAGTTATTGATTAAAAGGGTGTATCTTCTTTGCCCTCCCACTCCCTGGGGTTTGGGTTTTGTTAAACCTCTAAGGTGGCAGATACTCCGCATGGGTTAGGACCCTGACTTATTGTTTTCAATGTTATAAGGTTTCTTTTAGCAAAATGTGGAAGTTTAACTCGATGGAAATATCTGTTCACCTCTCCAGTAGATACAGTAAAGTCTTTGTGATCCAGAATGCTTGGGAAGTAGATGGTTTCATTAAGTTAATTTCTTGGTCAATTAAAGGTTTTACCTTTTTTTCAGCTATTGCAGAAAATCCTAATATGTCTACTTTCTTGTGTCAGTAAATACTATATGTAAATCTAAATAAGTCGGTCTTTGGTTGCAAGCTTCCTTATAAGGATATAAAAAATCATCTCTACGATTGTAGGCGTTGAAGGCAAAGGAGAGCAGACTGAATTTGCACTGACTCTGAAGTCTGTAGGTTTCTGACACTCTCTCACCCTGTGTAAATGGCAGATCTGTTCAGTTGACCATATGCTTTCCCCTTGTGATCCTGGGCATAGTCTTGTTTTAACATCAGCGTAGAGCTTCCTTCCGTTTTTGTTGCTTGAGATGAGTCTTTCTTGCCTCTCTAGGGCAGGGTGCTTTAGAACAGCTGAGAGCGTAAGAGCATGTGAAAGGCTAACTAGGCCAGATAAAGCGACCATAGCCTCCTGCCCTCTGTTCCACTCTGATGTTTTTTTTTTAATTGAGATTAAATTCCTGTAACATAACATTTACCATCTTAAAGTGGCATATGGTACCTTAGTGATACCGTGTATTCATCGTATCTCTCTAGTTCCATGACACTTTCATTAATCCAAAAAGAAACCCCATGCTCATCACGCACTTACTCCCTGCACTCCCTCTCCCCCAGTCCCTGGTGACCACTAATCTGCTCGCTGTCTCTGTGGATGTGCTTATTCAGGATATGTTGTATAAACGGAACCATACAATTTGTGACCCTTTGTGTCTGGGCTGTTTTCAGTTAGCATCTTTTCAAGGTTCATCTATATTGTAACAGGTTTCATTACTTCATTCCTTTTTTGTGGCTGAATCTAATGATTTTTCTAAGAGCATGATAATCTATTTATATAGTTTGGAGTAAGACCTGGTATAGACTAGTGAGAAGAGGATGGTTTTTGGAGTCTTCTGGATCAGCCTGGATTTCTATCCTAGCTTTGCCGCTTGCTGGCTGAAGGACCTTTGGAAGTTAACTTTTCAGTGACGCAGGTTTTCTCTTTGTAAAATGGAAATAATAGTACTTGCCTCGTGGAGCTGTGGGCATTACCAGTAACACGGCATGTAAACCTCCTCTCATGATGCTTTGCACATAGTAGGTGCTCGTGAAGTTGTTACTGGGGGCAGCCACGGAAGATGGGAAGGCCTGCCGTGCTTGTTCTGCTTAGGTCCCTACATGGAGGGAGGGAAACAGACAGACCATCGTGTGGACTTTGGTCCTGGATGTTATCTGTCTTTTTACTTGTTGAGCTTTTAAGGAAGGGTTGATCCCTTCACTTACCCTGCTCATTAACTTGCTGGTTTTCAGGCACACTTCCCCATAGAGACAGCCTGGAATAGTGGAGGCATCATAGCGTTTCATCCCTCACCTGCCAGGTGGCTTTGGGCAAAACTGCCTTTAACTTCTGAGAGCCTTAAAATTGTGGTGAAATGCATATCCCTTTCTTAGGGTCCTTGTGACGAGCAGACGAATTCAGAAGTATAAAAATACTCCTAATTTGTGAACCACATACCGAAGATTATTATTATATGGAAACAAAAAGGCTTTTGCTGTGCCTGTCAGTTCTTGGATGGCATAGCACATAGCAAATTTTTTGTTAATCGCGACATTGCAAGTGAAAAATAATGAAGCATTAGGCTGCTTTGGATTGGAATGCTTTCCCAAACTTCAAGAAAAATGTCACTTTTTCTTGTCTTTTTTTCGTCACTTTTTGCTTTTCTTACTTATTTTTCTTCCTTTTTTTCCCCCTAAGATTTCATTTTCAAGCAATCCCCACACCCACCATAGGGCTTGAACTTACAACCTCGAGATCAAGAGTTGCATGCCCCTCTTTTTTATTCTTCTTAATCTGAGATATCTTTCAGAAATAAGATACTGCTTCTCTAGTTGTCTTTGTCATTCTGAGTCAGTTTGCACTGTTCCGTGAAATCATCTGTAACAGAGATTCTTGACATTCTCAGCTTTTGGGAATTCAATTAAAAAAATTTTTTTAATGTTTATTTATTTTTGAGACCAGGGGAGGGAGGAGGGGTGGACAGAGAGGGAGACATAGAATTAGAAGCAGGCTGCAGGCTCTGAGCTGTCAGCACAGAGCCTGCCGCGGGGCTCAAACTCACAGACCGCGAGATCATGACCTGAGCCGAAGGTTGGTCCCTTAACCGACTGAGTCAGTCAGGTGCCCCTCAGCTTTTGGTAATTCTTAACCACATTTTTAGAAATTTATTCTGTTTCAGGGCTATAGGCATTGTTCTTTAGGAATTACTGAGAAGTATCTTGAAAGTCATGGGTCAGAAATGTTCTTCTTCTTTTTTTAAATATTTATTTTGAGAGGTGGGAGTGAGGGGCAGAGAGAGAGGGAGACAGAATTGCATGCAGGCTCCCGACTGTCAGCACAGAGCCCGATATGGGGCTCGAACACACGAACTGTGAGATCGTGACCCGAGCCAAAACCAAGAGTTGGATGCGCCCCAAGAAATGTTTCTTAAGTTTGGAATTAATTTTGCCCCTAATAGATTGACTTTCAAAGATTTTACTGTTAGACATTAGATTAGAAGCTACCTGCCCCTACCCTCTGTCAGTTAATGAAAGTAAAAAATATCCCTGTCAAATTGCCTTGGTATCTACTCAGTTCTCATATTTTTTTCTTTTGATCTAATGATAGGAAATGAGTTATATTAATAGGCTTCCTGCTATGAAGCCAATCTTTCATTCCGTAAGTCAACTCTACTAATGTCAGAGTGCATTATTAATATCCTGCTGCATTCACTTTGGTGGTTGCTTTATTTACATTTCTCCCAATTCTATTTGTAAGGGAGTGGTTTGTACTTTTCTGTTTGTGTTATCTTTATCAATTTTAATTAGTTGGGAAGCTTCCTATCTTTTCTCTTCTTCCTTTTTCCCTCTCCATTTATTTAGATCTTCTTTATTTTTTTTCAAAAAAATTTACACTTTTCAGAATATAAGGTTTATACTATTTTGTTAAATTTATTCACAAGTATTTTATTCTTTGGATGCTACTATAAATTTAATTGTTTTCCTAATTTCATTTTTTTGTGTTCTCATTACTACTTTATAGAGGTAAAATTGATTTTTGTCAATTGATCTTGTATCCTGCAACCTTGCTGAACTTGTTTATTAGATTCTAATAGTTATTTAGTGGATTGTACAAGATCATGTCATCTGCAAAAGGAAGTAGTTTTATATCTTCTTTTAATCTGGCTGCCTTTTATAACATTTTCTTCCTAATTGCTATGGCTAGGAGCTTCAGTGCAATTTGAACAGATGTGAAAGTAGATCATTCCTGATCTTAGGGGGAAAGCATTTAGTCGTTTGTCATTAAGTATGATGTTATCTGTTGGTGTTAGGAGATTGCCTTTATAATGCTGAGAAAATTCCTTTACTTTCATAATTTGTTGAGTGTTCTTATGAAGGTGTGTTGAATGTTGTCAGATGCTTTCTTAGTGTTTATTGAGATGGGCATATGGTTTTGTCCTTTATTCTCTTGACATGGTGAGGTATGGTAATTGGTTTTTGGATGTTAAACTAACCTTGCATTCCTGGATATATCCCATTTGTTCATGGTGTATATCTTTTATTGCTGGGTTTGATTTGCTAGTATATTGTTGAGGATTTTTATGTTTCTATTCCTAAAAGATGTTGGCTTGTGGTTTTCTTTTTTGTGATGTCTGGATTTGGTATCAGGATAATATTAGCCTCATCAAATGAGTTGGGAAATATTCCCTCTGTTTGTATATTTTGGGAAGAATTTGTGAAGATTAGTATTAATTCTTCAAATGTTTGGTGTAATTCACCAGTGAAGCCATCTGATCCTGGGCTTTTCTTTGTGGGAAGTGTTTGATTACAAATCCCATCTTTTTACTTTTTGTAGCTCCATTGAGGTTTTCTCTTTCTTCCTGAGTCAGTTTCGGTAATTTGTATCCTTCTAGAAATTCGTCTTTATCATCCAAGTTGTCTCATTTGTTGGCATACAGTTGTTCATAGCATTATCTTATAATCCTTTTTATTTCTATAAATGCTGTAGTAATTTCCCCTTTCATTCCTTATGTTAGTAATATGAGTCTTCTATTTTTCTTTGTCAGTCAAGCTAAATATTTGTTTGTATCTTTTTGAAGAACCAACTTTCAGTTCCACTTTCTTGTTGAGCGTGCTGAGCATTTTCAGAATTAGAGTGGTGAGCTGATCTTTGATGACTTATTTTTCTTAAGTCTCAGGTGCGCTGGGACTTAGCATCTTATATCTTTAGTAGAATATATTATCACAAGTACTTCTTAAAATACACATTGTTGGAAATAAAAACAGAATGAGTTTAATGTACCCTAATAGTATTGCAACTGACATCTGTATATAATAGTGTCTAGGAAGATAGAAACAGGACTTCTGTCTTCAAAACAGAGAGACTTACACACACTCCCTAAGATATTAAACTTTTTAGAGACCTCCCTCTAACAGGAGATACATTAATTCATAGGAGATAAGCTTATTTGTTACATACAGCAGGTGCTACTGGATGCCTTAGGGCAGGCATTAGGACTTAATTTTCTGTTCAAACTCTGGTTCAGAAGGACTGGGAGGGTTAGATCTAACTGCCAAAGTTAGATTTGGTGCCAGGAGCTAAAGTGGAGCTCCCAGCATTGGCAGAAAGAGATTGAGAAAAGCTTTTGCAAACTGCTGCCTAGAGCGCTCTGTGGCCCATTACGAGAAGCGGCCATCTCTAGGGAGACCTCATGACCAAGAACTGAAGCAAACCTCACGTTGGCTTATTGCGACTGAGTCCGTGATGTCCCCTGTGTTGCCATAAGGCAGGAAACTCAAACTGGGGCCCAGGGAATCAGATTGATTGGATAAGGAAAGATGAGTACAGAAGGAAAGAGAAAGACAATACCTTCCTCAAAATGAACCTGTAAATGAAAATTCTGAAACAAATGCTACAAAGGCAGGCAAACAAAACAGGAATTGGAATATGAATTTATCCTAGATGAAATTAAAAAAGACTTTAAAAGAAGTATCTTTAATAAGATACCTGAAGTAATACTTTTCTGAAAAAGAAGATAAAATTGCAGGGAAAAAACAAAAGTAGATTAAGTAGGTCTGAAAAAGAACCGATTAGGAATCCTTGAAGTGAAAAAAAAAATTGATATAAAAACATAAGTCAGAATAAAACACAAGTCCCAGTTCATGGGGAAATTAGGGTATTCCAAAAGAATACTGAGTAATTCTATCAAAAACGCACAGAGATAAAGAAATATGTATATGAGCGTAAAAGATACGGAAGATAGATAAACACCTTCAACAGATATCTAATTGGAGTTTTCTGTATCTTCGTGAATGTTTAGACACAACTTCAATCAGTGTTAGTGCAGCTGATGGCTTCACCTAAGGACTGCACAAGAAGTGAGTTAAGTTCTTAACAGATTTGGATTAGAATTTGAACAGAGTTTGAGAGACACGGAATTGAGACAGAATTTGATTGAGAATATTTGAGAACTGATGTGTAGAAGATTTTCATAGGCACAAGAAGGAAATGACAAGGACAGCAAGTGGGGGGAAAAGCCCTTTGGGTTTTGAGGTCGTGTCAATGGGAACGTTTGTTTTCTTTAAGACTTATTTTATTTTTAGAGTGTATAGGAGCAGGAGAGAAGGGGGGAGGGAGAGAGAGGGAGAGCGAGAGAAAGAATCTCAGGCAGGCTCCATGCTCAGCGTAGAGCCTGATGTGGGTCTTGATCCTACAGCCCTGGGATCATGACCTGAGCTGAAATTCAGGGTCGGATGTGCGCCACACCTGGCTTCTACTTGGGCAACAGGCAGGGGTATAGATTGTTGCTTGACAGGACCTTCCTTTGAGACGTTTGCTCAACAAGATCTTCCATACTGAGCATCAGCTTTTGTGTTTTTCTCTTAGAATTTCAAATACACTCTTAACTGTAAAAATGTATTAATTATTTTTTAAATTAATCAATTAAATGTTTCATTTACATCCAAGTTAGCATATGGTGCAACAGTGATTTCAGGAGTAGATTCCTTAGTGCCCCTTCCCCATGTAGCCCATTCCCTTCCCAGCACCCCTCCAGCAATCCTCTGTTTGTTCTCCGTATTTAAGAGTCTCTTCTGTTTTGTCCCCCTCCCTGTTTTTATATGATTTTTGCTTCCCTTCCCTTATGTTCATCTGTTTTGTCTCTTAAATTTCTCATATGAGTGAAGTCATGTGATATTTGTCTTTCTCTGACTAATTTCGCTTAGCATAATACCCTCCAGTTCCATCCACCTAGTTGCAAATGGCAAGATTTCATTCTTTTTGATTGCCGAGTAATACTCCATTGTATGTATATACCATTCATCCATCGATGGCCATTTGGGCTCTTTCCATACTTTGGCTATTATTGAAAGTGCTGCTGTAAACATGGGGGTGCATGTGCCCCTTCAAAACAGCACACCTGTATCCTTTGGATAGATACCTAGTAGTGCAATTGCTGGGTCATAGGGTAATTCTATTTTTAATTTTTTGAGGAACCTCCATACTGTTTTCCAGAGTGGCTGCACGAGTTTGCAATCCCACCAGCAGTGCAAAAGAGTTCCTCTTTCTCTGCATCCTCGCCAACATGTCTCGTTGCCTGAGTTGTTAACTTTAACCATTCTGACTGGTATGAGGTGGTATCTCATTGTGTTTTAATTTTTATTTCCCTGATGATGAGTGATGTTGAGCATTTTTTCATGTGTCTGTTTGCCATCTGGATGTCTTCTTTGGAGAAGTGTCTATTCTTGTCTTTTGCCCATTTCTTCACTGGATTATTTGTTTTTTGGGTGTTGAGTTTGATAAGTTCTTTATAGATTTTGAATACTAACCTTTTATCTGATATGTCATTTGCAAGTATCTTCTCCTATTCTGTCAGTTGCCTTTTAGTTTTGCTGATTGTTTCCTTCATTGTGCAGAAGCTTTTTATCTTGATGAGGCCCCAGTAGTTCAGTTTTACTTTTGTTTCTCTTGCCTCCAGAGATGTGTTGAATAACTTGCTGTGGCCAGGGTCAAAGAGGTTTTTGCTTGCTTTCTCCTCTAGGATTTTGATGGCTTCCTGTCTTACGTTTAGGTCTTTTATCCATTTTGAGTTTATTTTTACGTATGGTGTAAGAAAGTGGTCCAGGTTCATTCTTCTGCATGTCGCTGTCCAGTTTTCCCAGCACCACTTGCTGATGAGACTGTCTTTATTCCATTGGCTATTCTTTCCTGCTTTGTCAAAGATTAGTTGGCCATACGTTTGTGGGTCCATTTCCGGGTTCTCTATTCTGTTCCATTGATCTGAGTGTCTGTTTTTGTGCCAGTACCATACTGTCTTGATGATTACAGCTTTGTAATGCGTCTGGAAGTCCACGACTGTGATGTCTCCAGCTTTGGTTTTCTTTTTCAGGATTACTTTGGCTATTCGGGGTCTTTTCTGGTTCCATACATATTTTAGGATTGTTTGTCCTAGTTCTGTGAAGAATGCTGTTGTTATTTTGATAGGGCTTGCTTAACTGTGAAAAAATAATTAAAAAAATTTTTTTTCAACATTTATTCAATTTTGAAAGAGGAAGAGAGACAGAGCATGAGCAGGGGTGGGGCAGAGAGAGAGGGAGACGTAGGGTCCCAAGCAGGCTCCAGACTCTGAGCTGTCAGCACAGAGCCCGATGTGGGGCTTGAACTCACAGACCGAGAGATCATGACCTGAGCTGACGTCGGACGCTTAACCGACTGAGCCACCAGGCGCCCCTGAAATTGTAAGTTATTTTGTTGTGTGGGCCAGAGTGACTTCGTTTCAAACATTAATCTTGGGAGCCTAAGAAGAGTGAATTTGTGTAGCGTTTAACTTAAAATCACATCCATTCCAAGGGTGACCTTTCTGACATCCCAGGAGAATTCAGATTTTCAGCAAGAGTAGAAACTTGAATAAGATGAGTACCCAGAGCCAAACAGGCATCTAGTATATTTTAGTACACCACTAATACTCAATTTTTAGGACCAGATGAAGAGAGTTAGTGGAGGCTCTACTCAGTGTCTATAACGCTGTAGTACTGAGATGAAAAGTCTAAGTTCTTCAGCCTGTGCAGACATTTATTTTCTCTTAATTCCTTTATTATATATAATATATAATAATAATATACATAACTGCTGAGTTGATGTTGCAAAAGATTTGGGTTTTTAAAAATTTATTTAGTTTTTGAGATAAACATAGATTCACAGGAGGTTACAAAATTTTTTTTTTAGGGAGGCCCTGTTGTACCCTTTACCCGTTTTCTCCCAAAGATAACATCTTGTATAACCATGGTACACCGGCAAAATGAGGGAATTGCCATTGGTAAACTGTGGCATCCACAGAGATTATTCAGAGTTCACCAGTTTTACATTTAAAAGTTCATTTTAATTATACTTTCTTCTAATCTAATTCATGATTGTTACTATTTTGGTGTATAGTGTACAGCTTGTGACAGAAACTGAAGGACAGAAGAGAATACATATTAAAAGAATTCGTATGATGATCGCTTCTCAGCCTTTTGGCTAAAGCTCAAGTAGGTCTTAGTAGGTCTTAGTAGGTCTTAGTAGGTCTTAGTATACTAAAAGAATTAGTATAATAGGATTTGTCCTGAAGACCCATTATATAAATGTCAGTTTCAAAAGTTTCTTCTGTACATATTTTCGTTTCTAAGCACAAAATAAACGATTATTTAACATTTTCTGTGTTTTGTCCTGCCCCCAATCTCAGTGCTCTCTTGTTGAATGTGTGACCACGGTCAACATTTGTTCTGTGAAGGCTTTGTGTTCTTTACCGTGTGTGGTTCTTATCGGTGTGGACTCTTACACCGAGTTGGCGGACACACTGTGCGCTGTGGTGGCTGTCCCCCGTGTCATTTGTGCGCCAGGAAGCAAGTTGAGATTCCAGGGAGCTCAAGTCCCCTCCATTGCTGAGCTTTCTGGCAACTTGCTATTTCTGCGGGTGGGGAGATGGTAGCCGTGGTGGTGGTGCACGTGCGGCGTGGCGAGGACACTTTGCGACATGCCCTCATGATTCGTTTTTCATGATGTGTTTTGTTTTTGTGCCTCTGCTTATTACACTGAATGAGACAGCTGCTAGCCGGGATGATAGCAGAGCCTGCTTTTCTCTCTGAGTATACTATCTTTGCTTTGGATTCCTCCAAGCAGCCTAAAACACAGACTGGCAGTGTGGTGAGTCCTTCCACCGCTTTCTGCATTCCCCCTGTGGGGAAGCAAAGGAATTTGGTAATTCTAGAAGCACATCTGCTGCTGCTTGTCGCTCACTGTCCCTCCAAGCATCTTCCGTGCCCTGTTGCTAACCCTGCTCTAAAAAATCAGAGTAAACTGCTGAATTCTGACGGCTGGTGTGTTTTCTGGCAGCTTTTTAACAGCAGCAAAATAACACTGTTTTCATTAATGTGGCGAACTTGGTCTAAACTCTCAGTTTTCTCTCTGGGGAATGTTTGCTCATTAACTAAAAATGGTGCGTATTGCTAGAAATCTCTGTTCTACTTTTGGCAGGAGGCCAAGAATATTTTGAGCTGTGACTCACTGAGAAAAACAATGCATTGTTCATAAATCCGTAATTGAACAACATTGAGTAGGTGGGTGGATTCTACTGTAACAAATAATTGCATCTTATTTGGGGAGAGTACCAGTTTTCTATAAAACATCTGAAAGGAAGTAATTAATCTCATTATGTTTCAATTGACTGAATTCATATAATTTTGAATCCTGCATATAACTTCACTTTGAGAAAGTGGACTGTTTTCATACGTATCTTAAGTTCTTAAGTTAGGAAATTAAAACTTAGAGATCTTTCCCAGTAAGGAAAGCTTTTTGTGTTGCATTGGACACGAATTGGGATTGAGGTTTTCCTTTTTTTTTTTTTTTTTTTTTAAGTGTTTATTTTTGAGAGAGAGAGAGAGCCAGCAAACAGGGGAGCGGTAGAGAGAGAGAGACAGAGACAGAGACAGAGAATCCCAAGCAGACTCCACACTGGTCAGCACAGAGCCCGATGCGGGGCTCCAACTCACGAACCATGAGATCATGACCTGAGCTGAAATCAAAGTCGGATGCTTTACCGACTGAGCCACCCAGGTGCCCTAAGGGATTGAGGTTTTTTTTTAAACGAGGAGAATTGGTTTAATTTATTAAGTAGCTGGTGATGAAACGAGAACATCTCTGTACTTAATCCATGCAGCCAGGAAGGACTTGGTGTGCATGTGGTCAGTAGCAATCCTAAATCACATTCTGAACTTGGTTTTAGAAAAGAAAGCAGCTGAGAGTTCTAGTGATGCCCTAGCTTGGATCAGGGCAAAGGGTCTCGCCTTGGTTCTGGCTACAAGTGATACCTCACTATTTGCAAAACTGGTTTGAGAGGCAGACAGGAATCTAAGCTAACCTACCAATTTATTTTATTAAAAAAATTTTTTTTCTTTAAGTAGACTCCACGCGAGGCTCAAACTCATGATGCTGAGATCAAGACCTGAGCTGAGATCTAAGAGTCAGACACTTAACAGACACCCCACTAATTTACTTTAAAAACATAAAATGATATTACTTTATATTTTATGTAATAGTAACAGAGACTTAAAAAAAAGAAGATCCCCTCCTAGGCCTACTTCCATATACATAAAAGTAATTTAAGTACCTATTCTCTTGTAAAAAATGCTGATGCCTTTGAAATGTATGTATTTTATATGTTTATAAAATAAAGTTGTAATTATTTAAAAATACCTTAAGTAGACTAAAAGTCTTCATTTATCTTACTTAAATTTTGTCCAGATAAAAACTTCTCTCCATGCAACAAAGGGAAATCACGGCATAACCTATAACAAAATACAAATGGAACACAAATTTAGTGAGGGTCTACTTATGAGTTCACCAGCTGTTGATTTTTCCTTCATTCAGATTTTTGAAAATGACCCCAAATTCTAAAAATTACTGTATCCTTAGTGCTCAGCAGTCAAAAAAATAGTTGTTGAAAGAGAGAACAAAACATAATTGAAGACAAATCTGGCAGGGAACCTGTGTGTGCTTTTAAATTAAATGCGCTTTAGATTAGAAGAATTTTTCTGTTATCTAAGAATTGCCTCCGGGAGAAAGTACTGGTGACAGCTGAGTATTGACAGGCGTTGCGCTAGTTCTTTTGGCTTCTCTCTGGGAGAAGGACTTCAGAAGCCTTTTTATACTGAAGGAAGTAACTGCATAAGGATTTGACAAGTATATACTAAGCCTCTACCACCAGTCAGGCAAAAGCATATACTAAGCCTCTACCACTAGTCCTGGGCACCAAGATGGACACGCAGGGCTCCTGCCCTCCGAGCGTTTATAGTTTACTCTAGAGACAAACACTTAGAATACAAAGGAATCAAGCTTTCCTAGAAGAAAATAACAGGGATGGGAAATGTGTTAGCGCTCAGGCAAGCCATATGAAACTTCATAAAAGAAGCTGCGTTTCAAAGTTGAAAAGTAAATGAGAGTTTGCTGGGCAAAAGTGAAGGTGTTACAAGTAGTGACAAATCTTTAATTTTGCTTCTACAGATTCCTAATTTAAATTTACAGGGTAACATGGCAATGCTTTCCTTAGCTGTGTCTATTTAAATATGTGGTGTAATACACGTATTGAAATATATTTGCAGAGAGGGAAAGTTTTTAAACGTTAGGTAATGTTTGTCCGATAGTGTGATAGGTCAGTTATAGAATAGCTTTTTGTATGGACCACAATCACGTGTCAAGTGATTTACTTAAAATAGAATATAGACTCTCTTGCCACTCTTCATCCTGACTTAAGTGTTTTATGGAACCATTTCATTTCCTTTCTCTGCAATTTAACGATCTTAATTTTCAATATAGGGATTGAGAGACTTCTTGAACTCTGTAAAGTATGTTTTTTATTTTATAGTGTGTAATGTAGTATATTTTTAGGGCCAGAAAGCATTAATGGTCACGCTACACAAATATAGCCATATATACAGCTTGTAATTCTTTGAAATGGTAGAGAACAGGAAGATAAGAGTTACGTTCCCCCAACTTTTCTCCCTAATATAACCCTAAGGGAGATGTCTTGGACTGATAAAATTTGATAACTCTTTTTATATTAGAGGGAGAAGGTGTATCAGTTGTTCTTGGGGAAAATCCAAACGTATTACAAAAGTGGGAATAGTAGTAACGGTGGCAAAAGAATCCCACCCCGCATGCCCAGTACCCAGTAGCATCAGTTAATGGCTCACGGCTCTCTTATTTTATTATCATACCCCCACACTTGTCTAACCACCCTCCCACACATGCACACCTCCCTTCCCCTGTCCCCATCCCTGCTGGGTTATTTGAAGCAAATTTCAGAAACCTTATTCCATCTAAATGTTTTGGTGTATGTTTCTGAAAGATAATGACTAAAAATATATAACGCGGTACATTTATCACACCTAAAAATTAGTAGTGTCTTAGTACCAAATACCTAATGGGAGTACAGTTCAGAAAATTGAGAACACCTGCAAAGCTGAGTGCCATCTCCACTGATATTCAAGAATACTCAGGGGTCCCTGGGTGGCTCTGTTGGTTGGGCGTCTGACTCTTGATCTCGGCTCAGGTCATGATCTCATGGCTCAAGGGATCGAGCCCTGCATCGGGGGGATTCTCTCTCTTCCTCTCTCTCTGCACCCACCCTCAAAAATAAACAAACATTAAAAAAAAGAATATTCATTATTTGACCTTTCCTTGGTCAGTTGTAGAAATGTACAGGAAATGTCTTATTTAAAAATCTACCAAGTTACTGAAACACAGTGGCTAGGGTTTGCTCTAACGCTTTGTTTAAAACTTAGAAGTTATTTTATCATGAGCTGCTTTTAAGGCTCTAATTTTGGTCAGTGTATTACAAATGCAGTATAGAATTTTGAATCTCAGAGAATCTCCTTCGTTATCATGGAACCTATGCCAGGCTGATGTAATCAGGAGAATGTCGCTTAATTTGGAGCATTTGTCATAGCAACAGAACAAAACAAAAAGCTTTCATATGTGGAAGAAGATATTTTTAATGACAGGTTTTTCTGAAAATTGCCGTAACAATTTCATTTAGACTGCTGGCTTCAGATGAATGAGGCATTTCCATCTCTTGTAGCAAAGATGTTTTTCAGGCCTTAGCCCAAATAACTTTGAGTATTATTTTATCGTAGGGAACACTTGACATTGCTTTTTCTGGATAGTTGTCTATTTGAATGAGTTTTGCTAATTGAATCCCTGATGTTAATTTTGTCATGGGGGAAAAAGCTAGGGACCTTATAATGGGGAGAGGTATGTGATTAGCTTAAAATGAAATTTTCAACATACTAATCTTTGCTATTTGTTACATATATTATAGCAAAATAAATTTTCTAAATACTCACCGTACTAGTTTTGCCTTGCATGAAAACATTCTAATAAATGAACTAATTGTGTTTGATAAATGTATCTAATGGGTCTTGGTGCTTGGCGTTTGTTCTTAACAGTTCTTAACAGTTCCTTTTCTTTATGATACTTCTTTGTTTTTCTTAGAATGCATCTATCCAAGCCACGAAATCTCCTGACAGTGTTAATGGAAGTGAACCAACCACTCCTCAGGTCTGTTACTACTGTTATTTTTAAAAAATAGCAAGTCATTTCAGAGTGTTGGTCAATCTATATTATTAGCATTTGACTTCCTATTGAAAGGGTGATGTCCAAACATTTGATATAATATGTATATGTATGGTAAATCCAGGTGTGTTGATGCTTTCTTGGAAACAGTTTTAAATAAAAATCATGCATGTATATACACCAGTCATGTAATACGACGTTGTTACTCATTTAAAAAATTAGTGGCAGTAAAGAGAAAACTTTTTGAAAAAAAGGAATATGACTTTATGCTTGTAAAATATTATGGATAGTTTATATTGAAAGACATATTGAATTACATAATTTGGAAGGGGGGGATATGGACGAAATGGGATTTCTTTTAAAGTTTGCTCTGATGCAGAGTGTTTTACTACTAGAGCACTTGTGTTATCTTTGATTTAAAAAAGTTACTTGGGGGGTGCAGCACAAGTGACATTCTTTTGATTCTTTCTGAAAACGAAAGAAAAAAAATTCATTAAAAACGTCATTATGACAGCAATGTCTGACATGACATTCGTTTACTTTGGCTCTAGTGATGATGTTAGCATTAACCTGGCTATTCTTAGCAGTCTCTAATGTAGGGCAGAAACATTTCTAATCTGTGAACCTGGAGCATATATGTAGACAATTTAGGAGCTAGATGATTTATGGACTAAATTGTGTAGACTAAACATTCTAAAGTATTGTCTAGCGCGGATACAGATTATAGCTTCGCAAACTCCGTGAACAGATTCTATGAGCTGAGAACTTTGTTCCTTTTGGGGGGAGCTGGTCAGGTTCTGGGCATAGTCCAAGTCCCTGGGCTTCTGGCTCTGGCTTTGCTCAGCCTCCCTAGTTAAACTATTCCAATCCTCTACAAATACATCATTATCTAGAAATGCCATGAAGTAGGGGTAAAACATTTGGAGGCACTGATCTAAATGGTTCTGGACAGATCTAGTGGTCTTTAGTGAATATTACTTAAAACTATTATTTAGAACGTGTATTTTCCTCTCTTACAGAATAGTTCAGAAAGGCTAAATACTGTTATAAATGCAAAAACTAGAATGAATGAGAACCCGCTTTCTAACACATTCAGGAGAAATTTAAGTTTTAATGAAGGTGAAGAATGAACATGGGTGATATTCAGGAAGTAAGCCCACCAAAGGCTTGGAACTTTCTTAAAAAAATACAAATATTTTTCTCAAAAATAATAAAGTAGTAGTTATTGAGTGTTTACTATGTGTCAGACGTCGTTAAACATTTTATATATATGATCTCATTGAATTCTTAATCACAAGCAGATGCCCTTGCTCAGAAGTCTTTATTTTTAAACACGTTTCTGATTAGTCGGTTGTTGGCTGTTGTTAGCAAATTGGGAATGATGCATATCCTCCAAGGGGGTGGAATGCTTCCTGTGATTGGGCATCTTGACAGCAGCAGGAGATCAGAGAGTTGACGCCAAGGGAGAAGAGACGGCACAAAGCAAGCCCGAGAGTTCATACAGCTACCGGTGACCCCCCCCGCCCTTGTTACTGCGTTGAACATCCTACGTATTTCAGTTGGTTTTGGCACCCAGTATAATGATTTAATAAGCATTTGCTCCTTTTTTCTTTTCCACACAGTATATTGTGAAAAACTTCAAACATACAGAGAAATAGAACTTTCAAGTGAGCATCTGTATACCTACCACCTAGATTCTGTCATTGGTACTTTACTGTGTTTGCTTTATCACCAGTCTGTCTGTGTATACATTCTTCTGTCTGCCCCTCAATCCATTTTTACTTTTAAAAATTACTTATTTATTTTTTAATTTTTTAAACGTTTATTTATTTTTTGAGAGAGAGAGAGAGAGAGAGAGAGGGAGAGAGGGAGAGAGAGAAGCGCAGGCAGGGGAGGGGCAGAGGGAGAGGGAGACACAGAATCTGAAGCAGGCTCCAGGCTCTGAGCTGTCAGCACAGAGCCCGACGCGGGGCTCGAACTCGTGAGCCATGAGATCGTGACCTGAGCCAAAGTGGGACGCTCAACCGACTGAGCCACTCAGGCGTGCCTCCAATTTTACTTTCTTAATGGCATTTCAGAGTAAGTTGTGGGTCATGATATCCTTCCCTTTAATGTTTTAGCATGTATATCATTAACCAGAGTTCATTACTTGTATTTTTTTTTAAGTATTAATACTTTAATTACTTTGAGGAGAGAGGAATGGAAATACCACATGTAAGAATTAATTCTTAAAAATACAAGTTAAATCAAATTTTAAAGGACCTTACTATGAAACTGACTACTTTCAGAGGTTTAATTAGTGGTATAATTACATATATAGCTACTAAGGACACACAGCCTAGAGGTTCTGTAGTAATGAATCATGATGAAAATTTACTAATTTTTTAGTTAATTTGTCTGGTTAAAAGGTAGTTATCTCCCTAGATTTTTTTTTTTTTTTTTTAGATTGAAGTATAATTGACATACCTCCTTAGTTTCAGGTATACATCATAGTGATTTGATATTTTTGTACATTAGGAAATGATCCCCATGATTAGTCTAGTTACCAGAATCTGTCGCCATGCAGAATTATTACAGTATTAATGACTGGGTTCCCTATGCTGTACATTACATCCCTCTGACTTCTTTCTTTTACAACTGGAAGTTTGTACTTATTAATTCTCTTCACCTATTTTTCCTTCTTCCCCAAACCCCTCCCTCTTCATGTAACCAATAGTTTGTTTCCTGTATCTATGAAACTATTGTTTTGTTTGTTTTATTTTTTTAAATTTTATATATCAGTGAAATCATATGGCATTTGACTTTCTTTGACTTATCTCACTTAGAATAGTACCCTCTAGGTCCATCCATGTCACAAATGGCAAGATTTCACTCTTTTTACATGGCTAAGTGATATTCTTTTTTAAAAAAATGTATCTATTTTGAGAGAGAGAGAGTGAGCACACATGCTTGTGCACGCCAGTGGGGAGGGACAGAGAGAGAGAGAGGAAGAGAGAGAATCCCAAGCAGGGTCTGTGCTGATGGTGCAGAGCCCAATGTTTGGCTCTATCTCACGAATCTTGAGATCATGACCTGAGCGGAAATCAAGAGTCTGACGCTTCGCTGACTGAGCCACCCAGGTGCCCCAAGTAATATTTTTATATATATGTTCCTATAACATTCTTATAATCTCTATCTCTGTGTCTGTGTCTGTTCTGTCTATATATCACATTTTCTTTATCCATTCAGCTGTTGAAGGACACTTGGGTTGCTTCCATATCTTGGCTTGTGTAGATAATGCAGTGAACGTGAGGATGCATACTTCTCCTGGAGTTTGTGTTTCCATTCTTTTTTGCACATCAGTCCCCAGAAGGGGAATTGCTGGATCGTATGGTAGTTCTATTTTTAATTTTTTGATGACCTCCATACTGTTTTCCATCGTGGCTCCACCAGTTTACATTCCCACCAGCAGTGTACAAGGGTTCCCTTTCCCTACATCCTCACCAACACTTGCTGTTGTCTTTTTGATAATAGCGATCTGACCACTGTGAGGTGCTATCTCATTGTGGTTTTGGTTTGCAATTCCTTGATGGTTAGTGATGTTCTTTTCCCAGGCCCGTTGGCCATCTGCTTGTCTCCTTTGGAAAAATGTCTGTTCAAGTCCTATGCCCGTTAAAAAAAATTTTTTTTATATTGTGTAAGGTCTTTATATATTTTGGATGTTAGTGCCTTTTCAAATGTATGATTTGCAGATACCTTTTCCCATTCAGTAGGTTGCCTTTTCATTTTGTTGATGGTTTCCTTCACTGTGCAAAAAGCCTTTTAGTTCGATGTAATCCCATTTGTTTATTTTAGCTTTTGTTATCCTTGCCTAATGAGACTGGTCCAAAAAAAATACTGCTAAGACTGATATCAAAGAGCTTACTGCCTTTTTCTTCTAGGAGTTGTGTTTTCTTTTTTGAGGTAAATTTTACATAAAGTGAAATGTACAGACCTCAAGTGTGCATCGACCCGAGTTTTAACAAATGTGTATGCTGAAGCCATATGTTAATCCCATACAGAGATTACAGAACATTATCAAGACCCCAGAAAGTTCCTTTATGGTTCTTCTTCCTCCTAAAGGCAATCTCTTAAAATTTTTTCCCACCAAACCGCGGGGGACTAGTTTTGCTTGTTTTAGGACTTTATATAGTAGCCTCATGTATGTAGTACGTACTCTTTTGTAGAATGCTTCTTTCACTCACCGCAGTGTTTTTGGAATTTCATCCATGTTGTTGTGGTTATCAGTAGTTTGTCCCTTTTTATTGCTGTGTAGAATCCCTTTGAACAATTTATTACCTGTTAATGGACACCTGGGCCATTTCCAGTTTTCAGCTATTATGAATAGAACTACTACGA
Source organism: Puma concolor (assembly GCF_028749965.1). Taxonomy (NCBI): domain Eukaryota; kingdom Metazoa; phylum Chordata; class Mammalia; order Carnivora; family Felidae; genus Puma; species Puma concolor. The sequence continues at coordinate 5,421,713 of NC_141675.1, forward strand.
GCATTATTGTAGAAATCTTTTTGTGGATGTATGTTTTTCTTTCTTTTTCTTTTTGACTGTTATTGATTGTGTACTAATATGTTTTGATGATTTCTAGAATAACATATACTGTATATATAAAATGATGTATTTGTTATATATCCTTTTGACCAAGCATGGAATGTTTAAATATCTCTTATTGGATCATCATTATCATATTGCCAGATTAAGGCCTAACTGAACAAATGTGTACTAAGTACCTACTTTATGGAAAGCATTGTGGCAAGGAGACAGAGATAGAGAATATGGATTCTTTTCTAAATGAGCATATTTAGGGGCGCCTGGGTGGCTCAGTCGGTTAAGCGTCTGACTTTGGCTCAGGTCACGATCTCACGGTTCGTGGGTTTGAGCCCCACGTCGGGCTCTGTGCTGACAGCTCGGAGCCTGGAGCCTTCTTCTGATTCTGTGTCTCCGTCTCTCTCCGCCCCTCCCCTGCTCATGCTGTCTCTCTCTGTCTCTCAAAAATAAATAAATGTAGAAAAAAGATTTTTTAAAAAATGAGCATATTTAGAGGTGAGGGTATGTGTGTAGCAGATATAATGGCAGGAAAACTTAGTGCTTACTGCATATAGCACACTATTTGAAATGTTTTCATTTATTTAATTCTCATAACAATCCTACTGGGCAGGACTGTTGTTATTTCCATTTTACACATGAGAAAATTAAAACATAGAGGTCTTAAAACTAGTAAGTGGTGAAACTGGGATTCAAATCAGGGAATTCGGTTCAGAGTCTGTGTTCTTAGTCACTTAGAAGTGACTTAGTTACTTAGTGCTGTAAGTGACCGTAGTTATTTTGGGGCATAAACAACTCAGCTGGTTGTTACACCAGTACGTAAGTAACTAATGGTGAGTCAGAATGCAGTCAGTGCTCCAGGAATGGTTCTGGTAAAAGCTTAGGCCATAAAGAAAGGTTGTTTCTGATGCGTGAGATCTGAGGTTTCCTGGAAAAGCGGACATTTGAGCTGAGTTTTGAAGGATGTCTGGATCTTCATATGCAGGGAAATTATGGGCAGTGGTACAGAGGCACACACTGATGCATTTGTTAAGGGGGCGGGAAGTTGCCTGTTGTGACTCAGGTTTTTGGTACATGGAGGGGTGAGTTTATAGAGAAATGGGTCTTGGGAGATGGGAACCTTGAATATAAGCTCAGGATCTTGAACCTTATATTAAATGGGAATCCAGTTTAAGAATTGGAACGAAATGATCTAAATGATGTTTTAGGAAGACAATTCTGGTGACAGTGTGACAGGGCAGATTAGGGTAAGAGATTAGAGGCAGGGGAACGGAAGACTGCTTGCTGGTATCCAGCTTATAGAGGATAAGGTTCTGAATAAGAATAGTGTTGGGGGAATAAAAAGGAGGGATTGACAACGGGGTCAAATGGGGGAGACAGAAAGGAATTAAAAGTAACTCTTGATATGTTCACTTATTTTGGTGTATACATTTCTCCTTCCCTACCCCCCCATCAGTTTTTTCAAAAATGAATTCCAAATCCGTGAATGTCTTTGATATCAGAAACCTGACAACATTTGGCACCAGTGGGAGTGTATTTTTTTCACATATTGGAAAGCTTGAGGATAAACAGTCTTTAAGGGCCCTTCTCCAGTTAGCTTCTTGTCCCCCCACATCCTTTACCACTGCCTTTCACCCTCAGAACTACAAGTTGCCCTCCAAGAGTTGCGTCTTCATTCTAGACAGAAGGAAAGACTCAAGGCAAAGAGAAAAAGCATATTCCTTTTTATGAAGAAAATAATCTGTCTCCTAGAAGGTTCCATTGTATAGATTTCCATGCATCGTGCCTTATTGGCTGAACTTAGTCTCCTGGCCCCCTCCTAGATGAAACAGGGTCTGGGAAAAGCTAATTAGAAAAACCCGTTTAATTGAAATATATCACAATATAATGTATACAGAAAAGTATGACATACACCTTATACAGCTTTCTGAATGCTTACACATCAAGTACACCTTTGTAGCCAATGCTCCAAATCAAGACACAGAAATTACCAGTGTCGCTTCCATTCCCTGCTCTGACTCCCAAGGATAACGACTATCCTGACGTCTAGGTTAATTTTCTGTTTTTGAACTTTATGTAAATGGAATAAAAATGAGTATCCTTTCGTCTGTCTTCTTTTGCTCAATGCTTTATGAGATTCGTCTATATTGTTGTGGCCGTAAGTCATTCTCACTGCTGTCTAGTATTCCGTTGGTGAACAGACTGCAATTTATCCATTCGGTTATTGATAGGCATCAACAGTAGCTTCAGGTTTGGGACTATTTTTTTTTTTTTTTTTTTACATTTATTTATTTCTGAGAGACAGAGACAGAGCACAAGTTGGGGAGGGGCAGAGATAGAAGGAGACACAGAATCCGAAGCAGGCTCCAGGCTCTGAGCTGTCAGCACAGAGCCCGATGCGGGGCTCGAATCCACAAACCCTGAGATCATGACCTGAGCCGAAGTCGGATGCTTAACCGACTGAGTCACCCAGGTGCCCCTGGGGCTATTTTGAATAAGATTGCTGTAAACTTCCTAGTTTATCTTTTGCTGAACATACATACACATTTCCACTGAGTCCATACTTAGTAATGAAATTGCTGATTCAGGTTATGTACTTGTGTTTGGTTTTAGTAAATACCGACAAGTAGTTTTCCAAAGTGGACTGCTCCATATCCTTACCAATACTTGGTATTTTCCATGGTTTTAATTTTAGCCATTCTGGTGGCTGGGTGGTGGTGTCTCATGTGGCTTTAATTTGTGTTTGGGAAGGTGAGTATTACTTTGAACAAAACCGGATCCTGGTAAAAAGAAAAACAGGAGAATTAGATATCAGGTGGTAGCCAGTATTTATTGTTTACCTTAAGCCAGTCTTACCTTGAAGTACTGTGCATTGACTTATTGCCCTTCACAACTACCCTGTGCGATGAGTGCATTTTACATATGAGGAAGCAGAAGCACCAAAGGTCAGGTAACTTGCCCAAGGTCATAGTGCCAGTAATGGCAGAGCTAAGACTTGGGCCCAAGAGGTCTGGTTTCATAGCCTATGCTCTTAGCTACTGCATCATATGAAAGGGTCTGCCACAGAAGCTTGTGTATGACATTCTCATTTGTAAGTTTGTCTTTTATTTTAGTCTCCTTTCTCTAATGATAGTAGTGATTATTAATGTATATTGAGTATTTGCTACTTTGTAACAATGTATTAACTCAGTGCTTTGCCTGTATTAACTCAGTGCTTGTGGCATCCATCCGAGGTGGGTAGTATTATCATCATCGTCATAGAATTATTTTTATCATCCCCATTTTAAAGAGGAAGAAAGAAGACTAGTGAAGTTAAGTAATTTGGTCAAGGTCATGTCGAACATACTGGCGGAACCAGGATTTGAACTTAGGCACCCTAATTCGATAGTCCACAGGCCGAATCACTACACTCAAACGTGTCACTTGCAAATGTACTGGGGTGGCTGTTACCAGGTTTATCAGCTTCTGCGAAGACGTGTCTTTGACATTGTTCTTTAGCTGCTGGCTGACCCTAGGACAACAACTGTTTCTAGTGTAATTCGAACTTGCTTCACTTGTTTGTCCTAGGGCAACTCACCGTCTGTGTGAAGTGAAAAGCACTTTTTGCATAGGTCAGAAGTGGCTGGTCGTGGAGTATCAGTAAAGCAGTTCTTAAAAGGTTTTGAGCATGAGGGTCCCTCCTCTCCCTTAAGACTTTCTCCATCCCTCCACCCCCCATAAAGGTAAACTTGCACATTATGATAGAAGGGTGTTTGTGTAAATACATATACTGCATATGGAGAAGTACCTGTAATTGCTTTAAATCAAAGTGAGTTCACAGTGTGCATATTATTTTCTAACTTAGTCTTTTTCCATTTAATAGTATGTCTTGAACCTCTTTTCATATACTGTAATGTACATGACGTATCCTCTAGTGGGTGTACATTTGGGTTTCCGGTTTTTACTATTATAAATCACCTGTGAGAAATCTCTGTGCATGTGAAGGGGGAGGGGCATGTTATCTCCCCTCACTCCCGCCTTGCCTAATACTGATACTAAGTCTCTAGCATCCATGAGTAAAGTTTTCCTGGTTTGCTTTTTTAAATTGTATACTAAAGAGAATATTTTTATTTTCCTGTAATTTTTGCCCACACATGGCCTCTGTCTTTCGTGGGCATTCATTCCTGGCATTGCTGAGATCTAGCAGGTGACCCTGTGGCACACTAATGAGAATGAGTTCCTAGGAAACACCTGTTAAATACTGCTGTCCCCTGAACAAAACAATGCAGTTTGGAGCATTTTGTTGAATTATGTTATGTTATTTTTCGTTGTTTCTATTCAAATTAACACATCATTCAAATTAAGAGAACAGCTCTTGCTTATTACTGTTTCTTTTTTTTTCCAACGTTTATTTATTTTTGGGACAGAGAGAGACAGAGCATGAACGGGGGAGGGGCAGAGAGAGAGGGAGACACAGAATCGGAAGCAGGCTCCAGGCTCTGAGCCATCAGCCCAGAGCCTGACGCGGGGCTCGAACTCCCGGACCGCGACATCGTGACCTGGCTGAAGTCGGACGCTTAACCGACTGCGCCACCCAGGCGCCCCGCTTATTACTGTTTCTAACATCAGACTTACTGATTTGTGCGGAGGGATTCTAGCTCAGATTTTTGAGTCGTCCTCCTTTACTTTTTAATGCTCATTTTTATTCTCAGTAGACAGAACGGTAATTACACCGAGCTGGATGTCACTAGTCAACCCTGCCTGGCATTCTCTTAGTGAACAGAGTGGGCTCACTAAGCATTCCCCTCCCCCTTCCCCCAGTCCCCTCTTGTGTTAAAGAGGGCAATCAGGAATCAACACCTCATGGAGACTCAAGGTAAAGCCCACTTGATTCTAGCCACACACTTCACAACATATATGCCCCCCTTTTAGGCACTGGGTGTGTATACTGGTGATATAGACATCACTGCTTCCGAGGATCTTCTAGTTGAGTGGATCTTCTAGTTGAGTTGGTGTGGATCACGGCACACCGGTGAGGTCGGCTGGGAAAGCATGGCATCCTCCTTTTTTACAGATGTGCAAACTGAAGGGAAGTGACTAAGTGAAGGTCGTTCCACTGCTTGGTGACGGACCTGGGACCTGTATCCCAGCCCTCTGACTCCAGGTCCAGTGCTTTTCCAGAAATAACCAGGTGTCTCTTGTTTTCCAGAAAACAGTGTGTTATGCAAAATGTCAGGAATGTAAATTGCATTTGTTAGAGCTTTTAATAGGTTACTGGTGTTGGTGGTGATAGGGAATACTAGAAGTCTAAATGTGCATTTTAACCACATATTTTGTCGGGTTTTGGTTGCAGTCAGGTGACACGCAGTCTTTTGCACAGAAGCTCCAGCTCCGGGTACCTTCAGTGGAGTCTTTGTTTCGAAGTCCACTAAAGGAGTCTCTGTTCAGATCTTCTTCTAAAGAGTCTTTGGTACGAACGTCTTCCAGAGAGTCCCTGAATCGATTTGACCTGGACTTTTCTGCGGCCACCTTTGATCCATCCTCTGATATGGAGAGTGAACCAGAAGACTCACTCCCTAACTTAGACAGTCTCAACAAAGAACAGTTGATTCAGTGCTTGCGAAAAATGGAACGAAGGTTGAATAGCTACAAAGGAAAATGTTCCGAGGTAGGAGCATGATTTTTTTTTTTTTTTTGCCAATATGAAAAATTTCCCTCTTGTTCTCTGTCTAGTTCATATTACTGTATGGCTTTTACTCTTGTGGTTGGCTAAACCATCGATTCCCCATATCCGCTGATTATCGTGGCTAGTCTCTGGCATTATCTAAAGATTTTCAGGTGTACAGAACCCCTTTGGCAAGACCGTTAGTCAAATTTTGGAGAAGATCATTTCCGGTTTGCACCTTCCGTGCCCCTCTTCTCCCCCAGTCCCTCTCCCCAACATTGCTTGCACCCCCCCCCCCCCCCCCCCGTGCAGAGCGCATCATCTTTCCTCCTCACATCCCCTTTTCTTGTTCATCTTCTAACTGCTGTGCTTCCGAAGTGACCTCTTCTGCCGACCAGACTTCCATCGCTGCTTACCCTAATTATGTTTTAGGTGGTCCGATTTTCTGACACATTTGGTTCACTCTCATTATACCTGCATTTAAACTTCACCTCAGATGAATCTTTAATTGCTAAATCCCTTGAGGATGGCACTGTCTGTGTGGTCTAAGAGAGGAAGGAAGCAGTCCCATTCCATCTTTTTTCCGCTCTTCCCTTTGGGCTGGGTTGTATTAGTTTCCCTCCCTGTCCTGTGCAGTGAAAACTCTTCTTCCTTAGGAAAGCCTTTCTGGGGCGAGTTGCCCATGGAATTTTTTTCTTTAGACAGTGCATAATGTTTTATTGCCTTACCAGTTAACTCAGCATTATAGTTAACTTTAATTGATGAATAATAAGGTTCAAGGTCCGTATATAATGTTAGCCATAACTGCCATTTTCGATCATGGCTGTAGTATGCTTAGTTTTACCCTTGCAGCCAAACATAAAAACAGAAACCCCTAGACGAAATATGTAAAATATCTTTTTAAAACTACAAAGTGCTGACAAAATAGGAAGGAATTATTAGGCTAAACTCTCTCAGCTCGCTGGAAGCTAGACATGTAAATAGCATTAAAGGCATCATGTCTCATGAGGTACTTGTGGAATCAGGCTGCTTTTTCCCGTAAATTTATTGTTATTCATTTCTGTCCAAGTTAATAATCGTCCTGAATTATTTGTTGTTTAGACTTATGTTATTTTTACTAACTTGCCTGTTGCTTCTAAGTTTAAAGCTGGGGCAGCAGTGTAATTAGTATCAACGTGTGCAAGACACTATGCATTTTAAGTTTATGGTGCCATTGAATTTTGCACCTTCTCTGTGAAGTAGATATTAATTAGCTTCATTTAGTAGAATGGGGTTGAGAGGCTCGTGGAGACTTAGTCATAGAGATTAAGAAAATGTGCTTAAAGTCACACAGGTAGCAGCTGACAGACCTTAGGTCTTTCTGGTTGTTTCCACCCTTCTGTGCCACCTCAAGTAGAGTCATGCAGCTTCTTAGGGATGAAGAGAGCACATAGTCTTCGTGTCTGTCTTTCCTTGCCATTGTAGGTGACCAGGATAAGATCGTGCTGTAAGTGACGCGTCATTGTTGGCTTACCCTTCCCACCTCTCCTAGTCCCCGCTTGTTGAGCACTGTTTTCCTATCCGGGAATAAGAAAAGCTATTTTAAGGTAGTAAGAGGAGGAGGATTGTGGTCTCAGGCAGATTTTTTTTTTTTTTTTTTAATTCTTTATTGCATGGACTCCCCTTCCGTGACTGCCTGCCTCTTAACTCAAGGCATCAGTAGATGCGTTGAGGGGCACACAGCAACCTTCCAAGGAGAATGGCAGGGTGCGCGGAGTAGGGGAGTGCTTCCTCTTCAAGCTGCAGCCTGTCTCTTCGGAGCCCTCTTGTACTTCTGACGTAGGGTCCAAATAATCCATTGGAGCCATGTGCTTATTTTTCAGATGAATAGGGCTATGTAATCTCTAGGTTTAAGAGATTTGTTAGTGTATAATTTCATCAGGTTGTGTAGAATGTTTAAATATTCTATTTAATTAGGTTAAATGGTTAAACATCTCTTCAGAACCTAAATTACCAGTTTCCATCTATTGGTTACGAGTTCCTTTCTTCAGATTTTTACCCAGCCCTCGTCACAGTTCCTATAATCAGAGTCTTTTAGAGATGAATTACATGGTCTATAATAGCCCAAAGCAAAAAAACCACCCGGTGAGCTTGCTAAATAAACATATCCCTCCCCTCACCCCCAACTCCAGCCTCATTCAGTTAGTTTGGCGTGGGACCCAAGAATTTCTCCTCCTAAGCAAGCTCCCAGGGGATGCTGTTGCTGATGGTACTGGTTTGTGGCTACGGTTTGAGTAGCCTCGTGCCTTCAGGCAAGTTGGCTCTGATCATAATTGGGTACTGAGATTTAAAGATGTATGTGCCTGAGGTGGAATCGAGTGCAGATTTAATATCTTTATACAGTCAAGTTATATTTTATTTTTTAGAAATACATTTCATTTGTTAATTTTGACTGTACACTATATGCATCTAATTAGGTTGAATTATCTATAAAAGGATTCTCCTGATTTGTGTATTTTTTACTTTGATAAAGAGATGCGTTAGCAGTATTTAAAATAACTCATTTATTAAAAAATAAAAAAATAAAATAAAATAACTCATTTATTTAGGAATGACTGATATTATTTATGGCTTTTTCTTTATTTTAGTTTGTTATAGCTTATCAGACTCTTCAGAGAGAGAAGAAGAAGCTCCAAGTAAGTGATATCTTGGCTGTGATATTGATTCATACATTATTTAAAAATTAGAGTCTTACAGTAAGATAGTTCTGACCCTCACTTTTAATAATTCTCCATGTGACCCAAGTATTTTTTTTTAAGTTTATTTATTTATTTTGAAAGAGAAAGAGAGCACAAGAGGGGCAGAGGGAGGGAGAGAGAATCACTCTCCAGGGTTCGAACTCACTAACTGACCTGAGATCATGACCTGAGCTGAAACCAAGAGTCACGCTTAACCAGCTGAGCCACCCAGGCACCCCGTTGTTTTAATAAAGGGAGTGAATAAGAAATTCCAGAGATTTTTTACTTCTGGTCGGGATGGGCTTTTCTGAATTGTGGATCCCCTGCGGTGTGTAAGAGGTTCGGATTTAAGGCATGTTTGCCTCTTTCAAACATGCTTTCTGGTGTCTCAGTTTGCAAGTCACATCTTGGTTTTTAGTGGTAGAGACATACAGCCTTCTAAGCTTTCCCTTCTATTTTTGAAATATCTGCAGACATCTCTGTTCCTTATCATTATATCAAGGTCCAAACACAAGCATCTTCTCTGTTTTTTCCTGAGGCTGCTGCTTGTAAAGCTCTTGGTTAAGTATGTGGAGAGAGGAAGCTCTTCTGGGTGGCGCACCTCAGCCCCACTGTGTCACCCTGTTCTGTGGCTAGACATTTCCCACCAGGTATCCCAGGTGATAATTCACAGGTCAGAGCTAAGGGGAAGTATCCATTCCACTTCAGACGGTCCCATCAGTTTGCTGTGATAAGGTGTATAAATATTTATCATTTGGAATCATGCTGTAGTAATTTCTGTTTCTGTCCTGTCTTGAGAAGGATGGAGAATATAGGCTTATTTTTGTTAGGGGATAGCATTTTTTATCTCTGCTGTATCACGATAAACATTTTAATGTCTTTTAATGGTAAAATATAACAGATATAGAAAGTCATGCACCAAAAATATAGTCTTATTTTTTACAGTAAAAGTTATTTTATTAACAGTTTAGCATTCTGTCCCATCTAAAGACACTAATTAATTTCCCCATGTGCATTATTGTAAAATATTTAATCTGCTATAAATAATAATCTCCATTAAGTACAACATTAAATTTTCTGGCTTTGATCTGGAGTATAATCAGTTCAGAATGATAATACCAATTATTTATTGCTGATTCACTGTTCTCATTGTCCATAACAAATGTGGAAATCAGGATATTACAAATAGAGTTTTTAGTTTGTTAATGTTTTCTTGAACATGGGGGTCTTTTGACATGAGGGGTAGCTCTGTTTTAATCCATTGTATTATTAATATTTCATAAATTCATATTCAAAAGTTCATCTTATTCCTACAGTCTGTGGGTACCTTGCTTGTGTATCTATGAATTGTCTATGGATTTTTATTTCTAGATGTATGTAATTCTACCACTAAGTGGCGGTAGAGAACTGTGGTTGCATAGTCCCAGTGTAAAGGGTGTTAAAGATAAAGTTCAATGATTTGTGCTCTTTTTCTACTTGCTTTTCATTAGTATGTCATGCAGTTGTTTGAACCAACTTTTTTTTTCTTTTTAAATTGAAGGGTATATTAAGTCAGAGTCAGGATAAAGCACTTCGGAGAATTGGAGAGTTAAGAGAGGTAAGTTGTGATTAGTGCTTTGAGAATAGTAATTAAATCTCTTACATTTATCAGAACTCTTGTACTTGTTGGGAGAGTTTCATGTACACTTCGTTAGTTAGAGTAAAAACTAAACAGCCCAGCTTATAAGATCAGCGATCAGTTTTTGCAGTTTTTATTTGTGTCGTTTTCCTAAGGTATGTACTGTTGGTGGAATTAATGACATAAGAGTATCTTATTTAGGGGCACCTAGGTGGCTCAGTTGGTTAAGCGTCCGACCCTTGGTTTGGGCTTAGGTCGTGATCTCACAGTTCATGGGTTGGAGCCCTGCTCTAACAAGTCCGGCTCTGTGCTGACGTGAGGAGCCTGCCTGGGATTTTCCCCCTCCCTCTCTCTCTGTGTCTCCCCTGTGCACACAGACACACACACCGTCTCTCTCAAAATGAATAAATAAACCTAAGGGAAAAAGAATATCATGGTTAGCAGTAGAATATCATTTGACAGCTTGAACAGTCAGTGGCAACTTCCAAGGCTAACCTGTCTCCTCTATTAGGTATTTCAGGCTTGTTTTTTGTTTTTCCTAACCAATAATCTTGGTAAAATTAGATAAAAATTATGTTCATTATAATTTTGGGGGATAACTTTTACAATGAGGTATTAGAATCCAGGCAAATATTTATCATTTGGAATCATATTTTGCTCATTTCTGCTCCTGTCCTGTCTTGGGAAGAACAGATCTTATTGACTTGTATTGGTTAGAGGATAGGATTCTATATCGCTCCTGTATCGCTTATGGTAAGATTTTAAAAATATTTTGATTGTGAAAATATTTTAATTGTAAAGTATAACAAATACGGAAAATCATGCACAAAAATATATGGCTTATATGTGTATGGTGAACACATCATAACCACCACCATGGTCAAGAAATAGAATGTTCCTTGTCATCCCAAGAGCCCCTGTGTGTTTCCCAACCAAGTCATAGTCCCGTCCCTTTCTCCAAAAATAACTACTGACTTGTGTTGTACTTCCTTGTGTCTCTCTGAGCTTTTTTTTTTTTTTTTTAAGTTTCTTTATTTTGAGAGAGGGAGAGAGAGAGAGAGGGAGAGAGAGAGAATTCCAAGCAGGCTCCACACTGGCAGCATGGAGTCTGAGACAGGGCTCGAACCCATGAACCGTGAGATCATGACCTGAGCCCAGATGAAGAGTCCAACGCTTAACTGATTGAGCCACCCAGGTACCCCTAAGGTTTTATCACCTAAGTGTGCACCTCTAGACTAATAGTCTTGCCTGTGTAAACATTGTTTTGGTACATCTTGACAAGTCTCCTTGAGTCTACACATCCCCCTGGATCCCTTTCTTTTCCTTACAGTTCGTGTGTGGAAGAACCTGATGATAAAAGACCCAAAATCACTTATCGGCCTTATTCCAGCATTATAAACACAACACGTCTTAGAATAACAATTCTGATACTACCACCATCAATTATGATTCATGAAATTGGTTAAATAAATTTTTATATACTATTCCAGTTTTCCCACCACTTAAAGGTCTTTTTCCATATGTATACTGTTAGGTCATAAGCCATTACATATGTATTCTTTTCCTTTTAACCCTTGTGAAAATGAAAACCCTGTTAGGAAATACTTGTCAGAGACACAGATTGACAAGTTTTAGTTATTTTTAGTATCTGCCTACCTGTGTTAGTTTTTTGTTGCTGCTGCAACAAATACCACAACCTTAGTGGCTTAAGACAACACAAATCTCAGAAATTTGACACGAGTCTTACCCAGCTGAAATCAAGGTGTCAGTTGGACTGTTCCTTAATGAAGGTTCTAGGGGACAGTCTGTTTCTTTGCCATTTCCAGCTGTTGAGGCTGCCACGTCCTCTGGTCCTTGGACGTGGCAAAGCCTTTTTCCTTCATCTTCAAAGCTATCGATGTTGCATCTCTGCCCATTCGACCATAATCACTTCTCCCCGTCTCTTTGAACTCCATTGGGAAAGGTTCTGATTTTAAGAACCCATGAGATTAGATTGGGCCCACCCAGATAATCCAGGATAATCTCCTATTTCGGGGCTCTTGACTTATTCACATCTGCACCTTCTCCTGACATATTCCAGGTTCAGGAATTAGGACTTGGGATCTGTGGGGCCATATTCTGCCTACCACACTGTCTTTAGTCAAGACTGTAATCAATGGAATGGCCAGGGGACAGCTGGGCCAAGGGAAGAGAGAAGGAACAAGGGGTCTAGAGGCCATAGAATAAATTGTTGTTTGGTACAGTTCTACACTATTTTTTTAGTAGCTAAGATCTATTTCTGAACTGTAACTCTGGTTCCAGTTACGTGAAGAGAGATTTATTCCGTAATTTATATGTAGATACTAAATGGATAAGTGAGGGTCTGGATATTTAAAATTTTGTTCACAAAGAACAAAAAATTTCCTTCAGCTAAATAGTATAATCCATAAAATCATGATTAGTATTTAATTAAACATTCAAAGTGCTGTAAGTCATAAAGTATTTCGTTTCTTTGGAATTAAAGTCTGAAGAGAAGTTACACGCAGGTTCATTAGTACTTTATTGATTCAGACCAGGCAAGAGTATAATTTTCTTTATTTTGTTATATGAAGATATTCAGGGTATCAGGAAGGATGTCGGGTTTGAGGCTAGCATCGAGAACCACCATGACTTCCAGTGCTTTGACGAAACCTCAGATGCAAGGCCTTCTGGCTAAGCATCTGCGGTTTCTTATTGTTGGCATATTCACTGTATCCCTGGGGGGTTGCAGCTTTCTGTAAGTTTGCTGTGGCTGAACCAAGAAAGAAGGCCTATGCAGATTTCTGTGGAAATTAAGATTCCATGAAAGATTTTGAAGAGATGAGGAAGGCTGGTATCTTTCAGGGGCTAACAGGATTTTGGAATGTCAAGAATTTCTTTGGGTTGAGTCCCATGGAATTTTGTCACTGATCTGTGTTCCTCAATTATGGAACATGAATACTCGGTTATGGCATAGTTTCTCTTGATAAACATGCAGCTAACAAATAACTGTAATAAAAAAAGATCTTCAGAAAACATTGCTTGCTTAGTATTTTATTTCTTCCTCATGCATATACACGTGAGTAGAATCCATGAAGATCTCTCCTAATATTTTTTGGATGGATGACAAAACAAAACAGCAGTCCTGTATATACATATACGTATATGTATGTATATTTTATTCTTATGCTGATTTCTAGCATATTAGGCATTTGTTAATGAATCGGATAAGTAAAAAGGTAAGCAAAACCATTTCCAACAGATAGCATGTAATTTTCTTTGCCGGATCTTGAATCTTATAACATCCACAGATATTAAATGGGAATATCATATTATGAGAAAGTTAATAGAACTATGAATATCATGAGCTCATCCAAGTAGATAGGGTTCTGATTCCCTTTTAAGGCCAGGTAAATGGGGAGTAAATGAAGACACTATCCTAGATATTTCCTCCTTTCTCTGTCCTTCTGTCCGTGCATGGCATGTACTTTTTCTAGGCTCACCTGGATGCAGTTTATTATAAGCAATTGCTGTTCTCAAAGCTAACTTTAGGGAGGAGGGTTCATTTTTTGCAGCTTAAAATCACATCTGAACATAATGGGTAGCATAGGGCAAAGATAAAAAATAGTGAAATAGTTAATGTATTTGATACATTCTACTCATCAGGATTTCTCTCCAAGGGTATAATCAGAAAGACCTTTCAAATCATATGCATAAAAATGTTAATTTCAAGACTTGCCAAAATTTGTTAACAGTCTGAATGGCCAAAAATAGGAACATTATTGAATTAGTTTGTTATATTTAGTAGTATTATAGAACCATTTATTATTATTTGGCTAAAAAGTTCAAATAGTATTAAATATACCCTGAAGGTTTAATCAAAAATAAATTAAAAAAAATTTTTTTAATGTTTACTTACTTTTGAGAGAGTGAGAGAGACAGAGCATGAGTAGGGGAGGGGCAGAGAGAGAGAGGGAGACACAGAATCCGAAGCAGGCTCCAGGCTCTGAGCTGTCAGCACAGAGCCTGACACGGGGCTCAAACTCACAAACCGTGAGATCATGACCTGAGCTGAAGTCGGATGCTTAACTGACCGAGCCACTCAGGCACCCCAAAAGAAATTTTTTTTAATGTTTTATTTAATTTTTGAGAGAGCGAGAGAGACAGAGCATGAATGGGGGAGGAGCAGAGAGAGAGATGGAGACTCTGAGCTGGCAGGACACAGCCTGATGTGGGGCTCGAATTCACCAGCCATGAGATCATGACCTGAGCTGAAGTCAGTCACTTAACCAACTGAGCCACCCAGGTGCTCCAGAAGAAATTTTTAAAGTAAGAAATGACCCCAGATACTAGGGTCCAGTTCTAGAGGTAGTGAGATCCCTATCAAGGAAATACTGGACAATTGGCTAGCCAGCCTGTGGGCTGTCGTCAGGATATAAGTAGACAGTTCTTAAGTTCCTTTTTAACTGTAGTCTGTATTGTTTATGGAGTACTTAGTAGGGTAGGGTAAAGTGACAAGTGGAGGGAGTGGAGTGTATGGTTAAAAGATGCTGCTGTTGTATCCAAGGATTTCTTGTCTACACGGAGAGGTTAAAACATTAAAAACTTGAAAATCATCATATATATTGAGGAATTTGGGGACACCTAGGTGGCTAGGTTGGTTAAATGTCTGACTCTTGATTTCAGCTCAGGTCATGATCTCATGGTCATGGGATTGAGCCCTGTGTCAGATTCTGCACTGACCATGAAGCCTGCTTAAGATTCTTTCTCCCTCTCCCCCTTTTCCCCTCCCCCATGCACGTGTGTGTGTGTGCGTGTGTGTGTGCGTGCACGTGCTGTCTCTCAAAAAAAAATTGAGGAATTTTTGTTGGCTGTTAGAGATGGCATATAACAGAGTCTAGTATGGTAGAATGTAGAAAATTATTTGGAAGAAATGAATTTTAAGGAGAGTAAAGGATCATAAAGAATTGGCCTGTGCGGAGTCATGGACGGCAGTGCTTTCCACACTGTTTGGCTTTCATGGACTGAAAAATTACCTTCTAGTTCCTTCCAGATATAGGGGAAAGGAGAATTGTCAGGGAGCTGCAAACTTTTATTTTTTCAAGTAGGACATTGAATAAGGAACCAGATTCTTTTATTGTCATTATTTTGTGAAAGGGTTTTTTTGTTGTTGTTGTTGTTTTTTTTTTTTTAATTTTTAAGTAATTTCTATACCCATGTCACAACCCTGGGATCAACTGTTGCCTGCTCTTCCAACTGAGCCAGCCAGGTGCCCTGAAAGGTTTTTTTTTTTTTTTTTTAATAACAAAAAAGAGTAGGAAAGACATATTCTCAGAGTAAAGGACAGTTGTTTAAATGAAGGAAAAACCGTCTACACCGGCTTTGTGTTTGTTATTTCACCACGGATCCGTCAAGACTTCATTGTGGACCTGTCCTGACTCAAAGACTGGCATTTGGAGACTCGTTCTGTGGGAGGAGTCAAGCCAGGAGTTTTAGTGAGAGGAGCAGTGCCAGTGGGATCTTGGGGCGGTGTAGGTGTGGGGGAGAATAGAGAACAGTTAGTGCTTCGGTGTTCTGAGAGCTAGGAAATTTGAAACATCGCAGAAAGAGGGCGTTGCTTGGTAAGTCCTTGAAAATAATGTTTGGGGAAAATTTTCTAGCAAATGTGTGTGCAAGGGATGGATTAAACCAGAGGAAGACTTGAGGTGAGAATTCTCTCTAGAAGGCTACTGAAGGAAATTAGTCATTGAAATGATAAAGATCTGGACTATAGTTATGGATGTGGAAAGCGAGAGCACTCAAATATTGTAAAAGCAGTAAAAGAATCTGATCATACGCAGGGATTGACAAAGGTAGGTAAAATGTGACTGTGAATATTTTGAGCTCGGGGAACTAGAAAAGGAGGAATCCTAGAAAAATAGATGGGTTTTGATGGGATATTTCATATGTTCCAGACTGTAATCTCTAGCATTCTAACGGAATAAGTGTCAGAAGCACCGAAGGCACAGGACTGAAGGGGGATAGATGCCAATAGAATCTGTGAAGCGGGTGGGGCAAAATAAGAGACAGGAGTGTAGACAGGAGCCTAAAGCCCCAGAGAGCAGGTGCCTCATCTGAGAAGGGAATTATTGGTGACTGCTATAATAAAGAGGTAAAGATCATTGGATTTAGTTGGGAAGGCTCACTAATGACCCAAAGAAAGGAGCATTTTAGGTAATTTCAGGAACTTGAAATTTTTCAGTTTGGTGATCGGCTAGTTCAGCCTTTTCGTTTCACAGATGAGGAAGCTTCTGACTTTGGCTGTCTCTTGCTTCTGGGTATTGGGAGGAGGAAGGTTGTATTGGCTCTCTGTTTGGTAGAAAACAATGTAGTTTTAGGTCAAGTGCATCAAGAGAGCACAAGGAGTAAGATGTCTTAAAGTCGGATAAAGATTTTTTAGCTTCAATAATTATTTGTCCTCTCCACACTATTAACATCATAGAGCAGTCATTCCAGCTCTACAAATACACTTTCTTCTTGGACCTTCGTGGTTTTGAAGGAACAAAATTATCTGCTGGGAGAAATGCTAACGTTTTATGCGCTGATTCTTCTCCAATTATTGTTGCTGATACCTTACCTTCAGAGAAACGCAAATCTGGATTGATTATGTTTTTGAGCTTTGAAAACCTCAGGTTTGTATTTTTTTTGTTTTTTACCGAAAACTACTTTAAAGCTCTTTGTGTTCTAGGAGCTGCAGATGGATCAACAAGCGAAAAAACGTCTGCAAGAGGAGTTTGATGCATCTTTAGAGGAAAAAGATCAGCACATCAGTGTTCTCCAGACTCAGGTAAAAGATTACAAGAAAAAGTGTGTGGTGTTTGGATAGAGAAAAATGAAGGGAGTTTTGAGGCTCTAGATGTTACAAAATGGCCTTTTTTTTTTTTTTTTTTTGAGAGCGAGAGAGAGAGAGAGAGAGAGAGAGAGTGTGTGTGTGTGTGGGGGGGGGGGGGGGCACATGCGTGAGCCAGAGAGGGGCAATGGGGGAGAGAATCCCAAGCAGGCTCCATGCTCAGCACAGAGCCTGACATGGGGTCGATCCCAGGACCATGAGATCATGACCTGAGCTCAGCCACCAGGTGCCCCAAAATGGCCTAATTTTTTTTTTTTTTTTCAATTTTTGAGAGTGAGCGAGTGAGCATGAGGGAGGGAGGGCACAGAGAGAGGGAGACACAGAATCCAAAGTGGGCTCTGCATGGGCAGCACTGACCCCATGTGGGTCTCGAACTCATGACCTGAGCTGAAGTTGGATGCTTAACCGACTGAGCGACCCAGGCGCCCCTGGCCTATTTTTAGAAGTCTTGCTTTTCCTCAGTTTTTTTTTTTTCAGTATAATTTTTAAATTTATTGTGTCGTTTGGCTATGATATCAATGAAAATAGCAATTAAAAAAATCAACGGCATTTAAGAGTAAACATTTTATTTTGATTCCCCACCCCTCCCCATCATAGTGAAAAAGAATATCCTTTACTCTGTCGCCTCTCTCTTTTAAAGAAACCGCCGTAGTTTATCATCTTATTTTCTAATGCACATTTCTTTTTTAGGTTTCTCTGCTGAAACAGCGGTTACGAAATGGCCCCATGAATGTTGATTTACCGAAACCGTGTTCTCAGATGGAACCACAGGCTGAAGGTGCCACTAAAGAGAACACAGATAGTGATATAGAGCCAGTAGGTAAGCTTCATCTTGTCAAAAAGTTAGTTTAGAAGCTGGAGGAGGATGTTGAGAGTTTCCGGGGCATGATGTGGGCTGAGGTAGAAAAGTGTCCTCCTACGATTTCCAGAAAGATGCACGAGTGTTTGTTACTTTGGTTCTTTGTTTGTTGTGGTTATTCAGGAGAACGGAGCTAAGTCATTGTTTTAAGACTTGAAAGCCTGTGAGTAGCACCACGTCTTCATTGTAATTAAAATTCACTCTAGCGCTCACTTCAGCAGCACATACACTAAAATTCATGATGTTACGCTGTTTTATTGATAGTGGTAGCTAGATTTCGTATAAACAGATCCATCCTGTTTAAGATAAGTGAATTTGTTCTTGGCACTGGCTATTTCATTTTTTAAGTAACACTGCTTAAATATTTCTGCATTCAAAGATACCTGTATTTGCTTTCTAATTAGAAAAGAAGGCATAGGGGCACTGGGTGGCTCAGGCAGTTAAGCGTTCAACTTCAGCTCAGGTCATGATCTCACAGTCCTTGAGTTTGAGCCCCGTGTCAGGCTCTGTGCTGACAGCTCAGAGCCTGGGGCCTGCCCGTGTCTCCTCTTCTCTCTGCCCCTTCCCCGCTCATTCTGTGTCTTTCTCTCTCTTTCTCAAAAATAAATAAACATTAAAAAAAGAAAAGAAAATAGTAAATTTTGTCTCACAATCCAATTGTTGCCCTCCATACTCTTTGAGGCTTTAAGGTACATAGTCAGCAAAATCCCCACTTTTTATTTAGTAGGTCTTTCTCTCAAAGATGCTTATGACAAATCGTTAGTCCAGGCAGGGCCAGAGTTAGGTGTTGAACAGCCATTAGGTTAGGTGCTGAGCAACCAGCCTATAAAGGGTCCTGAAATTCCCCTATGAGTATGAAAACTTCACTCATAAACGTATGGAGAATGTAGAAAGCTGTACTTACCAGAACTCCTCTCAGGAACAGATGAGAATACATTAGAAAAATTTCTTATTAATCCTCTTTGGATGGGAGCCAGGACACAGAGGGCACTTTTGAATAACAAAAGATGGTCATCCAACTGTCTTTCAAGGAGGGTGGACTCTGGTAAGTTAGTTAACTACTGGGTGTTTTGTGCCCTTTGGGGTGGCGTTGTACCATAGGTCAGGTGAATGCACTGCCCTGCTTCTTCAGATACAGGCCATACAAATAGTGACTGAGCAGAGGCTGGGAAGGGTAGGCCTCTCTTCTCCGTCCGGCTCAGAGGACAGCAGAGCGTGGGGTGAGAGTGCACCCCTGTGTACTAACAGAGGAACTGTTCCCAGAGAGCCCTTCTGTTCCTTACTGACTGCCCCTGCTCGTGCTGCTTTATTGATCGCCGTAGATGGAGCTTCTGCTAAAACACTGCAAGTACTTCAGCAGAGAGTTAAGCGGCAAGAGAATCTCCTGCAGCGTTGTAAGGCAACAATTCAGTCGCATAAGGAACAATGCGCGCTGCTAACCAGTGAGAAAGAAGCTCTGCAAGAACAGCTAGATGAAAGGCTTCAAGAACTAGAAAAGATGAAGGTAAAAGCTCAAATGAGTTTGGCTTAATGTAACCCTGTAAAGCTAGATCCACCGGCCCCAGCGTGGCCTGCATCGCCCTCTCCTGCAAAGCCCTTCCCTTCTTCCGTGCACAGTATGGAGAGGACTCCCGGTTGCCCTGGGATTTGTAGCGTTGACCGTCCTTTTCAGACGTCCTGTGCGCCGTTGCTCTTCCTGGACTGAGAAATATCCAAATTAGATAAAATGTGTAGAGTTCTCATGTGAGGAGAAGCTTTCTTAGAGATGGAAATGAATTTTTAAAATTTTTTTAGGAGCTTCATATGGCTGAGAAGACTAAACTTATCACTCAGTTGCGTGATGCAAAGAACTTAATTGAACAGCTTGAACAAGATAAGGTAAACCAATAAACCTTATGATACTAAAAGTTTTCAGGGGGCCCCAGAATTCACTTTGGAAAGAGGTAGAAGCATTCCGGCATATGCTTTCCAAAGTTATTACAGCTGCTTCCCTGAAACATCTTTTTGTTGTAATTTTGAAATTTAAATAACTGTTAGCATTAGTTGTATATCATGGGAAGCCGATTCTCTGTCATTTTTTGATTCCAGTAAGCGTTTTGATTTATAGATTAGCGTAACTATTGCAAAATAAATCTAGTTACAGTACCTAAGTACTTTTCAGAGAAACGTTGAATTTTTTTTATAGGTAAGACATTACTAAAAGTGAATGATGTTAAGTATTGTCTTCAAATATAACGGAAACAGATTAATCTCTCAGATAAATTGCCTTAAGTAAAGAAGTGGTAGTGTGTGTATTAGTATAAACTGAAGTTTGTGCCAACAAATTTTAGGATGTACACGTGAGATTGGCAGTTTACAGAGGGAGTAGCAGCTGTGGCCATGGCAGCAAAGACAACTGAAAATTCATGGGTGAATCCTTTCCACCCAGGTCTTTCAGCCCCAAGTTCTTGGTTTCTTTTTCTAAAGCAGCTCCCAGTTGGTTCACGTCGTCCACCGTTTTCTTTAATATGCTACATTATAGCTGTAGTATTTAAGGTGACCAGGCAATTAAGAACATGTCAGAGCTGTTTACTTTTGAAACGTGTTAGCAATCTTTTCATTCTCCGATGTCATTTTGCTAGATCCAACTCTACCCACTTCATGAAGGCCCACCTTAAAAAAAGCGAACCCACCACCCAGCTTCAACAGTTGACATCTCTGGGCTCATCTTGTTTTGCCTGCACATGTCTAGCCCTTATTATCCTCAACCCAGAATTTACTTTGTTGTAGAGCAAATCCAAGAAGTCTCATAATTTCTTCCCTAAGTATTTTCATGTATTTTTAAAACAAAAGACTCCTTTTATTTCTATAAAAATATAACTACATTTTCATGTTCACCATCTAAAAATGTAATAATTTCTTAATACCACCACCTGTCTAGTTTCAGATTTTGCCTTTTGTCTCATACTTTTTCCCCCTTCTCTGTGAGTCAAGATCTAAGTAAGTTTCTTTCATTGCAGTTGGTTGACATGTGACTCTTAAGACTTCTTTTAATCAGTAGGTTCCATTGCCCATCCCTCCCACCCCGTGTCTCTTTTTCTCCATTGTGATTTGGTTTTTGAAGAAACTGAAGGTTGACGATCTTGTTTTGAAATTGTGTATAATCTCCATTCACTTGGTTTGTATCTGTCCATTAATATCAGCCATCCGGAAGAGTCACAGCGTAAACCGAGGTTTGACAAACCCCACAAGTCATAATCTTAAGATCATGAAATGGCTGTCCCCAGATCTTATTTTTCAGGAGACAAGTTGAACCACCCTGTTTTTTGTTAGTCGCAAATGACTGATTCAGTGTATAATATATAATGTATAATACATAATATCCCTTTTCCCCTCAGTGACCTTCATTTCATGTGTAGATTATCCAGAGAGTGGGAGGACAGTAGCAGTTAGCAAATTGGAGGAGATGGGGTGGCACCAGAGACTGGCACAAGAGGAAAGCGAAAAAGCAGGCAGACTACCACAGTCTTGGCCCATCATTGTGGCAGCAGTAACCTTCCGCCTTCAGTGGCCTCTGAGGCTCTCCCATGTTCCAGCACAGATCGAGAACCATAGTTCATGGTAGCCCTGAGCCAAGTACAAAAGACTGTATTGTGTTCATTAGAAACTAGTTACTGAGATAGGGAACATTGGAGCAAACGCTTATAGGAAGATTATAAATCTTTTAACTAAAATGTGTTTTTAACACTCAAAAGTTTGAACTTACTATTAAAATAATTTTTCATATTAACAAATACCCTGATCTGCCAGGTAACCAGAGTTGTTATAGTATATAGTGTAGTATAGAGCACAGAGCACACACTTCAGTTTGTGAAATACTAAAATAATTCTTATGCTCTACTTAGTACGAAATACTAGGTTTTCTGCCTTTTAAGTGAGTTTGATATGTGCTATCGATGATGCAGCTTTGTTAGGCAAACACTTCAGTGTCTGCACTTCTGTTTAGGGAATGGTAATAGCAGAGACGAAACGTCAGATGCACGAAACCCTGGAAATGAAAGAAGAAGAAATTGCTCAACTTCGTAGTCGCATCAAACAGATGACTACCCAGGGAGAGGAGTTACGGGAACAGAAAGAAAAGTCCGAAAGAGCTGGTAAGAACTCAGGGGTTATTTGTTTTACGTTAGAACTCAAAAGTCACGTAAAGTAATCAACCAAACAACATTGAGAGAAACTAGTTAACTTTTGATATCGATACAGAGATTCTGTATAAGATACCGAACTGTTCCTTAGAGGAGGGAGGGGCTGGTGGACTGCAGCCTGTGGGTGGAATCCAGCCCATGGATGGCCCATTTGTAGGACTCTCAAGCTTAGAATGCTTTTTACATTTTTCTATAGTTAGAAAAAAGAAGAATATGTGACAGACACCACGCGTGGCCCGCCAAGCCTAAAATGGTTATCGTTTGGCCCTTTTATAGAAACGTTTGCTGACTACTGCCTCGGGGTATCAAACTTCAGGTTGACAATTTTGGAACTCCCCAAGTAGGCACAGCAGTACACAGCAAACAATTGCTGCCCTACGGATGCTCTAGGGTAAACAAAGAGCTTAAGATAGAGTATAGAAAAAAGTCTAAGATAAGCCTTTACACATAGCAGAGTTAGTTTTGTCACAACAAATGGAGGCCGTGAAAGTGTAGAGACCAGCATAGTATTCCACAAGGTGCGATACTGAGTAACATGAAGAAAGAGAGGAGAGAGCAGAGTGAATGAGCACTTCGGGTTCGTGAGTCTGTGAGTGTTGAGTTGGGCCTCCAGGAATGAATAGAAGGGGCCTAGGTGGAGAGGTTGGGGGCAGCACACATTTCAGTTACTACAAGGTCAGCGGCAGGCACGGTGAGTCGAGTGGGTGTGTGAATCAGCGGCAAACAGTTCTTGCTCGAGTGGGAAACGAAGTTGGATTGTGAAAGAACGGACTGTTAAAATGTTGAAAGGTGAGTAGCTCAGCTTAGACTTTGGTGTACAAGGCCACAAGAAACCAGTCGTAGGAAAGCATACTGTGATGGAAGCTAGTGCTTTATATTGAAAAGACATGAAGTGGGAAGTCAGACTTAAAAAAGCAAAGGCAGAAATCTGGGCGTGAGGGACTGAGAACTTGGGCCACCTTGGCTGGGATGGGTCTGGAAAAGAGAGGAAGAGTAAAACCTGCCAAATCTGGTGTGTGGTCAACTTTCAGGGGCAGAAAAACAGCAGAGGTCTAAGATGCCTCCAAGGTTTGAAGCTGGGGAGACTGAATGAAAAGTGAGAAGTCAGAATAGGAAATGTAACCGGGGAATTTGAGGAATAGAGTAAAAGGAGGGGTTTGCTTGGATACTTTGAATTTTCTCAGCCATGAGCTTTCCAAATGAAGGTGACTTCCAGGAATTTATTTGGAAAAAGACACTAGGGCATTTTTCAGGAGTCCGTAGCCTAAGGTTGAAGCCTGTGGTGAAGTCTGTGGGAGAGAGCGGCTGATCTCTCCGAAGGGTTGAGTTTTGCCGCGGTACGAGCAGTGGGGTTGCTGTGTGTTAGCACAGCCGCGGCTGCTACTACGACTGTTGGCCAACGTTTAGTTTTTCTTAGGCAAGGCTCTTGTAAATGCTTTGCTTGTATTTTCTCGGGTGTGTACATGCATTCAATCCCCTCAGTTTCTTTGAAATAGGTACTATTATTACAAAGAGGAAAACCCACGATCGTGGAAGTTAAGTAGTTTGCCTACATTCACGCACGAGAGAGTGAGTGTGTAGTAGGTTTTGAATCCACTCATTTTGAGTCCAGAGTCTGTGCTCTGAACCGTAGAAATCTAGAGTCTGGCAGAGAAATAAGCGAGAGGGGAAAAAGTTACACAAGAAGTCACAGGAATTGTGGATAGTTGTGCTTTTGGGGGAATATAAAAACCGTTTGCAGAAGTGCAAGAGAGGTAGGTTGAAGATGTTAAGAAAGGTCTTCAACTTTGGTGAGGATTTGACTCCCAGGATGCAGTTTCAAAAATGATTTTAGAAACCAGATTATAAAATTTAAGGAGGGAAATGAATTGGATGAGAGAGCTATTTGGTTGACAACAGATGTGCTCATAAATATCTCTTTGAAGTGTTTTATTGGTAAGTATCTGGGGAATTTAGTTAATGAATTTGTTCCCAGTAAACGCAAGAAAATATCCCTTCAGAGAGCATTAATTGACAGCAACTGTCAGAATATAATCTCTGAAAAATTACCGGAAGCAGTTTGAGGGTTGTGAGACATTGTTAAACAGGTTTGCTTTCAGTGAATAAAAAACCTAATGTATGGTCTCAGTTTCTCATAGCAAGCCTTACCATTTTCAGGACTGCTTTTGTTGACTAATGTAACCAGTCAAGAGAAAATAATACTGTTTAGGGGGTTAAATTTTTTTTTTAAATTGGAGTGTATCTTGGGAGGAGGTAGAAACCCATGACCCAGTATCAAGTTGAAAGAGGTGAGTGACAGAAAGGTAGACAAAATATGTAGTTAATTCACATGTAGGGCTAACATTTCACAGGCTCCTATTCCAGTCAGTTCATCAGTTAGCATAGCCTTCCTTTTCTTGCTTCTTCAGAACGTGGCTGTATTTTGTCTTTAAATGGCATTTTCATAAAACTGTATTTTGTGTAAATATTTCATAGCTTATAGGTTGAGAAACTTTTCTGTTTCTGTTACTGTAAAAATATCAAAACTTAGTAAGTACTTAAAGAGGGAATTATGATTTAAAGTTATTTAATAGAGACATTAACTTTGGAAAGTCTTTGGATCACTTTGTTGTAAGTGTTTTTATAGATATTTTAAAAATTATATTTGTAGTCCCAATTATTGGACCGTGACAGAAAGTTGTAACAGACTCATTCTGCATTGAAGATACTGCCTTTTCAATCTATAATGAAAGCTGGTTTTGCACAAGTGCATTTCATCTACTGATCTTGAGTCTGAACAGAACTGTTGAAATGTAAAACAGTGTTTAGTTCAAATAGAAAATGCCTATGCCAATTGACAGAATTCCAATTTAGTGCTGAGAGTAGGAAAAGGTGTTTGTAAAGGAAGTAGAGGTTCCATATGGTCTGTGAACATTATCTGGCACTTGGAGAAGTCTCTTCCTCCGTGAAATATTTGTCTTTCTCTTTCTTGAATTTAAAATTCAAAGGCTAAACACATAAAAGCTGGCCATGGGAAAGAAGCATTAACAGCATTAATTAACGTCGTTAAAGCTTGTAGTTGTTAAAGATTTTTAGAAGTAAATTTGTCTACATAAAACAATTATAAGAGAATATAAACTCTCCTAATGCATTTTTAGCCGTAAAAATTTAACTTTATTTAGTAATTCTTGGCATGTGGCCATCAGTAGACAATAGTTTATTTTTTTGGCTCACGTATTTTGGAGTTACAAACGAGGTCAAGTGCATTTCCCACTACTTTTCTTGGAAAACAATCTATTGCACTAGTTCTAATAGTTTTTCTAAATGAGCTGTGATGCCTCCCATATGTTAGAGGACAAGGAAATCGGCATGGCTTTGATTTTAAAAAGAACAGTTCTATCCTAAAAGGCTGAAACTATGTGAATGTGGTGATCTGTCTCCTTTGCAGTATATGCTGTATCAACCTGTGTTACTTACTGTCCTCCCCAGGGGAGAGGAAGCTGGGCATGGTTTTTGACGTATGGTACTATAGCACTCTTGTTTTGTTAAAATTATTTATTTTAGTGGATAAAGAAAACCAAAGCCAAATCTATTTGTTAGAAGCGTTCTGCTACAATTGTTGATAGTGTTCCTTTCTAGCTGTAACTTAAGAACAGATGGCTGTATCTTCAAGTAACCAGGTTTTAAACTTAGAGAAGTCTGGTGGTTGAGCTTTAGTTGCATAATGCCGTATTTTAGATGCTAGGTATTATCACTAATTGTCTAGAATATTATCAATTCGGCGCAACACCAGTGCAGAATGTTACTGCTGCTTAAGTTCACACTAGGTTTTGGCTGTTCTGTATGTGTGCATGTGTATGTTTTAAGTGTGGGCGGGGTGGGGGGGAGGTAGCTGGCTAGTTATTAATACAGTGTGTTACAAAAACATTGGAAAATAGAGAAAATGTAAGCACGTCGCTGTTGTTTCAATACGCTTCCATTTAGTCTTTTCTCCAATCCTTATTTTTATATTATTGTAATCATATTATACATATAATTTTATATGCTCCCTTTTTTCCATTTAGCATTATATTAGGAGTACTCTTACATGTTGCTGAAATACTAACATATTTTAATGGCTGTGTCAGAATGCATGTACGTCATTTACTTAACCATTTCTCTCTTGATCAACATCTAAGTTATTTTATATTTTTGCTGTTATGAATAATACTGTAACAACTCTGTGATACAGCTTATTCCATCTTTGAATTTTTTCTCAGGATAAATTCTTACCCGTAGACTTCTAGTCTTTTTTGTAAGTTACCTTTATGTGTTTAAATATAGCCACTACAAAAAATCCACACCACAGTGTTAACTGCCCCCCTCCCCCTCCCCCTTAAAATGTTCTTGCCTATAGTTACGTAAAATGAATAAAATATTCTGTTTGGATTAGGAAAGTTTCCAGAGTGCTTTCCAGAATATCTTTTGTAAACCTTGTTTCCCTTTCATTCACCCTGTCTTTGCCTAAGTCATGTGTTTTATATGATTGGCTGCATTTAAACACTTAGATGAACTCATAACATTCTTTGCTTTTTTATTGCCATGTTGTGTTTGTGCAGGAAATAAGTTTTTTATTCATTTGTGTGGTATAGGCCTAATGTCAGATATTCAGTGGAATATATTTATTTGACATTCGAAGGACCCTCTTAATAGAGTTCATGTAGTTCAATAATATGTAAGATTTATTCATATTTATATAATAAACGAAAATCACATGTGTATTTAAGTGCTTTGTTAGTTGTTGATGATTTATGTAACACAGTTTTCTTGGAGTCTTAAGTCTCACAAAACATCTTATTTTTGTGCATCCACACATGCCAATAAGTGAATCATGGTGCCTTTCCCAAGCCTTGTATGAACAGGACTGGGGTAAGGGCTGATTTTTTTTTTCTTATCATGGGTACTTAGAAAAAGCTTTATCAAGAAAATTCCATGTTTCTCAGGCAAAAAAGTATGAATCAAAGTAGAGTTTAAATCTGTCATGTTCGATAAGTAATATGTACCTATTTTGGCACTAAATGTATACCTGACGGAAAAATTTATTATTTTAAATGGAATTAGATTTTCATTCATTATAGGTGGTTTATTTAATAGGCGTATATTCATGGTACTTGATATATTTCTACAGCAGTAGCTGTGCATCCTCATATTTCCATAGTCTTGTCATCTTGCACTTACGTCCCTGGCAATGTCACTGTTACTGGAAAGCATCGGGAACACATTTCTTTGCTACAGAATCATATTTTCATTCCTTCTTTTTTATCTGAGTGTAGTTGACGCACAATATTACATCAGTTTCAGATGTATGACCTAATGATTGGACAAAACTATACATTATGCTGTGCTCACAAGTGTAGCTCCCCATCTGTTCTCACACAGTGCTGTTACAGTACCCCTGACTGTCAATCATATTTTTGATTTAATTAATTTTACTTGTCTTTAGTTACATTTTTCAAGATTAGCCTGGTGTTTTCAAGGTATAGATAAGTTGCATGGTTGATGTAAGGATTGCATGAACATTTGGATAGATCTGTAAAATTAAAAAAATTTTTAAAAGTCAGGGCACGGTCCGTCTATAGAGCGAACCTTGTTATGTATTTTGGAAAGTGGCTTAAAGAGTAGGTTTCCATTGCAAAGGTGATCTTACATTTCTGAAGGCCCCAGGTTGTATATGTGTTGTACTATCTGGTTCATACCACTGGGTGGTAGTATTATTCTCTTCTACATAAGCTCTAGACAAGTGGTTTTCAAACTTTCTTCATCTCGGGAACCTCTTTACACTGTTAAAACTTACTGAGGATGCCAAAGAGCTTTTGTTTATGTGGGTTACGTGTAACGATATTTGCTGTATTAGAAATTCAGACTAGGAAATGAAAACATTTCTTAGTTCATTTAAAAATACCAATTATAAACCTGTTACATACTGGCCTAAATGCTTTTATAAAACTTACTAATATTTTTTAAAACAAAATTTAGTGTGAAGAGTGGTCTTGTTTCACATTTTTTCTTATCTCATTGTTTGGCTTATAATAAGCGGATTTTCATGCCTATTTCTATATTCAATCTGTTGTGATATGTTATTTTGGTTGAAATATATGAGGAAAATCTGCCATTATACAGCTATGCAGATATGTATTTGGAAAACAGACGACCTCTGAAAGGGTCTCAGGACCC
This sequence comes from Puma concolor, assembly GCF_028749965.1. Lineage (NCBI taxonomy): Eukaryota > Metazoa > Chordata > Mammalia > Carnivora > Felidae > Puma > Puma concolor. The sequence continues at coordinate 5,449,864 of NC_141675.1, forward strand.
TTGGATCTTTGTACCACACCTTGAAAACTGCTACTCTACACTTTTGCTTTTGTTCACAAAAGAGCCTTGACGGTGGGTTGGAATTCTGATAAAATTCTCTTTATTGCTTTCTGTTAACTTGCATTTCATTCATTTTGTAGTATTGCCTGTTTTTTTGTTTTTGTTTTTGTTTTTGTTTTTGTTTTTGGTTTTTGTTCAATAACCTGAATTTCAGCAGTTCTTTTGCTGGGAGAGAGACGCAGGCACTGGCTTACTTACTCACTCTTGATGGTATCAATCAGCTTCTTAGGGTCAACAGTTAATCTACAGCTTGGCGGCCTTTCCCCACCTGTGCATCTGTGCTTATTCCCTGCAGAGGGAGTAGAGATGGGCCTTCTTACCCTTCGGTAGAGCGTCCTCTGGGATAGAACCACGAACAGGAGCACTACCTCGATCTCGGCGTTCTGGCAATTGTTATTGCGATTGGTCAGGAGTTTGAGGATGAGGAGAGGCAGAGGTGGTGAAGTGCCAAACGTTACATTCCTCCTCGCTTCGCCCAAGGTTTATTCCCCAGTCCCTTTACTCCTTCAGCCGCCTTTTCGTCAAAAAGGGTCTTTTTGACACCCAGTGCCTACTAGCTACTAGCCAGTAAATGTTCGATGAGTGAATGGTTGGATGATTGGTTAGCTATAGGTGACCAGCCTTTCTCACTTAAATGTAACGCCGGCGAGCATTTGTCTGTTCTTGGAATCCCCGTGGATGTCAGTGAAACTCGTCTGAAGTGGAAGGCGAGGAACCTGGTGATAAAGTAATGGCCTCCCCTGGCATTTTACTTTTGACAGAGGACCCTTCTTAAGGTTTATTAAATTTTTGCCTAGAAACGTTTTCAAAGTTTTGTTTTTTTTTTAAATTGAATACAAAGTGCCTGAGATACATTGAATTTTGCTTTGGAAGAACACCGTGTGTTCTTGCAACATGTGGCAGCAGCCTGTGCTTCGCCTTCCCGTTGTCGTGTGCTGTGACCGTGGTTTTCCTGCGCACTCTTGCATGTTGGCGGAGGACTTGTCGGCGGTGGCTGATGCACGCTTTCTTTCTCCCCGCTCACTTATCCTTTGTTGGCGACTAGGAGGTAAATTATGTAGACGTTCAGAACATACTTCTTCAGTACTCACGTTAAAATCCTAGCATAGTTTCATTTTGGGAAGAGTGGGAGATTCATCTTTGGAGTGTTACCAGCTGTGGACACCACTTTTCTGCATCCGATGGTAATAAGATCAGAAGGTGAGACATTTCTGGTTAGTAAGCAAACTCTCAGTATAGTCTCCTTCAGCGTTGAGCTGATGGGACTCCTTGTTGGAGGCACACTTCCTGCCAGGAAGCGGCTTCACTGGTGGTACGGGGTAGAATCCAGGTGGATTTGCAGTATGACAACCCCCCCCCCCCCCTTTTCTGGATACTTACTAACATTTCCATAGAGCAGAGTGGAGATGGAACACGGTTGAGTTTTTGTGTGTCTCTCAGAAGTGTAACATAACTGTGTTTCGTTGAGAGTTAGAAGCCATCAGGAATTGACCGATTCAGAAATTCTGGTGTAGTAAGATGCATTACTGTCCAACTGAGCTGGATCAATGTCAGCAGTCTTAGAGTTTTTAAAAAATAATGCAAGGTGAGGATTATTCCTTAAATAAAATTTGAAAGTTCTGGCACCAAGCTTTATATATTCAAGTTGATTTATCATCTGAGGGGAAAGTTGGATGCCTTAGTTTTTGCATTTGAATGAGAATGTTGAATTAAAAAATTTCGAAGATTTCTTTCTAGGTATAAAATTACGTGGTTCTCTGACATGGTAGCAGAAAGGGGGAGATAAAAAGAATGCTGGAACCGGATCTATCCTATTATTTATTTCTTTATTAAAAAAAATTTTTTTTAATGTTTATTTATTTTTGAGACAGAGAGAGACAGAGCGTAAGTGGGGGAGGGGCAGAGAGAGAGGGAGACACAGAATCTGAAACAGGCTCCAGGCTCTGAGCTGTCGGCACAGAGCCCGATGCAGGGCTCGAACTCATGAACCGGGAGATCATGACCTGAGCCGAAGTCGGACGCTTAACCGACTGAGCCACCCAGGCGCCCCAAGATCTATCCTATTTTAATCATTGTATGATGCATAATCAAGTGACTTAGGAAAATGATTTCAGTGGATGAAACACTAAAATTAGAATGTAATAGAGGAGAATATTCTAAATTTTACTGAGTGTGGTTAGAAAACTGAATTACTGGAAAATTATTTCTGAATAGGAATTTTGTGACATACATTTTTTGTTGTTTCCAAAGGTGAGAGGACTACATCTATTTTTGTACTGTGCTGGATTCTGGAATTTTAAGAATGAAAATGAGGAAAATTCACTTGGTATTGCCTATATACAGTTTTATTTTGCTTAATCAGGACAAGTTTTTCATTTAAAACTTGATTTGTTGGACGAATATCAAAACTACCTTCAGGTTTTCCAGAGCCTGATTTCAGAGATTTCTGTAAAGTGCTTAGAAATGCCAGGATACTATTTGACATGCTGAATAATAGTACTAATGAAACGATGCTGGTGACATCCAAGCATTAAAAAAATTCTTTTTCCGTTTTTTTTCTTTCCCAGATTTAAACCATCAGCACAAACTGAGCAGTAAGCACTTTATTACAGAATTTCTTTCCCATAATTGATCACTTGACTTTAGGAAACTGGTTCTTAAGAAATTAGGAAACTAATTTCGTGTTAGTAACAAGAGATATTTCTTGATGCTTGATGCTAACATTTACTATAGTAAAAGAACATCTAAAGAAAACAAAAACAACATTTTCCTTTGAATATTTTGTTTTCCAACATATTTATATCTGAGAATCTTGGTGTTTGCAGGCAAATACTGGTAAAGTTAGAGCAGGAATCTTTAAAAAAAATTTTTTTTAATGTTTTTATTTATTTTTGAGAAAGAGAGAGAGAATGAGACTGAGCAAGAGCAGGGGAGGGGCAGAGAGAGAGGGAGACACAGAATCCGAAACAGGCTCCAGGCTCTGAGCTGTCAGCACAGAGCCCGACGCGGGGCTCGAACTCACGGACCGTGAGATCATGACCTGAGCCGAAGTCGGACGCTTCACCGACGGAGCCACCCAGGCACCCCCATGAGCAGGAATGTTTAAAAAAGGATGTCAGCTAATTAATAACCTTTTGAAATTTAAAGCATCAGTTTTTTACATTGAGCATATAAAATGAACAAATTGGACAGGTTTAAAACATTTTTTTATTTAAAAAAATTTTTAAGTTTATTTATTTATTTTGAGAAAGAAAGAGAGTGGGCATGAGTGGGGTAGGGACAGAGAGAGAAGGAGAGAGAATTCCAAGTAGGTTCTGCACTGTCAATGCAGAGCCTGACACGGGACTTGAACTCACAAATGGTGAGATCATGACTTGAGCCGAGATCAAGAATTGGACGCTTGACTGACTGAGCCACCCAGGCACCCCTGAACAGGTTTTTTTTTTTTTAAAAATCAAGATATATGGTTGCTAGAGAAGTTATTTTTTTTAAATGTTGAGCGAAGTAAGTTGTGTTTCCCAGTTGTTACTAGAGTACAGCCTTTCTCATGCCTTTTTTTTTTTTTTTTTTTTTTTTGTACTAATGCAACTTACCATTAAGAAAATGCTGTAGAACAGCTATTTGTCTTCAGGTATGAAATTCCTGTGCCCAAACCACTGTCTGTTAAGGTGAAGCCAAGTTGTGGTTAGTAAATGGGCTTTTTGTTTTTGAGATGCCATAGGTTAAAGTTGCACATTTCTTATACCACTGAGGGTAAAAATACTATAAATATTAATGAACTGCCTCTCCTCTGGACATAGGTTTCTTGATAGCATTAAAAACCCATCCTGAAAATTTGTGTTTTATTTATAGTCCATCTCTGTGGTAAAGGGAGCCTGGTGTCTTCTGTGAGGACTAAAGAAAATAATCTAGGATGATAATAGCAGTTCCCACTGCTATTTTGATAGCATATCACTATGCCGGTAGAGAGAGAAACACATACAATGCACACATGCACACACATACTTGTGCACAGATACATCTACACACAAGCACACGCACTCATTTTCAGTGCCGAGTTACCCAGTTGTCGTACCCACCCTGTCTGGTTTTGTTGGAAGCCGGGTGAGCTGTTGGCCTCCTTCAAGATAATACTGTTGTATCCTAGATGATTGTTTTTGCAGGGCCTGAATTTTTCTCTCACACAAGGACACCCTGCTGGTAGAGCCGGCGGGGGGGGGGGGGTGGTGTTTAAGTTTATTTATTTTGAGAGCGAGAGGAGGAGCGCATAAGTGAGGGAGGAGCAGAGAGAGGGGGAGAGAAAGAATCCCAAGCAGGCTCCACGCTGTCAGCACAGAGCCTGACGCAGGGCTCAGCCTCATGAACCATGAGATCATGACCTGAGCCGAAATCAAGAGTTGGAAGCTTAACCCCACTGAGCCACCCAGGTGCCCCTGGCAGTGCCTTTCTATATACAGTTGAATCAGTAAAGGTTTCTTTCTAGTCAGTGGCCCTAGTTGGAAGCTTATACAAAGGGTACGTTTCATGTCATTATACATCGTTTAAATATGTGATTCAGCTGGTAAATGGGAAAACAAAAACCAAAAAACTCTGCTCTTTTATTATATGGTTAAGAGGTTTGTAAAAACAGGATCAGTCAAAGAATAATTTTTCCATTCTTAAAAATGTCCTTGTGAGCATATAATAATATTACCTAATTATTGACAATAGGTAAGAACACCATAGCAAACAAGAAAGCGGTTGAAATTACATCATACAGAAGGAGGAGTAAGTCTTCATTTCTTTGCATTTGCTATCCGTAAGGACACTTGTAGGCAGAAAGTGTGGGGAACCATTAGTAATTTAATTTTTTAGCAAACTCCTGAGTTTAAGTTCATGTAAGTAGTCTTAAGATCTGAATCCAGAATTCAGTGACAAGCTGATTTCAGTTAACTGGACACTTCTTGCGGCTTTGTGGAACGGCTCAGAAATATCTCTTGGCTTAAAACAAAAATGAGTATTTTAACCTGTCTTGCTACTGCTGCTCATAGTTCCCATAAATTGGACATGAAACACTTTAGCTCAATGATAGTATTTCTTGAGATACTTGTTTTCTGCTGTTTTCCTTATAGCTTTTGAGGAACTTGAAAAAGCCTTGAGTACAGCCCAAAAAACAGAAGAAGCACGGAGAAAAATGAAGACGGAAATGGATGAACAAATAAAAGCTATTGAAAAAGCAAGGGAGGAGGAACGCACCATTCTACAGAACGAATTAAGTCGGGTGAAGCAGGAGGTTGTTGATGTGATGAAAGTAAGAATCATTCTAGATTGAAACAGGCTACGGCAATTTTGAAACTTAAAGTCTTATGCTTTTCCTACAATTTTTGACTGTAAAGAAGAATTAATTTATGTTTTAGACCTTGACCATTTTGTGAGTTCAGGATATAGGAAAAAAATCACTTTGATAGAGAAAAGAATTTATATCATTGTGGATATACTTTCCAGAGGTAGTCTCTGCATATACTTTCTCTTTGCTGTTTTATAATCTCTTTTAAATTTTTTAACACAAAAGATAGTATGTTATATATACTGTTCTGTGTGTGTGTGTGTGTGTGTGTGTGTATGTGTATGTATATGTATATGTATATGTATATGTGTATGTATATGTATATGTATATATATATATACATACCGCTTAATGTGTTCCATATCGTTGACAATTGGTAATGATGCCACATTTGAGGTTTTGGTTTTTGTTATGCTGCATTTGTTTTAAAGACTGCTCAGGATTTCACCGTATGAATGTTTCATAATTTAATCCGTCTTCTGATTTTTTCATTTTCTGTTTTTTTTCATTTTCTGCTGTTGCAGTTGGTGAATATCCTTATCGTATTTGCTCACATGTATGTTTCTTTAGGATAGTTTCCTAGAAGTGGAATATTAGGCAGAGATTATGTGTATTTTCAATTATTGCATAGTTGCTACAAGCTCTGTAGAGGACACTTTATACTCTTCAAGTGATGCATTACCTCACAAGGATGGTGTTGCTTTTTTTTTATCTTTCCAAGATGAAGAGTTAAAAGAAAATGACATTGTAGTTTTAATGTGTTTATCTTTTTATCAGCATGATTAACATTTTTTATTTTGAGAGAGCAGGCATGCACACATGTGCAAGTGGTGGAGGGTCAGAGAGAGAGGGAGAGAGAATCCCAAGCAGGCTTCTCACTGTCAGTGTGGAGCCTGGTGCAGGGCTCGAACTCATGAATTGTGAGATCATGACCTGAGTCAAAATCAAGAGTCAGACGCTTCAGCACAGAGCCTGGCGGCTCTGTGCTCAACTGACTGAGCCACCCAGGCACCCCTGATAAACATGTTTTTATATATTTAAAAGGAATTGGTAGTTTTTTCTCTTTGAGTTGCTTGGTCAACTCTTTAACTCATTTTCCTTTTGGACAGTTGGTCTTACTGATTTGTGTAAGTTTTTTACGTATACTAGGAATTAGTTCTTTGACTATACAGTGCATTTATCCAAATAATTTTTTTCTCTCTCTCATTTTAATTGACTTTGTTTATCACTTATTTTTGCTTTCGGATCGGTCTTTTGTTGTTTTGTTGGCCATGTAGAGATTTTTCTATTTGGATTTTTGTTCTGCTTTTAAAAATACATTCTCACTGACATCATTTAAAAATTCTACTTTTTTTATGGCACGTATATGCTTTCATTTTTTATTGTTAAATCTTCAATCGAATTGGAATTTATTTGGTGTAAGGAGTGAGGTAGGGATCCAACTTTAATTCGTTTCCAGGTGACTATAATCCATGTTTTCCCTTTTGACATGACGTACTACTTTATTTCATCCTAAATTGTTGTGCTACATATTGGTCTCTTTCCTGAATTCTCTGTGCTATTCCATTGCTTTTCCTGACTATATGCCAGTATTACACTGTTATAATTACTCTGGTTTTATAATATGTTCTATTATTTGGTAGCCTCCCCTTATTATGCTTATTTTTCAGAAGAGTGCTGGCTATTCTTGCGTGTTTATTTTGTCCACCGGACCCCTCCACCCCCATTCTGTTGGTAGTTTTGTTCCGTTACATTAAATTTTTAGATTTATTCAGGGAGGTTTGACCTTTTTGCAAGATTAAGTCTTCCTCTCCCAGAAAGAACAAGGCCAGTACTTTCTAATAAATAGCGTATTTACCGGAAAGCTAGATTGGTGCAGCCAGGGCAACTTGACCTCAGTGGAGTGCCCTCTCTGAGAGCATCTTCACTCCCCTCTCCTGCACTTCCCCATTGCAATTGGTGGGGAATATCCCTGCAAGATGTGGAAATGGCGCTTCAACCCTGTAAGAATGACTCCTGCAGCAACAGCTGTCCTTGTCTCAAATGAGTGATACACTCTGTAGGCTTTTCTTTTTAACTATTGAGACTTTGGTCACTTTTGATTTCTGTGGGAAATACGTTTTGATTTTTCCTCTTACACTGTTGTCTTGATGATTAAATTGTAATAAAGGGTTACTTAGTTGTAGAATACATATTTTGGGAGTTTCACTTTAACTATTTGGCTGACCTTCAGAAACACTCAGAACAAATTGCTAAACTGCAGAAGCTTCATGAAAAGGAGTTGGCCAGAAAAGAGCAGGAACTGACCAAGAAGTTTCAGACCCAAGAAAGGCAATTTCAGGAGCAAATGAAAATAGCTCTCGTAAGTACCCATTTTGTTTTTGTTATAGGTAAACTTTGTAGCTTTATAGAGTTCTCTCCTCACCCCAACTTCCAGCTTGAAGTCAGACTACTGGCGGCCTTGACCTTTGAGTGCGTAGAGAGGATAGGATGTCGGCAGGAAAGAGGCTGTCACAGCTTGTTAACTTGGCATTGTGTGAAAATTGTATTAACCAACAAGCTTTCATTAGCCAGTTTGTTTGTGTATCATCCCTCTTACCCTGGGGTAGGGTAGGCTGTGATGGTGGAGAAGTAAAGGGGACGGTCGGCTAATTGAAGCTGTGAACCAGGGACTGTGTAACTTAGGAAGAATGTCTAAAGACTCACCAGATTGAGTGTACCAGAGTTCAAAGCTCAGAAAGTTTTGTCTGAAATGCATTCTATTTTTATTTTATTTTAAGTTTATTTATTTATTTTGAGAGAGCGCGCACTGTGCATGCGCATGCACGGGAAGGACAGAGGGAGGGAGAGAGAGAATTCCAAGCAGACTCCGCACTGTTAGCGGGGCTTGTCTCATAAACTGTGAGATCGTGACCTGAGCTGAGATCAGGAGTCTGATGCTTAACCAACTGAGCTACCCAAGTGTCCCATGAAATGCATTTTAAAGGAGAAAAAATGAAAATGACCCAAGTAGTTTTCATTTTAAGTAGAGTGGTTTCAGTAGTAATTTTCAATACATATGATTTTTATTAAAAAAATAAAATAAGAAACCACTGACCAAACTAACCAAAATAATATCCAGAAAAACAAAGATTAGGTTTTTGGGAATAGTATAATTTGAAGGTTTATAACGATTTTTTTTTTCAAATTGTGAAAAGCCTTTTATATAAGTTACCATAAGAAGTATTAATGCCAAAAATGTACTTAATTGTCTTTATATGAAATTAGTATCCATTAGACAGTGTGTATAATTTAAAAACACTTTTATTTTAAAAAAAAAAAATTTTTTTAATGTTTATTTTATTTTTGAGACAGGGAGAGACAGAGCATGAACAGGGGAGGGTCAGAGAGAGGGAGACACAGAATCGGAAGCAGGCTCCAGGCTCTGAGCTGTCAGCACAGAGCCTGACGCGGGGCTCGAACTCTCGGACTGCGAGATCATGACCTGAGCCGAAGTCGGACGCTCAACCGACTGAGCCACCCAGGCGCCCCTAAAAACACTTTCAGTGCAGAAGGAAGAGAAATAATATTTGTAATTTTAGTCTTCTTGCTTTCACACATTTGTGTTTTTTCACTCTCATTTGGATCTGGGGCTCTGAGAATTTCCAGCAGCAGTTATTTTTGAACTGAGTCAGGGAGTTCTCTGATCTCTGGGGCAAACAGGCACATGGATTTACAGTTTTGTTGGCTGAGGTTAGGGGTTTGCTCTACATTCATGAAAAGAACACGGAATGGGCACATACTTGTATTCTTTCTTGGTCCAGAGAGGATCAACCAATCTATCTATTTAATTAATTATATTATTGCTGTTGTTGTTGTTGTTAAGTACACTCTGTCCCCAATGTGGGGCTCGAACTCATGACCCCAAGATCAAGAGTCGCATGCTCTACTGACTGAGCCAGCCAGATGCTCTTAGTCCAGAAAGGATTTAAGGTAGTTTACAAGAATGCTTAGACTATAATAGGACAGCATAAATTTAAAATAGGGGCATGAAAATTAAGAACAAAGTGGGCATAAATGAAGCCAGGAATTGTTCTAAAAATTCCTGTCATAAAGATCTGTGTGTTTTCATGCTGGAGTAATTGGCCTTTGGGGACGCTGAGACTTGAACATTGGCCTTGTTAAAAACTGCGTTCCAGGGGCGCCTGGGTGGCTCAGTCGGTTAAGCGGCCGACTTCGGCTCAGGTCATGATCTCGCGGTCCGTGAGTTCGAGCCCCGTGTCGGGCTCTGTGCTGACAGCTCAGAGCCTGGAGCCTGTTTCGGATTCTGTGTCTCCCTCACTCTGACCCTCCCCCGTTCATGCTCTGTCTCTCTCTGTCTCAAAAATAAATAAATGTTAAAAAAAAAAAATTAAAAAAAACCAAAACTGTGTTCCAGAACTGATATACTCAGATATAGTCTGAGTAGAGAGAGCAGGATGCAGATACATGTGAAGCACACACGCGCGCATGCACACACACACACGCGGGCGCGTTTCCTGCCTTCCACTCCCCTTTCTACCTAGTTCTTCAAAGAAGTTAGCTTTGTGTTGCTAGCCAAAGTTCAACAGGCTACTAAAATGTTCTCTTACTATTATTTTTTTGTGAAGTTTATTTATTTATTTTGAGAGAGAAAGAGAGAACAAGTCAGGGAGGGGCAGAGAGAGAAGGAGAGAGAGAGAATCTCAAGCAGGCTCCGTGCTGTCCATGCAGAGGAGGACAGGGGGGTTCAAACTCATTCACTCGGAGATGATGACCTGAGCCGAAACCAAGAGTCGGATGCTCAACTGACCGAGCTACCCAGGCGCCCCTCCTCTTATTTTTATGGGCATAGAGAGATGCATTTAAAATGTAGTTTACATTAGACAGTATAGTATGTTTAAAATGTTAAAAAAAACTTTATAGATTTTTTTAAAGTTTATGTATTTATTTTGAGAGAGGGAGAGAGAGAGGGAGAGAGAGGATATGAGCAGGGAAGGGACAGAGGGAGAGGGAGAGAGAATCCCAAGTTGGCTCTGCAGAGCCTGATGTGGGGATTGAACTCACAAACCATGAGATCATGACCTGAGCCGAAATCAAGAGTCAGACACTTACTATTGAGCCACCTGGGCACCCCTTAAGTGATGTTTTGAAATTGATTAGAAACTAATAGTTTCTTATCAGTCTGCTTGTAATATGGCACAGCATCTTTCCTTAAAGCAATGTTTCACCAGAGTGTAGTGAACTGAAAATATTGCTGCTGGCAACATGATCCCTATGCAGTAGGTATGGATAAAGTATTCTTCAGTGGAATCCAAAGCCACTAAATGTTGAAAGTGCTGTCTAGAGCTTTTCTTTTCCAAACAGTAAACACTTTTTAATAGAAATGTCGATATGTAATAAGGACAAAGAAGAAGCTTTTCAGGATTGATGGGGTGGGTAGAACAGCTCACGTAGGCTCTTACAGGTGCTTCCTTGATCTAATCCATTATTCACATGTAATCTTCTGATTTTGATTCGGTTTTCTACCTAGGGTTCCCTAATGAGGTGTTTCTCACAAATTATATAAGCCCACAACCTAGTTCCTCGGCCTGGAGTTGAAATAACCAAACTCTGGAGTACAGAGAAGAGGTAGTGACACTTTCGTGACCCTTCACATCGAGCCGTGTTTTGCAAAACCTTTTAAGTAGTGGAAAAATAGCAGACGTAGTGGGGTTACTGGAACAAAATTTTTCCTATCAATAGTAATTGTGGCAAATGTGGGCCAGACCACACTGGAAAAGCCACAGTGCTTTGTTTCTGCAGACTAGGGCACAGGAAGAGAGAGGTGATGATATTGCCTACCTCACGGGGCTGGTGTGCAGATCAAATGAAACACGTGGTTCCTGTGGAAGTGCCTTGGGAATGCTGAAGATTTATGTGGGTCTAAGGTGGTATTGTTTTTGGCACAGGAAAAAAGTCAATCAGAATATCTGAAGATCACCCAAGAAAAAGAACAGCAAGAATCTTTGGCCCTGGAAGAGTTAGAACTGCAGAAGAAAGCAATCCTCACGGAGAGTGAAAATAAACTTCGGGACCTTCAACAAGAAGCAGAGACTTATAGAACTGTAAGTCTAAGTAATGTTCCGGTTCCAGAGTTGTGGAATTATCTGCAGGGGGAGACTGTTGTTATCCCTCCAATCAGTATGGAGTTGTCGAGAGCTTTTGTTTTACTGGGTGAGATTCACATGTACGTGCACCTCATTTTTAGGTAATCAGAGCTTTTCCTGGGAGTGGTTTTAGTGTTCGCTGCGTGCTGCTGCTGACTCTGCCTTTAACTGGCTGCGTCTGGCCGTGTTTCTGTCAGCCACTCACTCTGATTCTCTGCACTCAGGCTCCGTGGCATCTCTGTTCCGTTGCTTACTTGCCCTTGACCTTTAGGAAGTCGCCTCACTTTGCAGGCAGCACTTGCTCTGGCACCTTCCTGCCGTGCTGTGTCCATCTCCTGATGTGTCCTGGACCTAATTCATTCTCTGTTTATATCACAGTATAGGCACCCCAGTGCCCTGCTTTTAAAACATTTAAGTTCTGGGGGTGCCTGGGTGGCTCAGTTGGTTAAGTGTCCGACTTTGCTCAGGTCGTGATCGTGCAGTTCGTGGGTTTGAGCCCTGCTTCGGGCTCTGCACTGACAGCACTGAGCTTGCTTGGGATTCCCTCCACCTGTCCCACCCCTCCTCTGCTTGCTCCCTCTCTGTATCTCAAAATAAACAAACATTTGGGGCACCTGGGTGGCTCAGTAGGTTACGCGTCCGACTTCCGCTCAGGTCCTGATGTCGCGAGGTTCGTGGGTTCGAGCCCCGCATCAGGCTCTGTGCTGACAGCTCAGAGCCTGGAGCCTGCTTCAGGTTCTGTGTCTCCCGGTCTCTGCCCCTTCCCCAGCTCGCGCGCTCTCTCTCTCTCTCTCTCAAAAATAAATAAACATTAAAAAAATTAAAAAAACCAAACAATCATAGTCCATGCCTGGATGGTTGGACTGTGGAATATTTATTTATAAAACATTTAAGTTTTCCCTGGTTTTCCCATGTTAAACATAGTCCTATAGTCAATAAATTTATAGATATGTCCCCGGACACACATTTTTAAGGCCCTCTGGCTCTTCCCACGGTAGTATATAAAATGTATGACCTGTTTTAAATAAACTGACACGTTATTTAGATTTTTTGCTTTGGTTTAGACAGTGAAAGAGTCACACTTTTTTCCCATAGTTCTAAACTGTGCTTTAATTTCCCATTTCCAACATTGATGTAAGGTGGCATGGTAGAAGGGAATTGATAGGAGGCCTAGATTTTTCCACTTGCTAGCTTTGTAAATTAATTATACCTTAATATCTTCACCTGTCACATTGGAGACTTGGATGTGGTAATTCCTTAGGACCTTTCCAGCTGTGACATTGCATGGCTCTGTCTTAGCTCTTTTTCCTTTAGAATCAAGATTGATATTCCCATGAGCTAAGAGTTATCTTCAGTAAAATTTGTATAAGTTCCTTCTTTTTGCAAAACATCTTCTAAATAATCATTTTTGAGGTGGAAAAACCAGATACATTATTTATTTTCCAAAATTAAATTATGAAAGTAATAGAATACTGATGTAGGCCTTAAGAAAACACATGGAAAAAAATTTCCTACCAAAAGTCACTGTTATCTTCTTTATGATTTACTCCTTTTTGACTATCCATTCAGAATATTCTTGAAAATATAGGTGGTTGAAGTAATTACCCAGGGAGGTAGAAAGAATTTGGAACCTTAAGTTGTATTAAAATAGAAAATCTTTTCTTTGTTACATGATTCCTTTAGGAATTGGGCACAGATTATTTGTGCTTTCTAGTGTTTGGCATGATACGTAGAGTTATTTTTCTAAGTTTTAATCTTTAAACAGGTGTAGACATTATGTCATGTGTATCATTGCTAATAAATAAGTCTGTACTTTAATAAAAATACATCTGTTTTTATTAACAGAGAATTCTTGAATTGGAAAGTTCTTTGGAAAAAAGCTTGCAAGAAAGCAAAAATCAATCAGAAGATTTAGCTATCCATTTGGAAGCTGAAAAAAATAAGCACAATAAAGAAATGACAATCATGGTTGAAAAACACAAGACAGAATTGGAGAGCCTGCGGCATCAGCAGGATACTCTTTGGACTGAAAAACTCCAAGTCTTAAAGCAACAGCATCAGGCCGAAATGGAAAAAGTTAGAGAAAAGCATGAACAAGAGAAAGAAACATTGTTGAAAGACAAAGAGAGTCTCTTCCAGGCCCACATAGAAGAGATGAATGAAAAGACTTTAGAAAAGCTTGATGTGAAGCAAACAGAACTGGAATCACTGTCTTCTGAACTGGCGGAAGTATTAAAAGCCCGTGACAAGCTAGAAGAGGAGCTTTCTGTACTAAAGGATCAAGCAGATAGAATAAAGCAGGAACTAGAGGCCAAGCTGGATGAACAGAAAAGTCATCACGAGCAGCAAGTCAACAGCATCATTAAAGAACAAGAGAGGTCTGTCCAGAGAACCGAGAAGGCATTAAAAGATGAAATTAATCAGCTGGGGCTTCTTCTGAAGGAAAAGGACAGGCATCTGAACGAGCATCAGGCTCGTGTGGAGAACTTGGAGGCAGATATTAAGAGGTCCGAAGAGGAACTCCAGCAGGCATCGGCTAAGCTGGCTCTTTTTCAGTCACAGCAGAGTACCACGCACGAGCAGGCTGCAGCGTCCGAGGCGCGCTTGGCTCAGCTGCGGGAGGAGTTGTTGGCCTTGGAAACGGAAAGAACTCTCCTCGCTAAACAGGTAGCCGAAGTTGAAGCGCAGAAGAATGATGTTTGCTCCGAGTTAGACGCTCACAAAGTCCAGGTGCGGGACTTAACGCAGCAACTTGAAAAGCAGAAAAGTGAAATGGAGGAAAAAGTGCAATCTTTAACCCAACTGTATGAGGCCCAGCTTAGAGATACTAACACAGAACAGGCTCAGACAAAGCAAATCTTGATAGAAAAGGAAAATGTAATTTTACAAATGAGAGAAGGGCAGAGCCAAGAAATCGAAACTCTCAAACAGAAATTATCAGCCAAGGAGGACGATATTAGTATTTTACATGAGGAATACGAAACCAAATTTAAAAATCAAGAAAAGAAGATGGAAAAAATTAAGCAGAAAGCAAAGGAGATGCAAGAAACGTTAAAGAAGAAATTGCTGGATCAGGAAGCCAAACTTAAAAAAGAGCTTGAAAATACCGTTCTAGAGCTGAGTCAGAAAGAAGAACAGTTCAATGCCAAAATTTTGGAAATGGCACAGGCAAACTCCGCTGGAATCAGCGATGCAGTGTCGAGACTGGAAGCAAACCAAAAGGAGCAAATAGAAAGTCTCACCGAGGTACATAGACGAGAACTCAGTGATGTGGTATCCGTCTGGGAAAAGAAACTTAACCAGCAAGCGGAAGAACTTCAGGAAAAACATGAAGTCCAATTACAGGAAAAAGAACAAGAGGTAGCAGAACTGAGGCAAAGGGTCCTCCGATCCGGGTGTGAAAAAGAAGAGGCGAGCAAGGAACTGGTGTGGCTGAAGGAAGAAGGCGCTAGGCAGGACACGGTATTAAAGGAACTACAGGAACAGCTGCACCGGAAGTCTGCTCACATGGATGCTCTCTCACAAAATGAAGCTAAGCTAAGGGCACAACTTGAAAAGCTGGAGGATGACTTGACTCGTTCTCTGAAGGAAAATACTTCTCTTCAAGAGCGTATAGTTGAGCTGGAGAAACTGGCAGAGAAAGAGAAGCGGAAGGTTTCTGAGTTGACTGACAAGTTGAGAGCCACGGATGAGGAATTCCAGAGTCTGAAGTCTTTGCATGAAAGAAGTGAGAAAAGCCTAGAAGACAAAAGCTTGGAATTCAGGAAACTGTCTCAGGAAGTAGCAGTTCAGCTGGATATTTACTCTAGGAAAACCGAAGCCTTGTTACAAGCTAAAACAGATGAGCTGATCAACCATAGTAGCAGTAAAATGAATGCCATTCTCTCTAGAATTTCCCACTGTCAACACCACACAACAAAAGTGAAGGAGGCACTACTGATTAAAACTTGCAAGGCTTCTGAGTTAGAAGCGCAGCTTAGACAGCTAACAGAAGAGCAGAATGCACTAAATAGTTCTTTTCAACAAGCTACCCATCAATTAGAAGAAAAAGAAAGTCAAATTAAGAGCATGAAGGCTGACATTGAAGGTCTTGTAATGGAAAAAGAAGCCTTGCAGAAGGAAGGAGGCAGTCAGCAGCAGGCTGCCTCTGAAAAGGAGTCTTGTATCACGCAGTTGAAGAAAGAGTTATCTGAAAACATCAATGCTGTCACCCTGATGAGAGAAGAGCTCAGGGAAAAGAAATCTGAGATCGGCAGTCTTAGCAAACAGCTGATTGATCTGAACACTCAGCTTCAGAACAGCATCAGCGCAACGGAAAAAGAAGCGGCCGTTGCGTCACTGAGGAAGCAATACGATGAACAGCAACGTGACTTGCTGGACCAGGTGCAAAACTTATCCTTGAACGCTGAAACTCTGAGTAAGGAGAAAACCTCTGCTCTCGCACAGGTAGATCACTTGTCTGGCAAACTGTCCGAGTGGAAGAAGAGAGCACAGTCAAAATTCATACAGTATCAAAATACTATCAAAGAACTGCAGATGCAGCTTGAGTCAAAAGCGAGGGAAGCCAGCGACGCGGCTGAGCAGGTAAACTTATCGAAGGCGGACCTTGATCAGCAGAACGGAAGGTTTGGATGTTCCAAGGGCGAAATGGAAGGTAAGAGCAAGCTGGAGCAAGAGGCGCGTAATTTAGAGAGCGAGTTAGAAACCCAGAAGGCGAGAGTTGCGGAGTTAGGGGAGCATCTGGCTCGGAAGACAGCTGAAACTGAGTCCCTGAATGAAGCTCTTAACAAACACTATCGGCAAAAGGACGCCGAACGGGAAGAGATGCTTCGTGAGCTTCAGCACATTCAAGAGTCAGGAGAAGAAAAGGACAGCAGGGTTCAAGAAGCTGAAGAAAAAGTCTTGCGACTCGAAAGGCAAGTGTCTTCTCTGACATCCGCACTTGAAACCAAGGAGAAAGAATTGGAACACGCAAATGCAAGGGTCAAGGGCCGAGAAGAGGAGCTGAGGGCCCTGGAAGACAGGCTTGAGCTGGAGGGTGCCGCGAAACTGGCAGAACTGAAGAAAAAAGCCGAGCAAAAAATTGCTGCCATCAAGAAGCAGTTGTTGTCTCAAATGGAGGAGAAAGAGCAGCAATATAAGAAAGATGCAGAAGGCCATCTGGGGGAGCTAAACGCAAAGCTTCAGGAGAGAGAGCGAGAAATTCAGGCCTTGGAAGCAAAACTTAAATCGGTGGAAGGTTCACCACGGTCAGAAGCACCGGTTGTACCCAGGTCAGCAAAAACCGCGGCAGCCTGGACTGAGCACGAAGAAGCAGATCTCCGAGGCTGTCTGCAGGAGGGACGTGAAGAGAAGATCAGCGCTTTACAAAGAAGTCTAATGGAAAGAGAAGAGCTGTTGCAGAGGCCAGAGCAGGAAAAAGAAGAGACGGTTTCTTCTCCTTCTGAAATGCAGTGCAGCTACCGGGAGCTCCTAATCAAGCTAGAACACGCCGACGCAAAGCAGCGTGAGGACCAGGTTGTGATACGTCGTCTTCAAGAAGAACTTGAAGAGAAAAGCAAGAGATGTTCCTTGATAGCATCCCAGCACGTGGAGGAAGACGGGGGTAAAAATAACATAGGGGCGAAGCAACACTGGGAAAACGTGGTTGATGACGTCCAGAAGGTTCTCCGGGAGAAGGAACTGACCTGTCAGATCTTGGAGCAAAAGATAACAGAGCTGGATTCCTGCTTAGCAAGAGAGAGGGAAGGGCATAGGCTGGAAATGGAAGACTTGACCTCAAAACTTGAAAAATTGCAGGCTTTACAACAGCAGATGGAGGGAGAAGCTAAACCCACAGACGCTTGGGGAGGAAGTGCTGCAGAAAAGCCCAAGTCGTGTGTCGTGCAACCCACGTCGCCTGCTGACATGGAGGCCCAGCACAATGACCTGGAATTTCAGTTAGCAGGGGCAGAGCAGGAGAAGGAGAAGCTGGGCAAGGAGATCGTCAGGTTGCAGAAAGATCTTCGAATGTTGCGGAAGGAGCATCAGCAAGAATTGGATATCGTGAAGAGAGAATATGAACAAGAAATGGAAGAGAAAATCAAGTGAGTTTTTCAGCATGAATGTTTATGACAGTCCTCCTTAACTCACTCCCTTTTATCGTGCCAAATACACTTAAATTTCACCAACGCAAACTATGAAACATAAATCGAGTAGGTTAAATGCTGAGGAGAAATAAAAACAATTTAAGGCAAGAGGCGGTGTTATTTCATGTCCGTTTAAAGGGGGAAAACCATTTTTTGCCTGGAAGATTATGCTTATTAGGTATATATCCCAGTAAATACTCTTCTCATTTTATTTTTAGTATTTGCATTATTATATAACATAGATGTGTATGATGAAAATTTTGTTTTTGATATTTTTAATGTTTGTTTATTTTTGAGAAAGAGAGACAGAGCGCGAGCCGGGGAGGGGAAGAGAGAGAGGGAGACACGGAATCCGAGGCAGGCTCCAGGCTCTGAGCTGTCAGCACAGAGCCCGAGGCGGGGCTCGAACCCATCAACCGCAAGATCATGACCTGAGCCGAAGTCGGACGCTTACCCTTACCCGGCTAAGCCACCCAGGCGCCCCAGTGTGTGATGAAAGTTTTAAGTGGAAAAGAAAAATTCTTAAATCCCCAGGACATTGTCTAGAGATAATCCTAGTTTACGTATCCTCCCAGGAGTTTTCTGTTTCTGGACGTGCGTGCATGCACACACACACACACACACACACACACGCATATGCGCCCTTAAACCTGTTTTTATACTAGTGAGATCTTGTTATGTGCACCATCCTGAAGATTAGGTGACTCTTTACAGCTTGTTTTGTTTGACAGCTGTTAGCTCTTTATATTTTTGTTACGCAGACAGGAGCAGGAAGATCTCGAGTTGAAGCACAGTTCTACGCTAAAACAGCTGATGAGGGAGTTCCACACGCAGCTGGCCCAAAAGGAACAGGAGCTGGAAATGACCATAAAAGAAACCATTGGTAAGTCCTATTTTAGAGTCAGTAAAGAACAAGTCAGAATCAGCAGAGACGATTTATAATTTAAACTCACTGTTTTCACACTGTGCTAAGTGCCTGAAGTAATTAAACTGGAGAAAAAAAGTGATTCCTACCCAAGAAAGTTCTCTAACGGGAACGTGAGCCGCCTGGCAGCGGCTCGCCTTTAGGAGAGGAGGAGCCGGCGAAAGGACCTGAAACATTAGCTACTTAGTTGCCTCCTAAAGACGTTTCTGCTCTGGGAGAGGGGACACGTGACCAACTGGTTTTTAGCAAATTTGGTTGGGAACTGAAATTGGGAGATAGATATTAATTCTTCCTTAATGTGTTTTCTTGTTTGTGTGCCCATTTTTTGTATCTTAGATAAAGCCCAGGAAGTGGAAGCCGAACTTTTGGAAAGTCATCAAGAAGAGACAAATCAGTTATATAAAAAAATTGCAGAGAAGGAAGATGATTTACAAAGAACAGCCAAAAGATATGAAGAAATCCTTGATGTACTTGAGTTTCTTTCTCTTTTTTGAAATTCAGCTATAATGGATTTCATGGTGGCGCTAAAGATTGGGCTGTCAGATGTCCTGTTTGTCTAGTGTCGAGGCTCAGTATGACCCAAATTTGATATTGGCACTCTATGCAGCTTTATAAGGAGTCTGACTGATTTCTGCCGGGATCGTAGTGCCCTGATCAGATTCTGCTAACCCGGCAGCTCAGTCCACTTGGCAGGTGTGGAGGCAACAGTGAGTTACCACGGGGGAGATGGGCTCTCTTCTCCTCTTTCTCTCGGAGTCAGACTGAGTTGTAAGAGAACCAGGCTAAGAATCGAGAGCTTGTGCTTGGGCCGAGTCTCGGTAATGGGACAGTTAGTGTGTGCATGAGCGTGGCCACCCAGCTGGGATCTTTCCAGGAGGGCCATCCCCAACCAATTTGCATAGTTTTTATTGCTCTCAAGGGAGAAAAAAGATGGGGGAAGAATGGAACGCATCAGCTAAATATTTTATATTTAGTGGAAGGTTGGCGGAGTGTACTTATTCTGCCTGTGGTGGATTGGCATGGCCATTTTTATGTGTCAAAATAAGCCGTGAATGCCAGTGAGTATTTTGGACTCCAGAAATTTTTCAAGTGTAACACAATGTAAATCATGCTCTGTTGGGATGTAGACTCCTTAGTTACTCCAAGCCTTATTTCACTATATGCCAGGAACTGTTTGGTGTTTAAGAATCCATAAATCAGAGTATCATGCCTCAGCTGACTATGGCAGCAAGGGAAGTCTGAGTCAGGAACAGAGTGTAATAATAATTATTTTAAATGCAATTGAAAAGGCTGAAATTCCAGGAAAGGCACATGCATAGAAATGCCACCTTTGTGTAATTTTTGAACTTTAGATCTCATGATGAAAAGGTTTGAGTAATTTCACGTTTTCTTACACTTCCATAGAGTATAAATGTGAAAAGCTTTAAAAGACACTATTGTTTCTTGAATACTTAGAGAATGTTGGAATTGGAAGATACATTACAGCTAGTTTAGTTTCTTTTTATTTTTTTCTTTTCTTTTGTTTCTTCTTTCTTTCTTTCTTTCTTTCTTTCTTTCTTTCTTTCTTTCTTTCTTTCTTTCTTTCCTTTCTTTCGTTCTTTCTTTCGTTCTTTCTTTCGTTCTTTCTTTCGTTCTTTCGTTCTTTTTCTTTCCAGAAGGGAAAGCAAGTTCAGCACAGTTAAATGATTTCCCTAAAGCTTCAGAATGAGTGGGAGAGCACTGACCCTTCATTAGCTTCATGTATTTGTGAAGACTTCTCTCTAAGAAAGGAATTTGGGGGAGGGCAGTAGTTATTTATCATGGATAAGTAAGTCAGTGAGCTTCATTTGCAGGGGACGAACGGTGTCATAGCTAGAATGATCCCTCTTGTGAACCACTTCTCTGTCTCTGGATGTATGGGGTAGCAGACGAAAGACTTTCTAGGGTCACGACAGACCTCTGTAGGTAGAGGGGTGAGGAAACAGGAAGCAGGTAACAGTAAGTCCCTCCTTGAAAATCTGCTGTTTATTAGGGAAATTAAAACAGTGGCCCTCTAGGTTTGGAGGCTTGGAGGCAGGAAGTGGAGGGTGAGCGAAGGAGTTGGACTCTTCTCCAAAACCCCTTCCTGGGCCTCACACTGGCACTGTCCATTAGAAATACAACGCAGGCCACAGATGTGAGCCATACATGTGTTTGAACATTTTCTAGAATCCACATTAGGAAAAAGAAACAGGTGAGCTTAAATTTTTTTTAAGTTTTTATTTTAATTCCAGTGAGTTAACATACAGCGTAATATTAGTTTCAGGTGTACAATATAGTGATTCATCACTTCCATACAACACCCTGTGCTCATCACAAGTGCCCTCCTTAACCCCCATCACCTATTTCCCCCATTCCCCACTCCTTCCCCTCTGGGGACCATCAGTTCTCTGTAGTTAAGAGTCTGTTTCTTGGTTTGTCTCTCTCTCTCTTTTCCCCCCTTTGCTCATTTGTTTTGTTCCTTTAATTCCACAGATGAGTGAAATCATATAGCATTTGTCTTTCTTCTGACTTACTAGGTGAATTTAATTAAAAAAAAATTTTTTTTTTACTGTTTATTTTTGAGAAAGACATAAAGTGGGCGCGGGAGAGGGGCAGAGAGAGAGAGAGGGAGACACAGAATCCGAAGCATGCTCCAGGCTCTGAGCTGTCAGCACAGAGCCTGATGCAGGGCTCGAGCTCACGAACCACGAGATCTTGACCTGAGCTGAAGTTGGACACTTAACCACCTGAGCCACCCAGGCGCTCCTAGGTGAATTTAATTTTAATAGTAAAATGTTAACCCCATTATATCCAAAATATTATTATTTCAATATGTGGTCAATTATAAAGACATTTATATTTATATTTATATTTATATTTATGTTTATGTTTATCGTATATAAGCCACCCAGAACTGTGGCCACGGGCACTGGAAATGCAGCCTATCCAAACTGATGCGGGCTGCAACTATGAAAACATATTGCAGCCCGTATCAGTTTGGATAGGCTGCATTTCCAGTGCCCGTGGCCACAGTGGGGCGGCTTGTGGCTACTGCATTCTGCGGTGTAGCCTCAGACTCTCCAACTGCCGGGTCCACGGCTGCTTTGCGATAAATAGGCGGTCCCCATCCGAACACTCCAAATACACACTCTGTCTCGAAGAATTTCTTTTCAAAAGTCACAGATACTACTAAGAGAGATCCTGGCAATTCTTACCAAATACCATATTCCTTTAATTCTGAGTCATAGTCTCTACCATTCTCCCATTTTAAAATTTCCAGAATTTTACCTGGGATTTGTGTATCTTACATAGTGATGTGTTTTCACCCTCTGAAAAACTATTAATCAGATTGCTGATGTGTCCGAATGATGACCTTGTAGAATGCTGTATTTTTGTCATCCATCAAAACAGTTTTGTGACTTGTCGATAGCAAAGTAGAGCACAGAGACATTTTCATTTTCCTGACTTTGCTGTCTTAGGTAACATTCTTACTATTCTTTGCTGCGTTTGAAGATGCTGGGAACTTTTGTCATCCTTGATTCACACCTCTGTCCTTCTCAGCCCCTCACACATATGCATCACCACACGTTTTAGGGCATGTGATCGACTTATGTTCCCTGAGTTACTAGGCAGAGAAATCCTGTGTCTCCCTTTAAATGTGTACTAGCAGCACAGTACCTGACATGTAGGACTCTCAGGACATGGCTTCCCACTGAGCTGTACTGCGTGTTTCCAACCCCGCTGCTGTTGCCACAGTCTGGCCGCCATCTTTCATGTGGTCTGGTCTTTTGGGTTAACTTCCCAACTGATGTCTCTGCTGCTGGTCGTTTTTCTAAGCTACTCATCTCTTCTTGTCAGAGTTCTTTTCTATTTTGGAATGAGGATGTGATCATACCACTTCCCCTCCTAAGTGCCTCCGATGGCTGTCCATTGTCCCAGCGATACCTCCTCCAGTTCTGCCTGTGTCATAGACGAGCTCAACGTAGGCTTGTCCTTCTCCATATTTTACCTTTGGGCATGCTTTTCTGTGTGCCTGAAGACCACTTTCTCAAGCTTTGCGAATTAGTGCAGCTGTTGCCGTCTGTCAAATTTTGGCTTAAAAAAAATAAGCTTTAAATTTAACTTTTACTTAGGAAAAAAATCTGAGTCCATCTTTGCACACAGTTTAAGGATCAAATAACATAAAAAAAATATAGTGAGAAAATGGTCTATAATGAAAGCGTATGCCTGTTCTCTGTATTCTATATATATCTGGCCCCCTTCTCTCTCCACAGGTAACCATTCTTTTCTTTATTTTTTTAAGTTTATTTTTTAAATTTATTTTTGAGAGGGAGAGCGAGCAACTGGAGGAAGGGCAGAGAGAGAGAATGCCAAGCCGGCTCTACGCTAACAGTGCAGAGACCGACGTGGGGCTGGAACCCACGAACCGTGAGATCATGACCTGAACTGAATACGGGTGGGATGCTTAACTGACTGAGCCACCCAGACACCTCACTGTTCTTTTCTTTTCTTTTTAAAATTTAGTTAAGTAAAAAAACCCAAACAAAAACAGTTCATCCGTTTTTCCCAGTCGTCACCACCACCCTCCCCCCCCCCCCCCCGCCCCGCCCCACCCTACCTCTGGCAGCCACCAATCTGTTCTCTGTATCTACGACTTTGGTTTTAAATTTTTACTTATTTATTTTTAGATTTCACATACGAGCAAGATCATTATGGTATTTGTCTTTCTCTGACTTCTTTCACTTGGCATAATGTTCTCAAGTCCATCCATGTTGTCACAAATAGCAAGTTTTCATTCTTTTTTATGGCTGACTGATATTCGTGTGTGTGTGTTTGTGTATTACAATTTCTTTATCCATTCAGTTTTTTATGGACACTTACGTTATTTCCATACCTTGGCTATTGTAAATAATGCTGCAGTGAACATGGGGGTACTTACATCTTTTTGAGCTTATGTTTTGGCTTTCTTTGGATAAATACCCAGAAGTGGAATTGCTGGATTGTATGGTGGTTCTATTTTTAATGTTTCAAGGAGCCTCCACATTATTTTCTATAGTGGCTGCACCAGTTTACATTCCCACCAGCAGTGCACGTGGGCTCCCTTTTCTCCACATCCTCACCAACGTTTGTTATTTCTAGTGTTTTTGTTTTTAAGATAATAGTCATTCTAACATCTGCTAGTGGATATTTCATTTTGGTTTTGATGTGCATTTTTCTGATGATTAATGATGGAAAGCATCTTCTCATGGACCTGTTGGCCATCTGCATATCTTTGGGAAAAAATGAGTATTCTGCCCATTTTTTAATTGGATTTTTTTTCTTTTTGCTGTTGAGTTATATGAATTCCTTATATATTTTGTATAGTAGCCCCTTATCAGATATTAGCCCTTATCGACATATCAGATCAAATATTTTCTCTCATTTAGTAGGTTGCCTTTCCATTTTCTTGACGGTTTCCTTCACTGTCCAGAATTCTTTTAGTTTGATGTAGTGCCACCTGTTGACTTTTGTGATTGTTGTTTTGCTTTTGGTGTCAGATTCAAAAATTGTCACCAAGACCTGTGTCAAGGAGCTGACTGCCTATGTTCTCTTCTAGGAGTTTTATGTTTTTAGGTCTTACATTCAAGTTTTTTAATCCATTTTGAGTTAATTTTTTGTATGGTATAAGATGGCAGTCCAGTTTCAGTCTTTTGCACGTGGCTGTCCAATTCTCCTGACCCAACTTATTGAAGAGACTAGCCTTTCCTCTGTTGTAGGTTTTTGGCTCCTTTGTTGTAAATTAATTGACCATCTGTGCATAGGTTTATTTCTTGGCTCTGTCCTCATCCGTTGAGCTCCGTGTCTGTTTTTATGCGAGTACTATACTGTTTTAATTACTATGGCTTTACAATATAGTTTGAAATGAGGGGACGAGATGCTACCTGCTTCGTTCTTCTTTCCCACAATTGCTTTGGCTATTTGGGGTCTTTTATGGTTCCGTACAAATTTTAAATTTATTTGTTCTAGGTCTGTGAAAAATGCCATTGGGATTTTAATAGAGATAACCTTGAATTTGTAGATTGCTTTGAGTAGTATGGACATTTAACAATATTAATTCTTCCAGTCCGTAAACACAGAATTTCTTTACCTTTGTTTATGTATGTTTCAGTGTCTTTCGTCAGTGTCTCTTAGTTTTCAGAGCACAGGTCTTCTACTTCCTTGGTTAAATTTGTGCCTACATGTTTTATTCTTTTTGATGCAATTGTAAGTGGGATTGTGTTATTAATTTTCTTTCTGATAGTTTATTTATCAGTGTCTGGAAATGCAACAGATTTTCGTGTATTGATTTTGTGCCCCACAACCTAATTCATTTTTTGGTTCTAACAGGTTTTTGATGGGGTCTTTAGGATCTTCTGTGTGTAATACGTAACCTGCAAATGGTGACAGTTTTACGTCTTCCTTTCCTCCTTTCCAGTTTGGGTGCCTTTTACTTATTTTTCTTGCCTAATTTCCCTGGTTAGGACTTTCAATACTGTGTTGAATAAAAGTAGTGAGAGTGGGCATCCTTGTCTTGTTCCTGATCTTAGAGGAAAAGCTTTCGGCGTTTCACCATTAAGTATGATGTTAGCTATGGACTTGTCATATTTGGCCTTTATTATGTTGAGGTACATTCCTTCTGTACCCACTTTGTTGAGAGTTTTTATTACAAATGGATGTTGAATTTTGTCGAATGCTTTTTTTTGTCATCTCTTGAGATAACCATATGATTTCTCTCCTTCATTTTGTTCATGTGTATCACATTGATTGATTTGCAGATATTGAGGCATCCTTGCATCCCTGGAATAAATCCCACTTGATCGTGGTATATGATCCTTTAAATGTATTGTTGAATTTGGTTTGCTAATAATATTTTGTTGAGGATTTTTCCATTTATGCTCATTCGGGTACTGGCCTATAATTTTTGTGTAAGTGTATGGTGTCTTTGTCTGGCTTTGGTATCAGGGTAATGCTGGCCTCTTAAAATGAGTTTGGAAAAGTTCCTTCTTCTGTTTTTCTGGAAGAGGTTTAAGAAATAATAATTAGTATTAATTCTTCTTTGGATGTTCAGTACATTTCACCTGTGAAGTCTTCTGGTCCTGGACTTTTGTTTATTGGGAGGTTTTTGATGACTGATTCAATCTCATTACCAGTAATTGGTCTGTTCAGATTTTTCTACTTCATCATGACTTAGTGTTGGTAGGTTATATGTTTCTAGGAATTTATCCGTTTCTGCTAGGCTGTCCAATTTGTTAACTTGGAATTTTTCATTGTAGTGTCTTACGATTCTTGTATTTCTGTGATATCAGTTGTAACTTCTCTTTGATTTCTGATTTCATTTATTTGATTTTTCTTTCTTTTTTTTTTCCTGGAGCGTCTAGATAAAGTTTCGTCATTTTTGTATATCTCTTTAGAGAAACCAGCTCTTAGTCTTATTGATCAATTTTCTATTGTGTTTTTAGTCTTTAGATCATTTATTTCTGCTCCAATGTGTTATTTCCTTTCTTCTGCTAACTCTGGGCTTCATTCAGTCTTTTTCTAGTTCCTTGAGGTGTACGTAAAGTTAGGTTGTTTATTTGAGAATTTTCATGCGTCTTGAAGGAGGTATTTATCACTATGGACTTCCTCCCTCAGAACTGCTTTTGCTGCCATCCTATAAATTTTAGTGTGTTCTATTTCCATTTTTGTCTCAAGATTTTTTTTCTTTTGATTTCTACTTTGACCCTTTGGTTGTTTAGTAGCATGTGGTTATTCTCTACATATTTGTGAATTTTCCAGTTTTCTTTGTGTGTGTTTTTTAAAACAATTTTATTTGGGTACAGTTGACACATAATGTTACATTAGTTTCAGGTGTACAACATAGAGATTCAGCTTCTCTATATGTTATGCTACACTCACCATAGGTATAACTACCATCTATCAACATACAATGCTATTTCAGTATTATGGACTGTATTCCCTGGGCTATGCCTTCTAGTTTTCTTTGTGTAATTAATTTCTAGTTTCATACTGTTGTGGTTGGAAAAGATGCTTGATAGAGTTCAGTCCTCTAACTTTATTAAGACTTGTTTTGTGGCCTAACATATGATCTATCTTGGAAAATGTTCCATGTGCACTTGAGAAGAATGTGTATTCTCTTGCTTTTGGATGGAGTATTCTGTATATTTCTGTTAAGTTCATTTGGTGTAACATGTCACTTAAGGCCATTATTTCCTTATTGGTTACCTATGTATGCCTGGATGATCTATCCATTGATGTAAGTGGGGTTTACAGTCCCCCACTATTATTGTATTACTGTCTATTACTCCCTTTAGATCTGTTAGCATTTTCTTTATATATTTAGGTGTGCATATGTTGGGTGCATAAATATTTGTAAAAGTTTTGTCTTTTTTGTTGAGCTGACCCCTTTATCACTCACTATGTGATATCCTTCTTTGTCTCTGATTTTACAGTCTTTGTTTTAAAGTCTTATTTTGTCTGATATTCTCCCTGGCTTTTTGTTGTTGTTGTTTACATTTGCATGGAATACCTTTTCTCATCCTTTTACTTTTGGTGTGTGTATCCCTACATCTAAAGTGAATCTCTAGGGGTGCCTGGGTAGCTCAATTGGTTAAGCGTCTGACTGGATTTCAGCTCAGGTCACGATCTCATAGTTAGTGAGTTCAAGCCCTGTGTTGGGCTCTGTGCTGACAGTGCAGAGTCTGCTTGAGATTCTTTCTCTCTCTCTCTCTCTCTCTCTCTTCCCCCATCCCACTTGGTCTCTCTCTCTCTCAAAAATAAATTAACTAAAAAAATAAAGTGAGTCTCTTATGGGCAGCATATAGATGGGTCTTGTTTTAAAAAATTTTTTTTAATGTTTATTTATTTTTGAGAGACAGCATGAGCAGGGGAGGGGCAGAGAGAGAGGGAGACACAGAATCTGAAGCAGGCTCCAGGCTCTGAGCTGTCAGCACAGAGCCTGTTGTGGGGCTCGAACTCACAAACCGTGAGATCATGACCTGAGCTGAAGTTGGTCACTTAACCGACTGAGCCACCCAGATGCCCCGGATGGGTCTTGTTTTTAATGTATTTAGGCATCCTGAGTCTTCTGATTGGAAAATTTAGTCCATTTACACTTAAAGTAATTCTTGATAAGTATATGCTTATTGCCATTTTGTTCATTGTTTTCTGGCTGTTTTTGTAGTTCCTCTCTGTTCCATGCTGATTTTCCTGTTCTCTTTCTTTACGGTTTGATGACTTTCTTTGGCCGTATGTTTATATTTCTCTTTTGTGTATTTACTATAGTTTTTGCTTCGTGATTACCATGAGGCTTACATAAAACAACTTATCACAGTATTTTAAGTCGATAACGTAAGCTTGATTCTATTGTAAAGCCCAGCATTATAAATCACTCTGTGACATTTTTGTTTTTGATGTTACATTCTACATTTTTTAAATAATGTTTATTTACTTTTGAGAGAGAGAGAGAGAGAGCACAAGCAGGGGAGGAGCAGAGAGAGAGAGAGACAGGGGATCTGAAGTAGGCTCTGCACTGACAGCAGCAAGCCCCATGTGGGACTTGAACTCACAAACCATGAGATCATGACCTGAGCTGAAGTCAGATGCTTAACCAACTGAGCCATCCAGGTGCCCCTCGTTTTACGTCTTCTTTTTATCTTTATTCATTATTATAACCATAATTATTTTTACTATTTTTGTCTTTTAACTGTAAACTAGCTTTATAAGTGATTATACAGTAGATGAAACAACCACCCCTCTCAGTCTTGAAGGAGTGGCCTCATGTAGGAGATGAATCTTACTATCCAGCCCTGCCTGAGTTGTTGGTTTTCTCTTAATCCTTTGTGCTTGTCCGAGCAGCCTGTTATATTTTTTAATGGTTCCCAGTAGTTGAGGAAGTGCGGCCACCTGTCAGTATTTCAGAAGGGAGGATCTCAGCGCCTAGATTCATGCTGACTGGAAGCCCGACCCTCAGGTATCAGCTTTTAACCGTAGGCAAACGTACACAGTCCTGTGGGACTGTAAGCAAGTGTGAGCCCTGCTGGCCACCAGAGGTAGGCAATCTGGGTAGGTACCCTGGGTGGCAGTCCTAAAACTCAGGGCTCCAAATGAATTTATAAGCTCTTTTCTGGGTGATACTGGTAAGCTGGAGCACGGCAGAGGCGGGGAGAGCCCCCTAATGACATGCACAGCCTGTGTTCCTTGAGAGCAGCTCCACTGGCCACAAAATGTGAGCCAAACCTGAAGCCTGCCCTTTGGGCCAAAGCTCCGGGACAAGCAAAGAGGCCTCCTTCACAGTAAGATTTCAGGGTGTACTTCAGTCCGCTCTCTGCGCAGCGCCCCGGGGGTGGCAGTCTGCGAAGAACCAGCTCTCCAGTTGCCATAGTCCCATGGGGTCCAGAAACGCAAGCCGTCCCAGCCACCAGGGCCTGGTGATCAAGGGGTGTCCCGTGGGCAGTAGTGGCAAGAACCAGGGGACCAGATGCGTCTCATCCAGGAGACAGGTGCTCTGGAGGGTGGCAGAGGGTGCGCTCGAAGATGGCCCAAGGAAAAGATTACATTCTGCCCTCACGTGCTTGTTTCAGCAGAAGCCTTCTCCTTAGGCCACCGTCGTGGTGATTAGCCAATAGGCCTCCTTCACAGAAACTCTGAACTCCTGCGTCTGTTGCCTCTTGCTTTGCCCTTGGGGTGGTAGCTGTTTAAGACCTTTTTCCTGTACATTTATGCAGGATCCATGACCAATGTCCACTAGAGCCAGGAAATGTAGCAGTGTTCCCTGGCAGCAGCTGTAAAAATTGGGACCCCAGATGGGGTTCCTTTCTGGGTGACATTGATTATGACAGTCTCATGAGACTAGGCACACAAGCTCCCCTGACCTCCAGAGCAATGTGATCAGGAGGTGTCCCCTACCTTGGCAGCTGCAAACATCCAGGCACCAGATGCACGTAAAAGCTGCCTTCTGGGAGATACTGTGCTCTGGAACGTGTCAAAGGGAGCATGCAAAAATAGCACCCGCCAGTCTGTGTCCCTGGAGAGCGTTCTGTGGCCTCCTAGATGTGTGTGTTAAATCAGATGTCTGCCCTTCAGGCAGACGCTTTAATGTAAGCAAGTGCGTCCCCTTCACTTGAAGTCTGGGTGCAGTTGGCTACCTGGGAGCTGGGCCCCGGGGTGGGTGAGTCCAGGCACCTTGGTGAGCCCTTTAAGAATGGTTACTCAGATCACTACAGTTCGTGGGTCTCAGGATGGGAGCCCTGTTGGTTTTCAAAGTTAGATGTATTGGGGGCTTGTCTCTGAAGTATATGTCTTAAAAGTTGGGATGCCCAGTGTGGGTTTCAAACCCTTCAGTCCTCAGGGAGAAGTTCTGGGTTTTGAGTTTCCTCCCAGTTGTTGGTTGTAACACTGGGGATGGGGTTTAGCAAGGTTGTATCTTAGCCTCTCCTGCCCTCTTCAGTGTGTTTTTTCCCCCTCTTTGCCTGATGTGTGGTCATCACTCAGCCAGGCTTTTGTTTCTTGTTTTGTTTTTTTGAAGAGGAAATTGTTTCATATGTAGTTGGAGACACAGTGTGTCTGTGGGAGGAGGTGAGTTCAGGACCTTCCTATGTCGCCATGTTGAACCAGAAGTCAATGATTAGTTTCTGTAATAATATTCCAGTGTTTTCTTATGTAAACAGAAACAAAAATGAAATATGTTCTTATTTTTTCCCTTTTCTACCGAAAGTTTGCTTTTTGAAAATTTTTTTTTTTTTTTGCATCATACTGTTTTCCCTTACAGTTTTTTTTTTTGAACTCCTTAAATAGAATTAATTGCATCTGTGTTCTTTTGGTACTCACCTGTATTCATCACTTCACTTACAACATGTAACTTTTTTCATACATACATAATGTGTGTAGGAAAATATTAATGTATCTGTCCTTTCTCCTAGATTACAAGCATTTGGTGGGGAGGGGTTTTGTTTATCATCTCTAGTCTTGAGGACCTAGCTATGGCCCTATGTACTTGGCACAGACCAGATACTTGGTGAATTCGGAAGAGGAGGCACGTGGTACGGCAGGCAAGAATTCGTTTGGGAAGAGGGACTGGTGACATCTTCAAGGAAGAACGGAGTGCTCACATAAGTGAGCTTAAGTGATAGCCTGGTCCCAACTCCAAGCAATCCCACTGGGAGGAAGTTTTGTATCGTGGCTACATGATACAAAACTGGTTTCCTTTTGACATGGGCTGCATTTTAGTGATTTGGCTTTGGTGTAATAACTAGACTCTCAAACATAATTTCCATGGTGTGCGTTAACATTGAATTTAATGAGTTTTCTTTATTGTTTTTACTTTGAAGTAAACAGTACTTTTTTTTCCTCCTCCAAGAGACTAGAATACTTTTATAAAGGAAGTTACAAAATTGTTTCTTAAAGTACAAAATAATACAGAAGGGATTTTTCTCCTAATTCTTAGAGGGTTTACTGTAGATTGGTGTCCCACAACTGTCACAGGAAATGTCAGACATCGCTGATTGTCGTATTAAAACCTGAGCCCAACTGAATAAGTAGCTGTAGAGGTGATCCTTTCAAAGGTGCCTAAACCACATTGACATAGACGTCCACACAGGGTATGCCGTGGTAGAATAAAAACAGTAAACCAAGACCGTGGGCAATAACATTGACAAGAGTTAGTGGTTGCTGGTGTTTTAGGGGTGGAGGCTAGGTTCAAGCGAGCCTCAGTGGGGAGATGTCTGAGGAGGCTGGTTACCAGATGGCCCTGCTTATGTTGCCGGAAGGGGTTCAGTCTTTCTCAGTTGGTCTGTTTCGTGACAAGTGGCATTTAAAAGTAAATTTTCCAAGTGTCCCCGTGGTTCGTTGCCTTATTTTGTGCCAGGGGCCTGTTTCTTTTTGTTTGTTTTTGGGGATGATGGTCCTGTCCAGTCAGCATCTGTTACATCACATACCCATTGGTTGCTGCTTTTCCTGTTTAGCTTCTTACTCAGCAAACACTTGTCCTGTCTTCATTATTCAAATCTGATCAATATTCCAATTCCAAATGTTCTTTCAGCACAAAGGTTATTGCAAGATTTATAAGAGCAGGAAGAGGTCTGGACTGCTCTGTATGATAAGTCAGGGCAGTTATCAAGACAAATGAAGAAATCTAGAATGGGCAATAGCCTTTACAAGGTAATCAAAGCAGAAGAGAGAATGATTTGAATACCAAATTTTCTAAGTAGGAGTTTTGAACCGATAAGTCACATATACTTTTTCAGCTTTGTTTTTGCTGTTGTTATTTGTTTGTTTTTGTTTTTGTTTTTTGTTAAGTTTGGGGCAAATGGAGACATTACATGGCTACTAATACACTGGACAATAACTTATCTTTTTTTTTTTTTTTTTTAACCTAGACTTTTTTTAACCTAGACTGGTGTTGTTGGGAGGCACACGTATAGATGTGCAGGTGTACTGAACCAGGACAAAGAATCATTTCTTGATTTTCACGGCGTTTCCAAAGGGTTGGGGAAGGCCTGCACAACTTCTTGTGATCAGTACGTTACTAGCTGGTTGAGCACTGCTGTGCCTAAAAGTACTAGTTTATAATTTTTTTTAAGTTTATTTATTTGAGAGAGAGAGAACAAGCACAAGTGGAGGGCAGAGAGGAGGAGAGACAGAATCTGAAGCAGGCTCCACG
Source organism: Puma concolor (assembly GCF_028749965.1). NCBI lineage: Eukaryota > Metazoa > Chordata > Mammalia > Carnivora > Felidae > Puma > Puma concolor. The sequence goes on from NC_141675.1 coordinate 5,482,124, forward strand.
CCATCATAAATAATATTTATTTTGACAGAGAGAAAGGGAGAGAGCATGAGCAGGGGAGGGGCAGGGCAGAGAGAGTGAGAGAATCCCAAGCAGGCTCCACACTGTCAGCACAGAGCCCAGCTCGCGACTCGAACTCCAAAACCATGAGATCGTGACCTGAGCCAAGAGCAAGAGTTGGACGCTTAACCGCCTGTGCCACTGAGGCGCCCCTCTACTCGTTTATGTGAACGGGTATTTTCTGGAAATCAAATCCTAATGTGGAAAAGGGCAGAGTCCTAACACCCAGGCTCTGTGTCCGAGTTCTGTCACCACCTGGCGAACACCTGCTGGTTGTTCAAACCTGAGAGCCCTAGCTTCAGGGGAAAGACACTGCTCAATGGGCTTTATGGGGTGGGGACAGACGGAGTGAGAGGGAACAGTGATACCGTAGGAATGGCGAGCATGGTGTTTAAAGTGGGATATGAAAGAAGGTGTGTAGAGCATAGTCATGACCGATCACAGAAACAGTGGTTTGTGCCTCCAAAACTGTTTAGGTATTTGTTTCTCCTTCAGAGGTGGTTTTCCATATACTGCGTTGCCTCTCTATGATGTTCTTTTTGATATGTTAATTAACACTTGTTTGTTTGTCTTTATCCTAAAGGCTCGTGAAGAAGAAATGACTGCTAAAGTAATGGACCTCCAGACTCAACTCGAGGAGCTACAGAATAAATACCAGCAAAGGCTGCATCAGGAGGAGAATCCTAGCAATGATAAAGTGAGGGGAACTGGTCTTTGCTGCTGTTTCTTAAAGACACTGTCATTTGTGTCATTTGACTTGCCTGCTGACATGCATACCTACCTCATTTAATCCTACCCAAAACCTTGAGGAGAGAGGTTTTTGCCTCTGTTTTATAGGCAGTGAAACCGAGGTTCATAGAGGTTAAATAAAGTGTCCAAGCTCACACTATAAATGTTATGTTGGGAATTTAAACCTCATCTGCCAGACTTCAGAGCCTAGACATTTCTTTTTTTTTTTTTTTTAATGTTTATTTATTTATTTAGAGACTGTGTGTGTGCACATGAGTGGGAGAGGGGCAGAGAGAGAGAGAGACAGAGAGAGAATCCCAAGTAGGCTCCACACTGACAGTGCAGAGCCTAACACAGGGCTCGATCTCCTGAACTGTGAGATCATGACCTGAGCCAAAAAGAGTCAGACGCTCAACCAACTGAGCCACCCAGGCATTCTGAGCCTGGACATTTTTTTTTTTTTTCTAATTTTTAAAAAAATATTTATTTATTTATTTTGAGAGAGAGAGAGATTGAGTCTGAGCAGGAAAGGGGCAGAGAGACTGGGAGACACAGAATCCGAAGCAGGATCCAGGCTCCCAGCTGTCAGCACGGAGCCCGATGTGGGGCTTGAACTCAAGAACCACGAGATTATGACCTGAGCCGAAGTCAGATGCTCAACCGACTGAGCCACCCAGGCACCCCTGGACATTTCTGTTACAGCAATGCTTCTTAGTCTTTTCCTTAGAAAGAAAGAATACAGCGGAAAGTGAACCTCATTGCCCAGGGGTTTAGGCAAAAAACGTCCATAGAAAATTGGATAATTAGGGGCGCCTGGGTGGCGCAGTCGGTTAAGCGTCCGACTTCAGCCAGGTCACGATCTCGCGGTCCGTGAGTTCGAGCCCCGCGTCGGGCTCTGGGCTGATGGCTCAGAGCCTGGAGCCTGTTTCCGATTCTGTGTCTCCCTCTCTCTCTGCCCCTCCCCCGTTCATGCTCTGTCTCTCTCTGTCTGAAAAATAAATAAAAAACGTTGAAAAAAAAAATTAAAAAAAAAAAAAAAAAGAAAATTGGATAATTAAAAAAAAGTTCATAATGTTTTTATTTATTTTTGAGAGACAGAGCATGAGTGGGGGAGGGGCAGAGGGAGCCAGAGACACAGAATCCGAAGCAGGCTCCAGGCTCCGAGGTGTCAGCACAGAGTCCGACGCGGGGTCTCTCACGAGCATGAGACCATGACCTTAGCCGAAGTCGGACGCCCAACTGGCTGAGTCATCCAGGCACACTGAAAATATGATAATTTTAAATTTTTATACTTTGTGCTAAATATTCATATAGACTTTATATTCTCTTCTATAATACATCCTTATTTATAGTCACATAAATTGTTTTTGGTTATTTATGAGTAAGAAAAACAATTTCTGTTTTTCTCCTTGGTTAATGGACTAGAGGCAAATGTAGTGGGATTATTTTGGAAAATGGGACTGGATTCAGGGCTACCTGGCAGTACATAACTAGGTATTTTTAGAGTTCCAGCCATATAATCGATCCTATGAAGATAGGCCATGTTTGCCGTGTGGCTGCCTCTCCCGGTCTGCACCCCAGCAAATGCACGCTGATAGGGCTTGTGGGCCCCAGTTCGAGACGCCGGACAGGGTACCGGCCTGAGGCCATGAGGTTCGTGACCTCCTCGTCGAGAGCTGTAGAGGATTCATTATAGAATGTCAGTTACCAGGGAGCAATTTTCTGGACGACCCGTTGCCTGGATCACTTCTTCCAGATGGAGAGGAGAAGCCTTTATAAGGGGCTCTGCTATGCTGCGCTAATTGGTGCATATATCTTAGCAGTTAGCACCCAGCAGGTTTACTGGACTATTTCTCTATTTCTTTAATAGTTGCAAGTTAGTTTTCCTGTTTTTGGTTTTTGCCATCTGGTCACGATTTGAATACACCAGGTGCTGTTAAACATTAATTCTCTGAGGAGAGTACATGTACTTCACTACGTGTTTTTTTCCTTAGTATCAGAATAAGTAAGCATCGTTGCATATGGTGTTACTTTGACCTGTGTTGGGATGCCTTCCAGTATTGAAACATGAAATTAATATTCAGAAGGTCTCCTGAGTCCTTTACCTTGTGTCAAAAGAAAGGGGCGTCTGGGTGGCTCAGCTGGTTAAGCATCTGACTTTGGCTCAGGTCATGATCTCACGGTTTGTGAGTTTGAGTCCCGCGTCGGACTCTCTGCTGACAGAGCAGACCCACTTCAGATCCTCAGTCTCTTTCTCTCTCTCTCTCTCTCTCTCTTCCTCTCCCCTGTTCTCTCTCTCAAAATTACATAAACATTAAAAAAATCCTTAATTATTATTTCTACGCTAAAAAATGTTTTTATTCTTCATGAGTTTTTATCCTTTCTTGAGCATCTTTGGTGCTTCTGGGAGACAGTGAGTTATGTATCAGTGTTGAGTTCAATGAAGAATAGTTTGTGATTATAGCTTCGAGTGGATTCCCAGAAATTGTCCTTTAGAAGTTTCCCTAAGGGGCCGATATGCTTTAAATAGATGTTAATATGTTTAATTTTTTTGAATCATAGAAATAATAAATGAATATATTCTTGTTATAAAAGAGATAATACGTAAGTATATAGAATGAGCGAGCCTGCTCTGGTGGGCACCTGTCCTTGCCAAGTAGTAATCATTGTTAGGAGTTTGGTGAGTGAATTTCCAGTACTTTTTCTTTGTGTTTACCTATGTTGGTATGCATCCACACTACAATAGTTTCTGTAACAAAATAGACCAGGTTAAAAGCAAATATTTAAAGTTGTCTCATCTCAAATCTTATCACTTCCAAAAGACTAAGTTTTTATTTTCTAGTTATTTCCTTTATTCTATTTTATTGTTTGCTACAGATTTTAGTGTAGTATCCACTCATTTTTTTTCTTTTCCATTTTCAGGTAACAATTATGGAGTTACAGGTAAGACTAGTTCTTCATTGTATTTGACTGAAGGCAGTATATCGTATATTGTATTGTATTGTGTATTGTATTCAGGAGTATTTTGTGTTTTAAGTTGAAACATAAAGGTAACTGTTTTAGCAAGGAAAATTTTACGAAGCAATATAGTAGTATATTCAGGCGGTGATGAAATTCATACACGCTTCAGATCTGACTTTTGTTCTTTCAGACACAACTAGCACAGAAGACGACTCTAATCAGTGATTCAAAGTTGAAAGAGCAAGAGTTCAGAGAACAGGTACGGGTTTAACTGGTGCCTTCTGTTTGAAACTGACTGCCTTAAAATTTACATTAGTATGTACTTGGATCTCATTTAGCTAATTTTTATTTTTTTTTCAACGTTTTTTTTTTTTTTTTTTAACATTTAGCTAATTTTTAAAAAAGACCTGATAGCATACTGATTTAATAGTTGGCTTTGCCATTTTGTCTTGCACAGGAAATTTTATTCCCAAATCTGAATGTGCTAGAGGATATCTCTTAAATTTGTGATCGATCGCATGTATTTAAACAAGAACATTTGCATCTTACTCTTTCCAGTGCTTAACATCTTGGATAAGAATTTTTGTTTAATTTGTAATAACTTAAGTTTTTTTAAAAAAAAGCAATTTTCTGGGGCACCTGGGTGGCCCAGTCGGTTAAACATCTGGCTTCGGCTCAGGTCACGATCTCACAGTTTGTGAGTTCAAGCCCCGCATCAGGCTCTGTGCTGACAGCTCAGAGCCTGGAGCCTCTTTGCATTCCGTGTCTCCGTCTTTCTCTGTGTGCCCCTCCCTTGCTCACACTCTTTCTCTTTCTCTCTCTCTCTCTCTCTCTCTCTCTCTCTGTGTCTCAAAAATAAATCAACATTAAAAAAAATTAAAAAAGGAATTTTCTTGTTTTTATCAGAGGGAAAAATATATTTGACATCAATTTTTACTACTTTTTCCTAGTGGCTAAATTGTCTTACTTGAATAAGTTTTGTCCATATATTGTCCAATTATTAGATTTAAAAAGGATTATGTATATGTGCCTAAAAGGATGCACAAGCATAAAAATCCCAGTGTACGTGTGTCTGTGGTGCATCATCTTTAGTAGTCTTTTTTTCCAAACTCCGGAGAGAGAACAACACAAGTCAGCAGGCTGTTTGAAGGCTACATCTCTGGGGATTTTCCAGTTTTCTTAAAAAGTCATACATACAAAAATCTTGATAATCGTTGAACTTAGGTAATGGATGGGCATATGGGCATTAATTGTACTATATTCTCTGCGGCTGAGTATGATAGAAAATTTTCACAATATTTTTTAAAAAAGTTATGGACGCTAAGTCCCAGTGCTACTTAATTTTTTCCTACTTCCCAGTGGTTTATCTTTTCTCATCTATTCTCAAGATTGCTGCCTTAAAATTCCCTTCTTTTAGCATCCTCAAATTTTCCAACTACTAGCATGGCAATTTTTATATTAGTTATTTTTATGGTGGCAGAATACACATAACGTAACATTGACCATCTTAACCAAAGTGCATAGTTCATTGACATTTAGTTCATTCACAGTGTTGTGAAACAATCACCATTATCTAGTTCCAGAATTCTTCATCACCCCATCAGAAAACCTCCTAACACATTAAGCAGTCATTCCTTGTTACCTTTTGGCAACCGCTGATCTATTCCTGTGTCTGTGAATTTGCCTGTTAGGAATATCTTTTGTAAATATAATCATATAAAACCTAGCTTTCTTTTTTTTTTTTTAATTTTTTTTTTTTTAACATTTATTTATTTTTGAGACAGAGACAGAGACAGAGCATGAACAGGGGAGGGGCAGAGAGAGAGGGAGACACAGAATCTGAAACAGGCTCTAGGCTCTGAGCTGTCAGCACAGAGCCCGACACGGGGTTCGAACTCACGGACCGTGAGATCATGACCTGAGCCAAAGTCGGACGCTTAACTGACCAAGCCACCCAGGCGCCCCAAAACCTAGCTTTCTTATGTGGCTTCTTCTGCTTAGCATGATGTTTCTAAGATTCGTCATTGTGGCATGTATCAGTACTCGATAGTTTTTTATGGCTGAATACTATTTCATTATATGGATATACCGTACTTTGTTTATCCATTCATCAGTTTATGAATGTTTGGGGTGTTTCTACCTTTTGGCTATTATGAATAGTGCCATCAGGAACATTATGTACAAGTTTTGGTTTGAGTACCTATTTCCAGTTTTTGGGGGGTATGTATACCCAGGAGTGGAATTGCTAGATCATGTGGTAATTATATGTTTCCCTTTTTGATGAACCGCCAAACTATTTTACGTGGTGGCACCATTTTATGTTCACACCAACAAAGTTATAAGGATTCCAGTTTTTCCACATCCTCACCAACAAGTTTTTTGGATATAGCCATGGTAGTTGGTATGAGGTGGTTTCTCATTATGGTTTTCATTTGCATTTTCCTAATGACTGATGATGTTGAGCATCTTATTATCTGCTTGTTGGCCATTTGCATGTCTTATCTGGAACAATGTCTGTTCAAGTCCTTTGCTCATTTTTTAGTTGGGTTATTTGGTTTCGTGTTTAGTTGTATGCTTCACACTTGTATGCTGGATACAAGTCCCTTATCAGGTATGTGATTTGCAAGTGTTTTCTCCATTTTGTGGGTTCTCTTTTGAGTTCCTTGATAATATCCTTTGAGGCACAAAAGTTTTACTTTTGATAAAGATCATTTTGTATATTTTCCCTTTTGTTGTTGTAGATATGTTTCTCTATGTTGTATGTTGTAGATATGTTGTAGATATGTTTCTCTTTTGCTTGTTGTAGATATGGCTTTTGGTGCCATATCTAAGAAACCATTCGCATTAATTGTATTTGCTTGTATTCTGTCTTAAGTATTAAAGAACCTAGTGCCTACAGAAGCCCTTTTTTTTACATATGGTTTCTGTGTGAATCTTATGATACAATTTGAGTATTTGTTACTTTTAGATTCACAATTTAGAAGACCGTTTGAAGAAATATGAAAAGAATGTATATGCAACAACTGTGGGGACACCTTACAAAGGTATGAATGGTCTCTTATGTGATCCATGGTTATCTCCTATTGGTGCACTTAGGGATGATTTTTGTTTTTGTCTTTGCGCGTCTGTTCTTACCATGAATATATTTTACCTTTGTAATTCACTGATAACAGCTAGTTTTAAGGAAAGCATGCTAGTAATCTAAAACAAAATAATGCGTATTCATTGTAAAAAAAATCAGACTGCTGCAGTGTGTAACTGGGACTATCCAGATGGAACTGACCTAGTGGCAATTTATGTATATTTTTCCAGACTCTTCTGTATGTATGCAAACATTTGTGTAATCTACTGTATGTACTCATACAGACACAGTTATATCTTTTAGATGCTTCCGTTTTTTACTATTATAATAATGCCACAATTATTAACTTTAAGCTTGGATTTAGGGAGAAAATAATTTCATAAAAATTCTTATATTCAAGGTAAGAAAGGATGATTTGGAAATATTGTCTTGATTGAAATAAATACACTGCTTACAAAGGGTTTTAAAGATGAACTTGAGTGTTTACATGGTTATATACAACTATGGAAACTCACGATCGTGAGGTAATCATGGTCCTTGAATAATCTCATTACAATTTTCCATTCTCAGTTTTACACCTCACTTCATTAAGAATAGTTTTATTTTGCTAAATGTTTTGTAAAGCTTTCTGCTTCTTCGGGGAAGCACTAGGGCCTAAATCTAAACCTTTCCTTTGTGTTTTTGAAAGCTCTTACTTAATGCAATGAAATGACAAGATATTACACGATTTTTAATTAAATTAAGCAAGGCCTCGCTTTGGATTCTTTCCAAAATGCTCTTCAAAAACAAGAGAAAACCGCCTTGGAAGTGGCCCGTGGCTCATTGCAGAGAGGACTCCTGCTACAAGGATCGTTTGCCATGTCTAAGTCAGCAGATGCGATCGTCAGCGTAACTGCTGCATCAGTGCTCAGCAGTGCATAGAGAATACTGTTGATTCTTTTTGTTAGTTTCACCTTCAGATTTTTATCATTTTCTTTTGTTCTCAGTTTTAAATTGTAAAATGAACACACACGTCCAGTTTATTTAGTAACTAACACCTGTATGCGTCCCTTCCCTCCTCTGAGAGCAGAGCGTTCCTGTCATACCTTTCGTTAGCTGAAATGGTGTAAAACAAAGAAGCAATTACCATTAATTTATGTGGAAAAATTTTTAGCATCCCCAGACCCGAAAAATCTCCTCTCTTAGGCCTGTCTGATACCTTAGACATGTCTTGCTAACAGACGCACAAAATCAATCGAGATAAAACACAGATGCTCACAGGCACGGTGCAAAGCGACGGTGGCCGATACTGAGTGTGGTTGTTAGGGAAGGGGTGAGGTGGGGCTGCACTGGCTGCAGGGGTCTGTGCCGCGTCTCTGATGGCCTACTGCAGAATGGATGCCGAGCACGCTTTTCACTTCACCTTTTTTCGTAAAAGCAAAAAGCCTCTTTAGATATCTTGCGGTTAGCAGAGGCACGTACTGATGCAGGTCTTTTGTGAAAGAGAAGCGGCGTGATGTGAATTTTCGAAAGGCGGGGAACACCTGAGTGACCCTAAGTGTGAGGCGCTGTTTCTTATCTCAGCTCGTTTAATCCTCTCACCAACCCAATCAGTCTGGTTGAATATGCACGTTTATCCCCTCACCATGCTGCCTTTTTGTTTTTTTTTAATGTTTATTTATTTTTGAGAGAGAGAGAGAGAGAGAGAGAATGAACATGAGCAGGGGAGGGGCAGAGAGCGAGGGAGACCCAGAATCTGAAAGCAGGCTCCAGGCTCGAACTGTCAGCACAGAGCCCAACGTGGGGCTCGAGCCCACAGACCGTGAGATCGTGACCTGAGCTGAAGTCAGACGCTTAACTGACTGAGCCCCCCAGGTGACCATGCTGGGTCTTTCTAAAGAGTAACAACAGAATAAACACCCATCATACCGGAAGAAATAAAAGATTACTGACCGGTGCTTCAGAAACCTTTATGTAAGCCTCTGCAATAATATCTTTATTCCTCCCCTCACCCTGACTTTTTCCTGACTCTATGTTAACCATTGTTCTTCTTCATTGTGTACCACCTATGTATATATTTCTAAACAATATTTTGTTTAGATTTTGCTCGTTTTGAAACTTTATGTAATAGAATCATACTGTAAGGTTGTATTTGTTTGTTTTGCATGATACAAGTTTTGAGATTCGTCTGTGTTGTGTGTGGCTCTTGTTCGCTCAGTTCGATTTATCAGTTTTGTACGTTCTTGTACACGTCTTCCCCGTACTCACGTGAGAGACTTTCTCTGTACAACTACGACCGGGCTTGCTGAGTCATAGGATGTGAATGCTTTCACGCACATCCTATCCTAGATTGGCAAACTAGATGCAATTTGAAGATAATATAGGAGATTGTTTTCTATGTTTTTTGTACTAGTTTTCATTCCCCCCAGCAGTGTGTGTGAGGTCTTGTCACTCCAGCCCCTTAATGCTGGTGCTAAATTAATTCAGCGGCGCTAAATTTATTAAAGGCCCTTAATGCTTGGCTATGGCCCTTAATGCTAAGCTACGACTTGTGATTTTAATTACCTCTCTCTTACTAGTAATCATGTTGAACATCTTATATGATTGTTCATTTTTTTATTCATTCATTTTAGCTGTGTGTATTTCTTCTTTTGCGAAGTCCCAGCCATTTCTTTTTTATTTTCTAAGATTAGGTTATCTCCCCTTTTCCTTTGATTTGCAGTTTTAAAACAATTCTGAATATTAATCCTTGTTTTATATACTACATATACATGTATACATATATGTATGTGTGTGTGTGTATATGTATATATGTATTGTAAAGATATTTACTAGCTGGTGTCTTTATTGTCTTTTAATTTTTTTATTTTTTAGACACATAGAAAAGTAGTAAGTGTGGTTTATAATGAACACACATGTACACATCACCCTCAACAATTATTAAGACATATCTAATCTTGATACATCTGTACCCCCAACCTTTCCTAACCTTGCTCTATTGGATTATTTTAAAGTCAGTCCTAAATATCATATCTTATTTGATATAAATAATTTCAGTATACATCTATACAAAGGATTCCTTAACAATAACTGTAGTACTAGGGGCACCTGGGTGGCTCAATCGGATAAGCATCTGACTTTGGCTCAGGTCATGATATCACGGTTTGGGAGTTCGATCCCCGCATCGGGCTCTGTGCTGACAGCTCAGAGACTGGAGCCTGTTTTGGATTCTGTGTCTCCCTCTCTGTCTGTCCCTCCCCTGCTCATGCTCTCTCTCTCTCTCTCAAAAATAAATAAACATTAAAAAATAAGATAAGGGGCGCCTGGGTGGCGCAGTCGGTTAAGCGGCCGACTTCAGCCAGGTCACGATCTTGCGGTCCGTGAGTTCGAGCCCCGCGTCGGGCTCTGGGCTGATGGCTCGGAGCCTGGAGGCTCTTTCCGATTCTGTGTCTCCCTCTCTCTCTGCCCCTCCCCCGTTCATGCTCTGTCTCTCTCTGTCCCAAAAATAAATAAACGTTGAAAAAAAAATAAAAAAATTTAAAAAAATAAGATAAAATGAAACCAGTAACCATAGTACTAGTATCATACCAAAAAATTTCACAGCAATTCCTTAGTATGTTCAAATAACTAGTCACAGTGAAACTTACCTGTAGCTTCACAAATGTTTTCTTGTGGTGATGGTGGTAAACAGTTGGTTTATTTGAAACAGTAGCCAAGTAGTATCCGTACCTTGCATTTGATTGAGAAATTGCTTAAATCTGTTTTAAAAGTCTGCCTTCCTTGTCTGTCTCTGTCTCCCTCTCTCTTTCTCTCTTCTTTTCCTCTTTATTTATTGAAGAGACCAAATTACTTGTGCTCAAGTTTCACATGTTCTGAACTCTTAGTATTCCAGCCCCTAGTAGTTAGAACGAGGGGCTTGATCAGATGTAGACTGTTATTGACAGTGGTGCCTCCTCAAGGGAGCCGTACTGTATGTTGCCTCCCAGCGAAAGACACACGTTATCTTTGCAGTATCTTTCACACGGTTCCGGGTGCCGTCAGTCTGATTCCTCACCTTTCGCCTTAGACGTTAGCACCCAGTGGTGATCGTTGGCCAACATCGGTTGTTTCACCAGTCATTGTGTAACGGTGATCATTCAGATTCTACCATTTCTTGTGCAGGTATTAACTGGCATTCTTCTGTAAGCGGAAATGTGCCCTGTTATCTATCTGGGGTATAGCTCCTACGTGAATTTGTCTTTGCCTGCTCTAACACCTCACTCAATTATGATGACTTTATAATGTATCTTGCTGTTGGGGAAGCCCTCCTACTTTCTGTTTTTCAAGAATGTCTTAGCTATTCTTAACTCTTTGTCAATTTAAGTTTTAGAATCAGATTGTAAAATTGCATTCATAACACACACCCAAACGTGGGAAGATTTTGATTAGGATTGCATTGAATTTATAGAAAAATTGAGGAGAATTGGCACCTATATGGGTGAGTCTCCAACCCATAATCATGCTCTTTCAACATTTACTGAGGCCTTCTGTAATTTCAGTCAATAATGTTTATTGTTCTGAGTACCTCTTGTACCTCTCTTCTTACATTTATTCTTAGGTATGATTGTAAATGTAAAATTTGTTTCTCGTTTTTATTTTCCACTTAAATGCATTTTCAGGAGACATTCTTGTGCATTTTTGAAGGATCTCTGAGCATGTCTGCTTTTAACTAAAATTATCTGTAATACGCTTAGTTGATTAAGGTTGTGTTAAGCGTAGTTAAGTGGATTTTCCAGTTGTACATTTTGGAATTGGGCCCAGGTAAAGGATTGTATTAAAAATGCTGAGCAATATTCCCACAAAGTTATTTGGAAAGACGCACAAGAAGCAATGGGTAGACAATTTGGCAAGCATCTTTATTTGAGTGATAACTGATTTCCACTCTCATTGCTTAAAACCCAAAGTAAGAACTATAAAAAGAGGAAGACATTTCTTTTATATGCCACTGTTAGGGAGAAGACAGGAAAGGGTACATGCATTGGAAACCAGTGTTAATTACTTGTCCAGGAAAATGGCTATATGTAAGTGATCCACAAGTTTATAATAATAAAATCAATTATTTTTCTGAAAAGCGTACATTGTAAACTCTTATACTTTGCGTCAATCTAGAGGAATGAAACACTTAAGTATGATATATAGAGAGATGGTTCTTGAAGAGGAAATAGTACATTGTCATTTTTTAGTTCTGGGCGCTCTGTATTTGCTAAGTGTGGTTTGAGTGAATTGGGTCTTTAAAAGTGTATGCTTTTTAAAAGTGAAATATTCCAAACGTACAAACACACAAGGTGTAAATATCAAGTATGAAGACGGTTAACACCTGTGAATTCACCATCTAGAACATCGTCAGTGCTCCGCGTACTGCTCTTTAGTCTCGTATCTCTCTGTTCTCTCCCGAAGGTAACCACTATTAACGTGTATACGTACTGTTCCCTGAAACAATTGACTTTAGTGTTTGGGCTGTATACAAATGATATCATATTATATGTATTCTGCATATTCTTGCTTTTATTTCACCCAGCATTATGATTTTGGATTTCATTCTAATAGGTGTGAAGCTATAGTTCAACCTTTTTTTTTTTTTTTTAATTTAAATTCACAATAGTTAACACACAGTGTAGTATTGATTTCAGGAGTAGAGTTTAGTGATTCGTCACTTACATACAGCACCCAGTGCTCATCCCAACAAGGGTCCTCCTTAATACCCGTCCCCCATTTAGCCCATTCCCCCACCCACCTCCCCTCCAGCAGCCCTCAGTTTGTTCTCTGTATTTAAGAGTCTCTTATGTTTTTCCTTCCTCTTTTTACCTAATTTTTTTCCTTCCTTTCTCCTATGTTCATCTGTTTTGTTTTTTAAATTCCACATATGAGTGAAATCCTGTGATACTTGTCTCTCTCTGACTTATTTCACTTAGCATAATATACTCTAGTTGCATACACTTTGTTGTAAATGACAAGATTTCACTATTTTTCACTGCCAAGCAGTATTCCATTGTATATGTATACCACATCTTTATCCATTCATCAGTGGATGGACATTGGGCTCTTTCCATACTTTGGCTGTTGTCAGTAGTGCTGCTATAAATGTTGGGGTGCGTGTGCCCCTTCGAATCCGCATTTTTGTATCCTTTGGGTAAATACCTAGTAGTGCTATTGCTGGGTCGTAGGGTAGTTCTAGTTTTAGTTTTTTGAGGAACCTCCATGCTGTTTTCCAGAGCGGCTGCACCAGTTTGCATGCTCACCAACGGTCCAAACGTTTCCCCCTTTCTCTGCATCCTTGCCAACATCAGTTTCCTGAGTTGTTAATTTTAATTTAATGTGTGTGAAGCTATAGTTTAACCATTTTGAATGCTGATTTTCACAATATATTGTATCTTTATACCATACTTTATTCTCCTATTGGTGGACCTTTGAATTGTCTTAATTTCGCTTTTATAAACAGTGTAACTGAACATTGACTTCTGGTGTACATGTGAAGCATTTCTCTAGGATATACTGGTAGGAATTAAATTACTGCGTTATAGAACATGCTCATCCTTCCACTTTAGGAAGTTCTGCAAAGTAATGTGAAGTTGTTTAGAGTGCTTGTATCAGCTCACTCCACACAGGCACAGGCATCTCCATTGTTCTGTGTACTCACCAGTGCTTGGAATTGTCCGACTTTCGGGACTTTGCCAATCTCATACGTGTGAATAGTACTTCAGGAGCTTTCATTTGTTTGTTTGTTTTCACTGAAAAAATGGTGACTTAAATTCTAAGCCAAAAGGAATATAAAGTTACAATAAAAGGCTGCTTTCAGCTTTGGCATTTAGAGGCTCACTTATTGTTCATAGCTCTTATAGTGGAAGCTTTATTATATTATCCTACGGCACAGTGTGATCTCCTGTTATTGATTCAGGTTTTTAAAAACTTCGGAGTTATCAAGGCATAAATATACACGTAGTAATATTCAGTGTGATTTCATATACCTGAACTGTAATTATTGTTTACTTTTAGGCTGAAATGGGGCTTGATTAACAGATGAACTGTAACTTCTTATGACAGGCTTTAAGATGTCAAATCAAAATATTTGAAAACCACTATAATGGCATTAATATTTCATGTGTTTTCGAGTTATTTTATCTATCCTGTGTTTCAAAACAGTTTTGAAAATTTGATTTAAACCTAAGTGCTTTTAGGTTTGGAATACTAGAAAAACTAGAATACTATACTGATATAATGAATTCTTAATAAAATAAACATTATTGTTAATTTCACTCATTGTGGACTATCTGCAGTCAACCACAGAATATTGAGGAGAGAAATACCAGTTTTAAGGAATCTTTGTGTTTCTTAAGTATAGTCTTAAAATTGCCATGCCAAAAGGAGGAGGAGGAGGAGGAAGAGGAGGAAAAGATTTGAGAAATAAAATTGCTATAATAATTCTAATTTTCTTTTCCAAGGGAAAAATACCATTGAAATACTTTATTTATGTATGTATGCACAGTACTACACCGTACAATATAACTAATATAAGAGTTATGCCTTGCTTTGTCTGGTGTCTAATAAGTAGTTGATCTGGATTTTCTTTAAGATTTGATCTTTTTTTTTTTTTTTTTTTTGACAGGTGGCAATTTGTATCATACTGATGTCTCGCTCTTTGGAGAACCTACCGAGTTTGAGTATTTGCGAAAAGTGCTTTTTGAGTATATGATGGGTCGTGAGACTAAGGTATAAATAATTTCTGGTGACTTGGCGTGTGACTTAATTTAAAAGGAAATGTGCCCACTTCTAATACTTTAATACACGTATTGATGCCATATTTTACTGTTAGCAGACCACACATGCTAAAAGGTGATAGGTAATTGTGTTATAGTTCGTTGTTTACACAAATGATTTGTAGATCTTGCTTATATTTGTTTCAGTTATAAAATATTAATTTAAAAATTACTGTTGGATGATGCTAAATACTAAAAATAGAAATTTCATTGACTTAATATTTTGTAAAACATGGGTATTTTTACTTTTGACTTGAAATTTTAGACTCAAGTCAAAATTTGATTTCATTTTCATGGAAATTTCAGGATAATGTGGAAGTATTGGAAATGGTCATAATTAAGAATGACTACTTATGGGTATTTCTAAATATTTTACTTTAGTTACAGTGAGAAAATCATTTCAAAACATATGGAATATCAGTCATTAAAATTACCACATCATATAGGTAATAATGCTTGGCTAAATTTGTTTTCTGGAATATTAAATTATTGTAAGGTTCTTGAGTGTATAGTCTTGTCTTTTTCTTGTTTGTATCCCCTGCAGTGTTTTTAAAAGAGCCTTATATTGGACTTTTGGTAAATATATCTTGAATTGAATTGAACCATGTATTTAGGGAAATTCATGAACCTTTCCTCAAACAAATTTTTCATTTAAAGCAATTTCTTTTCCGACATTGCTTCAACTTTTTACCTTCATAAACTTTTACATTGTCCATATACCTTGGCTGAGGATGGGATCATGAGTTTTCCATTTTTAGAAGCAATCAGTGTTTTTAACTTAGGGGTCCCTTGGGGGGTTACTAAGTCAAGGAGTGCTAAGCCAGTTCAGGGATTAATTTGGCAGGTATATTAAAAGCCTAAAAAGTAAGGACATAAGAAATCTCTTAAAAGAATATTATGAACTTAGAGATTATAGATTCTGCTAAACACTAGGAGTTATAGAAATGGAAGTCATTTTAATCCATAATATCTGTAGAAATCTCATTTCATTATATCAAATAGTTTCAAATTAAAGTAATATCTAGTGTGATCCTGAACATGTAATACAGAGGGATATATTAATTCACAGTGATTCAGTATTTTTTTTCTTAAAGGGCTTTTTTTTTTAATTCAGAGAACAGCTAAAACTAATTTTCTCCTTATCGTTTTAAAAGTAAAGCTAATGAAAAACTAATAAAAAAATAAATAAAGCTAATGACATATAGCTTCCTCTTATTAAGGCTTGTATTGGATAGCAGCCCGTATTTGAGGTGGGGTAAATAATTTAATGTTACCTTGTTATTGTAGGGAAGGGAGAAGGATATATCTTAAAAAAAAAAAAAAAAAAAAAAAAAAAGCCTCTCAGCAGTTTAGCCGTATTGGTTCATTTGTGAATGTAAAGCTGTGATCCCAGTGTCGCTAAATAAATTACTTACGTGCCTCAGACCGTGTCTTCTGGAGTTTGTGAACTGTGCGGGGTAGGAGCCCTACAGAGCTTGAGTCCTCCTGAAGAAAGACCCGGCGCAAACGTGAGATGTGTCGGGCGCCAGCTCGCGCCGTCAGGGCCGTGCGGTTGGTTTGAGGCTGTGCCTGAGGAGACAGCTGGAAGGGATGTCCCCACGCCCCGTCTGACACCTGACTGGGAAGCCATGCTGCCGAGGGCTCTCCCTGGTCTTTTGTCTTCAACACTCAGTGCACCTGGTTACTACAAATGATGAGGCTGTCACTGTGCCATCACAGTGTACAGGTCAATCTAGAACATCGGTAGCAGACGCTCTGCTTAATTTACTGCGTGTTTATTGAGCGCTTGCTCCATGTGGCCTTTTGTTTATCATCCCGACGGATAAGAAGATGAACTTGGACACTGTCCCTAATTCTAAGGAGTTTACTCTACAGTAGCAAAGTGGAGCTGTTTGTAGTTAAGCTTGACGTGATGCAGAACGTAGCCGGGGCTGTTAAGAGAGGCACAGAGTTCTCCTGTTTGCTTGTGAGAAGGTCAAGGGGGGCATCGTGGAGAAGCAGGTGTATCTGCTGGGCTTTAAAGCGGGATGAGGTGTATGCAGGTGTGGTTTGATTTTAATAGAGGCGCTCAGACGGGAGGGAAAGTCTAGACAGAAGGTCCAAGGCAGGACATTGGGTTTTGGAATGACAAGTCGTCTGGTCCGAGTGAAACACTGGATCTGTGTGCTGGAAGTGACTCCTTCCAGGGCTGCACAGAGTGTGGAGGGCCCGGGATGACTTCCGAGTGTTGCCTGTAGGCATCGGGGGGGTGGCTAGCCCTTGAGCTGAGGTTGACAAGATCAGAGCTGGTTTTAGACACATCTTTCACCGATCTCCTTAATTTCTACACAGTAACAAAGAGTTTGAAATGGAAACCGGGTTGTGGCCTTAGAATGAGCCAATGTGTGTCGTGGCCTTTGTGCTCTGACCCTCGTCCAGCGGGATATGTGTGTCATCCCCCCTGTGTTCCTTCCTCTGCTTCTGCACACGGTGTTCCTTACTTGATGAGGCAGATGAGTTATGTAAGAAGACCACATGCAGGACACACATTCTTACGGCATGAAGCTTCCTCTGTCTTCTTCACTTTCCTTCTCTCGGGTTGTGGTCCTCCCGTGCTGTGACGGACACTAAAATTCAGTCTGTTCTCCTTTTCAGTAGAAAGTGTTTCTCATTGTAACCTTTTAGTAAAGCCTCTCCTTATTTATTTATTTTTTTTAGTTTTTTTTTTTCGACGTTTATTTATTTTTGGGACAGAGAGAGACAGAGCATGAACGGGGGAGGGGCAGAGAGAGAGGGAGACACAGAATCGGAAACAGGCTCCAGGCTCCGAGCCATCAGCCCAGAGCCCGACGCGGGGCTCGAACTCACGGACCGCGACATCGTGACCTGGCTGAAGTCGGACGCTTAACCGACTGCGCCACCCAGGCGCCCCTAAAGCCTCTCCTTAAAGAAGACCTGGCAGGGGGCGCCTGGGTGGCGCAGTCGGTTAAGCGTCCGACTTCAGCCAGGTCACGATGTCGCGGTCCGTGAGTTCGAGCCCCGCGTCGGGCTCTGGGCTGATGGCTCGGAGCCTGGAGCCTGTTTCCGATTCTGTGTCTCCCTCTCTCTCTGCCCCTCTCCCGTTCATGCTCTGTCTCTCTCTGTCCCAAAAATAAATAAACGTCGAAAAAAAAAAAAATTTAAAAAAAAAAAAAAAAAAAAAGAAGACCTGGCAGGAGACATAGCCTCTCCACCAGGTGGCTCATTTGAACTTTTCCTTACTTCCCAGGGCCCGAGGATACTGTACGTAGAGTAGACAGTCTGACAGGCAGAGAGAGCCTGGGTTTCTTCATGTAAGTGCGTTTTGGTAAGCCAGGGAAGAGCTTTAAGTCTTTGCTGGGTAATCTGCTGCAGATTCAGGATCACTGGTGAATTTAGAGGTGGGTTCCTCATTAACGTTTAGAAACGTGAAGAAACACCTAGCGACAGTTCTGGGGTCTTTTGACAGACATACTTGCATGTGTGTGTGTGGTTCATAGTGAATATAAACGGACTCTTGGGTGCTTTGAACCTTACAAGCTATTGACAGTAAAGAAATGTTCCTATAATCATGAGTCCCTAAATTCTAGGTGTTTGTTGCTTCCTAAAAACAGTCTTCGTAGACAGTATACCAAAACCATTTAAAATTGCTTCAGAGTGTTAATAAAAAGAATACGGAAAAACTTAGCCACTTCTTATTTTCTCTTGCCATTTAAGGCCACATATATGCTTAGTTTCTCGATTTCGCTTTAACGTGAAGACTGTTCTGTCTAGGCAATACAATTTAAAGGATAAGGGTTTTTGTAAAATGCCTTTGGAATTCTCCAAGAGTTTAAATGGTATTTTTTTTTTTTTTTTTTTTTTTGATTCTCAGAATGGCAGAGGCAAAGGTAAAAGGAGGGAAGGGTGCTGAAACCTTGCCACGTATGGGGTTTGTGATTAAAGAATACTATTAGTTGATCTGTTAGTTGAAACAAATATTAGAAGTATGTAAAGTGCCTGGCCGAGGCTTAGCACATAATAGGAATTTAAAAAATGTTAGTTTCTTTCCTTCCTGGCGATAATTCTACCTTTTTTTCTAATGATGTGAGTAATGTAAAATTAAAAAAAATTTTTAAATGTTTATTTATTTTTGAGAGACAGAGAGAGACAGAACGTGAATGGGGGAGGGGCAGAGAGAGGGAGACACAGAATCTGAAGCAGGCTCCAGGCTCTGAGCGGTCAGCACAGAGCCCGACGCGGGGCTCGAACTCAAGAGCCATAAGACCATGACCTGAGCCGAAGTCGGAAGCCTAACCGACTGAGCCACCCAGGCACCCCGAGAAATGTAAAATTTTTGATTATTGTGTCATCTTTTCCTCAGTGACCTTCTCTAGTCCCCAGCCCCACCCCCTGCACACACACACGCACACACACAGCGTGTGTAACCGTGAACAAAGAACGTTACAGTGAGTTCCCTAGGTGCCCCTGCCGTCCTCTGTGGGCATCCTTGGGGGAGAGCACTAGCACCTGAATTTGTATGTAAGCACTGAACTTGTTATCCTGCTTATTTCGTGAGTGTATCTTATTTCATAAGGTATCTTCTTTCCTCTCTGTCTCCCTCAAAACATCTCATCTTGATACAAAATAGGGAATTTCAACCTTTGAGGAGAATTTTCCACGAGCTTATGGGTGACAGTCTGACTTACGGTATATGCATTTAGATCTGCACAATTTATGATCTTGTTTTGCAAGCCACCATGTGTAATGTTTCGATTCATCATGTTTTCTACCCAACAAAACATCTCGTGTTTATTTAAAATGTAATTTGTATTTCTATTAGGCTGATGTGCTGCATGTTGTAAAAAATACCTACTAAGCATGTTCATGTTCATGCAGTAGCCCATGTTTATGAGATATATGATGTGATTTAGTTAAAGCTGAACTTCTGATGATTTAGAGCTTGGCAATACATTACTTTCTAGATAGATTTCTATAAGTGAAAAGCCTTATAAAATGAATGCGTAATAAAGTTCCACTTTAATACGATAAAGGGCCAAGAGCATTAGAACTTTATATAGCTTCATGCTATTGTAATTGCATCTTCTTGAAATAATACCAACCCAGGCATTGTGGAGAATCCTTTTAATTTGAAATTCTAGTGTTGGCTGTTATTTCCTTGACTAATATCTTCACATCATACTTCTTTGGTCGTGGCTTCCATTGAGAGCACTAAAGAATCCCACCAGCAGAACATGTCAGAATGGGTGAAACGTCATCTGCTCAACTGTCTGTGATCATCTCTTGTTTTTCTTGTAGACCATGGCGAAGGTTATAACCACTGTCCTGAAGTTCCCTGATGATCAGACTCAGAAAATTTTGGAAAGAGAAGATGCTCGGCTAATGGTAAGCTTTAAAAGTAGGCTACGGATAGAAGATGACTTTATCGCAATCTCTGACTTTATCGCATGCTCTGTTTCATTTACAAAGACTCTGAGGTGGTCAAAGACATTTTAAATGTTTCATTTTTATTGTACTGTAGCATAAAAACTGAGAGCGAATCTACATTAAGAAAGTTTAACCGAGGGCAAATAGGAATTGGTGTCTTCAAGGAAAGAACAGTCTTTTTCAATAGCTTTTATGAGGTTAACACCTACACGTGCTATCTGGGATTTCCAGAACCCGGGCTGTTTATGGAAAGGACAGAAAAGGCATTTGTCCTGGTATATCCAGTAATAATTTTTAATCAGATTACACCATGATGTTAGATGTTCTGTATTACATTTCCTTATCCTCCGTAGTGGTTTTCAACTACGGTAATTCTGACTGAAAGAATGTAAGCATTTTTGAGCTTTTGAGATACCCAGCAAGGGAGATGTAGGTAACGGAATTATTAGAAACCTTTGTGTGAAGTCAGATGTGATTGAAATGAAATAAATACACACTTCATAAATGATGCAACATCCTCTTGCCTGACTTCTTTTTGCTCTGGGCCAGTAACGCAGTAAGAAAAGATCCATTCTAAGCATAGTGTGAAATTTGTTGGGAAGTCTCGGGTCTTGCCTCAGCTTTCTCTTTCTCCTTCCTTGTCTTGTCTTGCTGGTAGCCTGCATCACCCTCCACGTCCTCCCCCATTTCTCTACCTGTTTTAAGATTTCAGCACCGCTGTTCTCTTCTCTCTCCTCACTGAAGCAAGCAAAGGTCTTCTCCTTAGTGATGGGTTAGCCTGTGTCTGACTATCTCCAGTAAGGACTAAGTCATTACCTCCTAAAGCATCCTATCTTAATTCAACAGACTACGTCTCTTAACAAAAGTTCTTGCTTATCTTGAACCCCAGTCTTCCTTCCTAGTAGTGGTCACCAATTTCTTCTGGTTTTTACCTATGGAACTCAACCAAAAAGTCTGTCAATGGCCTGAATGGAAGGCTTTTCTTCTCCAGGCCAGATACCTGGAGCTGCATCCCAGGGCTCCTCCTGGTTGGCTCAGTGGGTAGAGCGTGCAGCTCTTAATCTCAGGGTCATAAATTCAAGCCCTACATTGGGCGTGGAGTCTGCTTAAAATTAAAAAAAAATTGCATCCCTACTGACTGAGCCAGCCAGGTATGGCTTCTCTCTTCTGATGCATTGCTTTCTCCAAGGTCATCCCTGCATCCCTGACCTTTGTCCTAGTACTTTATTGCATATTTTGTCATATACCTATTGTATATTTTCTGAGACAGTTACAATTATTTTGGCTAACATTAAGTGTTTTTTGGAAAGTATTCCTCCCTGGTATCTAGTGGCCTGAAAAACATTGTTATACCTCTGTAGTTATTTCTGGTTATACATTTTTTTTGATGTTTATTTATTTATTTTGAGAGGTAGGGGAGGGGCAGAGAGGGAGAGAGAAAGAGAGAGAGAGAGAGAGAGAGAGAGAGAGAGAGAGAGAGAATCTCAAGCAGGCTCTATAATGTCAGTGCAGTATAGATGGGGCTCGATCTCATGAACCTGAGATCATGACCTGAGCCGAAACAAGAGTTGGATGCTTAATCAGCCGAGCCAGCTGAGCCCCTCTGGTTATACATATTTTTTATAAGAAGTATGTCACTATAACGTATGCCCTTCACCAATAGAATGTTGTTTTAAGTTATAGCAAACAGTTGTAAAATGCAGTTGCTCAGAGTAGTTTTTCTCCTCACTGAATTTGCCTTTGTGTAAATAAAACTCTCCAGTGCAATTGGAACCTGTCAACATGATTCTGTCATTATGGCCTGTTTAAGAAAATATTTTTAAATGATCTAATGCACCTTTGTTCATTCTCCCATGGCCTCTTTATCATCTTGATGTTGGGGTATGGCAAACTCTCATTGTTGGGCTACATTTTATCTGGATTTGCTTTACAGTTTAGATTCATCCTAAGTCATGGCCACGGCAGATATGGTGGGAAACATCCCCCTTCACCCCATACACACATGCAGTCTTAGACTGGTTCGCCTTGAAGGAAATTAATTGAATTGATACATGTAAATAGTGAACCATGTTAAAAAAAAAAACCTTTTAAAGGAGATGGAATTTTTTTTTTTTTTTTTTTTTTTTTTTAGTTTCACTAAAAAGGAATCTTTGAAAACCATTACATCCTTTATTCCTGAATAAAGTGGTATTCATTCTGGATAGGAATGAAACGGTGACTGTTTATTCCTTCCTGAAATAATCCTCCCTTGTCTCAGAGGCTGATTTGCCCGGAAGAAAGTACCGTTCTTCCGCTGCCACTTTAAGCAGAGTCTTATCCGTCATTATCTTTTGCTTAACGAACGAGTGCGGTCAGCACACACATACTCTCCTGCTTGTTGTGGCCGGTATGGGAGCATTGAAGACGTGGAAGATAATGGTTGCTGACCCTGCGGAGCCTTTAATTTTCGGGGGAAGAGGTAGTACCCATTTATCACGCATGAATGAAAGATACGTCTAAGTCATGTAATTCAGATAATAAAAGTAGATGCTTAGGAAATAGGAAATAACTTATAATGAGCATGAAGCGAGGCCCACTGATGGCCTGTAAATCAATTTGAGTCACTCTTCGTTGGTTTGAGATTCTTGGTACTTGATAGTGATTCATGATTGTGTTTTTATATTTGATGGAAGATTAAGATTGTTGTTGATTGAGGAGGTTGAACCAAGAGACACATTTGCCTTTAAGACCGGTGTCATTCGTAAAATGAGCAATAAGAATCATTATCTTTGAACAGGTGTCTTGGAATTACAGCCTGTTTCTTACTCCTGTCCAGTGTCCGTAGCTGATTAGGAAAAAACACTGCAAAAAAGAGTGACATATCTTCTTCTACTAGAAAGATAAGATATCCAATAGAAAGATATTTATATTCTTTCAGTGTAAATATAGAAACTATCTTTCCAATAGAAAGATATATAAATATATAGAAAACTAGCCTTTTTAGCAGTTTATTAAGTGAACATTTAAAAACTACTTAGTCGTGTTAGCTTTAAACGTATGTTCCAAATGGATCTCTTCTGTAATTTGTTATAAATGTGGAGCTATGTTTTCCCTCGTATTTAAAATCAGCAACCTTGAGTGCTTTGTTATTTTTAGCTGTGAAGGCTGAAAGGCTGGGAAAAGTAAACCAAAACAACCCCGAACACGTTTCAGAGCTGCCCTCCCCATCCATTAATATTTGGGATGCTGGAGAGAGAGTGTGAACTGCGCTGAGAGCTGACAGCGTGCAGCCACATCAGTGCTTGCAGTGTTTACTGGGTATTGTAGGAGGAGACCGTCTAAAAACTGGCTTCATGACTCTGGTGATTACGCATTAGCTTTTTGGCATCGGCCAAACATTTCTGTGACTGCTGGTAAGATCTTTCTCAGTGTATCCCCTTTTTATTTTACTTCAACTCCCCTCAGTGAGTTTTACAGTCTGTATTCGAAACACCCCATTCTAGATCACAACAGTTATTACTTAATAAGTGGTTTCAGAGTTTAACCTAATTTCAAGATTACATTTCATAGATGAGGAGTCGTTATCTGTCAAGTAAGATTAAATTGTAGAGCATAATTAAATTCTGGTTTATCTGAAGGCTGTGATGTGTAGAGAGGGACTATCCTACGTCCTTCATTGACAAGTCTCAGAGCCTCAGGTTCTTCACAAAACGAACATCATTTTGTTAGCATTATTGGAAGGCCACACTATAGTGCCTGCCCTGGGTTTTTGAGATGGTGGCAGGGGTGGTGGTGACGATCCCTTAGCCACCAGAGAGCAACATGTGGGTGTAGAATTAGTCTTTCCTAGAAAAGGAGACTTAGGTTGGTGAGTTAATATTACTGTGTGTGAGATCGGTCATTAAAGACGTCAGTAGGACAGGCAGGTCATTTCACAGGAATGACGTCATCTCAGAAATTGTCCCCATCAGAGCGAGTGGCACTGCTGTGGTGAGTGTGGATCTTACCAGCCCAACCCTGGTAGACTTGGAGCAGGCCCTTTCCATGTTTCTGGCCCTTGCTCGTAAAATGCGCACGGTGGATTGTTCTATTCCTAAGGCTTCTTTCCTTCTAAAGTTCTCAATTATTTGTAGATTTTAAAGTTTTGAATTTGTTTCAACTGGGAAAAAATTGCCTTCTATACAATAGGCAGAAGTTCAAAAGAAAACGCACGTACCAAACGCACACACTTTTATCTTCGTGAGAACAGCCTTTTACCTTCTCTCAGCTCTTAGCTTATTGTGCCTCATTTTGTGATGGTTTAGGCAGTTTGGACGGGCAGAGCAGACTGGATATTTGAGTAACAGGGTAGGAGCAAGAGTGAATACAAAAGTCTTGGGCTCGTCTATTTTGTGCTGAAGAAAACTGCCCTAAAAGTACGCCATCAGATTTTTTTTATTAAAGGAGAGTGTTATTATTTAGGGTAATTTTATTAAGAAAGTTTGTTTCAATCAGGTGCTAAATCATCTCTTGAAATTGAGAGGTTCTTTTGTTATATAGACATCTCTTCTGAAAAATGTTTCTAGAAATGCATTTTCCTTTTCAGGGTGCTAGCAAAGCGACGTTATTTCACCTAGACAGCTATTTTCCTGATGACCTCGTTGAAAGAAAATTTTTCTCTTCTGATGGAGAAGTTTTGGCTTCTTTTCATCCCATCCGCTCTAGTCACTTTTAAAGATTGATTTTCTGTTGCCTTTGTGTTTTACTTTTCTTTCACATTGATCCTTTGTGTTGTGTCCAGTTCTCGATCCATGCTTGCCCTTGACCCGTCTGTACTTCGTGTTTCGCACTTTTCTCCCTTCGGTTGGAATTCTAAAAATCTCTTCTGAGTTAACAGATTCATCCACACTTTTCAGCACTGTTAGCTGGAAAACTTTTCCATCCCAGAAGAGGCCTACCTTTGCGCGGGCTCAGTGGATACCTGGAAGGCGGATCAGGAAACAGGTGCAAATAGAACTGCTGTGAAGTGAAAACAAAACAAAACAAAAAAACTGTACAGATAAAGTACACATTTGTTGTCTCAAAAGTGGTTAGACTCTTGATTCTGTTAGAATTACATAATATGTGATCATTGCAAAAGAAGACGTTGCAAACGATTCAGAATCCTGTTACATAGAGAGGGAGACTTTCGTGTTCTCAGCCTCCCAACACTTCCCACCATGCCACAATCATCTTTGTAAATAGTTGGTGAATATCCCCAGGGTTTCTAAGCTTTATAAATATATACTTATAGTTATGTTTTTAATCACTTAATTATTTTATAAAAATGGCAGAATGCAACAGCTTGCTTTTTTCACTTAACGTATTTTTATTTTATCTCACCTCATTACAAATTGATGTACTTTATTCTTTTCAATGGCCGATTGTATGATTACATGGGTGTCCTACAGTGTAGTTCACCAGTTTCCTATTCATGGACACTTAGGTTGTTTGCAGTTGTTCAGGACGTACAAGCACATACACGGAGCGTGCATATATATGTATTTTGCATACTTTTGCAAGTTTTTCAAGAGGGTATTGACCTTATTGTGTTGTGTGCTGTGTTGCAAATATTATTTTCTAGTTTGTCTTTTGATTTCGTTGCTTCTTACTAACTGTACCCTTAAATAAGGTAAATGAAATGATGCTTCTGAGGTTGGTCACGCTAAGAATAGACTCATTTTATAAATAATCCCCTTTTTTTTACTGATGCTCTTTTAACAAACCAGAAAGCTAATCAATAATCTTAGATTATGACCATTTTAGATAGGACAAAGAATTAATTTAAGAAGGTTGCTACAGTAAAAACTATGTTTGAGATTGGGTCCCTTTGAATGGAAATTTCAATTTGGGTTATCCTTGCTGGAACCATTCCTGATGATATACTGTTGAATTATAAGCAAATTACTCAGTGATAAAACTGACATATATTAGGAATGATAATTCAGCATATAGACCTACTGTATTCACATTCATCACCATTTCCCCCCGATTTTTGATGGTAAATTGATAGATATTATATAAATCAAATTTCATGTGTACTTTAATGGAATTATGAAAAATATTTCTATAAGGCAAATAATCATACCCAGTTAATGTTATATAAATATTTACTTAAAGTGTGAAAGCATCTTTAATTAAGTTGCTTACATTTTTAAATTAAAGTTGCAAATGAAATCTCAGCTACAAATTACTATATTTTCTTAGGATGGGTGGGACTTATTACAGGTTCCTTATACTTTGCCTAGCCTCCCTTGACTTGGGGGAGATTTGAGAAAATTTTAAGTACATTCTGTTTAGTCCTTTGAAGTACATATACACATATAATCTCTATGTTATATTAAGTCTTAAAACTAACCCAATAAGCTTTTTTTCTTCCTGGCTTATAGTATTCTTCACCTCGCAGTGGTATCTTCTGAGTAAACCATCAGTCTGTGCTTAGTTAGCATGTGGTGAGTGAAGAATAATGTCTTGTGTCTTTTGTGCAAAAATCAAATGTGTTGCATGATACTAACCATTTTGCTGGAATTCTTTTGCTCTTTCGTTTAATGAATACATGATTATGCTATGTGTTAATATAAGTGTTTTCTGTTAATTTTGTTTTATAGATTAATAAATAGATTAATAATCACCATCACCGGAAGAGTTATACAATTTTAGGAAGTTTTACTTCTTTAAATAGTAATTGAAAGTTTTAAAATTGCTCTTGGAAATTTTATCAACTCAAAGAAATTATATATTTTATAATCTTTTTTGTTTTTATTTCCCAAGCGTAGTCTTGGAAATCAATAAAAATTGCGAGAGAGAAATGAAAAATCATTTTCTAGATAGAAGTGAAGTGATATACTTCATGAAACCAGATTTCAAAACATCATAAGGTCCACTTATCAAGGCTATAGCCTGAAATCGTGAAGGCTAGTAAAGTTGATTTAAAAGAAGTATCATTTTATTACTTCCGGGGATGGTACAGTGTAACAAGAAAACATCTGTCCTGTCCCCAGGAGACCCTTGGGCAGCCTGCTTCAATTGAGTGTGGCTGTTAGTAATTAACATTAACATATTGTTAACTGAACTGGAGGCATCTAGATTGTTTCCACACAGTCATGGGTCTTCACCGTTTAAACCCCTCTGCCGTGGCCTCCGTGTAGTAGTCATGCTATTAGCTAGACTTGGCACCCCCTAAAATTTAGGGTACATCTTTGTACATCTTTGCCTCAGACTTGGCTGGAATTTTTACAAATCACAAACAAGCTCGATTGCAATTAGTAGAGCTTAATTATAATTGAAATAATTTGATTGTTAATTGTGATTGTTAATTCAACTAGTATTCAGCTAATGGGATTAAGGTTTCAAATGCCAGTAGACAGCTTTTCTTTTTCAACCTCTTAGCTTTAAAAATCATTTATGCCCACATTCGAGTCTCATTTCAGTTCTACTATGTATCAGTTAACCTGCCTTAGTGATTGTCTAGAACTATCTTTAGTCTCATAAATCCCTTAACATTTCCCCCTTTTTTTTTTATGTTGTAAACACTGCATCATGCTTGTCATTGTATTCTTGCATTTCAGTACCGTCCTTTATCACTGGAAGTGACCACGCTTCCAGCATTTCTGTTGATTGATCAATTGACTATGTCAACTTTTATTTTAAAACATTTCAAACATAGGATTAGTAAAACTAGTGCAGTGAATACCTGTATACCCTTCACCGATATTCACCAATTCCTAACCTTTTGCAAAATTTTCTCACTTGCTCTCTCTCTGCATATATATCCTCCCGTCTGTAATGGCGTGACCGTTGCTTGCAAACACTTGTGCCCGCACACATTTGACAGTTACTTGCAAAGAAAACTACATACTTCAGCAAATATCTTTAAGAAAAGGACATTTTCCTACAAACTCAACAATACATTTATCACTCTCAGGAAATTTAACATAATACTGTTATCTGGTATATAGTAAATATTCACATTTTTCCAGTTTTTCAAATAATGTCTTTCACAGACTTTTAAATTCCATGATCTACTCCGAGATTGCACATCACATGTCATTGTCATGTTTCTCTAGTCTCTTTTTTTTTAAATTTTTTTTCGTAATGTTTATTTATTATTGAGAGACAGAGAGAGACAGAGCATGAACATGGGAGGGGCAGAGAGAGGAGGAGACACAGAATCCGAAGCCGGCTCCAGGCTCCGAGCTGTCAGCACAGAGCCCGACGTGGGGCTTGAACTCATGAACCGCGAGATCATGACCTGAGCCGAAGTCGGACGCTCAACCGACTGAGCCACCCAGGCGCCCCAATTTCTCTAGTCTCTTTTAAACTAGAAATGTTCTCCCAGCTTTTTTTTTTTTTGTCTTACATGACATTGACACTGTGCAGCATTATTGAATTGTGCGTGAATTTCTTTTTCCACAAACAGCACAAGCCAAGTTTCAAAATACTATCTGACACAGGAACTTAAATATGACAGAAGATCTTTCATCTTCTCTAGGCTTCTAGGACCAACATGATTATTGAGCAGGTTTTATACATAGTACACTATGGGGAGTACATCACGAGTGTCAGTGGATTATATTTTTCATTTACAAATGGAGAAGACTTTAAAACTTTCTCTTTCTGCTAAATATGTATAAAAAGTTCATCTCCATTAATCTTATTTGGTAATTTATTTTTGTGGCATTCTAACTTACCCGGGCTACTGGCTTCAGTGTTTTAATCAGAGAAACCTTATTAGGAATCACTCATCACCATTGTTTCTCTCAGCATTTTTAGTCTTTAAGATTGAGTTTGTTCATTTCCCATCCTTTGCTGCCATGCATGTCATCCCGGGAGAATTGCGATACGTAGAAAGATCGGCACAAAGAGAAGAGGGAAGAGCTGTGTGTCCTCTTGCAGTCTGAGCAGCTGGGGCCTTGTGAGGGTCTCCCAAGTCAGCCCGCCTCCTCCTGGCTTCTCCAGGTACAACCTGGTGGAAGGTGGCAGTTACAGTTTTCGCGGAAGCATCCTGTTTTCCAGGACCACGGACTACATAGGTCAGATCATTCCAAGAACATTAAGTTTTAGAAGATTTTTTTTTAGAGTTTACCATTTAGAATATTTCTACTTCATTCCCTAGACCGTAGAATATAATTCTATTTTAACTTCACCCTTTTTCCTTTCTTCTTTTCCAGTCATGGCTCCGATCATCGTCTTGAGGAAATGGGGTGGTGATGTTGGGCAAGCGTGGAGGACTGTCTGCATCTGCCTCTTGGAGAAGCCAGCTGTTATTCAGGGCCCCTTATGGAGCCAAAGACCAAGAAAAATCTGACATTGGCCCACAGCTAATACTGCAGACTGCCTTTCAGATTGATTATATCGGTGGAGAAATGGTGATAGTTTTTTCTTTTTTCTTCAGTTTTTTTCTTGGGAAGAGTTTTATGTCGTTTAAAAGATTTTTTTGAATAACTCAACCTGACTTATGGGCTCATTTAATGTTCCTCTCTTCCATTCTTTTTGTCCCTCTTTTTAAAGAACTGCTTGCCCTTCCTATTTATTTTTAGGGTGATTTTTTTTTAAAGACTTGTGCAATACATTTTGAGGTGAAACGTAGTGGATTTTTTTCTGATAAATTAGAGCATTTAATTGAATATTTTATCCAGATTTGTTGAATATTTGCTAAAGTTCTTTAAGCTATACATATGATAAATCCAAATAGCAGTACCTCATTGTTTACTTAGCTTTTGTACTTATATTTTTCAGAGGAAAAAAATACTACTGTAAATTGTAAATAGTCAATACTGTATTGTATGCAGATCTGTGACTGTTGGCAATGTCATCTTGGAAGAATAAATAAAGTTTATTTACTGTATAAAATTTGCTTATAGTGCTGTTTCCTAAGTTGAACTGTATTTCAAAATAGTTAGGAAATGATGTTCTATCTGGGTGAATATCATGAGGAACTGTTTGTCAAGATAGCTAAATGCTAACCGTTTGGAAAGATTTTTTTTTTTTTTTTTTTTTTCAAAATCAGCATGACCAAGTTAGAAGAAGTATGGAAACAAAAGAATACTTCATGGTGTATGTTTCAGGAGTCTGCCAACTTGGAGATGCCTCTTCTCTCTGGAGTAGACCATACTCTGATTTTTTTTTTTTTTACACTTAATGAGAGAGCGTCTTCTGGACAGCAAGAGATGGGAACTGTTCAGAGGGTTTCATACACTCTATGTTCTAGCAAACACAGTATTCAGTATCCAAGTATTCCCTGACCTCTGCCTCGAGGTGGAACCTCAGTACAGACAGTGTGCACCTTAGCGCTCCTGGTGTATCTTATTTTGTGATAAAAAGTGGGGAGCTCGGGGAGGGGGTGGGTAGATGACCGGGGGGGGGGGGGGGCGGTCTTCCTACATAACCCACAGCTGACTCCTCTGAGGACACCTGTTCCAGCAAGGGAAGAGGGTCTTCTTAACCACCACCCCGGCTTTTTTTTAAATCAGGATTTACTTAAGGGGCAAAATTTTGTGCCACCAAAGGGTTTCTGACAACAGACATGACTTCTTACCTTTTTTACATAGCTTGTCCTAAGGTAGAAATTGTGGACTCTTAGTAACATTTGCATATGACTTCCTACTAACTCCTTTATGGAGATAAGCATATCAAAAAGTATGTAGGGGGTCAGCACGCCTTTTCTAGAAAGGGTCAAAGAGTAAGTATTTTCTGCTTTATAGGCCATCCAGTCTCTGCCACAACCGCCCTCCGTCACTGTCGTATAAGTACAATCGTGCGTAATACGTAAATTAATGAGCAGAGCTGTGTTCCAGTAAAGCTTCATTTACAAAAGCAGGTGGGAGGCTGGATTTGGCTTGCAGGCTGTGGTATGCCAACCCCCGAGAAAGTGAACAAGCTGGCTTTTCATCGTGGAGTTGGGGGAGGAGTGATAATCCCTTAATCCTAGGACTTGCTCATTTACCCCCAGTGCAGGCAGGCGGCCTCTTCTTTCAGAAAAAGGTACAGCACATTCAGTTCACCTTGATCAAGAATGATGGTGACATTTTCTCAATGACTTGTTCCAGCAAGAAGGACAAAGCCTTTCATCTTTCACTGTGGTCAGTGTCAGGGTCTCAGACCCGTCTGGGACCTTTTCTTGAAGACCCTCCCCTGTACGTGTGTCCCCCCTTGATGCCCGAGAAAGGACAGTTTTTCCACCAGTACTTAACAGGACATGTTTGCATCGTAGATTTCAGACTGCTGAGGACTTGGCCTTCCACTCTGACCGTGACTTGCCACAGAGAGAGCTGTGATCCCAGCACAGAGATCCTGGCGCTGGGGCTCTGAACCCAAGGCCGTCTCCAAGACCTCGTGACAGCAGCACACGAAAAGGTTGGTGCAGTACATTTACTGCCAGGAACCCAGCAGTTCACCTCGAAAGGTGTTAGATGCTGGTAAGACATTACATTAGCAAGTGGTTGGTGAAAATCACTTGCACCTAACAGGAATTAATTGTATAGTCACTTTGTTCAGGGCAGGTGCGTGTGAGTTTTGGTAGAGAACCATCTCCTTGTTGACTTGTGTCTTAGTCTCTTCACGCTGCTGTAACAAAATTGGGTGGCTTATAAACATGGAACATTTATTTCTCACAGGTCCACGGACTGAGAAGTCCACAGTCATGGCACTGGCAGACCTGGTGTCTGGGGAGGGGCCACTTCCTGGTGCATAGATGCCTTTTCAGGATACCTCCCGTGGCAGAAAGGCAGGAGTTTTCTTTCTCTGGCCTCTTTTTTAAGGGCATTTATCCCGTTCATGAAGGTTCCACCTTCATGATCTGATCCCTGCCCAGGGGCCCCACTTCCTAATACCGTCACATTGGGGGACAGGTTTATTTTTGTTTTGCTTAAAAAAATTAAAAAAAATGTTTTTTATTATTGAGAGACAGAGACAGAGCATGAACATGGGGAGGGGCAGCGAGAGGGGGAGACACAGAATCCAAGGCAGGCTCCACGCTCTGAGCTGTCAGCACAGAGCTGGATGCCTACTCGAACTCACAAACCGCGAGATCATGACCCGAGCCGAAGTCAGACGCTTAACTGACTGAGCCACCCAGGTGCCTCACGTTGGGGGATAGGCTTTAACATGAATCTTGGTGGTGGGGGGGGGTGGGGATTCAAACATTCAATCTATAGCAACTTGGGAGTTTTTGAATTAGGCATTTCTAAACAAAGGACTGGAACATCATTTATGGTTTTCTGAAGTGTGTTTACTTTTCTTCTTACCAAAATTCACTGACCACAAAAAGTGCTTGTAGAGGAAGTAGAACACAGATGCTAGAAGGATGCTCATGCCTTTCTCTGGCCGCGGGGCCCAGAAGATGGGGGTGGCCCAGGCACAGCCATCTTTCCAGGCACAGCAGACAAGAGTCTGAAGGCCATGGGATAAAATACGATGTTTCTTTGAAAAAGCAAAAAAGACTTTTTGATTTGATTTTCTTTCGGATTCTGAAAGAAATTTAGGTTCATTGTAGACAATTTGGAGAATACATTTTAAAAAGAGAAAATAATCTTCTGGAATCCCCCACCAAGAAATCAGCACTATTACTACTTTGGTGCCTTTCTTTTTCTTGTTCTTTCTTTCTTCCTTTGGTGCCTTTAATCATGGAGTATGTTTCTAATGTGTGAATGTGCTCTGTGTGTGTGTGTGTGTGTGTGTGTGTGTGTGTGTGTGTGTGCAGACATGCCTACAATCATATGTCTGTTTACATTGGGGACCATTAAAACTTCTTTGAAACTATTTGTAATTACCCCACATTTCATCCAGTGGATATATTCTTGTTTAGTCCCCTTTTCTGGTCTTGAACATTTAGGTTATGTGTAATTAGTCACTCTCATTTAGTTCTCCATGATGATCTCACTGTCCGTATTGTAAGCGTCCTTGAAAAAAGCCAAAAACGAAACAGTCCGGGACCAACCTGCGTTTCCCTCAACAGCCTTTGGTTTCCAAACAAGTGGACACATTTTACTTTACTACGTGCCACATTTGTCTGGCATCTTTTCCCCTAACATTCCAAAGATGTGATGCATGCGGGAACATTCTGAGTCAGTACACTTAGAACACTACATTTCAGAACTGGGCTTCACTCAAATTTGACGTGCCCAAGATGAAATAGCAATGCCTAAAGCATACTTTCCACAGCAGGGTGGGTGGGTGGGTGCAGGTGAAGGTTCAGACAAGGCAGCAAGGGACATTCCTTAGGTCCTCGAGCCATGTGTTTCTGTACTAACAATTTCCTCAGACTTCAGTTTGGGATCCTCTCTAGGTTTTGTTGTTGGAATGTTCTCTAGAAGCATTTAAACACCAAACATAGATGAACTTGTCCTCAATGACACAGGAAACAATACAGCCATTTAAAACTCTGATTCAGGGGCATCTCGGTGGCTCAGTCGGTTAAGCGTCTGACTTCGGCTCAGGTCGTGATCTCGTGGTTCGTGAGTTCAAGCCCTGTGTCGGGCTCTGTGCTGGCAGCACAAAGCCTGGAGTCTGGAGCCTGCCTCGGATTCTGTGTCTCCCTCTCTCTCTCTCTCTCTCAAAATAAATAAACATTAAAAAAATTTTTTTTAACTCTGCTCCAAGTATTTTCCCCTAAATCAGCCTAAAATGCAGCCATGGGAACGTCTCTTTCACTTTCCCAGCTCATTCCCCCGCTGCAGGAAGACTGCCTCTTGGTTACCCCACACCTAGAGCAGGCTGCCTTTCCCTTTTAAATGGGGAGTATTTCGTGTTTCCCTGTCTGTCCCTCTTCTCTCTCCCATTGCTGTCTGTTGAAGTGGGTGGGACGGATAATTTGTCTTTTTCATTCATGGTCTCCAGGAGAAGCTGACACGATCTGGGGTGGATCCTGAGGTCCTGGCCGTGATGTCTGGTGCAGTGATTGGCTGAGACTTTGGGGATGCCTTTGGGAGGAGGTCGAGTGCATTGTTTGGGCAGCCGGGAAGGAGATGAATATTTATGATGCTGTGAGCAGATTGTGGTGGATTGGATTCTTGTTTCCAAGTCTTCACACACTTTGCTACCCGACTTAGTAGTATTTCCTGTCAGAGTGGGCAGAAAACGCATTTCTCCACCAACACTGAGCATGGCCATGTGACCGTCATCCAGGGGTTTTGAGTGAACATGATAAACGCCGTGTCTGAGCAGCGGTCTTAAGAACCCTTGCGCAGGTCAGCCACTGCTCTTGACCTCCGCCACGGGACTGAGATGCGGTTGCCCCTTCGGCTTGGGCCCTGGAATCGTGAAGGCACATCAGCTAGACATGTGACACGAGTGAGAAATAAACATTTATTGTCGTAAGCCCCCGACATGTGGGGATCATTTGTTACTGTGGCCTAACCTAGCAAAAGCTGATTAGTACGTCATGAAGAAAAAGAAGCAAAACAGGTTACAAGATCATGTGTTTAGATTTTAGAGTTTGGCTCTATGTCTTGGTGTAGATTTCCTCAGATTTATCCTGTCTGGGGTTTTCCCAGCTTCTTGAGTCTACAGGTTTGTCTTTTGCCAAATTTGGGATGTTTTCAGCCATTATTTCTTTGAGTATCTTTTCAGCCCTACCCTCTTTCTCCGCTCCGTCCTCTCCTTCTGGAACTCCAGTGACACAATGTTAGATCTTTTGTTACCGTCCCCCAAGTCCCTGAGGCTCTGTTCATTTCTTTTTTCAGCCTGTTTCCTCTCTCTTACTCAGACTGAGCAATTTCTGTTGTTCTGTGTCAGGTTCATTGACTCCTTCCCCTGTCTCTCCATTCTGCTGTTGAACCCGCATCCATGGAGTTTTTCATTTCAGCTATTGTATTCTTCAGTTCTAAGATTCCCACTTGGGTCTTTACCTCTTCTATTTCTTTCCTGAGATTTTCTGTTTCCTTGCCGAGATTTTGTTTTCTTGTTTGTTTCAAGCAGGTTGTAATTGCTGTTGAAAGCAATATATTTATGACGGCTGCTTTAAAATCTTTGTCAGGTAATTCTAACATCTCTGTTATTGTGATGCTGACATTTATTATCTTCTTTCACTCAAGTTGAGATTTTCCTGGTTCTTGGTCTAATGACTTTCAGTGGAAACCTGGAAATGCTGGATATTATGAGACTCTGGAATTTATGGAAACCTGTTTTAGCTGGCCTCCTCTGGGACTGCTCTGGCAGGGGAAAGGGCGGGGCTGTGCCAGGCGGGGATAGAAGTCTCTGCTTGGCCTCTACTGACACCCAAGGCGGGGAGGGTCCCCTCATTACTGCCAGGTGGGGGTGTAGAATTACAGATCCCTGCCAGTGCCACGTGGGCTGGGAAGGATAGGAGGTGCCCCTTTACTCTTCCCCATGTGGCCTCCACTCACACCCGGGAGGAGCGATGGAAAGGGTGACCTCTCTACCTTCGGGTAGTGGTCAAAGTCCTCGACTCTCCACTGGGCCTCCTCATACACCCCCAGCAGAGACGGGGAGGAAAGCTGTTTGGCGCCAGCAGGGATGGGAGTCCAGGCTCCCCCACCGACATGGGGATGAGGTGGGATGGGGAAGGCCCACGGCTACCTGCCGGGATGCAAGTCCTGCTACCTGTTGTAACTTCTCTACCATCACCCTCACGTGAGTTGAGGGCCCCTCCCTCCAGCCTGGTTCTGTTAGGGGTCTAGGCTCCCCACTGGGCCTTTGCTGGCAGGGTGGGGGTAGGGCCGTGGGGTTTTCTGCCGTGTTTGGGCAGAGGACCACGGCAGTGGTCATCTGAAAGCCCTCCGTCTTGCCAGGCGGTTCCTTTCCCAGCCCTCCGGCCAGGGAGGGCATCGAGCGTTTGCAGGCAGCCGGCTCCTTCAGCCCCGGGTCTGCCTGTGTGTATGAGGCAGGGAGCCCTGGGGAATTCACAGCAGGCCATTCCTCAGGCCCCAAGGCCCCCAGCTGGTCCGCCATCTTCCCTCCACCTTTCGGAATCTTCTCACATTTGTCTTCTGGATCACGTCCTGGGTTTTTTTTTTTTTTTTAATTTTTTTTTAAGATTTATTTATTATTGAGAGACAGAGACAGAGCATGGGAGGGGCAGAGAGAGAGGGAGACACAGAATCCGAAGCAGGCTCCAGGCTCCGAGCTGTCAGCACAGAGCCCGACGCGGGGCTCGAACTCACGAACTGTGAGATGGTGACCTGAGTCGAAGTCGGACGCCCAACCGACTGAGCCACCCAGGCGCCCCTGTCCTGGGTTTTTAGTTGTACTTGGTGGGAGGAACAGGGAGAAGTGTGTCTATCCATGTTCCTAGAAGGGGAAGTCTCCTACACAGTGTGATTTTATTTATGCATTTATTATGTATTATTTATTCGATTCAGAGAATTCTACATATTGTTACAGATGCACGTACTTTTAATAACTGTATGAATATGTAAACCAGAAGAGCATACAGTTAATTCACAACAGTGGTTAAAACCGGTTTTCCCGGATCACGTCTACCCTGTCTCTGCTCTTCACCTTCTCTAGCTTTCTTCATGGGCATCCAGCATTGCCTTCGCTCAGTAAAAATGGTCTTTTTCCTTGAACTAGAATGAAAGATCTAAGAGGTCAAGCACAGTATCTGTCTTGTCCACAACTATATTGTTAGGACCTAGAACATGTGGTGAGCACTGAATGAATGAATGAATGAATGAACAAGTGACTTAAGAAAGAAGAAAAAATGTACCAGTACTTTCTTTGTAATGGGAAACAAAAATGTTTGTAAAGACTGGAAATTTTTTTTAAATTTTAAAAAATATTTATTTATTTATTTTGAGAGAGAGAGAATGAGGGAGAGGGGCAGAGAGAGAGAGAGGGAGACAGAGAGTCCCAAGTAGGCTCCACGCTGTCAGCTCAGAGCCAGACTCGGGGCTTGAACTCACAAACTGTGTGATCGTGACCTGAGCCGAAACCAGGAGTCAGGCAGATGCTAAACTGACTGAGCCATCCAGGCGCCCGGAGACTGGAAAAATGTTTAAAGGCCTCTTTCTCTCTGCATTGAGAAGGCACATGGGAGTGCAGGGCGGCAAGAGGACCATACTCATGGCAAAGCCTGGACTTTGTTTTAACTTGTTTTATAAATTACAAAGACTGACATTTTAAGGAACCAGGTCCTGGAAACGCACCTCAGGACGCACCAGTGGAAATGAGCACCTCTGGAAAGAATCCCTTCCCCCTTGTTTTCATTCCTCATTTCCTAGATGTTTTTCTTTCAAGACTGAGCCACATTGGATGTGAAGATTAGTTTGGGCCCAGGGAAAGAAGCTGTCCAGATTCAATTTTCCTGATCTCTTGGGGAGGCTGGCTGGAAGTGTAGGCTCTGGGGCCAGATGGCCGGGGTTCAAGGCCTGGATTGGCCATTTATTCACTAGGCTAGGGTCCTAACCTGTAAACCTCAGTTCATCTGTAAAATGGGCATAATAATAATAATAATAACAGCATCTACATCTTAGATTGAATCAGTGTTTATAAAATGCTTGGAATGGTATCTAAAACATGGTAAGATCTAGAGAAACATTGGCTAGAACCAACCCCTGCCTATGTCAGGAAGACCTCAAGAGAATAGCCTCGATCAGAACAAGGGCCCAAATCCTGCCTGGAAGTAGGCCAACGGGAGTCACAGCAAAGACTGTGGGGAGGGGTGTCACCCGTGTGGGAGGGGTCACCAGTGCCCACTCTCCTCTCCACATGCTTCCCAGCCTCAAGAGCAGGGTTTCCTTTCCTTTTCCTCTCGATTCTCAGAGGTACCCCCCCCCCCCCCCCCGCCGGGGTGGGTTGGGTCTGCACCGCACCCTCTATGCCCTCATCCTGCAGGGACCCTTGAGGATCTTTGTCACCTGGAGAGGCCGGGACTTCCCTGGGTGCTGGCTCAGAGGGGGGCTCAGGAGAGATCCCCTCCTTCAACCTTGGCTCTGTGTCTGTTGAAGGCTCAGGATTTCCTGGGCCTGCAAACCAGTCTCACCATAAGGTTCTGTTTGTCCCGCAGGGGACCACCTTCCGGGGCCAATCGGGGCTCGTGCGGCTCTGCCTTAGGTCTTCAAGGGGGCCAGCTGCCCAGGAAACTTAATACCTTTATTCACCCTGTTCCCACCTGTGTCCACCGTGAGCAGGTTTGCAGCCCTAGCCAC
This sequence comes from Puma concolor, assembly GCF_028749965.1. NCBI lineage: Eukaryota > Metazoa > Chordata > Mammalia > Carnivora > Felidae > Puma > Puma concolor. The sequence goes on from NC_141675.1 coordinate 5,520,253, forward strand.
TGAGGGGTGTGCGTGAGTCAGTGAGTGTGCGACGGTCAGATTCCCACCACCCAGGCGGTGCCAGAACAGAGTCGTGCCAAGACCCTGAGCAAGGAAAGGCACAGAAACACAGCTCCGGAGCCCCTGGAACCTCAGCATTAGAGAGCCAGAAGCCGCTGCGTTCGGGAAGCCTGCACGTCCCAGGCTGCTGGGGCTCCCACGGAGAATCGCCAGAAGGAACAGATCCCTGAGTGGGGGCAGGGTGAGAACACCCCTCACTGAGCTTTGCCAGGGTGACACGGGACCTGAGTCCCCGGGGGAGCAGGAGCAAGCCGGCGAGGGCGGGGAGGCCTCCAAGGCAGGAGCAGAGGTGAGGGACGGCGGGTGTGGGGTGTGGTCGTGACGCCACGGCAAGGGGGAGCTGCCGGCCTCGGGTGTGGGGCGGGCGGGGCGGTGACGAAGGCCACCGAGTCCTTGCTCAGTCCTTAGACTTCATTGCAAGCAGCAACAAGAGAGAACTGCACAACACTTTCGATGTTCTCAGCTCAAAGCCATTTATCTTCTTCCTTGAAAGTTCAAGGCCAGTTTTGCTGCCAGGAATCTTGCAAAAGCAGCTTTCACCAGTGTGGGCTCTGAAAAATGGAAGGCACGTGGGGTGTTCCGTTGCTCAAGCCGAACGCAACGCACAGACTGATCCGGGCAGGGGGTGGCCGGCGGGGAAGGAGCTGTTTGAAGTCGAGTTTGCTTATTGGTGCTGTGCGCACTGCGTCGCTCGTCTCTGGGCCCAGGAGGATGAGGCTACAGCCAGCTGGCCTTTGTCACCGAGGCCCCCAGACCAGCCTCCAGGCCCCTTGGCCCACTGCTCAAGCTGGCGCAAGCGGATCCCACCCTGGAGACGGCGAGCCCGTTCCGCGTCCAGCTGAAGGTGTGAATGACTAAAAGCAAGCCAACCCAATGACTGGAGGATGATCTAAAGGGAGGGAGGGAGTTGTGTGTGCCTTTCAAGAGCAGATTCCTCCCCCCGCCCTCGCTCCCCAGTTCTGGACTGTGGAGCCATTGCCGAGAAGCAGGTGCCTGGCCCAGCCTCACCTGCACCCCTGGCTTCCCCGGCGTGTCACCGGGCGGCCAGGACTGGACCCGCCCCCAGGCTCTGCCGCCGGCTGGGTGATCGCAGGTGAGTGTCCGACGAAGGGCATGTGCCCGTGGCGTGTAATGTGCGGGGAGCCCGGGGACGGTGGGGTGCGGGTAATGGTTCGGAGCCCCTTCCCGCCCCGTGCCAGACATAACTGCTCACACGCGTCGCGTTCCCTGTTGCCACGATCATCCTATAAAGCAAACCGCACGGGATCCAGTGGCTTAAAATAAGCATCTATTTAGCTCAAGGACACTTGCAGGTCAGTGGCTCAGGCTGGGCCCCCTCCGTGATCGGGGGGTTGGCGGGCCATCTGGTAGCGGCTCGGCTGGGGACGCTTGTCTCCACTCCCTGGCTGCCATTCTTGCAGCAGGCTGGCCGGGCACGTTCTCACGTCAGACGCGACAGCAGAAGTGGCAACCTGCTAGCCTTTGACACTTCCCCTTGTATCACGGCCTGGGCCCAACTCAGGATCAAGGGGGACGGAAACAACATCTCTTGACAGGAGGATTCCTATCAAGGATCCTCCAAGGAGGATCCAAGGAGGAACGGCACGTTGTAGGGGTGCCTGGGCGGCTCAGTCGGTGGAGCGTTTGGCTTTCGTTCTTTGCTCAGGTCACTATCTCCTGGTTCGTGGGTTTGAGCCCCGTGTCCGGCTCTGTGCCGACACCACAGAGTCTGCTTGGGATTCTCTCTCTCTCTCTCTCTCTCTCTCTCTCTCTGCCCCTCCCCTGCTTGCTCTCTCTCTCTCAAATTAAAAAAAAAGTCACATCGTAAGGATGTGTACTGAATACAGTAAGGGGCTAAAGATTGGGGCCCTTAAGGCGAGCAGGTTATCAAAACACTTCTCAACTCAGCACCCCCTACCCACTGCCCATCAGTTGTGTTCACACCTGACCTCAAACCTGTTTGCCCTCACCACCGTGAATGTGCAACCTTCAAGCTGGGTTTCGTGGAGCCTTTTGGTTCCAAAGGGGGTGCTTCAGGGAAGTCTGCAGGGGCAGGGAGAGGACAAAAAGGCATGGCTCTGGGCCTCCCCCCACTCAGAGCTGCCGCACTTTTATTTGGTTTAGATACTGGGGTTCAACATGAGATTTTATTTGAAAAAAGATTCTGCCGTCAAATGACTTTAAAACGTGTCCTCTCCTTGGATGTATTCAGACCAGCAGGAGGAACGTGCTTAGCACAGATTTCTTTGGTCCCTGAAGAACCAAAGTCTTTCTTCGCTGTGCCCTAGGCTCTCCTCAAAGGCCATTAGTAGAAGAAAAACCAGGGAATCAATGATTGCATGTTCTTTAAAACTATTTTATGAGAGTCCCCTGTCTATAAGATATTTATTTCATGGCCAAGTGCCAGGGGAAGTTTCAGTGTATTTTCTCTCTTAGAACTATTTTATGTGTCACGTAACGTATCTCCCTTTTCACCTTGGCCACCTGGAAGCACAATGCCAAACTTAGGTCGCAGGTTTACAGAACTCTTAAAACCAGACTGGCCCAAGGTGCTTTTAAAATACAGATTCCGAGGCTTCAACTGCACAGATTCTGTTTCAGTCTGAACCGCCGGGCTGTCCCTGGTGGCTTCATTGTTTCTGCTGTCTTCCTCTGGCCTGGACTTGCCCTCTGCTTCTGACATATGCTCGGTACTTGGGCTCTGATCGTTCTTTTGTCTTATACTCTCGATGCTTCGTAGGCCCGAACTGACTGCGAGGAGGGGGCTGCTCGTGGGGCCGGAGGAGGCCGTGCCCAGCCAGAGAAGGGCAGACAGACCCTCAGCAGAGGAGAGGGTAGAGGTGCCAGGACCCTCCAGGTCTGTGGGGTTGCAAATCCAGGTGTATTCCCCAGAGGGCGGCCCAGGGGGAGGCCTGATCTGGGGCTGAGGCTGGGCCAGGAGCCAAAACACTCTGGGGCTCTCAGGGAAGCAGGCTCCAGGCTGGGAAAGAGCCACAGCCCGCCAGGTCCCCTGCAGCGTCCTGAACCCCGGCTCACACGGGGCTCCACACCCAACTCTTTCATCCTTGGGTACCCCTAAATTTAGGTGGGGAAACTCAGGCTCCCGGAGGTTAATTCGATATGCAGGCTTGGCCAAAAATTGTTCAGAAGAACATGATCATTCTCTAGGATGAGTTTGAATTTAGAATCAAATATAAATGTTGAAGTAGAACAAATCCATAGTCCTGGTCTTTTGAGGTTATTTGTATTTTTACAGTTTAGTTATTTATGTTGAGAGAGAGAGAGAGTGTTTGTGTGTACACATGTATGGGGGAGGGGCAGAGAGAGAGAGAGGGAGAGAGAGAATCCCAAGCAGGCTCAGCATGGAGAGATCAGGACAGTGAGATCATGACCTGACCCGAAATCGAAAGTCAGACGCTTTACAGGCTGACCACCCAGGTTCCCCGAGGTTATTTGTATTTTTAAGATAATTTGGCATTCGGGACGCCTGGGTGGCTCAGCCTGTAAAGCGTGTGACTCTTGATTTCCCATCAGGTCATAATCTCATGTCAGGCTCTGTGCTGACAGTACAGAGTCTGCTTGGGATTCTCTCTCTCTCCCTCTCTCTCTGCCCCTCCCCTGCTCATGTACTCTCTCTCTCTCCCTCCAAATAAATAGTTAGAATGAGAACTGTAAGCTAAACTTAAATTCTAAAAAGTTCTACTTTTGTGATGTTAATTCAATACTAAATTTATTTTAAGTTTATTTAGTTTGAGAGACAGAGATGAGCAGGGGAGGGACAGGGAGAGAGGGAGAGAGAGAATCCCAAGCAGGCTCCGTGCTCTTAGCGCTCGAACCCATGAACCGTGAGATCATGACCTGAGCTGAAATCAAGAGTCTGACGCTGAACCGACTGAGCCATCCAGGTGTCCCTTACTACTAAAATTTTTTTAACTAAAGGAGTCTTCTAATGAAACTTCCTCTTAAATCTCTCTGAAGATACTAATTAGGATTAATTTTTTTTTCCTTCTTTGTCCTATAGCTTCTTTTTCTGGGGCGAGTTGTTCTGTTTGTTAATTTTTTCTTTATGTGACTGGTATTCCCTGACGTCTGGCAGCCCTTGGTTGGCCAGTGGAGGCCAAGGTAGGTTCCTGTCATGGCTGGAACGACTTTCCCTTTGATCCTCTGTCTCTGTGTCTGTCGCTGCCCCTCTCTCCCTCTCTCTGCCCTTCCAAGAGTATTTGCACCTTCCCTTTTACGCCTGCGAGCACTAGCTTTGCCTCAGGGCACCCATAGAGGGCGCTGCTCTCTTCTAAGAAGGAAGACTGAGAAGGAGGAGGCGCTGAGCTCTTAGGCCCCGTCTTCTCTTTCTGGGCACCGCCTGAGGGACTCAGGCACACTGGCCCACGTTAGCCCTCCTGGGGACGTTGGCACGGTTGTCACCAATTTACGAATCAGGGTGTCCTTCGCGCCGTATCTTATAGCTGTTTCAAAAGTTGAAACTGGGCTTTGCCGAGCGGTGACAGGAATCGAAGCTTAAACAGGGAAGTGCTCAAGGCTCAGAAAAACGTCAGGTGCCTTGTGGCCTGGTGACACTCCACGCTTGGATTCTTTGCTAGGGGGGAATGAGATCTGTTAGCACTGCTTGAGCAGGGATGGCGTGGGGTGGGGATGGGAGGGGAAGGGGGAGAGAGAGAGCAGTCAGGAGAGGGAAGGGCTCTTGTTGAGAACAGCTGGTAAGACAGCCACTGAACCACGTGTGATCTTCAGAAGCTGGGGTGGAAACTTCGGAGCCAGGGCGGAAGCGGGTTGGCCCTGGCTGATGGTCCCTTTATGCCAGGCGCTGTGCATGGTTGGTTTTCTTTAGCAACGACAACAAAAACTGTTTTAAGTTTTTATCATATTTATTTTTAAAAATGCTGATTTACCTTGGGGTGCCTGGGTGGCTCAGTCGGTTCAGTGTCCGACTTCTGCTCAGGTCATGATCTCGCGGTCGGTGAGTTCCAGTGGTGGGTCCAGCTCTGTGCTGACAGCTCAGAGCCCGGAGCCTGCTTTGGATTCTGTCTCCCTCTCTCTCTGCCTCTCTCCCGCTCATGCTCTGTGTGTCTCTCTCTCTTTCTCTCAAAAAAATAAACATTAAAAAAATGAATAAAATGTTACTTATTTTTGAGAGAGAGAGAGAGAGAGGGCAAGCAGGGGAGGGTCAGAGAGAGAGAGGGAGACAGAGGGTCTGAAGCAGCCTCTGCCCTGAGCAGATAGCCAGATGTGGGGCTCAAACACACGAGCCGTGAGATCATGACCCGAGCTGAAATCAACAATCAGACACTTAACCGACTGAGCCACTCAGGCACCTCTCACCTTCTATCTTACCCACTGAAATCAGGGATTCACCCCCATAATTGCACTAAGATGATTCTTTCCAAGGTCACAAGTGATCTCCAAAGAGTCCTATCCGATGGTTGATCCTCAGTGCTTATCTTGCTCAAACTGTCAACAGCATGTGACGTTGTTGGCCATTCTCTCCTCTTGGCTTCTGGGACATTCCTTTCTTGTTTCTGGCCTCACCCCACTGGCCACCTCTCCCTCAGTCTCATTCCCCAGCCTCTTTCAAGCACCCTCAGGATCACTCCTATAACCACCTTCCTTCTCCATCCGTATGTACTCCTTCCCTGGCTGGCCTCGTTTGGTCTCCTGACTTCAAACGTCGTTCAAGTGCTCGACAACTCCCGAACATACTTCTCCAGCCCAGCACTCGTGCTAACTCCAGACCTACAGATATACCTGCCCACTCCACCTCTCCGCTTGGATGTTGTGTTGGGCCGTCATAACAAAATACCACAGACCAGGAGGCTTAAACCACAGAAATGATTTTCTTGCAGTTCTGGGGGCAGAGTGGGCTTCTCCTGATGCCTCTCTCCCTGGCTTGCAGACAGCCGCCTTCTCACCGTGTCCTCACATGACCTTTCCTCCGCGCATGTGTGGGGATGGAGAGAACTCTGGTATCTCTTCCTCTTCTTATAAGCCACCAGTCCCGTCAGATTAGGGCCCTGTCCTTCTGACCTAATTTAACCCCAGTTATGTCCTCACAGGTCCTATCTCCACAGTCACATTGAGGGGTAGGGCTTCAACACATGAATTTGGAAGGACACACTTCAGTCCGTAACAAGGGTGTAGTGGGCATCTCAGACGTAACGTGTCCGTCACGAAGCTCTTAACCTTCCCTCCGAAACCTGTTCCCATTGGCAGCCTTTGCCTTTTTGGTGAACGGAAACTCAGTCCTTCTAATCGCTCAGGCCCAAACCTTACCAGACCCTCGACCCCCCTCTCTTGCTCACATTTCAGTTCATCAGCAAATCCTGTCGTCTCAACTTTCACAATGTGTCTGGATTCTAAATTACGTTTTCCTACCCCCATTGTCATTACTCTGATCAGAGCCGTCATCATTTTTAAACTGAATTATGACAACGGCCTCCTACATGGCATCCTGTCTGTGCCTTTGGCCTCCAATATCCTTTTCAACATGGCAGCCAGAACAATTCTCCTAAAATAGAAGTCCGACCATTTCACTCTCTGCTTAAGTCCCTTCCCCCGGTAGACCCCAGAGCACTCTAGGGAAAGTGTCCTTTCAGTGGCCAGCAAGCCCTACATGATCACCACCGTAACCTCTTAGCTTTCTGCTGCTAGCTCTCTCTGCCTCGGTCACACTGCCTTCCTTGCTTTTCCTTGAGACCTGTTTCTACCTCGGGGCCCTTGCACTTGCTGTTCCTTCCAGTTGCAATGTTCTTAACACTGGACATTATACAGTATGTTTCCCTCGTCTTTGTCTGGTATCTGCTCAAACTTGAATTTTCAGAGAGGTCTTCTTTGAGTACCTTACAACAAATAGGGTTCCCCTCCTGCTAAGATTCTATCTCCCTCACTCTGCTCTGTGTTTTCCCACAGCAGTCAACTCCATTTGACTCTGTTTCTGTCTAGATTTTTTTCTTGGGAATTGGGAATTCATTTATTGTCCCCTCTCCTCACCAGATTGTGGCTCCATGAGGATGGGGACTTAGTCTGTCTTCTTCGCTGGGGTATCTTCAGAACCCAGAACTTGTCTGAAAATGAGCTTCCGGGACTTGGGTATTCAGTCTCTGGGTGTTCCGTCTCTGTAACCCACAGCCATTAAAAGGAGAGGTGTGGGTAGGGGGGGGGGAAACTGTGGCCATTTTTATAATGTACCACGGGGGGCCAGTGGACGGATCCCACAGGTGTGAGCGAGAAAGGTGAGAGAGGCCTCTGCATCCACGGGCCAGTGCGTTTTCTGGTTTTCACGGGTCCTTGGTGCGCGGCTCTGATCGCAGCGGGTGGCGGGTTCTGTGGGGGTCGTGTCTCCTGTGACCTTGGGCCCCGCGGCCGTGTATGTGAGCCACGTGACCTCTCTCTGATAGGCTTCGTGGAAGCTCTCGGAGGCATGCTTGTGCTCAAGAGCCTCCTGACTTGCCCGGTCAGCTGTCAGCCGGACTTGTTGGCAGGGCTTCAGACGCTCCTATCTAATCCCGCGCACTGATTAATGGAGGTGGTTTCGCCTTCGCTGTCTCCCGGCGGCCGGGGCAGAGGCTGCTCCCGGGTCTGTGGCCATTTATGGGCAGAGCCAGAGCCCCGAGGGGCTCACTGGGGAGCAGGGTGGGCTTGGAGGTGGGGGGCACGTCCTGCTGGGTGACCCCGGCAAGTCACTGTCCCAGCCTCCAGGAGCCGCGTCCCGAAGTGTCATTTCCTTCGCCTTATAAATTGTATAATCATGCCTCTCTCGTGCCGTCATGTTTCTCTCTCTCTCTCTACTGGATCATTACCATCGCGGACAGATGGGCTTTATGGCTCTTATCTTAAAACGCACTGCTGTCCAGGCTCCACACCGCCCCCCCCCCGACCTGTTACCCCATTTCTTGACTCCTCTTTAGACGACGCCTCGGAAAGAGATCACTGCACACGCGAAACTAACACAGAACTGTGTGTTAACCGTACTGGTCAGGGCCCCTCACCCTGCTCGGAAGCTGCTCTCTGCCAGCTCAGCTGCTCCGACCAGTGATCTCCGGAGGTCTCCATCTGAACCTCCAGGGGGGCCCCTTTCTCCTCTGAGAAACCCTCCCCTCGCTTGGCTTCCTGAGCGCCCAGCTCCTGCTTCCCTCCCCACTGGCTGGCACATCCTCATTCCCCCCCCCCCCCCGCCCCCACCCCGACGACTTAGGGCCCTAAGGTTCAGGCCCCAGGCCTTTCCTCTTTCTTATCTACATCCCCTCGGTGATCTCATCCTGTCTCGTGGCTTGAAGCACCAGCTCCAAGCCCGTGACGCTCATATTCATATCTGCAGCTCGACCGCCTTCCCCGGTCCCCAGACTCACACAAAGCGTCTGTTCAGTGTCTCCGCCTGGATGCTTAGAGAGCATCTCAAAGTTAGCGCATCCAAGACTGGGTCCTGACTGTCCTTCCAAACCTGCACCCCCCGCCCCCAACTGCCGCCCCCATGTCAGCGAAACGTAGTGTCGTCTTTGCACTTTCGCATGTGCATTCCTCTGTTTTGTGCACACCACATCTCATGGTCCCTGAGCCCTCATATTACTAGCATCGATCTGGGGGTTTTCGTGTTTCCCTTTCTGTTTCAACTGTCTTGTTGAATATGTAACGCACTTCACGGTTCAGTGTCAAAACAGTATTAAGCAGGCGCCCTTGCAGGGGTCCCGCTGCCCTCCCTCTCTTCTTTACCCCACTGTCAGTGTTTCTTCTGACAAAAATAAGCCGAAGCATTGATTTCCCCCCTTTCCCAAACAGAAGTTGGCATACGAGACGCATTGTTCTCTACCTTTTCTCATCTGACAGTGTCTCCTCGAGTTCACTCCAGCTCCCAGAACTTCCTCATTCTTTCCCCAGCTGCATCAGTTTCACTGTGTGGATGTAATTTATCCCACCAGACCCCTACTGATGAGCATTTGAGTTGTTCCCAGCCTTTTGTTATTACAAACATGGCTGTCATTAATGACTCTGTGTGTATGTTGTTTCGTGCTTTGGAAGGGTATCTTCAGGGTAGATTTTTTGGGCGGTGGGAGGAAGCCATCGACAGAATCTGGGAAGTTGTGCGGGATCTGTGTCCTGGTGCAGCCCCCAGGGAGGACGTATTTGCCAATGCCCAATTCAGACGCGGCCAAGGAGGACAATGGAGAAAGAAGAGTGTCCCAGAGCAGGGAGCTGGGGGATAAAAACCCCCAATGTGCCAGCGAGCAGAACGGGACCCGCTCAGGGAGCACTCCCTGCCTCCGGGGTGGGGCGCCCTGGCCTTGGCCGATCCTGAGATCCTGAGATCTCACAATTGTTGCCGAGCAGGGCCTGCTCTGTTTCTTCTGTTGTTCCCTTTCGGAGTTGGCCTCTTGGTGCTGTGCGGTCCCATGTGTCCTTACCAATTTCCTGCCTGTAGGATCTGTCCGCTTCTGATAAGGGGGTGTTGAGGTCTCCAACCACAACAGTGGATGCATTAATTTCTTTATTTTGATTGTCTGCAGTTTGAATATGATATGCCTGTGTGTAGAGGTTGGAGCATTTATCCTGCCTCGCGTTCTCTGAGCTTCCTGGATCCGTGGTTTGGTATCTGATGTAAATTTGGGGGGGGGGGTACATCTCAGTCATTACTGCTTCAACTATTTCTTGCGTCCCTTTCTCTCTTCTTCTGGTGTTCCCAGTATGCATATGTTACACATGTTGTAGCTGTGCCACGGTTCCTGGGGAACCCCGTCCATGTTTTCCCCATCTCGGTTCTCTTTGCTTTCCAGTTTTGGAGATTTTCATTGACGTAGCCTCAAGCTCACAGAGTCTCTCCTCAGCCGCGTCCTGTCCACTGAATGAGCCCCACAGAGGCATATTCTTCATTCCCGTGGCAGTATTTTGGGTCTCTAGCATTTAAAAAAGTTATTTCTTAGAATTTCCATCTCTGTGCTTACATTCCCCATCTGTACTCATCTGCCGTCTACTTTTTCCATTAGAGCCCTTAGCATAATCAGAGTTACTTAAACTCCGGGTCTGATCATTCCAATATCGCTGCCAATCTGACTCTAGTTCTGATGGTCACCCTGTGTCTTCAAATTGTGTAATTTGCCTTTTTACTATGCTTTATAATTCGTGTCGAAAGCTAGACATGTATGGCCTGGTGGGTTCAGACAACGTGTCTTTTTGGTTCATAGGTCTCTGGGTCAAGAGGAACCATAATACACTTGATGCAGAGAAGTTACCCCTAGATGGACTTTGAGTTTGATGCTATGATTGACATTCCCCCTCCCCGCCCCCCCCCCCCCCCCCCCCGGGAGAGGGTGAGCATCTTTTGCCTGAATATTTGACAATTAGAAAGATGGACGATGTGTTATTAGGTTTGTCCTCCAACCATTTTTAGCTCTCTACCACCCAGACACTTGGCAAAAATATACATATGTGGGGATAGAGACTAGCAATGTCTTCTCAGCCGGCTACTAAGTGAAAGCGTGTGGAGCTAGGTCCTTGCTGATCTACAGCAGGCACATGAGGGCAATGGACCTCTAAGCCGCTACGATCTGGAGGTCGCTTTTTAACTCAGATAAGGCAGCTTGACCTGATAGGCTTCTTTAGGTCTTGACTCACATGTCACCTTTTCCTCTAGGCCTTCCTTTTTTAAAAGGTTTATTTGTTTATTTTGTGGGGGGAGGGGCGGGGGGGAGAGAGAGAGAGAGAGAGAGAGAGAGAGAGAGAGAATCCCAAGCAGGCTCTGTGCTGTCAGCATGGAGCCCTGTGTGGGGCTCAGTCTCATGAACCCTCAGATCATGACCTGAGCCGAAATCAAGAGTCGGATGCTTAACTGACTGAGCCCCCCAGGCACCCCTGATCCACGCCTTCCTGGGCCCCGTATAAAATAGCTCCACATCCCTGGAATCCCTTACCCTCTTCCCCACTTTGTATTTCTCCACAAAGACCATCTCCATTGAACATTATAGAGTTAGCTCAGTTATTCTGTTATCTCTCTCCCTCCGGGGCACCAGAGCATCATCCGCCCAGCTAATGATCTCAGGGCTCATGAGTTCGAGCCCCGCGTCCGGCTCGGTGCAGACAGCTCAGAGCCTGGAACCTGTTTTGGATTCTGTATCTCCCTCTCTCTCTCTGCCCCTCCCCGTCTTATATTCTGTCTCTCTCTCTCAAAAATAAAATAAACATTTTATTTATTTATTTATTTATTCATTTATTTAAGGATTTGTAGATGGTTTTTTTTTAATGTATTTTTTTAATTTTATTTTTTATTTTTTAAAATTTACATCCAGGGGCGCCTGGGTGGCTCAGCCGGTTCAGTGTCTGACTTTGGCTCAGGACATGATCTCACGGTCCGTGAGTTCGAGCCCCGCGTCGGGCTCTGTGCTGACAGCTCAGAGACTGGAGCCTGCTTCAGATTCTGTGTCTCCCTCTCTCTGACCCTCCCCTGTTCATGCTCTGTCTCTCTCTGTCTCAAAAATAAATAAACGTTAAAAAAATTAAAATTTACATCCAAATTAGTTAGCATATAGTGCAACAATGATTTCAGGAGTAGATTCCTTAATGCCCCTTACCCATTGAGCCCATCCCCCCACCCACAACCCCTCCAGTAACCCTCTGTTTGTTCTCCATATTTAAGAGTCTCTTTTGTTTTGTCCCCCTCCCTGTTTTTATATTATTTTTGTTTCTCTTCCCTTATATTCATCTGTTTTGTCTTTTAAAGTCCTCATATGAGTGAAGTCATATGATTTTTGTCTTTCTCTTTCTAATTTCCTTTTCATAATACCCTCCAGTTCCATCCACATAGTTGCAAATGGCAAGATTTCATTCTTTTTGATTGCCGAGGAATACTCCATTGTATATATATACCACATCTTCTTTATCCATTCATCCATTGATGGACATTTGGGCTCTTTCCACACTTTGGCTATTGTGGATAGTGCTGCTATAAACATGGGGGTGCATGTGTCCCTTCGAAACAGCACATCTGTATCCCTTGGATAAATACCTAGTAGTGCAACTGCTGGGTTGTAGGGTAGTTCTATTTTTAGTTTTTTGAGGAACCTCCATACTGTTTTCCAGAGTGGCCGCACCAGCTTGCATTGCCACCAACAATGCAAAAGACATCCTCTTTCTCCGCATCCTCGCCAACATCTGTTGTTGCCTGAGTTGTTAATAAAAATAAAATAAACACTTTAACAATTTAAAAAAATGTGTTAGGGGTGCCTGGGTGGCCCAGTCGATTGAGCATCCAACTTCGGCTCAGGTCATGATCTCACGGTTCGTGGGTTCGAGCCCCGCGTCGGGCTCTGTGCTGACAGCTCAGAGCCTGGAGCCTGTTTCGGATTCTGTGTCCCCCTCTCTCTCTGCCCCTCCCCCGTTCATGCTCTGTCTCTCCCTGTCTCAAAAATAAATAAACGTTAAAAAAAAATTTTTTTTAAATGTGTTATTATCTGTCTCCCTCTGCCATCAGAATATGAGTTCATGAAGGCAGGGAGAGTGTGAGTTTGGGTTCCACTGAAAGCAGACCGTGAGACAAGGACTTTGGTGCCAGTTCTTCATTGGGAGGTGACCCCAAGGCGCACAAGAGAGAGGGTTGGGGGAAGACAGACAAGGAAGGGGGCAAAAGCAGTAAGGGATGCATTAATCAGCTCATTGCTGCTCTGACCTAGGGGTCAACACTTCTGAGACCCTCTGAGAAGCCCTGCCAAACCAGCCCCAGAGACTTTCCACCCAGAGATTAAAAGCAAAAACCTGGGGCATTTGTCCCCAGCTCCTGTCCCTTGTCGGCTTCAGTTTGCATTAAACCTCTGGCACGCCCAGGCAGCCTTGCGCGTGGGCTGAACAAGCTTCCAGTGCTGCGAACAGTCTTCAGGGGGAGAAGCAGGGAGGTACACCCGGTCCCCAGGAACGGGAATGGTCCGTCACAGTTGTAGGCGGGTCAGGGGCATGCAGGGGCGGGGCGAGCATCCACAGCATCTATCATAGGGATTTTTTTCCCCCTAAATTGTTGAAACTAGAAAAGACACTTGTAAGTGTGTCTCCACCATTCATTTCCCCTTTTCGTATCAATTTCATTTCCATTGTCCTTTGAAAAACCACTTCTTCCAATTTCTCAGCCTGGGGCTTTGGTTGGGACCGTCCCCACCCCTCGTTCCTGGGCATGGGCCCCTCCATGACCCTCAAGGTGTTAATCCAGCCACCTGCTGTCACTCACCTCTTCTTTTGGTCTCTGCCACCACAGTGATCTGTTCGGGGACAGACACACGACTTGTGTGGGACCAGCGTGAGAGAGTAAATTCTAGGGCTTGCTCTCTCTTTCTCTGAGTGATGTGGTGTAAAGGTGTGAGGTCTGGAACAACCGCAGCCATTTTGCCACCATGAGAAAGCTTGGCACTTCCGGACTGACTGTGAAGCCCAGAGAGAAAGCCAAGAAGAAGGAGGGAGGGGAGGGAGAGAATATGAGCCTTTGGAGACATCTGGAGCTACTGGATCCAATCTCACTTGAAGCCAAGATTAAATCTAGGTTTTTAACTGACATACCCAATAAAAAAACCCCTTTATATTATGAGTCACTTTAAGGTGAATTTTCTGTCACTTGTGACTGAACGAGTCCTCCCTGGTTCCATACTTAACTCACAGGCTTGTTTTGAGGTTTACATAAAATAGCATTTAGGTGTGCCCGGCTGGCTCAGCGTGTAGAGCATGTGACTCCTGATCTTGGGGTCATGAGTTTGAGTCCCGAATCAGTGTAGAGATCACTTTAAAAAAAAAATAGCATTTAGTAAAGCATGGACCACAATTAATAGCCAATGAACGGCAACCAATATCGTTGTTATGATATGTTTATCTTTATAGTTATGTGCACTTTTTATTCTAAATTTTTTTTTTCAACGTTTATTTATTTTTGGGACAGAGACAGAGCATGAACGGGGGAGGGTCAGAGAGAGAGGGAGACACAGAATCGGAAACAGGCTCCAGGCTCTGAGCCATCAGCCCAGAGCCCGACGCGGGGCTCGAACTCACGGACCGCGAGATCGTGACCTGGCTGAAGTCGGACGCTTAACCGACTGCGCCACCCAGGCGCCCCTTTATTCTATACCCTAACATTGCCATGTTTCTGTTTATCTTTTTGGCACTGTTCAATTTCTACCCCCAAAGGAGAGGGGCCGAGGGAGGGGCTAAGCAGCCCTGGATCCCGACCGCCAGCCTGAGCCTCAACGAACAGCACAGAGCCCACGTAGGGCGGCTCTGATTCCTCCGACATCCCATTTTTGTTCTTTGATGATATTTGTCTGTATCCAGCTTACACATAAATGCTCCCAGGCGGGTGCTCCAAATGTCTCTTTCGGAAATCTGAATCCCCATGAAAACAATGGCAACAAGAAAAAGGTGCAAGCTTTCCAGAACAAGCCCAGATTTTGCAAATGTGATAAAGAGGTTATTGTGTGTCCGAACTTTTCACACAAGAATTGGAGGAGACTTAACACCAGGAATAATAAACAGAGGAAGACCAGTTAATGCAGAGCAGATGGGCCCGCAAATGCTAAGCATCTCAACATCTTTCCCCTTGGACTTTTGGACTCAAGATGACTGCATGCTGGTTTCTTTAGTTGGAAATAAAGCTAATGCAACTGGGGAAACCTGTAAATATGGCGGGCTTGATTTCTGGGGTGGTTTTAAGAACCTACGATGTGGCAGGCATTTGAAATTCACTACTTAAATCCGGACCACAGCTCCATTTTACAGACAAGGAAACTGAGGCTTCACTTACCGAAAGGCATACAGCCAACAAGAGAGTGAAGCCAGGATCGGTCCTAGGTCTGTCTCTGCATATGCCATTTGCCTGCAAACTAGGGTAACAGGTGAGCAGAGAAAAAGGATCGTAGTCAAATCAATTTGAAAAACACTGACATATGTATATACCATCTCCCCTATATGTGTATGTATATATATATATATATATATATATATATATATATATCAGTGAGATAGAGAGAGAGAGATTAGACAGAGATCCAGGACAGAATCCTAGGGGGCTGGCAACACGAGGGAGGGATGATATATTTTACATATACATATACATACATATATAGAGAGAGACAGATTATACATATATGTATATACGCTATATATGTATAATATGTATATTTATATAGTAACAGTCTAATTGAGGCATAATTGCCATATAATAAATTATACATATCTAAACCACACAACCTGATATGTTTTGACATGTGTGTAACCTGTGAAATCATCACCACAATCAAGATAATGAACACATCCGTTACTCTCAAAAGTTTCCTTATGCTCCTTTGTAATTCCTTCCTCCAGTCCCTCCCACCCTTAATCTCAGACAACTGCTTATCTTCTTTCCATCACTATAGATTAGCTGCATTCTCTAGAGTTTTCTATAAATGGAATCACACAATGTATATTCTTCTTTTTGCCTGTCTTCTTAGCTCTGCATGACTATTTTGAGATTCACTCACATTGTTACGTGTTTGTTCCATTGTATGGCTATGCCACAGTTTGTCTATTCGTCTGTAGATGGACGTTTATGTTGTTGTTTCCAGTTTGGGGCTCTTACAAATAAAGCTGCTGTGCACATTCGTGGTTCAGTCTTTGCAGGACTTGAGCTTTCTTTTCTCTTGGATAGATACCTAAGAGTGGAGTGGCTAGGTGATAGGGTACGTATATGTTTAACCTTTTAAAAAATATTTATTTATTTATTTTGAGAGAGAGAGAGAGAGAGAGAGAGAGAATCCCAAGCAGGCTTTGCACTGTCCTCACGTGGGGCTCGACCTCACAGCCACAAGATCACCCCCTGAGCAAAAATCAAGAGTTGGACGCTTAATCGACTGAACACCCGGGCGCCCCGTATGTTTAACTGTTTTCCAAAGTGGCTGCGTCTCACATTCCCACTAGCAGCGCATGAGGACCCCACTTCTTCCTCAGCAGCACTTGTCCAGCCAGACGTTTTACTCACATTTTGCTTTGTTTTGTATAAGTTCTTAAATTTTAGTTCCCGTGTGGTTGGCGTACCGTGTCATGTTAGTTGCAGGTGCACAACATAGTGACTCAACACCTCTGTACGTTACTCAGTGCTCATCACAGTAAGTGCCCTCTTTTGCCCCATCACCCGTTTCCCCCATCCCACGCCCTCCCTTCTGGTAACCACCAGTTTGTTCTCTATAGTTAAGGCTCTGTTTCTTGGTTTGCCTCTCTGTCTCTCTCTTTCTCTCTTTTGTTTGCCTTTGCTCCTTTGTTTTGTTCCTTAAATTCCACAAATGCCTTTGTCTTTGACTGACTTATTTCACTTCTTATATTCTCTCACTTCATCCATATCGTTGCAAAGGGCAAGATCTCAGTCTTTTTGAAAATTTTTTTAACGTTTATTTATTTTTGAGACAGAGAGAGACAGAGCGTGAGCGGGGGAGGGTCAGAGAGAGAGGGAGGCACAGAATCCGAAGCAGCTCCGGGCTCTGAGCTGTCAGCACAGAGCCCGACGCGGGGCTCCAACGCCCAGACCGTGAGATCGTGACCTGAGCCGAAGTCAGACACTTAACCGACTGAGCCACCCAGGTGCCCACCCCCCAATTAAAAAAAACCCTCCCTTGATCTCCAATGACCGTCTCATCATCCCCTTGTCCCACCTGCACCACAACACCCGTTTAACTGGCCCACTCTTAGCCCTTCAGGTCTCAACTGAGGATGCCTCTTGAGGGGAGCCATGAGCGCCCCCCACAAGGACCTTTGCTCTGTACTCCTAAGCACTCTCTGCCGACCATCTCCCCCCATTGCTGGCATTTTCATGTTGTAACCAAGTGATTAGTCACTAGCGTCCCTCACCACACCGCTCTCTGGAGAGGCATGCCGGCTTCATGGCTGTGCTTCTGCACCTGTAGTCTTGGGTGTAGAGGCACTGATGTCTGAGGCCTCCTGCCACCAACATGGCGGGGGCCTTCGATATGCCAGGAATTGTTCTAATCACGTTATACAAATCTTGCCGAAAGTTCCCTGAGTGGGTACTGTTATCATTTTACATTGCATTTTTGAGGACACCGAATCTCGGAAAGATTAAGTAGCTTCAGTATTTTGTTTCGTTTTGTTTTGTTTTTACTACTGATAGGTAAATGTGGGAGCTGAGATTCAAATTCAGGAAGCTGACTCCTGGGTCAGTGAGGCCCTTTTGGGGAAGACTTTAATTTTTTTTTTAACGTTTATTTATTTTTCAGAGAGAGAGAGAGAGAGAGACAGTGCGAGCAGGGGAGGGGCAGAGAGAGAGGGAGACACAGAATCTGAAGCAGGATCCAGGCTCTGAGCTGTCAGCGCAAAGCCCGACGCGGGGCTCGAACCCACAAACCGTGAGATCATGAGCTGAGCCAAAGGCAGATGCTTAACCCACTGAGCCACCCAGGCGCCTCTAACTGTTTTCCTCGCTTTTTATGTCTATAGGTTCTAACTTACAGGTGGATGTGAGTGACAGCAAATGTTTTGTGGCTGTCTAAGCTCAATCACGGTATTTAGGGTGAAGTGACCCCCCAAACCGTGTCGCGAGTTCGTATGGAACGCTAACGTAGGTGTTTGTCAGATGCTGGGTTGAGAAGCCTCATTTCCCCCCAGAACATCAGCCTGTGTGACTGGGGCTGACGGAGAGATTCTGTTGAGGCCTGTGGTGGCTAAGCGGGGCGTACGTTTCCCAGAGCCCCCTTCCCGGTGTGCTCTCGAGCTGGAGTTGGTCGAAAGGGCAATGGCACCAGACGTGGAATGCAAAAGGGAAGCGGTGGCCGGTGCTCTCTGAAGATCGTCGTGGTTGGATGGGTGGCAGAAGGTGCAGAAGGTGACCTTCATTTGTCCTTGCCCTTCTGTCCTCTGACCTGATATTCTTCCCACTGATGACCTTGTTAACCTATGGCGCCCCCGGCCCTCCACTAGCTGCCTGGGGGACTGTGCGTTCTTTATCGCAGCACCTCCGGTACACGGCACAGGTCCTGTGTGACGGGTGTTCAGCACCTTAAGTGTTCGTTGACTAAACGCGTACACAGGGCTTCACGTGCATTGAGTTTGGGTTACTCAGTACAGGGCGAGAGCAAAGCAATTTTTTCTGGAGGTTTTTTCTGGAGACTCATCTGCTGGCCCACCTTTAGTCAGAGTGCCTGGGGTAGGTACCAAGTTCCCACCCCTGGGTTTGTGAGGGGAACCGGAGTCAGAACCCCCACCTCGAGGCCCAAGGATGACCGCCATATGCCTGTGTGAGCACCGCCTCATTGGTGTCCCAGGTAATGTGACCGGGGCTTCGGGTACCACTCCGGCTCTTCCCACGGCCGCTGGCACAGACCCTTCACAGCCGCCGTGGTCCCTGGGGTTGGGGACCTGTCTCCTGCTCCCCTCTGCCCCTCAGCAGGTGCGGCCCCGCCTGTAGTGTCACCAACGCAGTCACGTTCCCTCAGCCCTCGTCCAGGGAGTAAGCCTGCTTCCGGGAGGGAAGGCTGTCTCACCTCATGGGCTCGGAATCACTGTTCCCTCCTCAGCCCGACGCTGTGCATGGATGGGCTGGTCACCTTGCTTTTATGACAGGTCCCTGTCGCTGGGTTCGGCTCAGGGCCATCCAAGCCTCACTACGTACTACCGAATTCCTCCATCACGTTGCTGGAAAGACGTGTGCATTTAGAGTAGAACGTGTCTGTTTTGCAGCCTGAAGCACTTCCAGCACGAAGTCCCAGGCTCTGAAACGAGGACTGAATCCTTGTCCGAAGGAATCCTTGTCCTTGTCCGAAGGAATCCTGCCCTTCCCTGAAGACAAGCCCGTCCACCTCGAGTTTGCGGTAAGCCGGGGCCGCCTGAAAGAGGACACAGAGGGACTGGGACTGCACTTCCATATCTCCAGGAGCTTCACCCCCGACCCCCTTCCTCCCTCCCAAGTCTCCATTCCTGTGTGCTCCACTAGGGCAGCTAACCTCGGACGCATTCAATTCTGGAGACTTAGTTTATGGATGTCCCATCAGAAACCTCCCCCAACCCCTGTCTCACAAGCACACACACGCACACACACACACACGCACAGCGATATCTCCAAACCCCACTGCATTTAAACCAGGAAAATAGTGGGTGGGAACTTGAGGAAATGGCCAAGGAAGGCATTTCAGGAGTTTCCGCTGATGGTTCACATCTGGAAAGCCGGTGAGACGCAGACGTGACAATTCACCAAAGTGACTGTCGAGAGAGCCCTGAGGAAGGAGCCCGGCTGGTGTGGGCCACTGATGTGAGCTTGAGGTCGTGGCCGTGGTCATTTACTTCCCGGCTCTTCATGAGGTGCACCCGAAGCACGTGGGAGCCCGAGGTCTTGAACTTCTAAGCCAAAGAAGGCTCTCAAGTAACCCACTTAAAAATGAAGCCACCTGAAGAATGTGTTTTGCGTTTTGTCTCCTTTCCTCCAAACAAAAACACCTAGTTTAAAAAATTTTTTTAATTTATTTTGAGAGAGACAGAGACAGTGTGAGTGGGGGGGGGGGGAGGGGGAGAGAGAGAGAGAGAGAGAGAGAGAGAGAGAGAGAGAGAATCCTTAGCAGCACAGGGCCCGATGTGGGGCTCAAACTCACGAAACCATGAGATCATGACCTGAGCCAAAGTCGGTGCTTAAACAACTGAGCCACCCCAGTGCCCCAACACCTGTTTTTTTAGAGAGTAAAATAAAGGGGTGCCTGGTGGCTCATTTGATTAATCACTGACTTTGGCTCAGGTGACGATCTGGTGGCTTGTGAGTTTGAGCCCCGCGTGGGGCTCTCTGCCATCAGCACAGAGCCTGCATCAGACCCTCTGTCTCCCTCTCTCTCCGCCCCTCCCCCACATTTTCTCTCTCTCTCAAAAATAAATAAGCACTTAAAACATAAAAAGTAAAATAAATAGCAGAGTAATAGTGGCATTAGATTGCTTCACATTTATCAGTTTCTTCCCGGAAGTTATTTAACCCCTCTAAGCCTCAATGTTTCCGTTGGTAAAAAGATCATACCCAGAATTTTGTTGTGAATATTAATGTAATGGGCTTTGCACGGCTTACCTAAGTAATATTCACAACAAAATTCTGGGTATGATCTCCTTTTTACCAATGGAAACATCGAGGCTTAGAGGAGTTAAATGACTTCTCAGTCACATATCTGATGTTATGAACTGAATATATATGTCCCCCCAAATTCATGCGTTGAAGTCCTAGCCCCCCACGGGGCAGTATGTGGAGTAAGGAAGTGATGAAGGTGAAGTGCGGTCGTAAGAGTCGGGACCAAACCGATTAGTGTCCTTACAAAAAGGGATGCCTGTGAGCTCACTCCTCACACGTGAGCACGGGGCACAGGTCGTGTGAGTGCACAGGGAGAAAGGCTGAGGGGGGAGCCCTCACCAGACGTCAGCCTTGCTGGCACCTTGATATTGGACCCGCCGTCTCCAGAACTGTGAGGAAACACACTGCTATTGTTTCAGCCACCCAGTCCGCCGTATGTTGTCATGGCAACCCCAGTTGACTAAGACACCTGACGAGACAAAACTACATGGGATTACAAACCCCAGAGCCTTTGCTCCGTGCCCCTGCACTGCCTTCTAGAAATATCATCTCTTAAGCATTTGTATTTTTTTAAACCTTTTTATGTTTTGACAAGTGTCATGCTAGTTTTAATATTTGAACGGGGGTGAGAAATATTTTAAAAACTTGGCATTATTCTATTCTATTCAGATGTATTCTGACATTGATGGCTGCAGTTTCACTAAATTTAGATCTCTGGAAAAATCTTTTTTTTTTTTTTTTTGAGCATGGAAGCAGGTTGGAAATGTTGCACCCAATAATAATAGTGGGACTTTTGGCTTGTGAACTACTTCAGTGGGAAAGTATTTGCTTAAATCTCCGCCTGCTATGAGAGTTGAAGGTTTGCGATAGTAATTACCCTTCCCCTGAACTTTCTGAATCTGAAAACCATGTGGAAATGCAGTTTGTCTTGTATAAAAACTAAGGCCAGGCCAGTTTTGAAGAACTGACTTTAAGAAGTGCATTTAGCTAAGTATCAGTCATTTAGAGAATGATTATCTGGTGTGTGAATGATCTAGGCCCTTCTTATTTTTCTCTCCCTCCTTTGAAAATGCTGTAAGGAGACATCTGGCTTTGACCACTTTCTTCCACATGCTGGCTGGTCTCCTCCTTACCTCTGCTGGCAAAGCCCCTTCATGGGAAGCAGATGCCAGCCCCTCCACGGGTCTGCACTGTACGTAACAGGACTTCGTCAACAGCTGGGTAATGAGGGCTGACTCTAGCCCCCTTTCTTCCCCTGTTACGTGGAGGTCAAGTTTCCTTCTTATTTGGATGAGTGACAGTTTCGTGTGCGTAGCTCCTGATCCGCTTTTCTTCTTTTTTCCAAGGAATGGCAACACTTATTAATCCAACAGTAGAACACCACAAACACTAATGATTCTTCTTTTATTTTTTGTTTTGTTTTTATTTTTATTTATTTTTAATTTACACCCAAGTTAGTTAGTATATAGTGCGATAATGATTTCAGGAGTAGATTCCATTGATTTATCCCCTGTGTATAACACCTAGTGCTCCATCTCAACAAGTGCCCTCCCTAATGCCCCTTACCCGTTTAGCCCATCCCCCCTCCCACAGCCCCTCCAGAAACCCTCTGTTCTCTGTATTTAAGAGTCTCTTTCCTGTTTTTGTATTATTTTTGTTTCCCTTCCCTTATGTTCATCTGTTTTGTCTCTGAAAGTCCTCATTTGAGTGAAGTCATGATATTTGTCTTCCTCTGACTAATTTCACTTAGCATAATACCCTCCAGTTCCATCCACGTAGTTGCAAATGGAAAGATTTCATTCTTTTTGACTGCCGAGTAATACTCCATTGTGTATATATATATATATATATATATATATATATACACACACACACACACCACATCTTCTTTATCCATTCATCCATCGATGGACATTTGGGCTCTTTCCATACTTTGGCTATTGTCGATAGTGCTGCTATAAACATGGGGGTGCATGTGTCCCTTCGAAACAGCACACCTGGATCCCTTGGACAAATGCCTAGTAGTGCAATTCCTAGGTTGTAGGGTAGTTGTAGGGTAGTTCTATTTTTAGTTTTTTGAGGAACCTCCATACTGTTTTCCAGAGTGGCCGCACCAGCTTGCATTGCCACCAACAATGCAAAAGACATCCTCTTTCTCCGCATCCTCGCCAACATCTGTTGGTGCCTGAGTTGTTGATGTGAGCCATTCTGACAGGTGTGGGGTGGTATCTCATTTGGTTTTGATTTGTATTTCCCTGATGATGAGTGCAGTTGAGCATTTTTTCTTTGTGTCTATTAGCCATCTGGATGTCTTCTACTCATATCTTTTGCCCATTTCTTCACTGGATTATTTGTGTTTTGGGTGTTGAGTTTGATATCCTATCCACTTTTATGTCTCTAACAGGCTTTCGCTTTGATTAGTGACTTTGGCCTTATGGATCTGGCATCTTCTATATCTATGCTGGCTCTCTTAGGCAATTCATATGGTACTAAAGGACAGGTAGATAGATCGGCAAGAACAGCCCATAATCTCCACCATAACCATTACTAACACTTGAGACAAACTTCCAGATCTCTTTTTACATGCATGTACATATTTAGATGCATGAAAATCTATGTATTTCAGATCACCCTGGGCATGTGTTAAGGAGCCTGAGTCTCCCCTTTCACGTACCCTGGACGTCTCTCCTTCTCAGTATAGACAGTTGTCCACTATCCTTTCATAACAGGCTTGAGTGAGTGCAGATTCAACCAGATAATGGTAAGAGTAGAGCCTAGATCGTGCCCTATTAAGAACCAAGTTAAATTCTTCAGGGCTAACTCTGAAGAAGGCCTACTTGTTGGCATGAGATGCCACGTTTCCCAAGAGCTAGAGAGGGTAAACTCTGTGGGCTGTTTACACTTAACGGGGGCACTGGCACTACACCGGTCACTCGTGTGTGTGTCGGGGGGTGGGTGGGTGGGGAGTGCAGTGTCCTCGGAGATAGTCTTTCTTCTCTTACTGTCCCGTGGGTGGAGGACAGATGGAGGGATGCTTACCAGATTTTTCGCCCTCGAATCTATGGAGGAGGCCCTCAGTATAACCGGTCATACAACTTGTAGGTGACTGTAAGAAGGAGAAGCTGGTATCTTGTCCCCTGTTCATGCTAAGCTACCAGCTTAGAGCTGAGGACAATGTAGGGAAGGAAGGGAAGGCAATGGAAAAGGGGAGTGGCCACCGGAGAGGGGCAACGACTGCCCCTTTGAGGTTCCGTTCCCTGAGAGTTATGGGTATCTCTGTCACCTCGCTGGATCCAGGCTGGGTGGCAGCTAGAACGTGCGGTGGGGACTCATCTGAGACCATCGTGGCATGGACACGGGAGGCGCTCGCATCAGAGAATGTGGAGCAAAGCCACCGGCTGGGTGATGACAGAGGGTATAGCCACGTCCCACAAGGAATGACCGGTGCCCGTGGGCCCGCTTGGGCTCAAGTCCCTCAGCGGCAAGGTTTGCCGGGACCCACCCACGCGTGCAGTCTGCAGTGGCTGTGGACACGCTCTGTGGGTGGTGCGGTCCACAGAGACTCTCCCAGGCAGTCGAGTCAGGAGACCCCTCGTGCTCCGTCACCTCCAACACCAGAGGGGTAGGCACAGGGCCAGGGGAGTGTGTGAGAGAGTAGGTGTCCCCCAGCACGTGGGACACACGTGGGACACACATGCGCACACACTCAGCCTCCAAGTCCTCATGGCCGTTGCGCTGGGATTAAGAGGACAGCTTTGAAACAAATGAATTTAAAGTTTTAAATGAACGGGACAACGTCCTCCTGTTGAGAGGAGACTGTGGACAAATGGAAGGGTTATGGATTTGTACTGGGATATTACCGAGAGAGGCTGCTGTGTAGGGGGCTATGCTGGTAGAGATGACGAGAAAATATAAAGACATTTTATGCACGCAGGCATGCTGAGCTGAAACAGACCCTTTTCACTTTTCATGACAGCTGCGTAGTTTTATATTCTATGGCTGTCCAAAAAGCCAATATCTTTCTTTAAATTTTTTTTTAAGGTTTATTCATTTTTTAGAGACAGAGACAGAGCATGAGTGGGGGAGAAGGGAGAGACCGAGAGGGAGGCACAGACTTCGAAGCAGGCTCCAGGCTCTGAGCTGTCAGCACAGAGCCCGACGCGGGGCTCGAACCCACGAACTGTGAGATCGTGACCTGAGCCGAAGTCGGACGCTCAACCGACTGAGCCACCCAGGCGCCCTAAGCCAATGTTTTCCTGATAGAATTTAGTCATTTAGTGCTTTCTGATTTTCACCGTTGCAAAGCTGCCATGGAAACCTTTATGCAAACATTAAAAAGTCTTATATTCAATTATTTTCTTATGATAAATTCCTAAGAAGTGACTGCTAGGGAGGATAGGACTCCACAATATTATCAGATTGTTAATATCTGAGGTTCAGTTTGTGCAGAGGTGGAGTGGGGAAGAGGACGTGTATAAACTTAGCTTGAATGTCTGAGGATCCATTTCCAATTGACTAGCAATCAGTAGGGTAGTTAAAATCAGATAGGAATTTAGAAATAGAACACTGTTACTTTTACGTATTAAGTTAAATGCAATTTTGAGAGCTATTCCTATATTCAGTAACAGGCGTCATACACAATAATACTAGGCATGGCATATGATGTGCATTCACAGAGAGGCTTTCTGGATGAATTCAATTAGCTGGGCAAGCTGTTAACATATTAAGAGAGTAAGAACATATTGATTGAAGTAGATTATAAAAGAGCTCTCAGAAGCAAGTATTCTCTTGTGATGCTGTTGGGCCTGCAAACTGGCTCAGCCTGTTTGGAGGGCAGTTTGATGATATCCACAATAATTGAAATGTACACTCCCCTTGATGAAGGAATTCTGCCTTTAGGAGTTTGTTCTACAGAAATACTTGCCTGCGGTCACAGGATCGACGCACTTCCGTGCGTCTGACAGTCACCAATGTCTCCCAGATGGGAGGGGGGAGGTTGGTTAAATCAATTACGGTTCAGCCATACGATGACCATCCACGCAGCCGTTAGAAAAGTAAGTCGTATCGATATGGAACATTTCTTACATATTGCTAAATTTTAAAAAGACAAGGCACGACACAATGCGTGCGGTAAGTGCGTATGAAAAAGCCTTCGACTTGAGTAGGCGCGGAGTATTTCCAGAAGCAGGCTGAGAAACTGGCCGCCGTGGTTGCCTCTAGGAACTGCGGCCTTGCAGGAACTCTTTCTACTGTTGGAAAAAGTTGAACCTAATGGATGAGGGATTCAAATACATTTGAGCAAATAAATAAGGAAACAACCACACACATCAAAGGCTTTACCTGTCATCCTCTTCTGTCCTCTTGTAAATGTCCTGCTACAGCAGGTCCTGAGGGACTAAAGAGCCACGATGCCACGAAAGTCATCTCATTCCACGGCCTCTCGCCTGGGGGGGCGAAGGTCTTGTCTTCACACCGCACTGACCTTCCAGCCCTAGGGCCCCACTTTTATCCTGGCTCCTTCTTTAAGGATTTGAAATAACACGAAAACTCCTAGTAGAACTTCAAAGGCTTCCAAAACATGATTAGGTCATTATTCTTCCTGACTTATTATTAAATTATTGTTCAGTGACTTAAAAATTAGTGAGGCTTCCTTTTTGGCAATATGGTGGAATACGTGGTGGACATGTGGGAATCTTTCCTGGTACAAAAACACCTAAAATTGCTGAACAGCGTATAAAAATGAATAATGGTTTGCTAAGCTGGCAAGAAATACATGTTCAGAGGCCAGAAATAATGAAAAAAAAAATTCTAATCTAGGGGAAAAAGGGAGTGCTGATGTCAGCATTCACCCTGGGGATATCTGGATTTAAGTGGCTCCCACACAGACAGGGGACAGCAACCAAAGCCTGGGTGGAGTCGGATTGGAGACCCCAAATGAAGCTTAGTTCACATTTAGTGGGCGAACTAGGATAACACCTGCCCATAGGGAGGGACTGAAAGAAGTCTTTTGTGTCATGGCCTCCTTGCTTCTTGGTGGAATCAAAAAAAGAAAAGGAAGACGTGTTCTCTGAGCACGCTGAGCCACATACATGTAGCAGAAGAAAATCCCAGTAGAAATTTAGGTTAAAGTGCTGAAGCACCACTACCCCAGCCCACTGGCAGCCGCAAACACGAATCGCTCGTGGAGGAACGTATTCTAAACAAAGATAAACGCCCGTGGGACAGGAGCTCACAAGCAAAGGTTACATAAGGCACAAGGAAACAAGCCACCGTGAGAGAGAATAAGCAGACTGCAGAAGCAAAGGTACAGAATGAAGGTAGTAGAATCATCAGAAACGGAATATAAAATAAACAAGTTTAACTTGAAAGAGATGAAGGAAGGTGTCGGAAGTACAATTAAGGAGCAAGGCACACACCATCAGGTTGGCAAGGCGGGTTTTCAAACAAGGACCACATGGAACTTTTAATTTAATCAATTACTTTTTTATTTATTTATTTATTTATTTATTTATTTTACACAAATTAAAAAAAAAATTTTTAATGTTTACTCATTTTTGAGAGAGACAGAGTGCGAGTGGGGGAGGGGCAGAGAGAGAGGGAGACACAGGATCCAAACCAGGCTCCAGGTTCTGAGCTGTCGGCACAGAGCCCGACTGGGGGCTTGAACCCGCGAACCGTGAGATCATGACCTGAGCCGAAGTCAGATACGTGACCAACTGAGCCACCCAGGCGTCTCTGATTTTATTCGTCTCTCTTTTTAGAACATTTTAGGTTAAAGAAATGTAATAATGAAAATTACAAATTCAAAGGACGGGTAAAACAATGGATTATACTGAAGAGACAGTGACCCAGAAAACACAAGGAAGTAAGTTACTCAGAATGCAGCTTAATGAGGCAAAAAGATGGCAAATATGAGGGCTTATACCCACGCATGATAGAGCAAGAAGGCTTAAAATATGGCACATTAGAGTTCCAGAAGGAGAGAATACAGATTCAAAGAGTAATCAATAACGGAGACCTTTCTAGCACTGAGGAAAGATGCCAATCTTCAGAGGTCATTATGCTGTGTTGTCTTCTAAATTCTGGGAAAAAAAAAAATCTGAATTCCGAAACATACCTGGCCCCAAGAGTTTTGGACAAGGATTGTGAACTTGTAATATCGACAGTCCTCGGTTTGCACAGCCCTTTGGTAACTGAGATCAAGTCCTCCCCTGTATCTTCCTCATCAGATCACCGTGTGGTTTAAGTGAGATGGCGTGGTCAGGGAAATGCCTGCTGCAGCGTGAGATGCGTGCTAAATTCACCTGCTTTGTGGTTGGCTGCACGGCTCGCTCACAGCAGCGCCTGGTCTGCTCGTTGTCTAGACTCCCATCTTTGCAAAGCCGCGCCGATAGGCACCACTGCGGGCTGCACCTCCCCGCGGCACCCGGCTGGCATATACACTCAGTGCCCAGAAAGATGAACACTCACCAGGAGGGGCTGAGGAAGATGTTAGAGAGTCGTGTTGGGGTCATTCCATCAGGAAGGAATCAGTATTTCCCATCAGAGACCAGGGGGCTACAGTTCAGGAAAAGAGATCCCGGGCAAAGTTGGGGATCAAGATAGGGCTTGAAAATACTCACTTTTCTTTTCAGCTGGAAGAACTATGTGTATTTTCTGTCATAATCGAAGGTTTTGGGGGTGAAAAAAATCATATTCTGAACCTAGAGATTACTGAGCCAATCACCTTGCATGAAGCCTTAGAAATGTACTTAACTTTTGACCTGGTATTTAAGCAGTTGGGAAATACTGAATTTATAAGAAAAAAAAAGTTGGTAGAGAAAGGAAGGGGGAGAATAGACCAATAAATCTTCAGACTTTTTCAAAGGTTAGGAGAAACCAAAGTTTCCGTTGGGACAGTTAATCATTTCAATACATTATTCCTCTGTGCTGTGTAGCAGGAAGGGAGTGAGTGCAAACAATCGCTTCTTTTGCGTTGTTACGAAAAAGGATGCTCTCCACGGTTTTCTGCCCCTCTGGGAGGAAGTCAAGCTTGCCTTAGAGAAGCTGATGGCAGATTCTGGAAAAGGCTAATGATAGGTGAGCCGACAGTGCAGGTTGTCCCGTTTGCAACCACCGGAGTTGACAGAAAACCTTCCCAGATCAGTCCTTGAAGCGAGAGACTGAAAAGGGAGGAAAAAAAGTTGGTTGTCACTTCCCTTAGAAAATGGGACAAGAGGTTCTGTTTTCCAAAAGGCACATGGGCTGGAAGCAAATCTGCATTCTACATGGCCAGGTTTGGAGCATTCTCTCCCCCAATAGTCGTGCTACAGACTCATGTTTCAGTTCAAGTCTCTATAAGAAAGCGAATTCTGGGGGCGCCTGGGTGGCGCAGTCGGTTAAAGCGTCCGACTTCAGCCAGGTCACCATCTCGCGGTCCGTGAGTTCGAGCCCCGCGTCGGGCTCTGGGCTGATGGCTCGGAGCCTGGAGCCTGTTTCCGATTCTGTGTCTCCCTCTCTCTCTGCCCCTCCCCCGTTCATGCTCTGTCTCTCTCTGTCCCAGAAAAAATAAATAAACGTTGAAAAAAAAAATTAAAAAAAAAAAAGAAAGCGAATTCTGGCAACCAGGAAATTGAGCTCACTCTTGATGTGAGGTTGTATGGATGACAAATGTTTTTAGAGTTTTACGGTTAGAAAATAACGTCCCAAGAAGCCCATCCGTAGGTATGTTTATTCGTTTCCCTATTTCGTTGACTTACTGGGGATTACACAGCTGGTCAGACCTGAGATTTAAATCCTCTCCATCTGAGGCCAAATTCTATTTTTTCCTACCATATCATGGTGTCACGTGTTCAAGAAAGCAATGTAGGATTCTGAATCTCCCGTGGGACCTTGCTTCCTCAACCTGGCTACGTGGTAAGTTTTCCAAGAGGGACTTGAAATACATCTTCCTGGGCCTCACCTCCAGGCCTGACTCAGCGGTGGTTGTAAATCTGTATTTTTCAGCGGTTCCTTGGGGGTCTGATATACAGCCAAGTTTGGGCCGCATTGGTTCATCGAGGAGGGATGCTACAGTTTTCACCCGGTATCTTATTTATTTATTTGTAGTGTGAGCAGGGGAGGGACAGAGAGAAGGGGGGAGAGAATCCCAAGCAGGCTGCACGCTGTCAGCGCAAAGCCTGAAGCAGGGCTCCAACTCACACACCGTGAGATCGTGACCCGAGCCGAAATCAAGAGTCAGACACTTAAGCGACTGAGCCCTCCACCTGATATCACTTTCAGAGTTTGGTTTATAGGGGTTGGAAACGGTGGGAGTTAGATCTGTAGTTTCTAACCTTCTAAAAACTACTTTGCCTTTCTTTTAAATTGAGGTCTAATTGACATACGATACTAGTTTTGGCGCATGACATAATGATTCGATATTTGTTTATATTGTGATGCGATCATCACAATAAGTCTAGTTAACATCCACATAGGGTTACAGATTGTTTTTTGCTGTGATGAGAACTTTGAAGATTTACCCTCTCGTAGCAGCTTTCAAATATACCATACAGTATTATGAACTACAGTCACGATGCTGTACTTTACAACCCCAGCCAGGACTTATTTTTATAATTGGATGTTTAAACTTTGGGGCGCTGGGTGGCTCAGTTGGTTGAGAGTCTGACTTCAGCTCAGGTCACGATCTCACGGTCCGTGAGTTCGAGCCCCGCGGCGGGCTCTGTGCTGACAGTTCGGAGCCTGGAGCCTGCTTCGGATTCTGTGTCTCCCTCTCTCTCTCTGTCCCTCTCCCCCTCACGCTCTGTCTCCTTCTCTCAAAAATAAGTAAACATTAAAAAAAATAAACTACCTTCTCTTTTAAGATTTTTGTTGAAATCTATGGATCTTTCCTTAAGAAACACACATACCGCACCTACCCTTTTTAGGGGGTGTATTAGTATCTGTTGCTGCTATAACATATTACCACGAGCTCAGCAGCTTAAAACAACACAATCATTATTATCTCAGAGTTCTGAGGTCAGAAATCTGACCAGACTATCTTTGAGGTGCTAGTGGGCTGCATTTCTTTCTGGACGTTCTGGGGAACAATCCATTTTCACCAAAACTTGTCAGCTTCCAGCCTGTGTCTCTTGGTTCATGGACCCCCTACCTCCATCTGTAAAGCATGACCCTGCACCTCCCTTCACGGTCACATCTTTTTATCTGACGACCAAGACAGGCTCTCTCTACATGTAAGGGTTCAAATGAATACATGAGGTCCGTGCAGATAATCTGGGAAAATCTTGCTCTCAAGTCTCTAACTGCAAGCACATTGGCAAAGTCCCCTTTGCCAGGTGAGGTAACCTATTCACAGCTTCCAGGGGTAAGGATGTGGACATCTTCGTGTGGGAGGGCATTATTCTGCCAACCACAGGGGTCTCAGAACCTCTGAGGCTACCTATAGAACTGTGTGAACCCTAGATTAGGAGCATCTGTTCTAAGAAACTGTTCATTCTAGTGTTGAGTCAGCACAGAAGTCTGCTTAGCTACAAATAACCGACTCCTCCAAAGCAGTGGCTCCTATGAACTGGTGTTTATTTTTCCTTATGTGATAAGAAATCCCAAGGAAGGCAGCCCAGGTCAAGTGTGGCCGCGGCAGGATGCTGGAACTGGGGTCCCTGCAATTACTTTGAGGTAGCCTTCGTGACGGCTGCTGCAATCTCCGGGCATGACCTCTGTCTGTGGTGTGGGCAAGAGAGGGAAGGACACAGGGGGAGAGTCACAGCTCAGCCGAGTCCGCTCCCCTTTAAAAATCCCTTCCAGAAGCCCCACCCCCCACAGTGTACATTTGTATCTCATTGGCCAGACACGGACAGGTGGCCTCCCCATCTGCTAGAGAGACTGAGCAACATAGTTTCATTTACTTATTTTTTAAGATAGATACATTTATGCTCCAAGAATTCCAAGCTCTTTATGTTAGGAAAATGGGAAATATAGATATTGGGAAGGTACTAGCAGTCAACGGAAACTTGGGCTTGGTTTCCTAAGAGTAGAATGGACCATTTTTCACCCTCACAACCAGAACTCAGAGAAAGTTAAAACGCTCCTTCAGAGTCTCTTCCAAAGGGTTTTTATCTTTTAACTCAGCTTGCTTTCCTTCAAGGACTTCCTTCTTCCAACAATGTTTATGCATCTACCTACACCTGGCAAAGGGGACATCATGACCTGAGCTGAAATCAAGAGTCAGACACTCAACTGACCGAGCCACCCAGGCGCCCCAACAGTACTTATTTCAAAGGGATGTTGCGAGAATTGAATAAAATACGATGTGTAAAGTACTTGGCAGGTAGGAAGTGCTCAGCAAAGGGTGCCATTCCTTTCCTTCCTCTCACTCTTTCCTACGGTCATTGGGGCTTCTGGGACCATGGGTCTCTTCTGATATGTGTGTAAGCAGCTGGGAGCAGGTGGTCAAGGAGGCAGAGTTCTCATTTTTTTTTCCCCTTGGGGAGCCTGTGTTGGAACTTAGGGCTGGTTTGGGAACATGGGTTCATGCAACAAGTAGGCGGTGAGTTCTGCCTTCT
This sequence comes from Puma concolor, assembly GCF_028749965.1. NCBI lineage: Eukaryota > Metazoa > Chordata > Mammalia > Carnivora > Felidae > Puma > Puma concolor. Next base: position 5,551,906 of record NC_141675.1, read on the forward strand.
ACTGACTCGCGGGGCATTGTGGCTCTAGGGAAAGGGAAGTGTGTCAATATTGATGTGGTATCGATTCTCAAACTTGAGCATATATCAGCACCACAGACTGTTAAACACAGTCCTTTTGAACAGACATTTGTTCATAAGATATACAAATGGCCAATAAGCCCACGAAAAGACGCTCAACATCGCTAATCCTTGGGGAAACGAAAATCAAAGCCAGAGGGAGATACCACCTCACACCCATTAGGTTCCTACATATAAAAATCAAAAACTCCACCCCCCCCCCCCCGGAAAATAAAAGTGTTCATTAAGAACATGTAGAGAAACTGGAATTCTGTGCCCTGTCTGTGGGATGTAAAATGGTGTGGCTCTTGCGGAAAACAAGGTTGTTCCTCAAAAAATTAAAAACAGAACTACCATATGATCCAGCAATCTTGTTCTGGGCATACCCCCTAAAGACCCGAAGGCAGTTACCCCGAAAAGATAACCGTGCCCTTACATGCACAGCTGTGTTAGTCGCATATTCACAATAGCCAAAAGGTGGAACCAACCCAAGGGCCCATCAAGGGATCTACAGATAAGGAACACATGTTACATACAATATTGTTCAGCCTTAAAAAGGAAGCCAATAGTGATACCTGCTACAACACGGATGAACCTTGAGGGCATCATGCTGCGCGGAGCGAGTAAGGCAGCCACATATGATTCCACTCACATGAGGTACCGCCAGCCGTGAAACTCACGGAGGGAGAGGAGAATGGTGATTGCCAAGGGCTGGGGGGTGGGGGTGGGGGTGGGGGTGGGGAGTTAGGGTTTCATGCATGTAGAGTCTCAGTTTTGCCAGACGGAAAAGTTGTAGAGACTGGCGGCGGCGGCGGCTGCACCACGGTGTCAATGTTCTCAACGCCACGAAACTTACACTCAAGATGCTTAAAAGATGTACCCTGTGCATTTTATCACCATTACCCCTGCCCGCCCCCAGCTGGGCCCCTACCCTGGAGTGGGACCGCGGAGGCGCATTTCTGCCAGGTTCCGGGGGGGGGGGGGGGGGGGGGAACGTGGCTGTTGCTGGGGCCGAGACCACACCAAGGGATCGCCGGTGCAGGGGGCCAGGTGAGGGTAGTCGGAAGGGCAGGCCCTCCGCTCACCCCCACGTGGCTCTAGTTGTCCCCCAAAAGCACAGCTGGCGCCGGTGGAGCGCCTCTGTTCCTCAGGTGGACTCACAGCCCCGGCGAGGGACAGCAGACGGGCGGGGCCGGAGCAGAAGCCGAAGCCCGACCACCCGTCACTCGGCTTCCTTTGGTCCTCGCTGTGGGTGTGAGACCCGGAGGGAGCCGCTGACCCCGCGACCCCGCGACCCCGCAGAAGGGGCTGAGCGCGCAGCCGCGGGGCCGCGTCGGGGCAGCTGTCCGGCCCCAGGGCGTGGTGGGAGGCGCCGCAGCCGCGGTGCCCGGGCGGGTGTCGGGCCCTCTCCGGCCGGGGCGCCCGGGGCAGGGGCTGGGGCGGTGCGGGGGGGGCGCGGCTGGAGGCCGGCAGAGGGCGCCGGTGCGCCGTCCCGCCGCCGGCCTCCGGGCCGCCCACCCCGCGGGCGCGCCTCTCCGCAGCCCAGCGCCGCCCGGCCCGGGACCGCTCGCGCCGAGCGCGCAGACCTTTCGGCCGGACCTGAGGACGCCGCCCGCTCCGGGCCGCCCCTGCGCTCGCCTGCGGCGCCCGCTCGGCCTCCCGCCCTCGGGCCCGCGCCGCGTCCCGGCGCAGAGCCCCCGGCCGTCGGCGGAGCCCGCGGCCCCGGCGCCCGCGCGCACGGCGCCCGGCTCGCGGGGCACAGCGGAGGGCGGCGGCCGGCCGGGGATGGGCGGCCCGGCGGCGCGGAGGGGCGCCGGGGGGCTCCGCGCGCTGCTCCTGGCGCTGCTGGCCGCGGGGACCCCCGCGGGCGCCTACAACCTGGACCCGCAGCGCCCCGTGCGCTTCCAGGGCCCCGCCGGTTCCTTCTTCGGCTACGCGGTGCTGGAGCACTTCCACGACAACACGCGCTGGTGAGTTGCGCCCCGCGACCCCGGCCCGGCCCGGCCGCCCCCGCGCCGCGCTCCCCGGGGCCCGAGAGAAACGGCTCGGCGGCGCGCAGCCCGGCGGCGGACGGCGGGAGGGCCGGACGCCGGGCTCCGGTCCCGCCGCCGTCGCGGTGGGCGCCCGGGGCTGGAGGCGGCCGGGCCGGCGCTGCCCGCGGTCCCAGCCCGGCGTGCGCGGGGACAGCCGCGCGGGCGGCCCCCCTCGGCCTCCTAGCCGGCGGAGCGGGAACGCCCGCTCGCGAAGTAACTCGTTCCCTCTGTCCCCGAGCCCCCCCCCCCCCCCCACAACCTCCAGGCGAACGCCCCGGGACACCCGGCACTCGAGACGCAGACCCCTCGGTTTCAGGGAGCTCTTGGTGACACCCCACCCACCGCTCCCCGGCTTCGAGCCGCTCCAGTGCGCGGCGCCGGGGAAGCGCGGTAACCCGGGACGTGAGAGGGGCGGGCTGTGCGAGTGCAGGGAGGGCGTGGGGGCTCCCCAGACGTGAGTGGGAGCCCGAGGGGCCCCGTCCTTCCTTGCAAGGCTCTCCGAGGACGCGAGCTGAGAGGGTCCGGGATGCTGGTGGGTGATTTCTGGGGCAGCCTGGGCCTCATTTCACCCGGGTCATCTGACCTGGAGACAAGCACCTTAAGTCTTGGGAGAAAGGATGTGGTTCTGCAGAGGTCAAGGAGTCCAGCTGCCCCCTAAGAGCTCTCCGCGCTAAGTGCCATCAGCTAAGGGGCGCAGAGCTTGAGCGCCCAGCCCCCCGAGAAGCGCGGAGGCGAGGTTGGTCCTTCCTTGACCTTTTCCTGGCGGGGACTCCAACGGCACGCAGAGGTCATTACCTCTTCATCGGAGAGCTAGGCGGTGGACAGTTCCCCTGTTCAAGGTCATGTCCCAGTGGGGGCCCTGGGACAGCTAGTGTGGGGTTGGTTTTATTGTGTGGTCACCAGTGTGAGTGTCCTTCGGGGTTGCAGGTTAGGAAGGCGCGGTCAGTAATGTGTGCTCCCAGCATGCAGCTCTGTGGGAGAGTTCCTGCTCCGAATTGGACAGAGGCTGACCCAAGAGGGTGGATTTGTAGATCTGAGTCCTCAAGCATTCCTGGAAAAGGGAGGACTCCGTGACCAGCCAGCCCATTAAAAGTCATGTTGTTTAGGAGAACTGCCTCCCGGAGACCCAGTTTTTAAAGTCCCACGTAGCCCCTGTCCGGTTCTACGTCTCCTTCCCCACCGTTTACCCCAGTTGCTGAATTTAAGGCCAGACTATCTTTTCCTGCACTTGCCAAATACGCCTTTTAAGTATTTTTATTTTTATTTTGAGGGAGAGCGGGCAAGCAAGCGGGGAAGGGGCAGAGAGAGAGAGAGAGAAAGAGAATCCCAAGCAGCCTCTGCACTGTCAGTGTGCGAAGCCTGATGCAGGGCTCGAGCTCACAGACTGTGAGGTCATAACCTGAGCCGAAATCAAGAGTGGGACGCTTAACCAAGCCCCCTGGGTGCCCCGCCAAGTCCTTTTTTTCGAGTAAAGCAGGCTGCACACCTTTTCCATGTCCTGCACTCTCAGAGTCCACTGTGGGCTTTGGTTTTGGTAGAGAATGCGGCAGGAGCAGTGGGAGAACGCATCCCAGAATCCCAGGCTGGGCTACTGGACCGTGTGACCTCGGCACAAAGTATGTGGGGGGCGCTGTCAGGAATCGAAGGGCTTCTGTGGGTGGGGGGCTCCTGAGGAAAGGCAGGCAGGAGAGCTGTGCACTGTGTCGGATCTGTAGCTGGATCTGTAGCTGCACAGGCTTGTTCTCCTCCGGGCTCTTTAATGGCTCAGCTCAAGGGAGAAGTGCCAGGACTCAATCACCTGGCTTTGGACGGGCCGCAGGTCAAAGCTGCCCTGGCTGGGGAACAAAGGGGGGCAGGGGAGGCAAGAGCTGGTTTGCCCTGCTTTGTTTCAAAAGGGCACGAGGAAAAGCTGTGGGCCTGGGATAGGGCAATTGCAGGAAATGACGGGCTGGCTTTCCACTTGGCACCCAGAGGACAGGGCAGACACGGGGGGTGTGCAACTGGAAGGTAATGCTGGTGTATGGCCGTGGGGCAGATATGCCTGGGGTCCTACGGAACCCATCAACAGCCAGGCTCCTGCTCTCAAAAGGGCGCTGTCTGCTTCTGACAGGAACATGCTGTTCTTTCCACTGGGGGGCTCGTCCCTATAGTTTCTCAGGTAGCAACTAAACTCCGCGGACATCTCTTTCAAGCAAAATTTCTTTTTCCGTTTTTGCCTCACATTGTCTTAATTGTATCTTCGTTTGGCTGTGTCCTTGATAGCTGTCCTCTTGCTGCCTTTTCCAACTACTTTGCTCCTTATCCTTTTCTCTCTTCTGCTTTCCTCCCAGTATTCTTTGTCTTAGGCCTCGAACATTATTCTCAGCTGATTATGCTGCCCAGACTTTGTAAGCTGCAGCTCTTGAAGCAATGGACTTCCAGCATTGCCTCCTTTCTCCTTTTCCCTAGAGACTAGACTTGCCGTGAGGCTAATGAAACTTCCACCAAAGGCCCCTCACTCACATGGGCCCCCACCGAGCCCCTGTACCTAATTTTGTTTTGTATTTTCTTTTTTTTTTTTTTCCAACGTTTATTTATTTTTGGGTCAGAGAGAGACAGAGCATGAACGGGGGAGGGGCAGAGAGAGAGGGAGACACAGAATCGGAAACAGGCTCCAGGCTCTGAGCCATCAGCCCAGAGCCTGACGCGGGGCTCGAACTCCCGGACCGCGAGATCGTGACCTGGCTGAAGTCGGACGCTTAACCGACTGCGCCACCCAGGCGCCCCTGTTTTGTATTTTCTTAAAGGTGGTCACCCTAAATTTACATGATTCGGGCCCTGTGGAATCTGGACCTACCCTACATCTCTATCTGAACTTGTAGCTCTGTGGTGGGTTGATTGACTTAGCGACTGGTTGTTCGTCTCTTCCTACCAGGCAGTCCCAGGACCCTGGATCTTTTAGCCTTGCCTGAGGGACGTGTAGGTTGTTTCCAATTCTTCACAATTATAAACAACAGCAGGGGTAAACATCCTTGTAACTAAAGCCTTGCGGACATCCTTAATTATTTCCTTTGAATAAATTCCTGGGCGTAGAATGGCTGGGTCTGAGAGGAGGGAGGTTTTGAGGCATTTTCTATGCGTTTTCCAAGTGCCAGTGAAGTTAAAGCGTGTGCTTTAGAAAATGCATTAACTTTCTCAGGCACTGGAGTTTTGGAGTAATATGCTAACGGGCTGGATCCATTGCTTTAGAGGAGCTTAGCTATCTGCAAGAGGGGAACTTCAAAAGGTCACGAATAGAATGGATGAAGGAGGTAAGAGATATGAGAAGGAAGAGTAATCCCTTGAAACTTTGAAACGAGGGAAAATGTTAATTAAACTTTCTCTGTATCTGGTGCCTTTCTTAAGAAATTACTCCTTAGCCTCCGAATTCGGTATCGATGGTTTAATAAGTCGGCTTCATGCTAATTAAACACCTGTGTACAGGTAGAAGGATTTGTTGGGAGAAGGGCAGAGGAGCAGGAAGAATGTGCTGGAGAACACGGGGGGACAGCCCGGCCACCGGAGCCAGCGTGGGCTCTGCAAGTGGCAGAGCTGAGGGTCTTTGGTGTTGGCGGACCGGGGCGCGGGTCACAGTGCTCTCGTATGCTCCTGCCAGCAGAGCTCGCATTTGTTCCCGAACCCCGTAACCCAGCATACCTGTCAGTTCTTTTCTTTTTAAGCCAAAATTGTCACGATTTCTGTAACAGATGGGGGTAATAACCTTGCTTTCCTAAGCCCGGAGGCTTGAACACGGCTTCTGCAGTCATACTGCATTGAGAGCAGAGCCCCAGACCCAGCACCTCTCCGAGTGTTTGGCTTGAACGGTCCCTCTGTGGCCGTGCTCTAGGCAGTGACGGTTGTCCCCCTGGCCAGGTGGACCAGGATATCCTGGACAGCGCTGCAGATGTCATTTGTATCTGTTTGGATGCAAACATGCAAATGACTCAGTTTCCTCCTTTCCAGCAACACTCCGAGGGTGTCTGCCTGCCAGAGCCCGCTTCCCCTCCTGTCCCCCTGCCCCCGTGCCCGGGGTCTCCTTGCAGCCTTTGAGCCACAGTAGTAGCTGCCAGGGAACATGGACAAAGCCGATTTCTGTCCCCTTCCCTTAGACATGTACTGGTTCTTCAGCTGCAGGGCAGACGACTGTAACACCCTGTGATATAAATGAATGCAGCCCCGGCTGGCGTCCAGCCCCCAGAGTGGGTCTCTTTCACACCCCTCCCCTGCCCTCCTTCCTCTGTGCCCCAGACGCCCTGGAGCCCGAGGTGGTTGGGTGCATCGGCTTCCTTTCTGGCGACGCGCTTCCTGCCCCGTCTCCCGGGACACATCAAGACGGCTGTGCTCAGGCACAGAGCAAGTGCTCGGAAATGGAAGACACGCCGGCTTTCTGCTTTGTTAAGGTTGTCAGAAGAGCATTCAGTGAGGAATAGGAGGTAATCCAGAGCCAAGGAGAACACAGCATTCTCAGTGTGCATTAAGGTTGAGGATGAAAAGGACAAGCGAGGCAGTTCGGCTGCGTTGCCAATGCCGTTACCATTGGCCAGGTGTATTGCTATTTAAATGAAAATTACTTACGACCAAACAAAATTAAGAATTCCCTTTCTCAGGTACACTAGCCACGTTTCCAGTGCTCAGTATCGCATGTGGCTGGTGGCTGTGGGACTGGGCAGTACACGGAACACTTAGAGCAGAAAGGTTGTTGTTTTTGTTTTTTAAGTTTATTTTGAGAGAGAGAGAGAACAAGCAGGGGAGGGGCAGAGAGAGAGAGAGAGAGAGAGAGAGAGAGAGAGAGAGAGAGAGAGAGAATCCCAAGCCGGCTCCACAGTATCGGTGTAGAGCCCAACTTGGGGCCCAATCGCAGGAACCGTGAGATCGTGACTGGAGCCAAAACCAAGAGCCGGAGGCTGAATAGACTGAGCCACCCAGGCGCCCCGTGGCAGAAAGTTCTGGATAGTGCTGGTTTAGAGCAGCAAATTAAGTCTTAAAGGGCTAGACAAAGATCGACAGGCAACATGAGAAAAAGGAAAAAATCAGCCCTTGGAGGGTTTGTGTGTCAAAACAAGTGTGGGTGCTTAAATCTAACTCAGAATTAGCAACGGACAGCCAGGGAGGCTGACTTCTTTGTCCTTCCCTGGTCAAACACTGGAGCGCTAAGGGGGAGGGATTCAAGAACGAAAACTCCACCCACTGTCTGATGGGTGAGGACATCATGCGGTTCTAGCATCCCAGGCAAAATGTAGGCTACGGGCTCTGATGGGAGAGAGGCTTGTCCTTGGGCAGACACGGTTGTTCCGACGGGCAGAGGGGAGACCCTTGTGAAGGTAGAACCTTGAGAAGGGGGGCCGTGGGATCACGGGCCCTGCTGCACCCCATCTTTGTGAGGAGACACCCAGAAATGGCAGTGGCAGCCGGGCCTTCTCGAAACCCGTGTGATGGAGGTCTTTGCTGTCCCACGCCAGGCCCTCAGCTGGGAGTGTGGGTCCACTTCCCCATCTGGCTTTCCTCGATGTAGCATTTTCAGACCTTACTCCTGGGTCTTACTGCCCCGAAGAGCCCGCGTCTCATGCTCTCAGGAAGGCACGGTGCGTGTGTGAGGCCCAAGTTCTAAGGGGACCCGGAAAGTGTCTCTTGGGGTTTCCGGGGCGTTTCCCTGGAGATCTGGGGAAGCTGGCAAGGGTGCTGTTTGCAGAGCTAGTGCTGATTGCTGGCCGCCGGTCTGAGGCAGCTGTCTTGCCCGGGGGAGAAACTTCAGAGACAAGAAGATGACTTTTCTCAGCTAGTCACTAACAGCTCTGGGTGTGAGGGTGTGAAGAACTGGGCCCCAGCCAGCTCTGATTCCCCGCTGACGTCCGGAAACGGTCTTTCTCTGATAGCTTTTACTGTGATTTGTCTAGGGAATGTGTTTTCATGTGTATTAGAAAGCAGTCTCGGGGCACCTGGGTGGCGCAGTCCGACTTCAGCCAGGTCACGATCTCGCGGTCCGTGAGTTCGAGCCCCGCGTCAGGCTCTGGGCTGATGGCTCGGAGCCTGGAGCCTGTTTCTGATTCTGTGTCTCCCTCTCTCTCTGCCCCTCCCCCGTTCATGCTCTGTCTCTCTCTGTCCCAAAAAAAATAAATAAAAAACGTTGAAAAAAAAAATTAAAAAAAAAAGAAAGAAAGCAGTCTCTGTGTCGCCCTCAGAAATCAAGGGAGCGGCCTGTAACTTTAAGAAATAAAAATCAGCAATTCGATCAGATATTATCTGCTGGGCATCTATCTCCAAGAGATCAAATGCTCTCATAGGCATGGTAGTCTTTACTTGAACCTTTGGGACCGCCTGGCTGGTGGTTTCCAGTGTGCCACTCAGAGAACTGGAGCTTAGAGTTCCACGCCTTGTCCGAAGCCTGCCCCAGCCTCGGTGATCAACGCACATTGTCAGTGTGCGTCCTCTGGGAGCAGATGCTAAGGCAGAGGTAGGAGTGCAAGGGACGTGTTAGGTGGGGGGACAAGGCCTGGGGAGGAGCAAGGGGGAGGGAGCAAGACCGGGCGGAGAGAGCCTCAGACTGTGCTGTTGACCTGATTAAGATGTCCACCAACTTAACAGGACGCGCCCCTCCCCCCCCAACCGTGATCATCATAATCAGTCATTGGCTGCTGCCCCCTGGGCGGAGTGTGGCCTCGGCTTGATGGCTGTGGCCTTCCTGAAGGGGCTGCCGGTGGGGACTGCAGCTGAATGGCATGAGGTGGCACAGGGGATGCACGGCTCCATGGTGGCCACGGAACCCATCATTTGTGGATTGCTGTGTTAGGAAGGCAGGAGATGTGCTCCTTGGCCAGCAGTTGTGGCTGGGGATTATCTGTGCCTTATTGCACTGGGTCAGCACGGGGGACATTAGAAATCTGGCCTGAAGCAGACTCCAGAGCATTCTAGCTGTCAACTTTCACACAGGGCGCCTCTTCCTGACTTCAGAGAAGTCACAGGTGAGGGATGGAGGAGAGAGAGAACCCCCCCTGCCATTACCTTGAGCCATCGGGCAGCTGATGAGCTCCTGACCAGAGGGAGCAGCAGCACTTCCTTCCTGGGACTTCACAAACCACAAACCATCAAGCCAAGTGGGTTGGTGACCAACCAAAGCAGAAGGAAGTGTTTTATCAGGACCTTCCTTTTTGACAGAACCTGGGAAAGTGAATCCAAGATTGGGAAAGATCTGGAGTCTTTGAAACTACAGCCTCACTGGGTCCCCCGTTTGTGCTTTGTGGGGGAACGTTAGAAGGGACTCATGCTGTGAGTTTCAGTTCCCAGCAGAAACAACATGGTGGCCGCAGCTATGCACTTACTGAGTCCTTAGCAGGTGTTGAGTGCTGTTCTACGTGCTTTATGTGCTCTAGCTCATTGAATGTTCCCAAGTGTCGGCTGGTTGTCATTCTAGCCCCAGTCACGAAGGAGAAAACAAACACAGAGGTGTTGCTTGCCCAGGTCACCTGGCCAAAGTGGTGGACTTGGGAGTGTGCTTATGCCTCTCACAGAGTCAGGAGTCTAAGTTTGGGGCTTCAAGGCATCCAAGCATCTGTCTCGTAAGGTTCTTTCCTTCCTGGCTTTTCTGGAAAAGTTTTGGAATTATAGCAGTGGTAACTTCCCTGTGACATCCTTTGGGGTACTTATTCATGATCCACTGGGCACAGGTGGAGGGATTCTGGGGGTGCTGTTTTCCAGAGATACTTGATCACTGGGTAAACAGGGACCCAGTGATTCTGCCAGGGACATTTGTAGGCCTGCTCTCACCCCAAGTCTGTGTGAAGGTAAGAAGTGTCCTAGGAAAGATGGCACATTCTGGACTATTCCATGTATTCATCCTAATCTCCCTGGGCTGAGTTTGTTACCTTCTATCTCCATTTAAGCAGCTTAGTTCGGAGAGGAGCTAGGGAAGGTAGCCATGGCAGCCAGCGTTTAGGACTCACCCCTGGATTTATAACTTTATTGAAGAAACCCACACTGACTTTCTGCACGAGTGGCCGACACGCGAGACAGGATGTCTTGTGTCCCCCAGAACCTGAAGATAACAAGCACAAAGCCAACCTTCTCCATTTCCGCACATCCCTTGGTACGTTGAAGCCCAGGTGGCCTCTCCTACCCTGTCCTGGATGTGTGGTGTTCCAGCGCTGCGGGGTGCACACCCCCTGAAGCAAAACTGGCATGGTGCAGGGTCTTCTAAAGGCGGGACTGCACCTCTTACCCACCAGGGTGGCGCCTCCAGAGTGAATGTCCCACGCACAGGGAGCGGGGTTCTTCCTGGCTCTGCCTTCATTGTGGCCCCTGATTCCCCAGCAACAGCCAAACCCATGGTTTCCAGGCCATGAAAGGGGGGCTTCTGAGATGCCCAAGTGCCTGGTGGCCACGAGGGTGGGCCTCAAGGTCAGCCCTGCTCCCAGTTGGCTATTTTAGCCTCGGAGACGTTTGTAGGACCGTCAGGCCCTTCAGGTGTTCGAGTCCTTGTTCAGCTCTTTGGAAAAGAGTAATAATAAAGCATTTCTCTCACCACATTGTTGAGTGCATTAAATGAGATGATCTCTGCAGAGCCTGGAACACAGCCTCCAGCACAAAGGAAACCCTGGGTAAATACTAGTACTTACCCTATTGTTACTTTGTAGGAGACCCTCAATCAACACTGGTAGTTACTCTTTTTGTTACTTTGATTTGACTTGTGGAACTAATGGTCATCTTTATCCTGACTTTAGATGCTAAAAGAGTTTGCTTTTGGTACATTTGTTGAATCCTTTATTCATTTATCATGATCTGAGTGTCAATACTCAATACAGAAATGAATGAGATAGTCTTGTGTTAAGACGCACCCCTCATTATGTGTGGTCTCTAAAATTGTGGTCATGCTCTACGTAAATCTGCATTTCTGTGTATTCATTTACATGCTGTCTGCTTCCAGAAAGGCCCTGAGATGGCTCCTTTACTTGGAGACCCGTGGGATTGTCCATCCCAGGGCTCTGCAGGCTGCTTTCTTCTCTCAGCAGGTGGGAGGCCGCCCCTGGTATGGGGAGCTCTGGCCCCCATCCTGGGCTCCACATAAGTCTGGGAGGGGGCGGTGAGAATTTTAGCAAAAAATAAAAGTATTGTTCTTGGAGAAGAAAATCATCACAAGAAACTACCAGGAAGACCTCACGCACGGCTTTTACTCATCTCCGTGATGTCTGTAGCTTTCCTCTCTTGGATTTTAATGTGTCCTTGACGCTCTTAGGTGGGGAAGGAAAACATTGGCCCTTTCACCATGCTTCCTTCTCCAGCTGCTGCTTCTCAGTGCATCTGCCAAGACCCGAGGCCCCGGCAGGCTCTGAGGGCCCTTCACTCCCTGCCAGGGCGACCAGCAGGCTGATGCCTCTCCAAGCGGTGGGGGGGGGGGGGGGAGACCCTGGGGGGGACCCTGCCTGTGTTTCTGCTCTTACCCAGTTGGGCATGAACTCACCTGTTTCATTCTCAGACTTAGCATTTTCTGAGCTGGATTATTGCCAGCCTTTTATGAGTCCTCTCTGTGCCAAGGGTGCTGTGCTCATGGTTACTCTGTTGCAGTGGGAGCTGCGGCTGAGGTGCAGAAGCCAGATCCGAGGTTATCCAGCAAGTCGATGGCAGGCTTGTGATTTGAACCCAGGTGGGCCTGACTCAACGCTTGTCTGTCTGGCTGTTCCCCGGGTCAGGCTTGCTGCTGTCCCCTTCCTCACCAAGTCCCTGTCCAAGGTATCCATTTCCAAAGGAGGAAGAAAAAGCGCCCTGATGCTTTTTCTGGGAGCATTTCTGTCTGCTCTTGGCCTTGGCAGATGAAAACTCCTACCCCATTCTCAAAAGTCAGGCCATCCTGGACGCACCCCACCCCCAACACTTGCCATTTCTGTTTGTGCCTCCCTGCTGCACTGGGAAGGGGACTGTGTGTTTTCATTATCTTTTATTTTTGTTCTTTTTAATTAAAAAATTTTAAATGTGTATTTATTTGTTTTGAGAAAGAGAGAGGGCGAGCACAAGCAGGTGATGGGCAAAAGAGAGGGAGGGGGAGATAGAGAGAGAGAGAAAGAGAGAATCTAAAGAAGTTTCCACACTGGCAGTGCAGAGCCCAGCATGGGGCTTAAGCCCCTGAACCATAAGATCATGACCTGAGCTGAAACCAAGAGTCGGTTGCTCAACCAACTGAGCCACCCCGGAGCCCCTGTACTATCTTTTAAAGATGAGGGAGGGCCGGGGTGGTCAGGGGGCTTTGCCCGAGGTCACAGAGCTGGAGAGGAGATGCCACATTCTTCGGGGCCGAATCTGCCACCCCACCCTGCCTTTCCCATATCAGGGCCCTCAGTGAAAGTGTGTGGCCCTGGGTGGCCACAAGGTCCCTTCAGAAGTAGCGTATCCTGCCTTGATGCTATATCTCTTTTCTGCTTCCACAGTGTTGCTGCGTCACAAATCACCCTAAAACTCAGTGGTTTAAACCACTGAGTCTGTAGTTGGCGGTTTCGGCGGGGTTCAGCGGGATGGTTCTTCTCTCGCTGGGCTCCCTCACGCGTCTGCTCTCAGCTTCTGGGCAGGCAGGCGGGCCGGCTGGTCCGGGATGGCTTCAGGTGAGACGGCCCATCTCCATGTGTCTTTCGTGCTCCCGCAGCCTGGGCTTGTACATGCGCTGGGCAAGGTGCCGAGGGAGCAATCAGAGGCACGCGCGGTCTCTTGAAGCCTGAGCTGGGAAGTCAGACCACCCCCTCGGTCACATGGTGTTGGCCGAGGCAAGTTCCGGGGCCTGCCCGCATTCAAGAGGGGGAGACAGACTCCACCTCCTGATGGGAGAAGCTGCGAGGTACCAGGAAGAAAGGCGTGGATACGGGAGGGATGGCGAATTGTGACTACTTTTGCAGTCCACTGCTAGTGGCGAAAGTGTCCCAGCCATTCCTGGATTTCTGTGACCTCAGCTAAAGGTCTAAATGAATTCCAGGTTCTGAGGAGCTCCTGGGAGTTCTGCCAAGAGGGGGAGCGGGGGGTGAGTTCGGTGCGAGGGTGTTTGGCCTATGTCGAACATTCTTATGTTTCACTGAACACCTACTTTGTACCAAGCACGGTGCTAGGTACGTTTTTTATTAAAAAATATATTTTTTTTAAAGTTTGTTTATTTTTGGGGCGCCTGGGTGGCTCAGTCAGTTAAGCATCCGACTTCAGCTCAGGTCACGATCTCACGGTCCGCGAGTTCGAGCCCCGCATCGGGCTCTGGGCTGATGGCTCAGAGCCTGGAGCCTGCTTCCGATTCTGTGTTTCCCTCTCTCTCTGCCCCTCCCCCGTTCATGCTGTGTCTCTCTCTGTCTCAAAAATAAATAAACGATAAAAAAAAAAAAAATTTAAAGTTTGTTTATTTTTGAGACAGAGCGCGAGTGGGGGAGGGGCAGAGAGAGAGGGAGACACAGAATGTGAAGCAGGCTCCAGGCTCCGAGCGGTCAGCACAGAGCCCGACATGGGGCTCGAACACACAGACCGCGAGATCATGGCTTGAGCTGAGGTCGGACGCTTAACCGGCTGAGCCACCCAGGCACCCCTTTTGTGCCAGGTACTTTATAAACATTGTCTTCCACCTCGCAAGCACCCTTACTAGGTATATTTTTATTTTTTCCCATTTTACAGAGGAAGAAGACCGAGGCCCGGAGTAGTTAAGAAACTTGCCTGAGGTCGCATAGCTTATCAGTGGTTGAGGCAGAACTTGAACCCTGTGCTTCTTGCCAAATTACCACCCTGAGTAATTTGCCCTCAAAGCCTAGAATTCTAGTGGAACTATTAGTTTCAACCCCCTAAAAAGCAGTTAGTATCCAGTGTTTTGAGCTGGAGCCTCAGTTTCTCCAAACATAAAAAGAGGAGCTTCTGAAGCCTTTCGGGTCCCCAGCTCCAGTTGGCAAGCACTGGCCCCAGAGTCTCCTCTCTCTGAGGGGGGAAGGGTTCCATGCCGTCAGAGGTGGCTCCCTGGCCCCAAACAGTCCCCTGTGTGTTCAGATCTCAGCTATTTTTTGCCCAGTAAGGGATGGGGAGGGATTCCTTGGGTGGTCCTGTGGGACACGCAATGAACGAATTCCACGCCTGTCACTGACACGTGTCTCTGGGGAAGCTTTGGCTTTGGCTTCAAATGCGTGAGCGCAAACCTAATGCATTTAAGGTTTTCCATTCCCAGTTGTTGTCCTCCCGGCTGTGATTTCGCCCTGGGGAATCACTGCTGAGGTGTTTGTGGGTAGGGAGGGAGCCTTCCCCAGGGAGGCAGCTCGGCCCTCTTCTGTTGCCCGCTTGCCAGAGAGTTTACCTGCCGTCTGCTCCGGTGATGCGAGGGAGGGCTTCAGAACCAGGGGGGTGGCTGTGTTGGAGAGGCGGAGTTTGGAGGACTGGCCACGGATGCCCCGGGTTTAAATCCCAGCTTACCAGCAGCGTAACCTTGTCTCTGAGTAAAGCGCACATGGGAAGCTGCCCGACAGGGTTGCCTTGAGCAAGAAATCAGACAACCCGTGAGCATAACCCGGGTTGGCAGGTGGGCAGATGGGCCCACATTTCCAGACAGGTGTGTGAACTACTCATTAAGAGAGGCAAATCTGGGGGCGCCCGCGTGGCTCAGTCAGCTGAGTGTCCGACTCTTGATTTCGGCTCAGGTTATGACCCCAGGGTCGTGGGATTGAGCCCCGTGTCAGGCTCTGCGTTGGGTGTGGAGCCTGCCTGGGATTCTTCCTCTCTCCCTCTCTCTCTCTGCCCCGCCCCCTCTCGTGCTCTCTCCCTCTCTAAAATAAAAAAAAAGATAGGTGTTGATGATTTCTTCTTAAAAAAAAAAAAAAGCAAACCTCTGGGCATCACTGTGCCAGCCACAAACGCGTTTAGAAAAGCGAGGACGTGATTGACATTCAGCCTGGTGGGGGGGAGAAAGGCTTCTTTCTATTTTAAACCCCTGTTCTTTGGCACGACAGAAGCTCCAAATCAAAGCGTTAACCCGGGAACCGGCCGAAGAGCCTCGTGAGGGCTTTTCTTGGGCAAGATCACACTGTGGTGGCTGGCTGCAGACTGGTCGCCCTGTGCTTTCTGGGTCCCTTTTTCTCCTTTCTGGCTGACGTGGGGTGGGCAGAATAGGGGGGTGGGCAGTGCGCCCGACCGCCGGGGTGCGCGCTATACCCGGCTAGCCCAGATCCTGCGCCCTCCAAGTGCCTGATACACCCTGATTGTCCTCGTCATTAGAAATCTAAAGTAACGAGTTAAGGAGAGGAGTCTAAAATGTCCTTGAAGTTTGAGCGCATCTTTAGGGGTGGGATAGGAGCAGGGTTCCTTTTTCAAGAGTCATCCGTTCGTACTGGCTGCAGATGGAGCGCGATTATTTGTCGTCCACGTAGGGGGTTGTATAGCGTGTTAGCCTCCGCATCGCCGGGAGGGCCTGTTAAGACGCGCGTTCTGATTTGGGGGGCTGAGGCCTGAGGTCCTGCTTTGCCATCAAGCTCCCGGGCATTTCCCCTGCTTTCCCTGCTGCTGGTCTGAGGACCACACGTGAAGTAGCAAGCAAGGGTGAGAATCGGCCTGATGGCTTGTTGATGGGAGCCTGTTGGCGGGGACACCTGGGCCCTTTCCTGTGGCAACCGTACAGAGGAAGGAGCCATCTCAGTGTCGTGTCGAAGGTACCAGGGAAGATTGTGGGGGGCTCTGGGAAGTGACGGGCTGTCTCTTTATAACGCAGAGAAGAACAGACGAGAAGAGGCGGATGGCGTCTGTGCGGTGGCTCGTCCTGAACTCTGGGCGGTCGCACGCTCTGTCTCTCGGGATCGGCCTGGCAGCCAGCCAGCTGAACTGACTTCAGAAGAGACCGGCTCATGGGCTGGCCTACGGCAGCGGTCTTGCTGCTGGGCAGCCCCAGAGCAACGCCAGGCTGGGGAGGAAGCCACAGCGTTCTGTAAACACAGAGATACAAGCCGGGGCTCCACCGCGCCGCCCCCCGGGGGCGCGTGTGTGTGTGCACACGCCCCCTTATCTCCTGCTTCGTTTCCCATTGCAAAGGACTTGGAAAAACCTTCTCGTCCGACCGGCTGACGGGGACTTGGAACCAAAGGGTTGTTATCAGCGCTCGATCAGCCATCGCTAGAACCGCTGAGCACCGTGGGTTTGGAAGGGGAAAAAGCTCATCCAGCGGATCCTTTCCCCACCTTAGACTCGGATACGAACTTTGTCCCTCTCAGTCTCCGCTCTGGGCTGGAAGCACCAGCGCCTGGGATTTCGGCTCTCCGGGGTCCCTTCCTTCCCGGGATAACCCGTGACCCCGGGTCTGTGACTTCGGCCCAGTGGCACTCTCTGACAGGGCCCGGGTCCCAGGGCCGTTTTGGGGGACACGGTGGGGAAACAGCTTGTTCCTTGCAGCGTTTCCCTTCCACGCTGTGTGAACACTTCTCCCCTTTGTCTAATTTTCGTGGTTTTTAATAAAGTGAATTGCAAGTGGCATTTATTCGCCGAGCTAATGCAAATTTGGAGTTTGTGGGAACTTGTGGGCCCAGCCCTGTCCCGCTGGGGTTTTCGAGCGCAGGAGGCGTTTTATGTTCCCAGGCTTCTATGACCTGACACGTGGAAAGGCGGAGGACGGTTCGGCAGTTTAGACCCGTCAAACTGCTAATTCTTCTCACCTGTGAAAACATAACGGGCCTTATCGCGAGCAACCCTCTGCTGGCCCCGGTGGCTCTGAGGCTCAGCCCCAGAAGCCAGGGGGGAAGCCGGTCCCTTAATGTGGCTTTCTTCTCGCCGGGGTTGCGTTTTATGTGTCATCCTGCGTTTGAGCTGGAGCCGCCAGGAGCCGGCCCAGCCGCCCGCCCTGCGAGGGAAAGTGCTCGCTGAGATTTCTGGAGGCTGGGGATGCAGCCCTGCTTCTGCCTGGGGATTCTGCAGCTGGGGCCCCCCGTGGGGAGGCTGCAGGAGCAGCCGGCGAGCTTCCCGGGGTGCTGCTGAGGGGCCCTGGGGAAGCTCGGGGATCTGTTCCTCTCGCCCCCCGCCCCCCGCCCGGAATCGAGTACCAACTCTCAAGACCACCTGGCAGGAAATGCTCCGGTGAGGGTGGGTCTTCCTGGCTCCGTGTGTCCCCAGAGATCCTTGGTGACCCTTTGTGTCGTCAGTGTGTGGGCGTTGAGGGATTGGGCTCAGGGCGCCGGGAATTAAGACAGGACCCACATTCTTGCCGGCTCAGTCAGCAGAGCGTGCGACTCTAGATCTCAGGGTCGTGAGTTCGAGCCCCACGTTGAGTGTGGAGCCTACAAAGACAGGACCCGCGTCCCTTCCCGTGAACCTGATACCGTGTCTCTGGGCCGGATTAGTATGGGTGTCCAGCCTTTGCTGAGGGTCCATCTGAAGGTCCCAGACTTTTGTTATCTGATGTATAGACCTCCACTCCTTTCAGCTGGGGTGCTGGGGAGGGAACACCATCACTCTGCTGCCAGGGTAGGGGTGGACATCACGACCCCAAGGTGAAGGTGGCTTTCAGGACAAAGTGAGGGGAGCCTGGGCCACATCTCCAGGGAGGCTCTCTGGGGTCATTCTAACCTCTGCTAGGCTGCTTTTCCACAGACACATGAGGGATAACGCTTTCTGTCGCAGGGTTGGGGGCACAGCACACTTCACGACGTGCCTGGAACCTTTCCAGGTGAACGGTATCTCCTTTCTAGGCTGCTAGACGTAAGGAGCAGGTCATGTTCTTGTTGAGCAGTGGCTTGGAATTTTCTACTCTTTGGACATCGGTGTAGGTCTTGTTCAGGGTCTCACCTTACAAGTCCTCTTCCAAATGGCTTGTGGCTCAGCACACCCTGCCTGATTGGTGCCACTTAGTATTCTAAACACTGCTCTTGGGGCGCCTGGGTGGCTCAGTCGGTTAAGCGTCCGACTTCAGCTCAGGTCACGATCTCACGGTCTGTGAGTTCGAGCCCCGCATCGGGCTCTGGGCTGATGGCTCGGAGCCTGGAGCCTGCTTCCGATTCTGTGTCTCCCTCTCTCTCTGCCCCTCCCCTGTTCATGCTCTGTCTCTCTCTGTCTCAAAAATAAAAAAAATAAACACTAAAAAATTTTTTTAAAATAAAAATAAATAAATAAACACTGCTCTTGATCACTCTGGAAACAGTGCATACAAATGCAGGGCAGAATCGTTTCTGTGACATCTGTAGGGAGCTTGTTGCTAGTCCTGCCCCCCCCCCCCCACCCGATGTCCTACATCCACACAGCCCTGAATATGTCTCGTCTGTCTTCTTAGCATGGCTTGCTCTTTTCCTCCAGTGGGGAGGGGCCCTGCAGGGGCCATCCTCCCCCACCCCACTGACCCCGGCAGTTTCCGGTTCAAGATAAAGGATGTAGAGCTTCCTTCTTGCCCTTATTCACATGTGAACTATTCTATCTCTGGTTTGCCTTGGGACAGAGGATGTGGTTTATAATTCGACACTCCTGCTGTTTCTTTCCTATTGCCCCCTAAGTACGTATGTTTTGGGGGGGGGAGGGGGAGAGGGGGGCACAGAAGAGAAATGGCATCTCTAAATTTCCTGCTTTTTATTTTTTTTTTTACTAAAGCATCCCACACATCCAGGAAAGTACCCATGTCATATATATGCAATTCAATGAATTATCATAAATCTGAGTAGACACTACTCAGGTTGGAAATAGAACATGATAAGCACCCCTGGAAAGCCCCCTCTCCCTAGCTACACCGGCCCCCTCGCTCCTCTCCAGAAGTAACCCATAGCATGACCTCTAGCACCAGTTAAATTTCACCTGCTCCGAACTTCAGATAAGTGGTCTCAGTGAGTACCCGTTGGCCCTCCTGTCTTTTGCCCGGTGTTGTATTTGTGAGATTTACCTGCGGAGCTGTGGTTGGCCAGCACTTGGCATTTTCGGCCCTTTCGGTTTCGCCTTCTAGTAGGTGTGAAGTGGCCTCTCACTTGGGTTTCTCTGACAACTAATGCAGTTGAAGATCTTGTCTATGTTCATTCGCCATTTGGTTATCTCCTTTCGTCAAGTATCTGGCCCACTATTCTATTGGTCTGTTTTTTTTTTTTTTTTTTTTTTTTCTGATTTATAGGAGTTCTTCATAGATTGTGGATAGGAACTCTTTGCTTGGATGTGTTCCCAGCCAGTCTTAAGCTTTAAATGTGCCTGGAGAGGGGCGCTTGGGTGGCTCGGTTGGTTAAGCCTCTGACTCTTGATTTTGGCTCAGGCCACGATCTCACAGTTCATGAGATCGAGCCCTGTGTCGGGCTCTGTGCTGTCAGTGTGGAGCCTACTCGGGATTCTCTCTCTCCCTCTGCCCCTCCCCCACTCATGCTCGTTCTCTCTCTCTCTCTCTCTCTCTTTCTCTCTCTCTCAAAATAAATAAACATTTAAAAGTAATGTGCCTGGAGAAAATCTAACAGGCTCACTGTTGGAGGCCCTCCCCCTTGGGCCCCCTAGAGCATTCAGGCAGCCCACCCACCACTGGGTGAGGATTTAAGCATTGGCCTCCTCTTTGCCGGTACTGGGTTGTGACAGAATGTCCTTTCTTCTTGATGTGCAGGGTCCTTGTGGGCGCACCAAAGGCAGAGTCCAAGTACAGCACTTCAGTGAAGTCCCCCGGGGCTGTGTTTAAGTGCCGCGTCCACACCAACCCTGACCGGAGATGCACCGAATTAGACATGGCTCGAGGTGGGTGGATATCACTGCCAAGGTGGAAATGGGTTCCGTGCCCTCCCACTTCCTCTTTTTCTTCTCAGGGTGGCCTGATCATTCGTCCCCTCTCCCTTCCTCCCTCCCTCCCTCCCTTCCTCCTTCCTCCCTCCCTCCCTCCCTTCTTCCTCCCTCCCTTCCTGTCTTCCTCTCTTCCTTCCTTTCTCCCTCCCTCCCTCCTTCATTCCTCCCTCCCTCCTTCCCTCCCTCTCTTCCTCCCTCCCCTCCCTTCCATCCATCCATCCATCCATCCATCCATCCATCATATGCTAGGTACCTGTTACTCATTAATCACTGAGACATACTGGTGAACAAAACAAAGATCTTGCCATCCTCGACCTTACAAATTAGTGGGCCAAGAGACATTAAAATGAGTAGTTGAGTGCAAGAATACCAGAGGGGAGGTGGGTAGTTGATCTACACCTGATTGGAAGGACTCACGGTAGTTAGCCGGGCAGGTATGGGAGGCAGAACATCCAAGCAGAGGAAGCATGTGCCATTTTAAAGCTCCGAGTGAGGGCAGTGCAGCTGGAGTGGTGGGCGGGAGCGGAAGTGGAGGGGGTTGGCAGGGTGAGCTGGGGCTGGCTCACACAGGGCCCAGTAGGCCGGAGTAAAGTGTTAAGATTTCATGCTGTGCACGAAGGGGGAGGCCATTAAAATTTATCGCAGGTTTTATATTTTAAGTAAGGAAAGATGTGATAGACTTCAAAGCTCACCTTGTAGTCCAGTGGAAAATACATGATCCATCGTCTTTGGAATCAGGTGACTCTGCCTGGGTTCAGAGCCTAGCTCTGCTAGTTACTAGTTGGGACTTACTGCGAAAGTCCCGCAGCCTCTTTGGCCTCAGTTTCCTTGTCTGTAAAGTCAGGACTAAGATACCTACTTTACCTGACTACCTTGAGAAGGACAAATGAGATAATAGAGGTGACACATAGATCTGTACATAGTGAGAGCTATTTCATTATAATCCCTTTGTGTCCTCACTTTCTCCAAAGTTCTTTCCCATCTAGAGCTTCTAATTTTTTTTTTTTAATGAAGAATTGTCATGATATTCGTTAGCTGAAAAGGACAGCTGTCCATCGTGCCATTGTGTTCTTTAGTGCTGCTCAAAATGTCCGGTTTGCAAACTGCTTATTACTGGTACGTAACAGATGAAGGAGCTAGCTTCAGAACGTAAATCACTGCACCACTTCCCTCCTCGAGTAAGTCTTGCGATGAAAAAAGTATTGGCTGAATCAAACGGCATGCATCGCGCTGGAGTTGATTTCCATTTTGTTCCAAGTTCCTTATTTCCTCACTGGCAGGTGACCAGCACTTGGACTGTAGACCACCCTTTGAAAAGCAGCCAACGGAACATCATTTCTCTAAGCAAGTCTGGCTTTTCTCTTTTTCATCCAGGGAAGAATCGGGGCATGTCGTGTGGAAAGACCTGCCGGGAAGACAGAGATGACGAGTGGATGGGGGTGAGCCTGGCCCGGCAGCCCAAGGCTGATGGCCGCGTGCTGGTAAGTGCGGCACTCTGAGGGTGAATGACTTCTAGATGCCTTAGGAAGGCTGGGCGGCACGGTGACAGGGGCGTGGCCTTGAGGTTGTTGCCCGTTCTGGACTACTGCTTGAACAGATGACTGATCTTTTTATTTTTTTTCATCTGTCAGATTTCAGTGCCCGTCCCGGGGTGCGGAGATATGGCTGTTGAAACGTGATCGTGTTTGTTGCATAAGTATTTTTGTGAATGTGTGTCTTTTAAGTTGAGGTATAGTGAGCATAAAATGCACAGAACTTAAGATTGTAGTTTTATTTTTGACAAAGGTACACTCCTGTGTGACGCCCTGACCCCCATCGAGTTATGGACTATCTCTGTCATCCCAGAAAGTTCTCTTATGTTCCTTACAAATCAGTTCCTCCCACCCCAAGGCAACCACTCTTATGATCAGTACTACCATGGGTTCCTTTCGATTTTTCTAGAACTTTGTATAAATGGAAAGCTACCTGTGTGCTCTTTTGGGTAAGACTTCTTTCACTCAGTACTTCTGAGATTAACTTCTGTGTATCAGCAGTTTATTCCTATTTATTCCTACATAGTATTACACATTAGGAAACCCATGTTATTTTTGGCCCTCTACAGTTGACCTTTGAACAACACGGGTTGGGACTGCATGGGTCCACTTATTCGTGGATGGTTTATAGCACTCTAAGTGTATTTTCTGTTCCGTGTGATTTTCTTAATGTTTTCTTTCCTTTAGTTTATTGTAAGAAGAGAGTAGTACATATAAGACACAAAATCTGTGTTAACCTCCTTTGATGTTCTTGGTCAACTGTTAGGTCAATGAATAGGTCAACTATTCGTGAAGTTGTTGGGGAGTCAAAAGTTATATGCAGATTTTCAACTGCATGAGAGGGTCAGTGCCCCTAACCCCCACTGTCATTCAAGGGTCAACTATATTTGGCTTCCAAAGTGCATGTGGCCTTCTCAGGTCCGTTAGGTGTGTCGAGGAGGTGCAAAGAAAAGTCTTTGTCCTGGAGGCTTTGCGAGAGCTACGCCATCCAGTGAGGTAGTTGCCAGCCATGTGGAGTCCGTGCATTTTAAGCCAATCTAATCAAAAATTCAGTCCTCTGTACTAGCCACATTTCAAGTGATAAGTAACAGCATGTGGCTACTGGCTACTTTGTTGGACAGCGCACAGAGGAAACCCTTCCATCGCCACAGAGACTTTTACTGGACTCCACGAGACAGGCGTTAACTGCCTCCGAAGTTTTGTCCACTTTTCCTTTTTCTTTTACTCTCTCCTACGGAGGTATGACCCTACATACCGACGCACGCAACTTGATGCGGACGGCTTGGTGGCCTTTTCATACACATGCTCCTGCATCCCGTAGCTAAGGCCAGAGTGTTCCCCTACGCCCCTCTCCACTGAGAGAACCAGCATTCTGACTTCATAGGCCTTTTCTTTTCATTGGCTTTTCTTGGAAGCTGTGTGAAGCGTTTTCTCATAAAAGCAGAAGATCAAGGAGGGAAAACACTACCAGCTGCCCTTCATTGAGGGCTTCCTCCGGGCCACGTGCTGTAAAGTTGAGGGTTTTATATATTTATATTTTATCCCAGGAGAAACAGGTTTTCCTTCAGGATCTAGGCAAAATGTTTCCTTCCCTGCCTGAGGAGCCCGCTTTTGTGTTAAACTTCTCCATGGAAGAGGCTATTTGTGTGAATTCGGCCTGCCTTCTCACCACAAAGTTAGCATCTGCCCCTGGTCGGCCCCTTGGGGGAGGGAAGAAGCAGCTGGATGCTGTCACCAGTGTGGAGGGACCTTCCTACTGGAACCACTGTCGGTCTGTGCAGGGCCCCCAGCCCCTCTGTTTGTCTCTGTGTCCAGTTTGCGGGCTGCCCTGGACCATCTCCAGGCCTCCAGACGTAGTGGCCTGACCCTGACCGGACAACTCGGCCCCAGGACGGCTGGAATGTTGTCCGCCATCCTCTAGAAAGGAGGGAAGAAGCTGATCCATCTATAAATCAGGGTGGCCTGAGGTCAAGACTCAGCACAGAGGCGGTGGCAGTCTGGTGGAGGCAGCCCACACGATGCTGCAGGGCGCGTGGAGCCTAGAGCCAGAGGTTGCTCCTGTGAAAACGTTTCTTCCTCCCACAGAAAGATGAGCTCTGTGCAGCCAAGAGCTTATTTCCAGAGAGTTCTGTGTCACTGCCAATCAGAGGAGGGGGCCACCTCTGGGGACATGAATGGCAGTGAGGATCGTGGGGATGAGTTAGCAAAGGAAGCTGAGAAGGCGGAGCTGGGGCTCAGGGTGATGGTGCCACGACAGGGTAGCCTGCCGTGATAACCCAGTTCTCGTTCATCGCACGCAGAGCTGTTTTCCTCACATCTTACACGAGCCCGGCTTCATTCGATAAGCCAGCCTGTGGGTGCTGGGGAAAGAGGGCACCCAACAGCATCCGTTTTCCTCGTGGCTTTGTTTTTTTCACTGTGGTCAAAGACACAACCTAAAATTTACCATCTTACCCGTTTTTAAACGAGCAGCACAGTAGTGTTACCGGTGTGCACATTGTTGGGCTACAGACCTCTCAACTTTTTCACCTTGTAAAACAAACTCTGCATTGAACACTTACCCCCATCTCTCTCCCCCCCCCCAGTCTCTGGCAACCACCATCCTTCTGTTTCTAAGAGTTGAACCGCTTTCGATAACAACGTGAGTGGAATCATGCAGTATTTATCTTGCCGTCGGCTTATTTCGCTTGGCACAATGTCCTCAAGTTTCATCTGTGTTGTAGCGTGTGACAGTATTTCTTTTTTCTAGGGCCGAATACTATTCTATCCACTGACGGATGTTTGGGTGGCCTGGTTGTTGTGAACAATGTTGCTATGACCACAGGTGTGCGATGATCTCTTCAAGATCCTGTTTTCAGTGTTTTTGTATAGCTGTCCAGAGGTGGCATCACCAAACCCTATGGAAATTCTATTTTCAATTTTTTTGGAGGCACCGCCACCCTGTTTTCCCACAGTGGCCGCACCATTTTACATTCTCACCAACAGTGCACAAGAGAAGGGTTCCAGTTTCTCCACATCGTTGCCGACAGGGTTTTTCTTTTTTTCTTCTTTTCTTTAAGAGTGGCCATCCTGATGGGTGCAAGATGGTATCTCATGGTGGGTTTGATTTGAATTTCCCTAGGAATTGGTGATACCGAGCATCTTTTCACGTGCTTCCTGGCTATTTGTATGTCCTCTTTGGAGAAATGTCTGTTTGACTCCTTTGCCCATGTTTAAGTTGGATTGTTTGTTGTTGTTGAGTTGTCCCGGTGGCTTTTTGCACCTGTGACGTCTTGCTAGGAAAGGCTTGTCCTGAGTCTCCTCTGTTCCCAGCCCCCTCCGTCCTCCCAGTTGAGACTCTGCTTCCTCCTTGAGGCCTGTCATTGGTGACTGCACTTTCTGGAATAAGCCTAGCATCTTGTGTGTCGTTCGGAACTCAGCATTGTGTTGTGACCTTTGTAAGTGTAGTTTATCTTGCATGTATGTCTCCTTTTTTATGGAAGCTGCCTGGGGAGAGACCGCATTTTTTTCACCCTTTTCACTGTCAGTTATCAGTGCCTAGAGATGGTCTCTCTAAGGAGGGGTATCCAAAAGTATGTTTGAATAGTGGAAGGGCAGAGCGTCACTATTAAAACAATTAGAAAGCAAATCAGTTGCCTTCTCTTCTTGGTGGCTGAGTGGTTGATGGAAGCATGAGGCAAAATGCTATGAAACAGCCCTAGAAATGATAGGTGACAAGGTACAAGGAGAGGTGACTTCATCCATATTTACATTTTGGAGGCCTCGTATCCATTTGCTTTTTCTTTAAGGTGTCAAATCTACCTGTCAAGGCTTTCTGCTAGGCAGGCATTTGTTTTAAAATTAAACACAGGAAGATGGGTGTTATTCGAACACACTTTGAGCACTCAGGAGGTACCTGGGGTGTGAGCGTGGGACCTGTGTCCCCATGGAACGTAATATTGGATTCCATGGTGGCTTTGAAGAGGGGGAGGTGGGGTGAGTTTTTTTTTTTTTTTTGAATGGCACCAGGTGCTGACTTCCAAGCATAGAACAGATGGAGAATTTGAAAGCCGCGACAGGGTGTCAAGTGTCTCATCGACAAATGACGTTTTCCGAGCCCTGAACCCGGCAACGAGCTCTGGTGGGCTGACTTTGGCTTAGTGTCTGCAGTCTGGGCTCATAGGTGTCGTGGTGCCTTCCTGTTTTCCATCCAGATGATACCAGATGCAAACACAGCATCGGGATTAGGGGCAAGGCCCTTCCCACGCTGTCTGCCTGCTCCCCCGTGTGCAGACGACCATTTAAGAAATAGAGAAGAAGCAGTCTTTGTTGCCATGGCCACCCAGGCAACTCCGCATAGGCACGGGCCCTTTTCTTGGATTTGGGAGGGCACCTCAGGATGTTCAAGTCTGATGTCTTCTGCTTGTCATTAGTCTCCAAGGCTCAGACAACATTTGTTGAAGCATCCAGATTATTCCTCGTGGCAGCGGCGTTCTGGGCTCTATGCCTCGTCCTTCCTAAACATCAGGGAGGCCCCTGTCTGCTCACGACTTCTCATCTGTCCACTTCTTTCAAAGCCGCGGCATACGGTGTTGCGTTTACTTCCATTGCCGTGTTTCCTGGTGGTGATGGCCAGAGAACGTCTAATGTGCTATAACACATACGGAGGAAAGTACACAGATGATTTGTGTTCACTTCGATGAATTGTCATTGGGTCGGCAGTCTCAGAAGGACTTTCCCAGCATTCCAGAAGCCCCTTCCCTGGGCCTCCCAGGCTACTCCCTCCTCCCTTGGAGCCCTTGGAGCAGGGCTGGGGGGTGGGGGGGACTTCCTTGCCGGGTGGGGTGTTCTCAGTGGCCTGGGGCCTGGCCCTGGCTGTGCAGGGTGGACCTGAGGCGTGGTAACAGCTCTGGCCATCTGTGTAAGAGGGTGGGGTGGGGACCTACGTGTCTTTGTGGCTGAGCCATCGGGAGAGGCCCAGGATCCTCCCACCCCCTCCCCCAGAAGGACGTGCTGTTTCCATACAACAAAAAAGACCTTTGTAATAAATTGCTCATTTTCTCCTTTTTATTTTTTTTTGGGGGGGGGTAGTAAAAAACAATCCTCATAACTTGAAAGATGTCAAATTCTAAGGTTTGGGGTAATGTGAGACCATCTTCCCCTTTTTAGATCATTTGGAATCTGAGTTTGATTAGTCTTGTTGTTTCTAGAGAATGTGCTTCTTTTCCTGTTCTTCCCTGCTCTGCCCCCTTCCTCCCTCATGGCAGAACTCATTTGGAGAGATGGATGGGGTTAGTAATCCTTTGGAGACAGTCCCTAGGAATTTTTTTTAATGTAGGGGTCAGATTGACATGTGTGTGTATATATAATGATAATCAAGGCTAAACAGTCTTTTCTTTCTGTAATTTATATTCAGAAACAGTCTTCTTTGTTTCCCTACATGCATACTGCCTTTGACACTTTGATCTCTGACCTCACAGTATGCCTGAATTTTAGTTTAGTTTACTGTGAAATGCAATATTTGGATTTTCTAGGAATTCTCCAAGATCACTCCTTAAACAATTTATGGCACTTAAAAAAAACAAAACAAAAACAAATGAGGAGACAGTAAACTAGACATTAAATGTAGAATGTCCTTCCTTAGAAGAGTCAGCATGCCCCATGATAAATACCCGCCCCTTTGTACGGTCCCTCCAGCCCAGAAGTCCAATAAAACATGGTAAGCCCTGGAAGCCAAGGGCTTTGCTGAATCTATAAGCTAAACTGGAAGTAATTTACCAGCCAACTAGATAAGTGATTCAAGTTTGCGAGCCATCAGAACTGAGTCAGGGCTAAAAATTTAAGAAATCAACTGTTTGGTGAAGTGGAGTGATTATGTGCTTTGCGATAGATTTGCACAGGTCCTTGAGAAACTATGCTGTCGGCACAAAACCGTATCAAGTGGGGAGGAATGAAGGTGGTTTGCAGTATAAGGAACAACAAGAGGTTTTCCTGTGTAGTTTAATCTCACAGGGCAAGCACCAATGTGTGGGCAGATTCACATTTCCGGTAGTTTTGCCCTTGGGCGGTGAGTGGCCTTGTCTTCAAGGGTCCTGCGGGCGGTGGATTTGAAGGAATGAAGAGCAGAGAGGCTGGCAGGCAGTGATTTTCATCAGAAGATGATCTGAGGGATGACCAAGCCCCAAAGAGGCCCCTCTCTCCCTTGGTGACCTGGGTATTTCATTCGACCCCAGAATGGTTATCTCAGGGGTGTTGGGACCTCTGGGTAGGCCAGTAACAACAGTTACTAGATCTCCCTTAGGGGGTGGGTTTGACTGCTCCTCAGGCAGGAATGGGAACGTTTTTAAAACATTTATTTATTTTTTAATTTACATCCACATTAGCATATAGTGCAACAATGATTTCAGGAGTAGATTCCTTAACACCCCTTACCCATTTAGCCCATCCCCCCTCCCGCCACCCCTCCAGCAACCCTCAGTTTGTTCTCCATATTTAAGAGTCTCTTATGTGTTGTGCCCCTTCCTGTTTTTATATTATTTTTGCTTCCCTTCCCTTATGTTCATCTGTTTGTCTCTTAAATTCCTCATATGAGTGAAGTCATGTGATATTTGTCTTTCTCTGACTGACTAAATTCACTTAGAATAATACCCTCTAGTTCCATCCACGTAGTTGCAAATGGCGAGACTTCTTTCTTTCTTATTGGCAAGTAATACTCCATTGTATACCTATACCACATGTTCTTTATCCATTCATCTGTCGATGGACATTTGGGCTCTTTCCATACTTTGGCTATTGTCAATAATGCTGCTATAAACACTGGGGTGCACGTACCCCTTTGAAAAACCGCACACCTGTATCCCTTGGATAAATGCCTAGTACTGCAATTGCTGGGTCGTAGGTCATTCTATTTTTAATTTTTTGAGGAACCTCCATACTGTTTTCCAGAGTGGCTGCACCAGTTTGCATTCCCACCAGCAGTGCAAAAGACATCCTCTTTCTCCACATCCTCGCCAACATCTGTTGTTGCCCGAGTTGTTAATGTGAGCCATTCTGACAGGTGTGAGGTGGTATCTCATTTGGTTTTGATTTGTATTCCCCTGATGATGAGTGATGTTGAGCATTTTTTCATGTGTCTGTTTGCCATCTTGATGTCTTCTTTGGAGAAGTGTCTATTCATGTCTTTTGCCCATTTCTTCACTGGATTATTTGTTTTTTTGGGTGTTGAGTTTGATAGGTTCTTTATAGATTTTGGATCTTAATCCTTTATCTGATCTGTCATTTGCAAATATCTTCTCCTATTCTGTAGGTTGTCTTTTAGTTTTGCTGATTGTTTCCTTCATTGTGCAGAAGATTTTTATGTTGATGAGGTCCCAATAGTTCATTTTTGCTTTTGTTTCCCTTGCTTCCGGAGACATGTTAAATAAGAAGTTGCTGGGGCTGAGGTCAAAGAGGTTTTTGCCTGCTTTCTCCTCTAGGATTTTGATGGCTTCTTATCTTACTTTTAGGTCTTTCATCCATTTTGAGTTTATTTTTGTGTATGATGTAAGAAAGTGGTCCAGGTTCATTCTTCTGCATGTCATCGTCCAGTTTTCCCAGCACCACTTGCTGAAGAGACTGTCTTTGTAACATTGGTTATTCTTTCCTGCTTTCTCAAAGATTAGTTGGCCATACGTTTGTGGGTCCATTTCCGGTTCTCTATTCTGTTCCATTGACCCAGATGTCTGTTTTTGTGCCAGTACCATACTGCCTTGATGATTGCAGCTTTGTAATACAGCTTGAAGTCGGGGATTGTGATGCCTCCAGCTTTGGTTTTCTTTTTCAAGATCACTTTGGCTATTCGGGGTCTTTTGTGGTTCCATACAAATTGTAGGATTGTGTGTTCTAGCTCTGTGAAGAATGCTGGTGTTATCTTGATAGGGATTGCCGGAATGGGAACTTTCAAATGGAAAATGGACAAGGTTTTCTAGTGAGACAAGGAGGACGCTGAAGCCGTGGGTTCCTCCGCGGTAGGCAGCACTTGCTGGCTCTGAGACTTAAGGGAGCCACGCTGACACTTGGGCTTCCCGTGTGGCAAATAGGAATTCCCAAGACGTCTCTGGCCTCCCTCTAGCATTGCAGAAGAAATCAAATGTGGGCCCTGTAGATGCCGAACGTTGTGACCTGTTGTGCATTCGAAGGAAAGAGACCAAGAAGTTAAAAGGTCTGATTATTCTGGGATGCCAAAATATTTGACGGCTCAGTCAGTTGAGCGTCCGACTCTCGATCTTGGCTCATGTCGTAATCTCATGGTTCGTGAGATTGAACCCCACCTTGGGCTCCACACTGGCAGTTCAGAGCCTGCTTGGGATATTCTCTCTCTCTCTCTCTCTGTTCCTCCCCTAGTCTCTCTCACACTCAAAATAAATAAACTTTAAACAAACAAGCAAAAGCTCTGATTATTTTAGAATGCAATATTTTAGGAAAATACATTTGTAGGCCAGAGTGGACCGGGGGCAGAAGTGAGTGTGTGTCCATGAGAAACAGGCTGGGCAGAGTGCCCGCCCTCGCGGGAAGCGGGTCGGCCCCTAACCAAACTTGTGGGTGCTGGGGTGTGCGAGGTCGTGCGCACACATGTAACTGGAGCGGGCAGGTGTGTCCGAGTGGGGGACTTCTGTGGTGGGTGGGGAAGGACGCGCCCCTCCCGCGTTCCTGCTGCTCCCCCCAGCCCAGCGTCCGTTGGACGTTCACTTCCACTCTTGCCCGCCTGCGGGCTCCACACCGTGGCTACGTTCTCTCTCTAAACTGTAAACCAGGTCATGCCACTCACCTGTGTGAGACTGTCGGCTTCCCTTGCACGTCCACGAAGGTAATAGTCCCCACGGTCTGCAAGACCCCCGTGGGCTGGCCCCATCCCCTCTCTGACCTCTTCCCTCCCACCACAGTCCAGACCCGCCCACCTTCCTTTCCCTCGAACCTTCAAGCCTTTTGCGGGGGCTTCCTCTGCACCCAGTGACCCCTCTCCTGGAACACTGTCCTGCACCCTCAGCGTGGCTGGTTTGCTCTCCTGTCTCCCTGACCTCCATCCTTCCCACCTCCAGAGTCTCTGTCCCATAACTCCGGTCTTTCCTTCCCGGTGCTCAGCACTAGGTACAGTCCTCATTGGTTTACGTATTTGTTTCCTGTCTCTTCCTAGTAGCCTCCTGGGGTTTGTTCATGTAGGTTGCCGATGCCCCAAACAGCTGATGCCAAGCTCTGGCGGGACAGGAGGGAGGGTGGCTTTCTGGCCCCTCTGCCCCTCTCCTCCCACACAACCACCAGGTGTTGCCTGGGTTCTGCTTTGGGACCTGCTGGGGCTGACTTTCCTGCTCTGACCCCCCTCTCTGTCCTTTAGGCCTGTGCCCACCGCTGGAAGAACATCTACTATGAAACAGACCACATCCTGCCCCATGGCTTCTGTTACATCATCCCGTCCAACCTCCAGGCCAAAGGCAGGACGCTGATCCCCTGCTATGAAGGTGAGAGCTGCTGATTCTCACCCCCATCCCCATGCCAGATCTCCACCCACAAGGTACCCAAAGCCACGCCCATCATCTCCGTTCCCCTCAGCTTCCCAAATTCTGACCAGAGGCAGCCCTGGGTCCCTGATTGGCCTCTTGGCACCCACAGCCCCACCCAGGGAATGGGGTGACAAGGGGGCCATGGTTCCAGGCCCTGCCCAGCCCGGCCCATCTCTGCCCCAGAGTCCACGGTGCTTACAGAGCTATGTGAAGTCTCAGACCGAGATTCACTGAGCCTCAGCCAAGCCATCAGGCAGAGGCACTGCCACATGCTGTGCAGCCTTGGGAAACGTACTTTCTCTCTCTGGACCTCAGTGTCCTCACCTGAAAATTCAGAGGTTGGCCCAGAGAGTCTCCACAGTCCCAGCTCCCAAAGGATCCTAATGCTCCGGAGACAGCTCCACGGACAAACGTCCTGAGGCAGGGGGAAGAGGAGACTCAGGATTCAGTCATTCCGTGACATCCCACGGCTGACCTTCCTTCCCATGCGGTCTGTGCACCTCATGGTAGTTTTCAGACCTTGCCAAGGGGCACCTGGGGTCTTAGAAGGAAATGTATTTCTCAGGCTCCCTGCTTAAAACCTCCAAACACCTGGGCACTGGACCATGAGCTGATCATCATCATCACTGTTGTTATTATTATTTCTTAAAAAAATTCTTTTTGAGCTGATCGTTATTTAGCTCAGTTGAACTTGAGCTTGAAGAGTTCAGGAAACACTCTCCTTTTCATCAGTTTTATAGCTTGTATATCAGGTTTTCTTTGCTTAGTTCCGAGTGAGATAGAACTCGCTTTCTCTTTAAGTGCTGTGCTGGTTATATTCCCCCTAATTTATTTGTTTGGACCCAAGTCTCCACCAGCCTCTGTTCACGTTTCCTCTGGGTCTCCCTGGGGTTTCCCAGGTTTCAAATCTGTGGCCACCAAAAATGATTCTGAGAAATGCTGCCTGGGCACATTCATTTTTCTGCCTCATGGAGGACCCTCCAGGGCCCTGAAGGGGACTCAAGTGTCCCGAGCAGGTGTTCCGTGCAATGTCCCCGCAGAAGAACTGGCAGGGTCCCTGCAGGAGACGCCAACCCCATCCTTCCGTGAGGGTGAGCCTTGTTCTTTTCCCGTGTCAGCATTTGGTCAGCTGTCACCGGGCCATGTGGGGAAATTGAACTCTGGCCCCCTTTGTCTCTGCATTGTCCCGGTCAGAAGAAAAACTTCATCTGAAAAATAGGTGTGATGTAGTCCGTCAAGAGGGAGGGATAGATAGTATGAAGACACAAATAAGGGGTCAAGGCGGTGTCCTGACTGCCCCAGCCTATTCCTCACTTTGTCCCCCCAGGAAGAAAAGGCAAAGCCCCTGGAACAACTTTTTGGGTAGCTCGTTGGCCCAGGGAGAGGTGAGGAAAT
The DNA here is from genome assembly GCF_028749965.1 of Puma concolor. Lineage (NCBI taxonomy): Eukaryota > Metazoa > Chordata > Mammalia > Carnivora > Felidae > Puma > Puma concolor. Next base: position 5,584,153 of record NC_141675.1, read on the forward strand.
CGATAGAGGTACTGAAGGCAGTGACGATGGAATCCAAACTAGTTACGCAACATGACCAGCATGTTGGTTTTCCCAGGAGACGTGTTGTGAAATATGGACACGTTGCCGTCCCCAGCGATTCTTCTGTGTACCCCTATAAGAATCAGAACGCAAAAGGACAGACCTCTGACGCGGTCGCTGGAGCCCAGTGTTATGTGCACCACCAGCCACCATGGCTCACACTTCCGGCACGTCTGTTGTCCTCAGATGTGAGATCAGCACTAGGCCGGTGTTGGTTTGGGGACTTCACACATTCTCTCACTTAATCGTTACAATCCCTTAGAACGTAGCTATTCTTTGCTTGGGTTTGAAGAGGGGTAGTTTTCTGGAGGTTGTTCTAGAAGACGCCAGTGGGGGCGTGGGAAACGAGAAAGGGTAGGAATCGCAGCCCAATAAGGGATGCTGCCTAACAGGCTACCGTCGTGGGCAAGTCTCGGGAGCTCGGGGGCCAGCATGGAGCACACCTTGGAATTACCCACCTGAAGAGTGTGGGGGCTGGAGTCTTTCCACCATTCTGTCCTGCCGTGTGTGGGGGCAGGGCAAGGCCCCTGGCGGAGAGATGTAGGTGCCGGAGGCCAGGCCGCGTCACGGAAATGGTGAGGGCCGAGGGGAAATGGGTGGGGCCCCCAAAGGTGGGCTTGGAGGTTGGTCTTCTCCTGTGACAGATGAGGAAGCTGAGACTCCATTTAAATAAGTTGCTGGAGGTCACTCCTACAGTAAATGTTAGAGCTGGGATTTGGATTTCTCGTCTGTCTGACCTCAGCAAGTCATTTTGTGCCCTCTTGGTTAGTGGTGATTTCTGTGTGTGTTTTGAAATTTCCAACTTAAATGAGACTTTAATAAGAGCCAGTCAACAACCCTCACAGAACAAGAGAGGGCGACTGAACTACCAGACGTGAACGTTTTGGGTGTCGGTGCTCTCAAGAGCAGGCCCTGCCTGCCTTCCCCGTTGCTGGTGGCTCTGGTGTGATGCTTGGCAGGAAGATGTGAGCCAAGGAGGGCCACAGCGAGGCCAGGTGACTGTTCCACAAGTGTCCCTCATTCACAAGTGTGTGTGAGCTCTGGGCCTTCAGAGGTGTTGTGTGTGTCCCCCACCCCACCCCACCCCCCTGGGTGCTTGGGATCCTCACCATAGGACGTGGCCCCTGTGGCTCACTGGTCCCAGACAAGCTACGTGTGGAACAGACTTGAACTGAACCTACAGCCAGAGCCCAACTAGATGGCCAAACCCCAGCTGATCTGTAGGAGTGGGAGTGAGAAACGAATGCCTGTTATCTGTCACAGATTTTGTGGTTATTACGCAGTTTAAGCTGACACGGGGCTCATCTTGTGATCCCAGATTCCTCACACGACAGTGGATATGGGATCAGCTCAGGCTTCCAGGATTACTCTTCCACTGTTCCTTGGCTTAATGGTGGCCAAATGGAGCCAGCCAAAAAATAAGCAAAATGGTGGTCCCTCTTCACCCCGTCCCTCTGCCTAATCCTCCTTTCCCATGAGCACACACACTTCCGTGTCCTAACTCAACACTCCCCCAGGAGTGTTGGGGTATAAGAGCAGCCCCTAGAACAATGGGACACTGAAGAGAATGTTTCTGTGGTGCTTGGTCCTGTGGAGGCAAGAGTGGTAAGTGCTCAGATTTCTCTAGAAGACTGGCTTGGCAGGATGGGGGATGCCAGCCACAGAGAACCCTGGCCTGGGCTCTGTTGACTTTGGGGATGTCCACCTCCCAGTTCTGTGGACTACTTTTGGTCTTAAAGCAACCAAATTTTCTCTTAATGTGGAAAAACTCGGTGACTCAGGCTCTCTGGTCCAAGTGGGGGATCACGTTACAGCTAAGTACGGTACAACTAAAATATTTCACAATTTGACAGGACCTTTTGGATATCATCTCGACCAGCCTATCTTTATTGAGGTCTAGAGATGCGGTGTGGCTTGCTCCGGGCCAAGTTTTTCGTTCCCTCCCGTTATTCATGTGCCATGCAATGGAGAGGCCAAGTAGCCTGGTGGCTAAGAGCACAGACTCCGGACCCAGACTGCCAGGGTTCGAGTCCTAGCTCTGCCACATTGTTAATGTGCTGAGCTGTGCCTAAGCTACCTCAGGGGTCTGTGAAGAGGACGAAGTGAGTTAAAACTTGTAAGATCTTAGAACAGTGCCCTGTGTGCGTGTCCACGTGAGCGTGCGCACTAAGCATATATGTGCTTGTAGTCTGTATTCCGTGCTAATGTACTATATGCACGCTAGGCAAGTGTTTGTCAATCACTGTGGGGTTCCTGATTTGTCTGCTAGGAATAAAATCCACACAATCTTAAGTGCCTGATAAATCAAACCCAAGTGACCCAGTGCCAGCTGTCAAGTTCCCCATCCACAGGGGAAAACAGTGGAAACATGATGTTTCACAAGTGGGAGAGCCACGCGGGGGAGAGAATCTCATGCCAGCGTAAATACTACAGGGCACCTCTCCCCAAGGGCCCAAGCCGCATCCCGGGTCTAAGTGGCCTTAAGACCACTTAAGGCCTTATTTCAATTTGCAACTCCTGGAGGAATGGATACCCCCTTAGAGTCTGCACCCGACTGGGGCTCACGGAAGAAAGGAACGGTGGGAATCCCAGTGTCGGTCGTGGTGGTGGGTGCTGGGAGGGGAGGAGGGGGCCCGGCTGCTTCTGGGTGTGCATTTTGTGGGATAGCTGGAGGACCACTGAAGGGCGTAGGAAGCTGGGCTGGGGCCTGCTCTTCTGCCTCTGTGGCCTTACGCCTGTGGCTGGGCCCTCCGTGGGAATACATGCCGTGATGCCTCCCTGGCATTACTTCGGAAGGTTATTGTCAGGGGCTCATGAGAAATTTCAGAAGTGCTAAGAAAGACCACACATTGTTCTCTCGTTGCGGCCTTATTATGGGTCTCGCTGAGGGTCACCTGTGCTCTCTTCAGAATGTTGCAAGTTTGGTTTAATAGAGGAAAGCCTCGAAGTATGTGGGCCCCTGTCCAAACTGTCTCAAAACTTTTGAATTCTTAAAAAATCGGTCTTTGGCACAAAGACATTTTTCTCATGACTTTTCAGGTGCTTCCTGTTTCTGGGTGGGTGGGAAATGCTATCAGAATATCCTGTTTGGAACCAGGAAATGTAAAGGGAACGGGAAACAAAAATGAACTTAGGACACAAAGTAAACCAGTGGAGCATGCCGTTAAGTCAGCCGTTTAGTTTATGTTTGATACAAGAACAGCATCATTGCTACCATATGTTGTTTGGTTTTATCAGAACGTGTGGGAAAACGAGAGGTTCAGTGGGACGGTGAGGGGGGAAGCTAGTTGTAAACTGAAGAGAAAGCTCTGTGAAGCCTGGGACTGTCAACCAAGTCCTACTTGGGGGCTCCCAGAAGTTAAGTCAGTGCATGGAGACTCTGAGGCACAGAGATGTCTTTCATCGTTTGCCCTTGAGCCCACCGAGGCAAGAAGCCAGAGCTCGGCAGCAGTGGGGTCTGAACAAGTCCTCTTTTTACCGCGACAGAAAAAGCCTCACGAATATGGAAAAACCAGGGAGGAGCTCTGCTAAATTACCAAAGAGTGGTCCAGGTAAAACACTGATGAACAGGAGCAGGCAGAGCAACATTGGATATTAGACCCGGTTTCAGAATCACTTGTCCCTGTGGTTGCACCCACAGCTCCTACTTTGGGTGACTTTGAGCCTCGGGACCCTCATCTGTAAAAATGGGGAGATTAATCCCTCCTGAAGAGGTATTTGAGATATATCAGGTGCCTAACATAGTTCGGAGCTCAGGGTGAACCCTCAGTAAGTATGATTTTTCTAATTAAGTGCTGTTACAGTATCCTTAAACCTTCTGAGAAGGTTTCTAGCCGATCCTGCTTTAATGACTAGATAATGAAGGCTGTAGAAAGTCGGATATTACAAAAATGATTTGAAGGCTCTATGAAAAGATTATAATTTCTTAAATATCTTTAAACATCCTGTTGGCACGATTTATTTGCTTGGTGACATCTCCTCTCCCCTCCCTCCCCCCACCCTTTTTTTTCTTTTTGTTTTTGTAGATGCTCTCAAATTTAATTCATGCCCTGTTTAAACCTTCTCATGTTGGGAATTGTTGGGGTCTGAATTTATCAAATTTTACTGTGCTTTAAAATTGTCCCATTGATGCCCAAGATTTCTGTGCCACTTTCCTTCTTTCTTATCTGGGTGTGACTGGCCTTTTATTCCCAGCTGATTTGTATCTCTCAGGACGGTGCTTATTTCTAGAGAAGGAAATAGATCACCCATTCAGATGTGAAGTTTTTATCCCCCCCTGTCTAATGTTGAATGCTGTGGCTCTACAGGGGATAAAAATCAATCAAGGTCCATTTACAAATGAAAAGGGTTTGAGGTTTTGTCTTGTTTGGTTGTGTTTTTGTTTTGTTTTGGAGAGATCCCTAAAAGGCTAAGTTGATCCATTTAAAAATTCAAGAACAAGCCCCATACATTTTTATTAAATAAAGAACTCTACATTTACATAGGATTTTATGGTTTCTAAAGAGCTTTCATAAACATTATCTCATTTAAGTAAATACAGCAAATTTAAAAACAGATGTAGTTCTGTGTTATAGCCAGTCAAGGCGGAGAGGGACCCTGAGGAGGAGAGAGAGAGGGAGGGTGGCCAGAGGGAAACGCCAGGGCCAGAAGAAGAGACCAGCTCTGTGGCAGTGGCTCTTGGGGCTCAGGGAACCCCATCAAGATTTCCGTTTTGTGCCAAGAATGTTACCACGGGCACAAATATATTCTGTATTCCAAACATGTTTCCGTGCATCGTGTGGAATCCTTGACTGCTCAGACCGCATCGTCTAACATTTCCTTCTGGACGTCCAAATGTTAGGAATCTCCTCTCCTAAAATTGCAAATCTGTATGATGGGTATCCTGGGTTTTATTCCTCTCACGGAAACTAACAGTTTCAGAGTTACCTACCGGCTGCCAGGAATTGTGTTAGGTAATTAACACTTATGATCCTCCTGAGTAGTGACATCATTTTGGGGGTAAGTATTCTTATCCCCATTATACAGATGAGAAAACAGGCTTGGGGAGGCTGGTGAAGGTCCCAGGCTCATTAAGCAGAGAAATGATTGTTGGCTTTTAAGTTTAGAGAAGGTTTCTTTGCACGACCTGTTCTGTTGGGGTGTTGGTTTTCTTTGTGACTACTGGGGTGCTGTGGCCCATCGCTCAGCAAAATCTCCTGTTACGTCATAATTTTATCCTGAATTTTTAGGACACTACGCTAGAGACTTCTCAAGCTACGTTGCAGTTGTAACTGTAGACACAAACTATAGACAAGTTCCAGCAGGTGCAGGGGGCAGATGGGGCCCCTCAGCCTGATAACATGTACTGGGAGGCCCATCTGCTCTGCGTCCTAGATCTTTCCTTACTGTAGGCATTTGGTATCACGTCTGAGCAGTGGTTTGTCCATGCGTCAGGGGTAGTCATTCCCTGAGTCTGTTAGCTTCGGTCATCATGTGAATTCTATTCTGTTCGGAGTTGGGACTCTCACTGAGATGTGACTGTCCCGTGTTCGGGGTCACTTTTTTTTGGAGGGACGAAAGCTAACACAGCGTGCGTTGTTGGTCATTTCGGGCTGCCGTAAGGAAAGTACCACAGACGCGGCAGCTGCAAACAACAGGCACCTATATCTTACTGTTCTGGAGGCTGGGAAGCCCAAGGTCAAGGCCCTGGCCGATTTGGCATCTGGTGAGGACGCTCTTCTGTGTCCTCACGTGGTGGAGAGCAGAGAGAGGCAAACTCCCTTACGTCTTTCGGGACTCACAAGAGGGCACCACGCCCATTTATGGGGGCTCTACCCCCATGACCTCACCTAATGCTGGTCACCTGCCGAGGCCCCATCACCCGATACCGTTGCATCGGGGATTAGGGTTTCAAGATATGAATTCTAGGGTGAAACGAACACGTCGTCTATGACACACAGTACGTTGAATGCAGGTATATGATTTTGTGCCTGTACAGTTGCTCACTTCTGCTTCTGAAGTTGGCAAGATTGGTAGTGGATTCTGGGTGTGGAAGGAACTATTTCAGGGCTACAAAACATTAAAACCCTTTCAGAATTTTTGCAAAAAATACAAAACGTGACATTTACCATCGTAACCGTTTCTAAGTGTGCCGTTGGGGTATCGCATACATGCGTTGTCGTGCAAACACCGCTGTCCATCTTGAGAACTTTGTCAGCGTCCCAGACTGAAACTCTGTCCCCACGAGACAACGCTCCATTCGCTCCACCGCACCCCCTCGCCCCCCACCGCCGCTCCTGCAGGCCCTGACAACTGCCATTCTCCTTTCTGTCTCCATGAGTTTCACCACTTCAGACGCCTCATGGAAGTGCAATCATACAGTATTTGTCCTTTTGCGACTGGCTTATTTCGCTTAACATGATGTCCTCAGGGGCATCCGTATTGTAGCACGCATTAGAGTTTCCTTCCCTAAGACTTCATATTCCACTGAATGAATGCCACAGTTTGTGTATCCATTCATCCATCGATGGAAAACTTTTTTTTTTTTTTAAAGGATAAGAATTTTATCACTGCAGATGTGCTCTGTGAAGCATGATGGTGTGGGCATTCAGGAGCCCTGCCCTTTCATCCTGACTCAGCCTAATTTGCTGTGTGCCTTGCAACAGACTCCTTGCCCTCTCTGAGCAATAGTGACTCCATCTGTAAAATAAATGGATAGGATTCGAATTATAGACATGCTCTAAAGATCTCTTCCCCTCTTAAAGCTTCTCTCTATTGTAAGTTTCTGGCTTTCTGTAGTTTGCCTTATAATGCCCACCATTGCTTAATTATTAAATATTTAAACACAAATTTTTTAATGTTTATTTATTTTTGAGAGAGAGAGAGACAGATACGAGTGGGGGAGGGGCAGAGAGAGAGGCAGAATGTGAAGCAGGCTCCAGGCTCTGAGCGGTCAGTGCAGAGTCCGATGCGGGGCTCGAACTCACAGACCGCAAGATCACAGTCCTTACTCATGTCATACATTGATGAGGCTGACCTGAGCTGAAGTCGGATGCTTGACCGACTGAGCCACCCAGGCGCCCCTAATTGTTAATTATTTTGATAAAATGGTTTCCTTTCTTCTCTAACCTAGCTATTTAGGTTATTTACTTTTTTTTTTTTTCCACTTAGACTGTGGTCCCTTGCAACTGAGGATAGTTTTGTCTTTTCAGTTTTACGTGTTGAGCTGCCCTTCTTACTAGCAGAGATCTGTCTTCCCGAATTCATTGTCCTCTAAATTGTAGCTGAATGATTAGTTACTTGGTATTCACTCAGAAATTGAGCAAAAATTCAGAAACGACTTAAGACTAGAAGGCTATTTTTGTCTCTGTTTCATGGCTAAGTTCAGGAGCTACGGGAAAAATAATTTTAAAATCGATGCATTGCAGAGACTATCTTTGAGAGCCGAACCTTTCTGAAATAGGAAGAGAGATCAGAAGGAATAATATGTTATGCTGCATGTAAATCTTGATCCTTCCATGGGCTGGTTTTATCCCACCAGCAATTGGGGAAGAGGTGCAGGAGGTGACCCCACCCAATTAAATTCTTGATCGAATTAAAATTCATTAGCGTAAGGTCCATGTATTGAGTCATGGGTTGTGAACACTTGGAAACCACTATTTTTTTCCTCTCTGAATTGCCTTCTGTTTAGACAGGGCTTAGTAAAGGCAGCAGCTCACCCAAGGAAAATACTACCGTTTTTAGAACGGAGGAGCCACACAAGTTAATGGATCAGCGTGTGCCGCCGGCCAAGAAATTCAAACCCACCCACGGCAACCTGTTCCCACCTCCGCCGTGTGATTTCCGGGTCCCCTTGTTCAGCCACATCTTTGGCTTCTGGGATTCAGTCCCGCTGGATTAAACGGTGTTAGGTTTGTTGTTGCATCCGTGGGCTGCTGTCATGCCAAGCCTGATTCCCCTTTGCTGCTTCAAGGTGGATAAATGTTTTGTTCCACGGCGGCAAGAGTACGGGCTTGTTGTAGCTCTCTGCCCGGCCACATCCTTGGGGCAGGTGGAGATTGTGTGGACATGGCCAGGAGTCGCCAATGTGGGGCCCACAGCCTGTGTTTGTGCAGGAGAAGTTCTTCTGGGGACACAGGCGTCTGGAGGTCCGACCCCATCCTTCCAGCCTGCACTGCCTGGACTTCTCAGTGGAGGAAGGGATTGTGACCTGGGCGGGGGGTTTCTTGGGGACGCTGGGATGCGGCAGCCTCTTGTCTCCATGCCTACCTCCCTTTTCAAAGCTCTGTGGTATACAGGCTTTCCTGCCGTCTCAGGAACTGGATCTGAGCATTCTGTCCCTTTCCTCCTGAGGCCCCAAAGGGAACGGAATTGCCCGAAGTAGAATTAGCCAATCTAGGTTTAGAAAGCCCAGAAACATCGATCCTGTGGGTCCCTGCCCTGCTCCAATCCCAACCACCACCACCACCACAATCCTTAGGCCTTTGGGGTTAGTGGTGGCCCCGGGCGGGGAGCTCAGGATTCCTGGTACCCAGAACACAACTCCTTTTGAAACGAGGCTGGGGCTGGTGGTCAGGGAGCCTGACCTATTGGAAGGCAGAGGTCAGGGCTGGCAGAGCACTGGGGACAAAGGTCCAAAGCATGTAGGTTGGAGAGTTCCGGTGCTTCGTGTCTAGAGGAATGTGCTTGCCCCTCTTATGTCTCCGCCTGGGCCTTGGGGCTGTGCACAGAGCCACTTGCCTGCGTGTTCCCTTAGCATACCAGCGCTGGCTCTTGCTCCTAACTGGCACAAGGCTAGTTGGGGACAGTGAGATGAACCAATTCATCTTGGTGTCGAATCAGCCGTGATAAACAAACGCATGCTGTGATGGGGAGGGGGTATGGTTTACATACACTCCAGGCTTACCTGGACAGAGAAGCTGTTCTGAGCAGGAGTTCTGGAAGGCTGTGGACAGCTCAGAATATGCAAGTGTCTGATCTGGTCACACCAGCTGATCCTTCCTAGACTTGAACTGCCGTGACTGCCTCTCCTCCCCGCAGAGTATGAGTGGTGGGATGGGGGGGAGGGGTAGAAGCATTAGGACTGGATCCTGTTCCAAGTTGAAGGGGTGAATCGGCGTTACAGAAGTTTCTGGGAGGTTAGCGCTCTGGGTACTAGTCAGGAGCCCCACGTGGTTTGATCCCTTGTTCTAGAGCATCCCAAGAAGGCAGGTGTAGACCCTTGGGTCTCAGAAAGTCAAAGCCGGTGGGATCGTGCCTGTTTTCTGTGTGTCCCTGGCCCTCAGACTCTGATGAGGCCGTCCCAGCTTGGGGAGCCTGGGGCTGGCCTCTAAGGGTACCTCGATGCTGGCTCAGGACTTTTTTGGGGGCCGGGAGTGGGAGCACTGCTAGCTCCCGGAGTGGCCGTGGCTCCCTCAGGCACCCTGCGTCCTGCTCCTGGCGTAGAGCTGACCAGCACAGTTTGGGGCTGAGATGGAGAAAGACACGTTTTCATATCTGCTATTTTTGGAGTCCCTGTTACAAAGGAGACCTTGAGACTATTTGCTTTGAAATGTCAAAGATTCCTGCGCAGTCCTTACTCATGTCATACATTGATGAGGCTGAACCGATGTGTCCTGCTCTGTCCCTTCGTTCAGCTGGTGGGGTCTGAATTTTCTTCGGTTCATTTGCATGAGAGGTACATTTGGCTGTTTAACCCCCGGAGGCAGTGGGGGTGGATACGCTTTTTGCCGGACCTTCCAGATGTAATATAACTGTTTGTTCGGGTTGGGACATTTTGATCCTTCTTGCCATTATGCTATTTGATGTAGGATTTAGTATTAATTTTTATTATTTCTTGCCATCAGACAGTTTGATGCGTGATGTCTTTATGACTTTGCATCAGCCCCACTTCCAGCCCTGGTGCAAGATTTTTGCAGAGAACAGGCGGGGTCCATTGTCCCTGGGTTGCTTGCTGACAGGCCTGTGAGTTCTCCTTGTAATAACAGAACAAGCTGGAGGAACTGATCTAGCCCTCTCAAGGAAGAGGAGTAACTCAATTGACATTCCGTTGTAATTTAGCAGTCGGTTAATGGCCACTTACTGGAAAATGTTACCAGGCTCTGCGGTGAGTGTTGTTAGAAACTGAATTACTCTGTATATTTCCCCAGGGTCCTTTTCCCCCTTCTCCTCTAGTGCACACTCGAGCTGCAGGAAGTGGCTTTTTGTTGCAATCATAGCTTCATTGTTCCTCTGGATTATTTATTTTGTTTCAAAATTAAGTATATTGCCTTTAATGGTAGCAGAGATGTGCCAAGAGCCCCGGGGTGACATGGGGATCACTGGGTTATTCCGTTGGGTAGCCCAGGCCTGCAGGTGCCCAGGGGCAGGCAGCCATGAACCTGTATCCGACAGTGTTGGTTTCATGTGTAATTAATCAGAGCCACCTGAGCAGAATGTCTCTCTCTCTCCTCGTGTCTTTACCCATGTAATTATTTCAGCCGGCTGGTCACTGTATGGGTTTTGAGTAATCACTCACTCCACAGAGCCTTTGATAGGCCACAGAGGTGAACAAATGGGAATCTTGGCTTTGCCATTTACTAGCTGTGTGACCTTGAACAATTCACCTAACCTCTCTGAGCCTCAGGAGTTTTACCTATTTAACCGATGACAGTATGGGCTCCCAGGGATGAGAGACCAAGGCAGTGGCGTGCGTGGACGCAGCTAACAGTGCCTAGAACGTGTGAAAACATCTTCCTTCCAACTGAAGAACAGAACATCAGCAACAGAATGCCCCCTTTGTCGGGTCAGAGTGTTGGGAGCGGCGAGGGAACGGTAGAGGAAAAAGAACTTAACTGCTTGTGTTTATTTTGACCTGGAGAGAGCTTCCCCTTTTATGGAAGATACAGGGGTGAATGTATAGCGTCACCATACCCCATCAGTGATAGTGTAACCGAGTGCGGGGCAGGTGTGGTGGGGTCCCCTCTTCCTGCAGCCCCAGGCTCCGATGGCTGGTTTCTGGCTGGATGGCAGGAATCATATTGCCTCCAGCTCTAAGGAGGGGTTGTCTTCCAGGGGACTGCACACAGGGATGGCCACATCATTCCATTTCTGGGTCATGTGTTCAGCTCCTTTTTCACCCAGGGCGCTCCATCCTGTCTGGAGTAAATGAAATAATCGTCACCCGCCTCCCACTTAATTACCACGGCTGCCGCTCCTCTCGCCCCTACGTGCGTGCAGGAAGTCTGCTGGGGCGCTTGGGAGCCTCACGGCCCGATGGCACCAGAGCCTGGAGTTTTGAGGTCTGGTGGATTCCTGAGACTTTCCTTCCACACCCCAGCCTGGAAGGCGTCCCTGGGCCCGGCCCACAGCGGTGCACGGGGAAGTGGCCAGCACGCTCAGCCGCTCCACACACGACCGGTACAGACTGACGAGGCTGTGGTTTGCTTCTTTCCTTCCTCCCCTCTAGAGTATAAGAAGAAGTACGGAGAGGAACACGGCTCCTGCCAGGCTGGGATAGCAGGCTTCTTCACCGAGGTGGGTGTCGGCCGCTGGGCATCTCTGCCCTCCTGCTGGTGGTGTTCATTTCCTGGCTGATGGTGGTCTTGGGAGCTTCTTGAGATGATGCCTCCAGTCGCATCCAGGGAAGCTTATGGAAACGGGCGGGGGCACCTGCTGGCCAGAAAGCACCGGGGGAGGGTGGGCGGGCTCATCTGGAGGATACCCCTAGTTGGACGGTTTCTCTAAGGAGTCCTCTTGACTCGGAGACCCATGGAAGGAATTGATTCGCGGGGAGTGCAGGTGGGATGATGCTCAGTCAAGTGTGTGTCTTGTTGCTGGCAGTGAGGAGGATGTATTAAGCGTCACCTCCTATCATTCCTGTGTCCTAGGTGGAGAGATCGTAGGATTTTGTATGCAACTCAGCCAGCCCCTTTCCCAAGTTGCAAAGGACCGTGCACTTGAATACTTATGTGCCTGTATAGTGGTGCCATGATCTTTGGCTGCTGGTACATCTTGAGGGACTGTTCTTAAGTGAGTCTTACCTACTTTGAGTGTCCCCTTCGCATCCACCCCTCGTTTCTCAGGCATCATTTTGATTATGTGCCGTGTGAGAAGTTCTGTGTCAGGTCCTGTAAGTGGCCCAGTCATCCAGGTGGTTGTCCAGGCCCAAACGAAAGAGTACTTTTCATTTAGAATTCATCTGCACTCCTGTTATTTGAACCTCCAAAACATATCCCAAATGTGACCGTTTCAATTCCCCACCATCATCACCCTCTGGAAAAGCCACGGTCGTCACCTGGAGATGCGCTGGTTTGATGCTTATTTATTAAAAAATGTTTTTTAATCTTTATTTATTTTTGAGAGAGACAGAACATGAGCAGGGGAGAAACAGAGAGAGAAGGAGACACAGAAACCAAAGCAGGCTCCAGGCTCTGAGCTGTCAGCACAGAGCCTGATGCGGGGCTCGAACTCACAAACCATGAGACTATGCGTGACCTGAGCCGAAGTTGGATGCTCAACCGACTGAGCCACCCAGGCACCCCTGATGTTTATTTTTGAGAGAGAGAGAGACAGACAGAGTGTGAGCAGGGGAGGGGCAGAGAGAGAGGGAGACACAGAATCTGAAGCAGTCTCCAGGCTCTGAGCTGTCAGCACAGAGCCCGACGCGGGGCTCGAGCTCACGAACTGTGAGATCATGACCTGAGCCAAAGTCGGACGCTCAACCGACTGAGCCCCCCAGGTGCCCCTGAGGTGCTCTGGTTTGAACTAGTCTCCCTGCATCTGCTTTTTTTTTTTTTTTGTAGTAAAATATACATAACATGAAATTGACCATTTTGACCATTTTTTAAAAGTTTATATTGAGAGAGAGAGAGAGCCTGAGTGGGAGGAGGGGCAGAGAGAGGGGGAGAGAGAGAATCCCAAGCAGGCTCTGTGCTGTCCGTGCACAGCCCAACGTGGGCTCAGTCCCACTAAATAAACGGTGAAATCATGACCTGAGCCAAAATCAAGAGTCCGTGTTTAACTGATTGAGCCGCCCGGGTGACCCTATATTGACCATATTGAAGCAAACAATCCAGTGGTATTTACTGCATTCACAGTGTTGTGTAACCATGGCCTCTCTAGCTTGACAACATTTCCATCACCTCAGCCTGCATCTGTTCTCAACTCCCACCCTGTGTTTTCTGCACAGCAGCCTGAGGAATCTTTCAAAATCGAGCCCTGTCAGGGGCACCTGGGTGGTTCATGAAGTCGGTTGAGCGTCCGACTTCGGCTCGGGTCATGATCTCACGGTTCGTGAGTTCGAGCCCCGCGTCGGGCTCTGTGCTGACAGCTCGGAGCCTGGAGCCTGCTTTGGATTCTGTGTCTCCCTCTCTCTCGGCCCCTAACCCGCTCGCATTCTGTCTCTGTCTCTCTCAAAAATAAATAAACATTAAAAACATTTAAGGAAAAAAAAGATTTATCTCTCGGATTTGTTTTCGCAGACATTATATGCTGGAAACAAACTCCGTTGTTTTCCTAAACGTGTAGTTGCTTGTTGTCATATTGGTCTGCCGACCAGGTTTTCTCCCCCCACTGGCTTGAAATCCTATCCTGCCGTATGCCAGGCTCATACACTTCTTCCATCTCTGTTGCACATTTAGATGGGGTAACTTCTGGGGCTGTCGCTCCTCCAGGAAGGTCTATAAAGTATGACTCAGCTCAGTAGGCAACAGGGAACCACTGTCAGCCCACAAGCAGGTCACGGACACCATGGATGGCAGTGCTGAGAGAGAAAGGCTGGGTGGGCTGGTGTGGCCAGGACTTTAAAAGTGGGAGGGCCTGGAGGGAGGCCGGGGCGGCGGGGTGGGGGGGGGGTCGTCTGTGATGGGGTCCAGCCACAAAACAGCAGGGCGGGAATAAGAAGCGAGCGGAGCAATTGGAGAATATCAAGGCCGTATCAGTGGGCTGGATGGCCAGGGGACTGTGGTATAGACGAAGTATGTGTTGAGCCAGGGTTCTGGAGAACAGTAGTGCCCCAGTGGGAAGAAGGCTGTCTAGAGATGAATCACCGGAGGAGGTAAAGGGATACGTGTGAGGTGATGGGTGGGGCACTCAGAGGTGTTTTTGGAAGATGCTGGGATGCAGAGACCACAATCGCACCCGAGCTGGAAACTCGGATCTGGCCATGGCTAGTACCTCTGCAAGGGGGCTGGGTATGCTCAGCCTGGAACTGGGGATGGGGTGGGGGGAAGGATGCCTCCTTTAGCCAGCGGGGGAGAAAAAGTAGACTCATTACAGAAATGAGAAATGAGGGCTCATCAGAGCCGTTGGTGGAGAACTAAGGGAGAGAAGGAGTTCCCAGGGAGGGGGTGTCCTTCTGGTGTCACCAGCCAGAAGGTCAGGGAAGGCAGGGCATCGGGGCCAGGCAGAAGGGGGTCTTGGTAGGAGGAGCGGGAAGGGCAGGGCCGGATGGGAACCCAGGTGCCCGTGCCGGCTGCTGGTGACCAGAGGAACGGGGGCACCTATTGGAACTCGAGGCTCTGGGAGCCACGGAGTCTCAGCATGTGCCGGCTGGGCAAACAGCAGCGGGGCTGGAGGGCATGTGATGTGGGGTTGTGGGGCCGGGGAGTGCGAGGCTCAGCCCTCTGACCCGGCCACCGTCTCCTGGCTGCCCTGGGCTTCGCCTCCCTAAACACGAGGTCTTTGAACTCACGGCCTCTCTTGTTTCTGGAACTTCAGCTGTCGGAGGCCGTGCAGGAAATGTGGTTGAAAGGGTCAGGCAGGACTTGTCCCCTCGCCTGCCCTCCCGCTGACCTCGTCACTTGGGCTTGCTTTTGCTGTGGGCTCGGCTGTTCCTGCACAGGGCTGGCAACTGCCTCTGTGGCCTTCCGGATGTGGCCACGTTGCCCCCAAGGACGCTGGCCCAAGGCGCCTGCTTGGCCTGAAGGTCTGTGACCCAGGGGTTACCAAAGCTGTCTGCGTTAGGGATACCACGTGAGTTTTAGCCTGTTACTGAGGATAAGGGAGAGCTTCCTGGGACCTTTATTTTTGTAGCTCCGGAGGACAGAGACAGATCCTTGTGAGTAGCTAGAGGAGACGTGGACCGGCCCACCCATGTAGGAGCACTACCGCGGGAGCCTGGAGACATCTGGGTGAAGTCTGGGACACAGACTTCTGTTGCAGAGCCTGAGTGCCCATCTGCCCTGCCCCCACCTCCGCTCAGGCCAACTTACAGCTCACAGAGAAAAGCCCGTGGCTCCTGAGGCACACCCCACGCCCCTGTACCTCTGGAGGTTCTGCTAACATGTGTACCTAGGGAAAAGGCCCTCACTGTTTACGGAAGGGATTCTACATGTGAGTCAGGCGGGGTGGCCTTTGCCTTGCAGAGAAACTTGCGTTTCTGTGCGCCATTTGCATGGGCTGTTTCTGGGTGGTGGGGGGCTAAGCGTTGAGGCCATTTTCCTGGCGCTTGTGAACAGTGCCACAAGGGTGCAGGCCATCCCTGGTGACCTCGAGAGCCGAATCCAGGGAGTTTCAGGAGGACAGTATCCTGCCTCTCCCCGTGGGTCTCAGGCTCAGCTTCAGGTTATCTAGTTTGAACCAAGGGAGAAGGAGGCATGAACACAAAGAGGAGAGGCAAGATAGATAAGAGTTGGTTGGTTTTAAAGGTTTTTGAGGAGATGGGGTGCCTGGGTGGGTCAGTCGATTAAGCGTCTGACCTTGGCTCAGGTTGTGATCTCATGGCTCATGGGTTCGAGCCCCGTGCCTGGCTCTGTGCTGACAGCTCAGAGCCTGGAGCCTGCTTTGTGTATCCCTCTCTCTCTTCCCCTCCCCTGCTCGTGCCTTCTCTCTCTCTCTCTCTCTCTCTCTCTCAAAAATGAATACAACATGAACAAAAAATAAAGGATTTTGAGGAGAGGGATTGCCTTCTTAGACTCTTTGTGACGTTTGTGAGAGGGTGGGTGCAGGGATATATTAGACATATAGTTCTGAGTCTTTAAGCTGGATTTATTTTATTTTATTTTTTAAATGTATATTTTTAAATATTTATTTTGAGAGAGAGAGGGGAAGAGAGAATCCCAAGCAGGCTCTGTGCTGTCAGCACAGAGCCCGATGTGGAGCTCGATCCTACGAACTGTGAGATCGTGACCTGGGCCCCTGATTCCAAAATCAAGAGTCGGATGTTTAACTGAGCCACCCAGGGGCCCCGATGCTGGATTGATTTTAAATCATCAGAAAGCAACGTGTCTACCACCTGGTGTCCTAAAGAGCCTCACGGGGGTCTCTGGTGATGCTCAAGGCTTTGGCTTAGGAGGGGCTGCAGGTAGAGAAAGCTGTTATATGGTGTGTGCGATTGGCACCAGGGATACTGGTCCTTATGTTCTTCCGTGGCCTGTGTGTTGGGACACCGATTCCAATTTCCTTTCTGAGTTCAAGCCCAAGGAAAAAGGCTCTCTCCTCTGATGAACTGATCATTTGTCTAACACTCCTTCTAGAACTAGCACAGTCCCTGCACAGCACAGATGAGTACAGGGGGTGGGACTTAATAAAAGCACCACCACCTGTGTGTTTTCAGTGATGCGTTCTGAGTGTGGAAAGTGATATGCTTTTTTTTTTTTTTAATTTTTTAATGTTTCTTTTTGAGAGAGAGAGCATGAACAGGGGAGGGGCAGAGAGAGAGGGAGGCACAGAATCGGAAGCAGGCTCCAGGCTCCGAGCTGTCAGCACACAGAGGACGTGGGGCTCGACCCCTCAGACTGAGAGATCATGACCTGAGCCAAAGGCAGACACTCAGCTGACTAAGCCACCCAGGCGCCCACAGTGTTGAAGCCAGCTCTGCAGAGGGGGGTCAACCTGGAAGGACGTTTCTGAAATAGGACAGCATGTGGGGGACCCTAAGGGCCAAAGGAGGGGTGGCCGTGTTTTGGGAGCAAGAGGCCTTGATGACATTGGAGTGTCTGGTCTCCAGTGTCTGCGTGGCCCTCTCCTTTGGTGTTTTTGTGCAGCTGAGGGGTTTCCGTTAAAGTTGTCTTCGAACCCTTTCAGATGGAATTTTTTTGTCTAAAGTATTTTGTACGTTTCCGTGTCACCTTCCCCAGGGAAGGCCATACAAAGGGACTTTGTTGGTCTGTGTCTCTAGTAGAAGCTTCCATATGTAATCGCAGGTGCTTCATAGTGTTGGAGGAAAAACTCATGATTTTGTTAGGAAAATAACTTTTATTGATTCTTAGTGCAGTGTAGCTACTTTGGAAAATATAATCAAGAGACGGCGTTCCCTGTTGGGGAAGGAAGGGAGGAAGGGAGGAAGGAAGGAAGGAAGGAAGGAAGGAAGGAAGGAAGGAAGGAAGGCAGGCAGGCAGGAAGGCAGGCAGGGAGGCAGGCAGGCAGGCCTCAGCCAGGGTCATCCAGTGGACACAGCGCTGTAGTGGGCACCACCCTGCCTACAGCGGCCACACTGTGTGCTCCATTTGGAACACAGTGGGCGTTTGGGGAGGGGACTTCCTTGTCAGTGTCCAGTCATTGTTCTGGAATTTTGAAAAACAAAATAAATTTTAGGGATGAGAGAGAGATGTAAAGAGAGAGATGAGGCGCCTGGGGGGTTCACTTGGTTAAGCGTCTGGCTTCAACTCAGGTGATGATTTCATAGTTCATTGAGTTTAAGCCCCACGTCGGGCTCTGTACGGACAGGGGTGGGGCCGGCTTCAGATCCTCTCTCTCTCTGCCCCTTCCCTACTTGCGTGCTCTCTCTCTCTCTCTCAAAATAAATAAATAAACTTAAAAAAAAAAGTGCCGGAAGAAGGGAGGGATTCCTGTAATCCTTATCACCCAGTGGAAAAAACCATAAACGTTTGGGACTTATGCTGCTCGTCTTTGTTTTGTCTGTCTTGCTCCTGTATGCATCTTTTTTCCTTTTATAAAACATGATCATTGACTGTATATTGTGTGGCCTGTCCTTATTAACTTGGCACTTTGTGATTCTGTCTCAGTGCTATCAGATCTACAGTATTTTTATTGCTGCAGGATTCTGTTGAATTGGATGTGCCATGATTTAGAATCCCCGCTGTTCGACATTTAGGTCATGTCCAACTTTCTTTAGCACAGTGATGATGCCTGTTCTTGTGGGTAAAACCATGCTTTGTCCACGCTGACCCCCTTAGGTAGGTACATCACTTGGGAGCACTTGGAATGCTCATCAGCATTGCTCATTGGGTGGTTTTGTAGCACAAACCTGCTCTTGGCCCCGTTGAGGGCGCAGGGCCATTTGCCCCCACTCCAAACGCTGGAGACGGCTGTGTCTCTGTGTTTCTGGGTCTGTTTTTTTTTTTTTTTTAAGTTTATTTTGAGAGAATGAGAGATAGAGCATGAGCAGGGGAGGGACAGAGAGAGAGAGAGAGAGAGAGAGAGAGAGAGAATCCCAAGCAGGCTCCACACTGTCAGCACAGAGCCCGACGCAGGGCTTGAACTCACAAACCGTGAGATCGCGACCTGAGCTGAAACCAAGAGTCAGACGCTTAACCGCTGAGGTGCCCCCTGGGTCTGTTTTTAATAGCAGTGCTGTCTCCTGCTGTCTCGAGTCCCTGTCCTTCCCTTAACCTCTCTGCCCTCGTACTTCTGTCGTGAGTTCGCAGTGGGTCACAGCAGCCACAAATGCGAGCTTCAGAGCCCTTCCTGGGAAGAGCGTCCTGAGCGAGGATGTGGGGATCTCCACGGTGTGCACAGAGATGCTTCTGGTCACTTGTTTTCTCCTCGCTCTGCGTGGGGGAGGTGGGGTCGGTGGCCAGGATGCTGAGGGGGGTGCTGTCTTTTCATGAGCTCTGTTTCCTGGAATTCTGTGATTTATAAGGATGTGCACTGATGCCATTTCCTCGTTTGATGCAGGCGTAAAGGTGAGGGGATGTGCGTGAGCTCACCCGTGGGTGGGCTAGGGACCTGGTACGTGAGTCACTCTGTCGTCACCTCGCTGCGTTCTCCCCGTCTGTATCCCTGCCGACCCTGGGTGTTTGGTGGATCCCGTCATGCCAGGGGACCCGCTGAAGTCATTTTTATTGCTCAGCGGAAGAAAGTCTGGGGTGCGAGGCGTCTTTCGTGGAGTTCTTTGATGTGGCTGTGGTTTTCCCTGCTCTCACCTGCACTCCCTCTTCCGCTTCCTTCCGCGTTCACCTCTGGGTCTCTCTTCGGCAGGAGCTGGTGGTGATGGGTGCCCCAGGGTCATTTTATTGGGCCGGCACAGTCAAGGTGCTGAACCTTACGGACAACACCTATTTCAAGCTGAACGACGAAGCGATCATGAACAGGCGGTACACGTACCTGGGTGAGTAGCTCAGGGACGTGGACAGGTGAGAAGGGGAAACAGGAGCGATTCTCGCCAAGCTCACACACTATTGCTTTACGGGGGGAAAGAAGGGTTTATTGGCTTTTACGGGCATTGTTCCAATTCGGTCCACTTTCCCTCCGGGCACCTCACATGGAGCCTCACACCCAGCAGGGAGAGAACAAAGGAGGGCTCTGGATTAAAACCGTGATCGTGTTGCAGAGCTGGAGGCAGACATTTTATTTTCTTGTTTGAGCCGTTCCTCAAGTTCAGATACAACATGAGTGCAATAGAATCCTGGTTTTCCACGGCGTTTCTTTGGGTGCAGCCTCCGCCTCCTGGTCTCAACAGCAGTTGCAAATAGAAATGATAAGAAGCAATAATTAGCATGATGGATGGCAGGGTAATGCCGAAGGTGAACCACAGGCTCAGAAGATTTCTCTTCTGTTCTCAGCTCTTTTAACCTTCTAGAAAGAAGATAGATACAACCAACAGATAGGCTGTCTTTGTGGGCGCGAAGATTTTATGTGGCTCTTTTCCTTAGTTCATGCCCTGAATGCTATCATTCTGGATATTATTTTCTCTTTTTTTTTTTTTTTTAAATATTTATTTAGAGAGAGTGCAAGCAGGGGGAGGGGCATAGAGAGAAAGAGAATCCCAAGCAGGCTCTATGCTGTCAGCACAGAGCCCGACACGGAGCTCAGTCTCATGAAGCAAGAGATCATGACCTGAGATGGAATCAAGAGCTGGATGCTTAACTGACTGAGCCATCCAGGTATTCCTGGATACTATTTCTTTGAATTCCTGAGACAACCATACGAGGCAACTATTATTACCCACGTAATAATAGTTTGTAGGCAGAGAAACCGAGGTACAGAAAAGTACGCAACTTGCTAAGATCACGTGGCTTGTAAAGAGTGGAGTGGGGGGCTTAAACCTGTGGTTTCAGAGCCCAGAGTCCCAATGCAGAACTGCCTCCTGGGCTGTGGAGACAGCACTGACCACTGGTATGGACCCCTCACTTGGCTGGGAGCACCTTGGAGGTAGGGAGTTGGTCTGACGTTTCCAGGACTTGATAGAGTGCTTGGTACACAGCAGGGAGGCCCAGCGTATGTTTGGTAGATTGGAGAGTGGAGAGAAGGCAGCAGAGAGCTTGGTTCAGGTTTGGCTTTAGGGTCTGGGATAGGTCCTTTGAACTTGAGGGCCCATGGCTTCTCCCTGTGTACCAGAGACCCTTGTTGCTGAAAGGCTTTCAAGGGTCACTCGAGGCTTTGCGATCACGCGTAATACTCTTAGGTAATGTGGTCAGGCCACATGGTCAATAAGGATTGGTCACAATAGGGTGTCATCACAAAATCCAAACAGCCTGTGATCACAGCATTAGGGTGTAAATGTGAGGACAAAGTTTGGGAATATATGCTAGCTAGAGAATTTTCAGCCTGCTTGTGAAGCAGGAGACATTTAGACTAAGCTCAGACGAATTTTGCCTTTGTTTCTAGGCTCCTTTTGCGTCCAAACTCTTCCCTCATCCATCCACCCACCCACCCACTGTCAGCTTCTTTCTGCCTTCTCTTAGGAGGGAGGGTGGCATAGTGGTTACCGGCAAGGGCTTTCGAGATGCACAGATTGGATTTGAATCTTGCCATGTTATCTTGGGCATGTTACTGAACCACATTTAGTCTCAGTGCCTACCTCTGTAAAAGGGAAGAAATGATCATGCCTTCCTCGTAGAACTGTGTCATTAAAAGATGCTGGCGTCCAAAGACATGCATAGGAATGTTCACAGCAGCTTTATTTGGAGTAAAGCAGGAACAACTGGAAACAGCCCAGGTGCCCAGCAGCGGGAGAATAAAGGTGTTATGACCTGTTCATACGGTGGACCATTGCTCGACAATAAAAAGAAACGACTCTTACACTCAGTATGGATGAATGTCACAGGTGTGATGTTAAGTGAGCTTCTAGAACAACGTAAACCTAATATACAGTGATAGGAATCCAAATGGTGTCTGCCTGAGGGAGGGCATTGACTTGAGAGGGTAGGAGGGAACCTTCTGGTTAGAGTTCTATGCTTCTGTTCACTCCGGGTGGTGGTCACATGGCTGTGTACATCGGGCCACTTTCAATGAGTTCTCCACTTCAGGTGTATGTGCTTCACTGTATGAAACTTCTATCTCAAAAAGAAAAAAAACAGGGGTGCCTGGGTGGCTCTGTTGGTTAAGCATCCGACTCTGGGTTTCAGCTGAGATCATGATCTCACAGTTCATGAGCTCGAGCCCCACGTTGGGCTCTGCACTGACAGTGTGGAGCCTACTTGGGATTTCTTTCTCCCTCTCTCTCTGCCCCTTCCTGGCTTGTGCTTGCTCTCTCTCTCTCCAAAATACATACAAACATTTTTAAAAGAAAGAGAAAAGCAGGTATAAAGTATTTAGCACAGTACCTGCTTTAAAGAGGACCCTCAGAAAACACTCTTTCCTGCCCCTGATGTCTTGGGGAACATGACTTTTTGTGAGATGAGCCATTTCAATGTGAGAAGACTGACGGCTGTTTGTTCCCTGGTGGCTTATGTTCCAAAAATAGCTGGGTCGTAACTGTCCAGATTTAAGGGATGCTTGAGACCCTTTTTTCTCTGGTGGCTCTTTTTCTCCTCTGCCCTGTCTCATCCTCTCCTTGGTTAATGTCCGCCCTTTGCAGGCTACGCAGTGACTGCCGGCTCCTTCTCTCGCCCGTCCACCACCGACGTGGTGGGAGGTGCCCCCCAGGACGAAGGCGTCGGGAAGGTGAGGAGAAAAGTCTGCGCGAGAGCATGGGGCCAGACCTGAGGGGGAAGTGTGCTGCCCCTGTCGTAGAGGTTTGTCACTTACTCGGTCCGAATGCCCTGCTGGATGGCTGGCAGGTAAAGGGTGACCTCGTGAGTCTCCTGTCGGCCTCCTTCCAACCGCTTTTGTGGGTGTGCCTTGAAAGCTGAATCAGAGAGTGACCACTGCTCCCAGACCTCGCCCTTCCCGGCCCCTTCTCATCTCGGCTGCGTTCTGCAGCTGACTACGTGTGCGTGAGACTGTCGAGACCAACCGTTGGCACCGTGGCATCCTCCAAGTGAATGGCGTCCAGCGCCCTCCAGCTTCAAACTGTCCACTCTGCCAAGCTCTTTCCAATCTTGGCTTTGACTTAATAGAGCCGAGTCTAGTCCTGGGTATCTTTGGGACTTTACTTATCTTGGGGCCTAGGGTCGCGTGTTTATTTCCCCAGTGGTTTTTTTTGTTTTGTTTTGTTTTTAACGTTTATTTTTGAGAGAGAGAGAGAAGGAGTGCAAGTGAACGGGGGAGGGGCAGAGAGAGAGGGAGACACAGAATCCGAAGCAGGCTGCAGGCTCCGAGCTGTCAGCACAGAGCCCAGCGCAGGGCTCGAACCCACGGACCACGAGATAGTGACCTGAACTGAAGTCAACACTCAACCGACAGCCACCGAGGCGGCCTGTTTCCCTAGTGTTCTAGAGCCGAGACCGGTTCAGCCCAAAGGCTGGACCGGGAATATGTGGGTCACTTTTCCTAAAGGATTTGCCCGGAGTATAGGAAAGACCTAGACTGGATCTAGGGCTGTCTGAGTCGTGTTGGGAAGCATGGCCTCAGGGGGGCTGAGAATACGAACAACCATGCTTGCTGATTCTTTAGCTCCAGGGAAATCTCCATCCAGTACGTCTATATGAGTCTGGAACCTGCGTTTTTAACAAATACGTTGGGTTCTCTGATAGAAAAGTCTGAACAAAGGAATGATCTTTGGACCTGAGCCCATGGGGTGGACCTAGAATAGAGTCTGGCCATATGTCCGGGGGCTCAGAGAAGTGGGGTCTGGGTTCTAGAGAGGCCCAGATGGGCCAGAACCACTGTTAATTGGAGCCTTGAGCCAGCAGGTCAGTGTGGTCAGCTGACTGGGCTTCACTGATACATGAGGGTCATTTCCCTGCATGCTCCTGGGCAGGAGTTAGGAGCCTCAGCCCTCATTTCTGGAAGTTTCCCTTCCTCCCTACTAACAGTGATGCCGGGGACAAAGGATCTTTGAAAATGAAACCAGATAAAATGTTAGGGCACTGAGCAGGGGGAGTCATGCAAGAAGGAAGCAGATCCTTTAAGATCACATGATTCTTCTACGTGGTAGAGTGAAGAAGCACCAAGAACTGTCCCCACGCTGCTAATGTCCTTCAGGAAAGAAGCTGTGTGCGTGTGACCAGGATGTCTATAATGTTGGCAAAAATGCTTACCTCCTGGTTCGCAGCCATGCGGATGCCTCAGTGCATCCTTTTCTCCCCAGTTACAAGGACTTTTATCTAATCGCATTGTTTTCCTTTCAGGCTTGTGATAGCCTTAAGATAGTCAAGTCTTAGGACGAGAACCGTATTTGTAACTGATAGAGCCAGACAGAGAGAATCTTGTATTCTGTTAACAAAAAAAGAACCTGAAAATGCTTCTTTCAGTCGGATCATGTGAGAGTTGCTGGGGAAATGGGGCGTAGTTGATAAAGTTGCTGACTGTCCCATTCCCAGGGACACTAGAACAGACCTCTGGTCTGCAGGATTTTGGTGGTTGATCATTTCTGGGGTCAAGGGCACAAGCACATTCTCACTAAGGCGGTGGCTGCTTACGCCACAGGAGGGTCCCTGACCCTAGTTCTCAAGGGACACTGTTCCCGTAAGATGCACCTTGAGAAAGGGGCGCCTGGGTGGCGCAGTCGGTTAAGCGTCCGACTTCAGCCAGGTCACGATCTCGCGGTCCGTGAGTTCGAGCCCCGCGTCGGGCTCTGGGCTGATGGCTCAGAGCCTGGAGCCTGTTTCCGATTCTGTGTCTCCCTCTCTCTCTGCCCCTCGCCCGTTCATGCTCTGTCTCTCTCTGTCCCAAAAATAAATAAACGTTGAAAAAAAAAAATTAAAAAAAGAAAAAAAAAAAAAAAGATGCACCTTGAGAAAGAACTTCCATAGTCCTGTCACTTGGGAAGTTCCATATCAGTGATCCTCTTTGTGGTAGAGATGCATGGTGTTAATGCGCACACTAAAGTCTCACAAAGTCCTGCAGCAGAGGCATTGATTTAATGTTTAATTCCTTTTTTATAAGAAAAATTTTTTTAATGTCTATTTATTTTTGAGAAACAGACAGACCATGGGTGAGGAGGGGCAGAGAGAGGGAGACACAGAATCCGAAGCAGGCTCCAGGCTCTGAGCTGTCAGCACAGAGCCTGATGTGGGGCTCGAACCCAACTGAGCCACCCAGGCGCCCCTAATGTTTAATTCCTGTTTACCCGAGCAGATCTCCCGGCTCTGGTGTTCTATGGAATCACTTTGGAAGACTGCTTTGTCTAAAATTCTCCCTTCCACCCCTCTGTCTTTCAATGCTGTACCTGTGACAGCTCTAACTCCTAGGGAGGAAAGAAATATTTCAAGGAAGAAAATCACTTTATCTAAGAGGTGAATTGTTGACTAGTAATTTGCAAGGTCCTCGGGACTTACTGTGCACGGCTTCCGTAAACGATGTGGTCCAGGAGCAGAGGACGTGAATTCTGCCCAGGATTGAAGGACACTCTTTTCGCAGAGTTGGTAAAACGCAAGGCCCACTGACTTCCTCATTATCAGCCAACTGAAGCTTGTGATGCCTTGTGCCTGGTTGGCCATTTAAGTAGGACTCTCAGGAGGGTGCTGGTAAGTACCTTTGGTCATCGCTTCCATCTTAACCAATTTTTTTTTTTCATTCCTTAGGTTTATATTTTTAGAGCTGATCGAAGATCGGGCACCTTGATTAAGATTTTTCAGGCATCAGGTAAAAAGGTGAGGCTCTTGGTCCTAGCGTCGTCTTTTTGCTTGTGAGATGTCATCATGTGGGGAATCCGTTCACTTTCTAGAAAAGTGGTGGAAGGCCCTATCCACGCCCTAAGTCAGTATGGTGGCTCCACGTGCAATTGCCTTTATGACCTCGGCACCGTGTGTAACCTGCAGATTGTGGAATTCGTGCTTGTTGCAGGAGACAGGTAGCAAGGTGAGCTTGTACACGACCAAGTTACGTCACAGAGTTTTAAAAGGGTTTTCATAGTCTAGACAGACATCAGAACTACTGCTCACTCTGCCTCTGCCTTTTTCTACCTCTCTGCCCCTTCATCCGCCTGTCTCTTCTATGCCTACACGCTCCACACCCCAGAGAGCTCAGACGCAGTTGACTCTGAAGTGGCATGTGGAGCTGAACACATCTGTCACCCAGTTTTCAGGATCCGCCTGTGCCTCTGCACCTGCTGCCTCCGACCCCCCACTCCCAACCACCGCCTGCTGCCTGTGCCCAGGGCAGGCCCAGTTAATGCCGGTCATCCTGGCATCATTAACAGCCCATAACTGTGCCCCCCTCCTTCTCAAAAACCTCCCGGTGCAGATGACAACTCACCTGGTCACCCATCTGTGACTGGTCACGGTCAGGTTTGTGGCCACAGATTTCAGAGTGGGCGGTGGGAGAGGTAAACATTTGAGAAGCCCCTTGTGCACACATCCCGAGGACTTTATGACGTGGGGTCCCAGGACAGACTGGCCTTCGTGTCTGCTTGGATGTCCTGATGACGTGTTGGGGCTCCCTGGGAGGGGACTGAAGGGCTCCATGGCCGTGTCACCTGTCATTTTCGTGAGGGCTCTTCTTGCCCTCACTTTCACCACTCTGGCTTTAGGGCCTTCCCTTTCTGCCTCTCACTCTCCTTCCCACTTCTCTGGTCTCTGCCTTGATCCCCACCATCCACTTCCTGATTTTGAAAAATGCCATTACTCTCTTTATATGTCCTATTCTGCTTTTTTGCCAGAAGAAACCAGGAATTCTAGTCTGACTTCTCCGTTATTTCAGAGGGAAAGGACATGACCGCAGGCTTTCAAGGGATGTCTGTAGCTCTTTTCCCCTGTGTCCAGAGTCACACACATGGGGGAGGGTTCCGACTCAGTCCACCACTGGTTCACTTCTGCTTTTGTTCGTCCAGAATTCGGTCAGGCAACCCTATCTCTTGACCTCATCGTAAGAAAAAAAAATACCCCCAAATTCCGGTTTTTATTGGTTGACATCCTTCGTATAGTGCTCCTAAGAAATCACCAATATGTGCTCAATCCAGGTGTTAATTTAGACACATGTCTGCACATTTCCAGACTGCTGGGAGAGCTCTGATCAAGGAACACCTACCCCAAAGCATACCACTGCCATATAGGAGTTTTACTGAGTTAACGGGGTATCTGAAGTGTTTGTATGTCAAAACTTAGGAAAAGTCACGTACAGGGATTTCTGATTGAACATTGACGAAGATGCCAAGTTAAATAGCCCATTGGAATGAGACTAACCGTTCCCCTGGGGCTCAACCAGGGCGAACAGCCAGGTCCTCCGGGCCTTTCCAGCTTGTTTATTTGTTTGTTTGTTTGTTTTACTAAAGTCCAGATAGAGTGATTGGCAAAGCCACGGAATTGGAGCCGGCCGCTTGGTCTCTGCCTGACTCTGAGTTCTCCCCACACCCTTCTCCTTGGGGAATGGCTGGTCACAGGGTGGGGTGGGTTGAGCACAAGTGGGCCTCAGCGTGTGACTGGGGAAGGGCCCCTGTCCCAGGGTTCACCGCAGGAAGTAGACCGGGGTGCCTTCCACTGCTCACACTCCCCGGGGCGGCCGCAGCACACCCCAACACTGAAAGAGAATGCTTGTTCCCATCAGCAGAGCTGGAGCCCTTTTATTTGAAGACATTTATTTTAAAAGAATGGCTTTTTTTTTTTTTTTTTTTCCTTTCCAACAGAGGTTGCAAACCGGCAGCCTTTGGAAAGAATGCAGCCTATAAATTCTTTTGTTGGGCCTGCCGGTATGTTTGTTTGTTCTTTTTTTATTGTGAACTTGTTGCCCGCGTTCTAAAAGTAGGCACTTCAAATGACATTGTAGACCTTTGGCTTCTCTTGAAAAACGCGAAGGTCGGCCTTCTCGGGGTCAGCCTCCCTCGTGGGGGCAGTGGACTTCGGCTGGGTGGGAGTGGCCTCCTTAGCTGGTTCCAAGCCAGGTGTCCCTTGTCACCCATCAGCCTACTTGCAGTGTTACTTGTTCTTAACACCTGTTACGACACCTTCCTGGATCCCATTGGCATTTGGGTTTGAGGCCCCTGATTTACAGGAATAGGTATTGAGTTCAGCTACGATCCAAGACTGGCCAGTGTAACCCGTGTTCCCTTATCCATTAAGTAGTTTTGTGAGTTGTACCTTTTTCTGCCACTGGAGTTCACGCCTTCCTGGTTAGCTTTAGCTCCGTGCCGGCCTGGGAGAGGGGAACCTAGTTCCCCGTGCAGCATTTATTTTCACGCTTGCCTTGTGTTATGAAATTTCATATTCCCACTCGGTTGGCCCTGTCACGTGTCTGTTATATGAGGCGCTCTTACTATGGTTGTAACCCGTTTTGCAACCTCAGCTTGCACTTTTAAGACCCATACCTTGTTCTCCCCGCACCGGTCCGCTTGTTTTCCGCTTGGTAGGGCTCCCCGCGGAGGGGGGACTCCGAGCCGGTTAGCTTCGCGGTCACGCGGACGGGGGCCCGGCCCTGCTACCGGCAGCCGGGGAAGTCAGGCGCTTCCCCACTTCCCCGGGGCCCTCTGGCCTGTGGGGCAGCACGGCCATCACGGCCTGTGAGGCGCTTGGGAGCGAGTGTTTCTAAAGCAGCGGGCTGGAGGAAAGCGAGGGCCTCCTGTGTGAGGGCAGACACTGAACGCTTTGTTGCGACTCAACTTGGTTGCAGATGGGCTCTTACTTCGGCTCCTCCTTATGCGCAGTTGACCTGAACGCGGACGGCCTCTCTGACCTGCTGGTGGGGGCCCCCATGTTCTCTGAGATCAGGGATGAGGGGCAGGTCACTGTCTACATCAACAGAGGAAATGTGAGTACAGTGCTGGGTGCCAGGTGGACGGGTGTGGGAGAGGGACACGTGTCCAGCGAGGAGTGACTGAACAGCCCGCCGGGCTGGGCGCTGGGCCCCGTTACCCAGGGGAGGAGAAAAGACCTGCCTCCTGCCGTCAGAGAACCCAGCGTTCCATTAATGGAAAGCTATACGCAGCGTGATTACTGTAGATGCGCGGGGACTGAGAAAAACGGTAAGGTCTGATGTCTGTTGTTTGATGTTTCTTTTTAATGTTTATTTATTTTGAGAGAGAGAGAGAGTGCGTTTGTGTGCGTGAGCGGGGGAGGGGCAGAGGGAGGGAGAGAGAGAATCCCAAGCAGTCTCACAATTTCACAAACCGAAGTCATGACCTGAGCCGAAATCACGAGTGGGCTGCTTAACCAGCTGAGCCACCCAGGCACCCCTGTTATTTGATTTTGAGTGTTGACCCCATACCTGAAACCGTTCCTCCTATTTTCTAGAAATGATTTCTGTGTAACATACGCATGGGGTCGGGGGTCCCCGTTTTTCAGGCGAAGCAGCCGAGGCCCAGAGAAGTCAAGCCCACTGCCCCCCACCACACGACTGGAAACGGTGGGCTGGGACTTGCACCTGGGCCAGCTGGCTCCCTGGCAGTATGTAGACACGTGCCCAGGGGGGCAGAGAGGCCTCCTGGAGGACACAGTGGCTGGGCAGGCTCTTAAGGGGAAGCAGTCAGGCACACAGGCAGGGGTGGGCTGGAGCTCGGCAAGCAGGTTGAGGCATGGGGCGGCAGGCCCCCTTAGTGCAGCATCGGGGGTCGGGTGGGGGCCAGTGCAGTGGCCAAGGGCTGTGATCCCTGTGTCCCTGATTCCGCAGATCCTTGAAAGGGGTGTGAAGGTGTCAGAAAGGTGCCTCTGCCCCTCTGCCGCTGAGTGGAGGGTTGGGGGGACAGGGACGGGGAGGAGGGGGAACAGTGCACCTGTGGAGGCAGGAGACCAATGAGAGAGCAGAGTCTCTTCAGCATCTAGAATTAAGAATGTTCAACAAGAGAGTGAAATGCATCAATTTTGTGACCAGCAGCCTTTGAGCAAACGTGAGAAAATGCTTATGGGCTAATGAGTGAAAAGAGCGATAAAGACTGCTTGTACAAACAACCTTGAAAAATACGCAGGGGCACCTGGGTGGCTCCATCGGGTAAGCAGCCCACTCTTGATTGCGGCTCAGGTCATGATCTCGTGGTTCGTGGATTCAAGCCCCACACTGGGCTCTGTGCTCACAGTGCCGAGCCTGCTTGGGATCCTCTGTCTCCCTCTGTCTCTGCCCCTCCCTCACTTGTATACACGCAAGCTCTCTTTCTCCCTCAAAAAACAAAAAACAACCCCCCCCCACCAAAATGTTAAAAGTACGCAAAATACATAGAGGACGTTAACAACAGATCTTTGTAGGTGGTGGGGCTTGGGTAGATTTCTAGCTTTCATTTTATCCAAGGAGCAAGAATGTAATACTTTCATAGTAAAAAAAAAAAAAATCGGTAAAAATGTACTTTTGAGCAGGGACCCAGATGCTCGCTATCCCAATCGGGTAACTAATCCAGTCGGAGGGGGCTGTGGTATTGAACTGTAGGCGGGCAGATGTCGGAAAGAAAGGACAGCCTTTTAAGGAGCCAGCGAGCGTTAGAGCCTTGGGCTATCTTGGATGCTTGCAGACCCTTTGAGAAAGCGAATCGAAAACCTGGGAGCCGAGATAACTTCCTGGCACCTGTGGCCGTGAGGCTTGGCACCTGCGTCCCCATTGACGTTCTAAGGGAGAGGGACAGGCACGTGTGGGGAGAGGTGAGGTGGTCATGATACAGGTGAGACCATCCGCATTTTTTTAGCGGCTGCCCAGCCACGTTTGCAAGAGGATGAAACATTTGTGTAGGTATTAACTTGTCAGGCAGTAAGGTGAGCAGCGCAGCAGCCAGCTGGAGAGTGTCTACACGAGGAATCTTGGAGCAGGAGAATGCCCCCCGACACGCGGCACCCATACGTTCCACCCCCCCAACCAGTGTATCCTAAATGCCCGGTGGTTGCGCTGAGCACCGAGATATTCTTCGACCTGTTGGGCCTCTCCCTGTTTGATGAGTGATTACGAAGCAGCACAGAGGAGTGGAAAACACGATGGCTTTGGAGTCCGATGGAACCTGGATCTGGGCTTTTCCCCTTACTAGCCTGTGCCATGTGGAAAAGGAGCTCAAAACGGGTGGCTCAGTTTCCTGATCGGTAAAGTGGGGAGGGTCAGAAGGTGTGATGTGAAGCCAGATACTCCCTGGGCTGGCTTGAGGGTGTGCAGTGGGTCCAGAGTACCTCTGCCCTGGGGCAGGTTTCGAAGTTCTTCCGCCTCAAGATATCAGATTGCGTGTTAATACTCTGATACTGACACGTCAGTGATTTGGAGGCAGAGCGTGTGTCCTCGGGTGGCTTTTGTCGCCACCGGGCACCGTTGACTCCCTCCCTCTGTCGGTGGGTGTTCGCTCAGGAAATCCAAACCTGAGCCACACGTGCTGATGGGCCCGGCTGTGTGCACCCCCCACCCCCTGACCAAGACCTACTGGGTGTTGGATTTTCTGAATCATGACGGTCAAGATGACTAACTCACGCACCTTGCAAAGCAGCTCTGTAAACTTGCACCGAAAGGCGCAGGAGACAAAAAGTAGAGATGCGCTTGCCCGTGTCAAACAACTTTGGGGAGGAAAGGTAAGGGCAGCTAGAGGATGCCGTAGGGACAGGTGTGTAGGTAGGCAGGCAGGTTTATAGAGTGTCAGGACAAGGGGGAGGTGGAGTCATCGGCCAACATGACCGTCTCCTTCCCTCTAAAAGGCATCAGGCTGTGGGAGACCCTCTGGCTGCACAGGTGAAAGGGACTCCTTTTTGCCACGAGGAGAGAGAAGTTTGGGTGCCCGTGATTATGCCCGGGCGTTTCCCGCTGATGGGAGTGCTTTGGGGGTGGCGTTTGAAGCTCTGGTTTTATTGTGTTTTTTCTTTGTTTTGGTTCTGTTTTTGTTTGTGTTTTCCATTTTGTCCTCCGTCCTGTTTCCCAGGGAGCCCTCGAGGAGCAGCTGGCCCTCAGCGGCGATGGCACCTACAACGCACACTTTGGGGAGAGCATCGCCAGCCTGGGCGACCTTGATGACGATGGCTTCCTGGGTCAGTGAGCTCACACCTGCCCTCTGGCTTCGCCCCGGCAAGGCGTGCTCCTGGGCCCACCTGCCCCTCTTGGGAGGCCCCTATGGGGAGGGGGTGCCCTTTGGAGAAGATGGTCTCCGTGCGGACACTCGGGGCTGGGCTCTGAGCCCACCGTGCTTTGGCTTGTTGCAGACAGGTTTGAACGCGCGCCCTCCTGCCACCAACCTTTCTTGTGTCCGAGGCTCTGCCATGTTGCTGAGCGAGGAGGGAGTTAGACCTTCTGAGCCCCGAGAGCGACAGCGAGGGGACAGATTTGAATGCGTCCGTGCCGGGAGGGTCGGGCTGTGTGTACTGATGTCCACTCTGTCTGGACTGCGGATTCCTTCACGGTCTCGTGGCTTCTCTCTCTGGTCTGTCCGGTGCCTCTGCTTACTGTGTATGCGGTAGGCAGACGTCGGGACGTGGGGGAGCCGCCTCGCTAGGGGGACGCTGAGGCAGAAGTGGGGGGGCAGCTCTTGCCTCAGGCCAGACAACCAGGCTCCTTTGATACCCCTCATGCCCCGGCCAGAGAGGACCTCGGCTTGAGGTCCTGTGGGCGCGTGCCCCTCACCCTTGACCTCGCTTCTGCAAACACATGACTTTTGTTAGAAGCAAAGGGAAGAAAGTCAGGAAGATCTAGGCTTTGTTCCAGGGGTTGTCAGTTTGTGAGGGTAACGTTGATTTTTTTTTCTTTCTTTTTCTTTTTTTTGGGGGGAAGTGAATGCCATTTTGTGCAAGTCCCTTCTCCAGGAACAGTTGACTCTCTCAGTTATGCAATAACCATAGTCTATGGAAGTCCCCTGTCTGACAGAAATTTGGGTGGGTGGTTTATATTTGCATTTTTTTTTTTTTTTTTATTGGATGGGTCCATGATTTTTTTTATGAAAGGATGAGGTCGGAACTTTTCTGGAACTAAACCCTTCTCAGTTTTGATGATTTTCTTCCTACTTTTTTTTTTTTTTTTTTTCCTGCTGAGCAACTGTGGGTCTACTTTAATGTCTGAGCAACCAACAACCAAGAAATTTCTGGTACAGAGGGACCCACGTGAGGGCAGGAATGAGGAAAACTGTCCTTACAGTATTCCACGTGGCTTTCTAACCCATAGCTGTTTTTCTCTCCTCAGATGTGGCCATTGGTGCACCCAAGGAGGATGACTTCTCGGGGGCCGTCTATATCTATCACGGCGACGCTAGTGGGATTGTCCCTCAGTACTCAATGGTAATTGCTGTGAGAATAACATGCTAACTGTTCATACCTTCATCTGACAAACACATAGGGAACCTGTAGTCCATACCACACCCCGGGGTACAGAGGAAAACACAACACGGTTCCTACCTTCAACCTTCTCACCCTCCAGTGAAAGAGAGGAACAATTGGTATTGCTTATTAAAACTTAAAAACCTATTCAGAGACTCCCGAGTTTGCTCACATTCGGGGATGCATTCTGCCTGTGTGAAAGATTACATCCAAATTCTTACCCCCAGTTAGAGTTATTTATTGAAGATGAGGAAGAGGCTTGCTGTTTTTTCGTGACTCCTTTATCAACCGTCGGTGCAAGCCAAAGGAATATGCTGTAAAATATAAACTTTTTAAAAGTTTATTTATTTTTGAGAGAGACAGAGACAGCATGATCGGGGTAGGGGCAGAGAGAGAGAGACAGAGAGAGAATCCCAAGCAGGCTCCGCACCATCAGCTCAGAGCCTGACTTGGAGCTCAAACTCACAAAATCGCGAGATCATGACCTGAACCGAATGAAACCAAGAGTCGGACACTTATCCGACTGAGCCACCCAGGCATCCACAAAATAGAAATTTTTTTAATGTTTATTTATTTCAGAGAGAGAGAGAGAGAGAGAGAGACAGAGGGTGAGTGGGGGAGGGGCAGAGAGAGGGAGACACAGAATCTGAAGCAGCCTCCAGGCTCCGAGCTGTCAGCAGAGCCTGACGCGGGGCTCGAACCCATGAACCGTGAGATCATGACCTGAGCCGAAGTTGGACACTTAACCGACTGAGCCACCTAGGCACCGTGAATTGTAAAATATAATGTAGAGAGACAGTGGTCCACAGAAGAGGGGGCTTGAAAGCTTTCACGGGGCTGATGGTTGTAACGGCACTGAAATGAGCTGGTCAAAGCTCTGGCCTTGGGCGCCAGACTTGGGAATGTGGAAGTGGTTTGAGTTCTGGTTTTTTGCCATATCAGCTGGGTGTTCAATCTTGCTGATGGTGTTAAGCCCAGCCCATGGGAAAAAAGGAAGTCACTCTTTGGACAGAAGCATCGTCAGGGTATTTGTGGATGTCTGTGTCTAGAGTTGGCACAGGCCTGTGTTATTCTCCCAGGGAGTGGGTCAGTGACAGAAAGGGACTGAGCACAAGTCGAGAAATTTCCCATCAGCAAATATTGATCTGTTGAGCGCTTTTTATGTGCTCACCGCTTCCTACTCCTGCTTCTATTTCCCATCATGAAGAAGCTTGCCTCGTATCTTGATTATTGCTAAGGAAACAGAACTTTTAACGGAGTCACGTTCTCATAAAATGTTCTACAAGTGAGGTGTTAGTAAAGCGTCAAAGCCTGTTCATGCACTGAAGTACATGAAGGTAAGAAAGAGACTTTACAAGTTGATTTTAAGAGGCAGTGCCCAAGTGTAAGTTCAGTCCATGCACTCATAATTGCTCTTCTTGGAGGAGATACAAGTGAGCTGATTAAGGGTTGAGGGTTGATTCATCGCCAGCTTCCAGCACCCTCTCTGCTGGGGCCGGCCCAGCTCGGTGGCTCCCATAGCAGCAGACACGGAGCGCAGAGAGGAGGGACCACTCTGCCCTATTCTTTTCTTTAGTCCTTGTCGTAGTCCCATGAGATGGTATCTTTATTTTCCACCTTTTCTTTATGAGGGGTCCAGCCCAGGGAGGTGACTTTGCTTGTCCAGGGTCTCCGGCTAGTAAATGGCAGTGTGGCCACTGAAACTTTGCCAGTCTGACTCCCAAACCTTTTATTGTAACCACACCCTCAACTCCACATTGGAGGAAGGAACACTCAGGGAAGCTCACTTGGAAAACTTAGAAGTAAGGAAACTTATTTTGCTTGTGAGGCATGCATACTCCAAGGGGCATGGGTTTACCCGGACCACCGTCTTTTCACTAGAAATGATGGCAATCAATGGTGGCAATAAGCTCACAGGTGACTCAGCCAATGTGGCAGGAGGAAGAGAGCTTTGGGCACGGGCTGGCGGCCACGTCTGTGTGGTGCGGGCTGCTGTAGTCTGAGGTAGGGACCCTCTTCCCGATGTGACGAGCAGAAAGTCATCCAGGGAACCGTGTCCTCGGGCAGTTGCCGGGGTCACTTTCCACGCATCCTCCTGGAAGCTTGTTCCTGGACCTTGGAAGCAAATCATAGGGAGAGGCAACCTGTCAGAGACCCCTGCTTCCCTCCTCCAGTGTTTTGTTTTGTTGCTGGGTGGAATCCCTACAGAGAACTGAAGTACAGACTTTGTGGTTAGCGTGGAGTGCCTTCAGTCGGAAGCAGGGATCAGCAAGCAGCTGGACCCATCCTGCCTTTGTCAGCAGGCTGGCAGGCTCGTTAGCTTTGACAAAGAGAAGTGGTTTGGGGCACTTTAAAAAAAAAAAAAAAGGAAAGATACAACTCTGCTTATGCTTTTGTAAGCCGCTAATATGTATATGATAAGGTCACTGATTTAAAAGGAAAAAAAAATCCTTTAATGACAGATTCTTCAGGGCTGGGGTCCAGACAGAGCAGGCATTGTGCTGGTGAACCAGAGGAAGAAATCAGAAACAGCTCTGGGCAAAGGAGTTGCTTTTCTTTGGCCCAGACTGGTATTATTTCTGCCGGGTAAATTGTGAGATCAGGGCTGCAGTTTGTCCGCGTTACTCTTTAACTCATTCCTCTTTCTTGAGTTCACCATGAAAAGTGTTGATTTTAAGATCCTTGTGTGCCTTTCGCCATTTGAGAGTCCCCTGGGCATGTCATGGCGGCCCGTGTGATCTTTCTCCTGCTAGTAAGGACACTGCACGTAAACCTGGTCAAGCGGAGGTTTTCCAAGGCTCCTGGTTTTCATTTAGGGTTATTAGCACTGAGCAGACTTATCTTCCTGGCTTTATGGCATAATGGCCTGCAGATGTCTGTGGGATAACTTAAGCCTGCATCGCCACCCCCAGATGGACCACCCCTTCACTCTTCCCCCTCGTCCCAGCCACAACATAGCTTAGAAGGGGAGACCCGGGACCAGCCGCTGCTAGCCTGCCTGGGCTGCGGAGCTGAGACGGTGGCCTTCAAAAAGTGGCTTGGGAGAAAGAGACACACATACATGTTTGTTTAGACAGAGTCATGTGGGATGAGGAACTCTGCCTGTTAGCAAGAAACATTTCTTCAGTGTGTGCTATGCTGTTGTGATTCGTACGTTGATGCTCATGTATTTTCTGTTGGATGGCTTAACTGAAGATGGCAAGTGGAGGGTTATTTGCAGCGATGGGCTCCCGGGAGGGGTCGGGGAAGGTCCCTGGCGTCTCCGTCTGTGGATCCTATGGAAACTCCCTCTCCCCACTCTCATGACTTCTCCGCAGGATGACTCAATAAGGAAAAAGGATATGGAAAGAGAGTCCTTAGAGAGCCCCTGGATATCTGTAAACCTGGTTCTGATAGGGATTTTGCTGCATGGCATGAAAACAAAGCATTTTTCTTATCATCCACAATGAGGGCCCTGGGAGGTTAGCCTCCCAAAAGAGACCGTACAAACAAAGGGAAGAAGGAACACACCAGATCCCAGGGGATGGGACTTTTCTGATTCAGGAAGTGTGATATCTTTTGAGGAACTGTGCCACCCAAACAAATGAAGGGGTTTGGTTGTGTCGTAAAGGGTCCTGAACCAGTGCAGTCCTGTGTGAACATAAGTTGAACATAAGTTGAGTTAACTTAAGTTTACTCATCATTAAGCTGAGTAACAGTACAGTTGCCCCTTGGCGGTAGAGCTGTGAACTCCACAGGGCCGCCTTTTAGGGAGGAGGGTGGCTTCCTCTGCTGTTTTGGATTTCCCACCATTTGTGGTAGGAAGGTTCAGGGCCATGGAGCTCCAGATTTACTAGCTAGAACTGTTTCATCCTGTCTGTGAGGCTCAGGAGCCCGTAGATCTTCTGGTTAACTTGACTGAGTGGCGGTTTCCCCGTGGCCATCTTTTCCAGCTAGATGCACCAGTGGCCTGTCCACTTAGGGAAAGACTAACATGAGCAGAGGGGTGTTCCATGTTTGGTACATATTTGGGTAGAGAGATCTAAGGAAAACATGTTCTTAGAACTCCAGCCAGCTTGGGGCGCCTGGCTGGCTCATTTGGTTAAGCATCCGGCTTTGGCTCAGGTCACGATCTCATGGTTTGTGAGTCTGAGCCCCACGTCGGGCTCTGTGCTGACAGCTTGGAGCCTGGGGCCTGCTTCCGTCTCTGTGTCTCCCTCTCTCTCTGTCCCTCCCCCGCTTGTGCTCTGCCTCTCTCTCAAAAATAAATAAATATTTAAAGAAAAAAAAAAAACTTCAGCCAGCTCTACCTGTGTGGAAACAAAACAGAACCTCTGTTGGAAATGGAAGTAAACATCCGTTTCGAACTTCATTTGGCAGGTGAAAACATTACACACCAGTCTAGGTGGAGTGTTCATTAACACTGAGCTTGGAAACATTTTTAAACAATGACATGTGACGAAGGCAAGTAATAATACAAGAGTGTGTGGTCTTCAACTGCATGCTAAGAACTCCGTGATCAAATTAGGACTACGGTTTTCTGTTTCCACAGTTTGAGGACCAAGTGTCCTACAGAAGCTGCACAGAACAGTCCTGGGTTCTTATTTATGACTGTGCTCCTGTCCAGCGACTCAATTTCCCTATTATCTGTTTCAGAAACTGTCGGGGCAGAAGATAAGTCCGGTTCTGGGGATGTTTGGTCAGTCCATATCAGGAGGCATTGATATGGATGGAAATGGCTATCCTGGTAAGCTGTTTTTCTTTAAAGGCAAATGAGATAAAC
The DNA here is from genome assembly GCF_028749965.1 of Puma concolor. Taxonomy (NCBI): domain Eukaryota; kingdom Metazoa; phylum Chordata; class Mammalia; order Carnivora; family Felidae; genus Puma; species Puma concolor. The sequence goes on from NC_141675.1 coordinate 5,621,563, forward strand.
GAGCATAAATGCTTGAGGTAGAGTCATTTCCAGTCTGGTAAGCAGTGGCCACATCTATTTAGAATCAGGAGAATTCCCACAGTAGAATGGGATGCTTTGCCTAGTATTTGATTTGAAGGTGTTGACGTTTATTTTGGGGTTTTAGAATGATCTGTGCTGAAGAGTTTAAGCACCACAAGGGTGGATTGCAACAGTGATTTTGAAGGAAACAACGAAAGAAAAACGAAAACAAAAAACAGTGATTTCTGTGGCAGCAGCTCTTTCTAAAAGCACTGTCCACTTTGAAATTGTTAGCAAAAACTCATGTTTTGCTCAATAATTACCCGTACTAAGAGGCTTCTTACTCTTGAGAGGGAAAAAGGAGCTGAGCAATCCCTTCCCCACCTCCCAGCCCCTGCAAGAAAATTAAAAAAATTTGGAGCAGAAAAGAAAACCATGCCCTCTCCCTGATGGACAGAACAGACCTTCACCCTTCAAGGCTGCCTGCCTTGGCTTCAGGGTTAATGAATGCCTTGTGGTGGTTGAGGCTAATTGAATAAAAATGCACGATTTCCAACCTCAATCCCAAGTGTTGTCCAGTTAGGTAAAATTGACTGGGCAGTGGGATGATGGTTCTTCTGGTGTTTGAAGGGGATGCAGTGTGGTTAGGTGAGGAAATGAGATAAGAATTAGAAAAAATCCAGGGGGCACCTGGGTGGCTCAGTTGGTTAAGCGTCTGACTCACTGTTGAGCTCAGCCCAGGTCATGATCCTCAGGATCGTGAAGTTGAGCCCTGTGTTGGGCTCTGTATTGGTCTCCATGCTAGCATGAAGCCTACTGAAAGAGAAAGAAAGAAAGAAAGAAAGAAAGAAAGAAAGAAAGAAAGAAAGAAAGAAAGAAAGAAAGAAAGAAAGAAAGAAAGAAAGAAAGAAAGAAAGAAAGAAGGAAGGAAGGAAGGAAGGAAGGAAGGAAGGAAGGAAGGAAGGAAGGAAGGAAGGAAGGAAGGAGGGAAAGAAGGAAGGAAGGAAGGAAGGAAGAGAAGAAAGAAAGAAAGAAAGAAAGAAAGAAAGAAAGAAAGAAAGAAAAGAAAAGAAAGAAAAGAAAGAAGGAGAGAGAAGGAGGGAGGGAGGGAGGGAGGGAGGGAGGGAAGAAGAAAGGAAGAAGAGAGGGAGGGAAGGAAGGAAGGAAGAAAGAAAGGAAGGAAGGAAGGAAATTTGAAAGAATCCAAAACCATCATGGAATCCAGAAAACGTTTCCATGAAACCATAGATCATCTTGCTATCTGCAGGAAGTATTTCTTTCCACTTAAAACGCCTCCGAAGGATCTCTGAAATCCAGTGCGATCCTGGACAAGGGCACCACCGGACTCTTGTAGTTTCTTATGGGCAGCAGTTTTGATCATTTCTTGTGACTTTCCTGAGCTAGGAGGAAGGAATAGGAAAGGGTCATTGTCGAAGTTTTTGTTCCTGTGGACACTCACGGGTCTTTGTAAGTGGGAGAAGGCAGTTGTTCGCATTTGGGGTAATTTGTGGCCGCCTCAAAATAATACCTTACATTGGTTTAGCAGTTCAATATACGCAAAATGCTCCCACATGTAATATACATCTTATGGTTAGCTCAGCAGGTAGGTAGAGACAGGGTGTCCTCCACTTGACAAGGATACTGAGCCACAGAGAACTTAGGGGACTGGCCAGAGACCACATCGTGGTGGGAGGGGACATACCTTCAGCTCTGCACACGCACTGTGAGTAGGTGTGTTCACACTTCGTGACCCGTGTGAATTCCTTGCCTTTTTTGTAAAAGAAATGACAAATTGCTCTGGTTGTTTTATTTTCAAATATCTAGTCAACTCAAAAAGACTATTGGAAACAGCAAAATTAACAAGCACACCCAAGTACAGAAATTTTAGCAGCACTACAATTCATGGGTTTGCTGTTTCTTTTTCCTTGATGAGAGTATTGTATAGACATGGGGATTCAGGCTCTCTCGGATTCAGATGCTTGGCTCTGTGAGGCGGTAATGGGAATCCCAGGACTAAGGAGTCTGTATTCGAGGGGAAGAAAGGCAGAGAGTTCTTGGATGAGTATATATTTCCTAAATTAAAGTTATCCAAGAATAAACATTACCAGCTAACACTTGCAGGTTGGTTTGTAGTGCGCTAAGTATTTCATGAATTTTCAGATGTAACTATATGATTTAACATATTTAACATGTACTTAAATATTTTAAAATTATCATATTTAACAACTATTTAATTTTGTGTTTAATAAATATTTAACAGAGGTCTTCTGATTTAAACGTTATGAACTCTCATCAGATTTTGAAGAAGACACTGGGGATAATTATGTCCATACTACAGACAAGGATACCCTGAGAACCTCTGAGGTCACACAGAGTGAGGGGTGGAGCAGAGATGATTCACATGTTCTACAGAACCTGGAGCTTTTTCCAGGTCCTCTAGTTCCAAATACCCATCTCTCTAGTTCACTGGTGTCCAAAAGATACATAACATGAGCCACATATATATTTAAAATATTCTGGGAATTATATAAAAAAAGATGAAAAGAAATAGGTGAAATTAATTCCGATAATCAATGTAAAAAATCTTGAGCTAGTTCATGTTCTTTGCGCCAGGTCTTTGAAATTGGTCTGTGTTTTACATTTCCTACACATCTCAGTTCAGACTGACCACGTTTCAAGGTCTCGACAAGCCACACCTGCTGATGGGCAACCATGCGGGACGGTGTGGCTCTCACTTTTACGAGATTCTTGTATGGCCCAGAGGAAGGCTGTCAGGGGCCTCTGACCTCAGTGCTGGGCCCCGTGGCTGTGGACCTAGGCGGGGGGCGGGTGGGATGGGCTTCAACACATTTTTGAATGCTGTGAACTTCTCATTTTCAGATGTGACTGTTGGAGCCTTCATGTCCGACAGTGTAGTTCTTCTAAGGTGAGATGCTTCTCGAATTGCATTCTTCGTGGTGGGGGCTGGAGTTTGGCGGTAGGGTGGTAAGGGGAGTTATTCCCCGTTAGTCCGCAATTCCGTCTGTCCTCTTCCTGGAGGCGAGGGGTGCTTGGAAAGTGAGGATGTTGCCTTTCTTTTCTCGTTCTTCTTATCTCCTATCCCAGAGTTCCAGCTGGTGGACCTTGAATGGCCTGCAGCTATGAGGTGGTAGCATCCCTGGAGCTTCTAGACAGAGCCTGGGGTGGCTTAAGCCCTGGGACTTTGCCTCTTGCCTTGAACAACTGCTTCATTAACATGTGTGCACGATGTGATCGTTTCCTATGGGTGCAGGACACTCAAGGGGGCTCTGAAGCACTGCCCTGTCCCATCTCTTAGTCCCGACCTGTTACTCCCTAGACACCTGGGGGCCGGGAGCCTGTTGCCCTTAGGACAGGACACCACTGCCTGCGGAGGCCAAGGTGAGGGACGTGAGCTCGTGAGCTCGGGCCCAGGGTTCCTAGAGCCCCTGTGGCCTGGCTCTCTCCCACAGAGGCTGTGGGCTGCCGTCCCACTGTGAACCATCTCCAAGGATTTCTGTCTGTGTGAGTCAGAGGAGGCAGAATTACCCTTTGGAGTGGGAGCCAGCTCTTAGGTTTTGTTAATAACCTGATGGCAGAACTTTCTAAAACGGGCCAGTAGGATCTTAGAGCTGGAAGGGATCCCAGAGGCCATGTAGTTGCACACCGCAGATTCTTCTCATTCAGCAGTGCCTTCCTCTGAGTGCCTTCCTGAGTCTCCAGCGGCTGCAAGCAAGGCACAGGGCCTCCTTTTGAACGAGGTGCCCCGGGGTGGGAGCTTAGTAACTTCTGAGGGAACCAGTTAACCCCCAGGTAATCGGAATGTTAAATTGTTAAGGAGGCAGGATAGCCTTAGGTTAGGAGGGTCAACTGTGGGTGGGGGGGGGGGGGGGACGGATGGCCTGGATTTGAACCCCTCCTCTGTTTGGCAGGAGGGGGGTTCCTGGGTAGGTCAGGTAACCTCTCTCAGTATTCTCACCCGTTAAAAAGGATAACGGCAGTACTTAGCTCACTGGGTTGGTAGAACTCCATTGAGTTAGTACGAGTTAGTAGTTCAAGCAAAATGCATAAGAACGGTCCGGTGGTCGGTACGTGTTAGCAGTTAGATAAACTGGGCTAAATTCTGCCTCTTGATCCTGTATCTCGCACGTAGCAGCCCTTCCGTACTTGACGGTGGCATGTGTGTCTCCCAAGCGGTGACTTCACTAAGATGACGCCTCCCTGTTGTTTTCATTATTGCCGTGTGATTAGGTCTCCGCTTTCTTCATCAACCAACCCTTCCTGTGGGTTGGCCGTTTCCTCTGAGATAAGCCAGCTTATGTACAGATAGATGACTGAAGTCACACTTCAGAAGCTGAGTTCGCCCACCACCCCTGTGCCTCTGTGCTGTCCTCCCCCTCTTCGTCACCCCGAGCAGCCTGCTCTGGCTTGTCGCAACTCCTCTTGAACAAAACACGATCCCCGGCTCTCGCAGTTGAAAACAGGCCCTCTCAAAACCGGGAGCGGCTGACTTAAGGTAGATCCTGGAAATTCTCCTTTTCGTCATTCTTGTATTTTATAAACTTCCAGCCGTGAGCTTCGGCCCAGAGGGGGTTTTCTCTCCCTCTCTTTCATGGCAACGCACGGCCTTCTCCTGGAGTTTTGCCCACACATGGATGTCAACATCAAGTGAGGCAGTTACACGGTGACGGGGGCCCCAGACCCCAGCCTGGGGTGGGGGTCGGGGGTGAATCTGGTGAGGAGAGACCTTCCAGGGACGAAGGCAGGGTCCTTCCAGGGGAATGGTGGGACGGCGTATCAAGAGAAGAGGCTTTAGGAGAGGGAATGCGGGGCACTGCCCGGCCGAGGTGGTCAGCAGAAGGCCCTCCTTTGTTCGGCTGATATCATTGACCTGTTGTGGTGCAGCTGCGTCTGATTCTGGGTGCACCTTGCAGAACAATAAACAAGTAAATGATACAACTAGTGTTTGGTAAGTGCCCACCTACCACATGCCAGGCACTGTTTAGGCACTCACGTGCCTTAACTCTTTTTGGTGGTTCTTGTTTTTTTGTTTTTTGTATTGAGGTAAATTTGCATACAGCAGAGCCCGCCCATGGAAGCATACTGCTTTGGTGAGTTTTGACCAGTGTAGCTGCCCGTGGAACTGCCACCCCGTGAAGATAAATAACATAGCTGGGAGCCTGGGTGGCTCAGTCAGTTAAGTGTCTGGCTCGTGACTTCGGCTCAGGTCATGATCCCACGGTTCACGGGTTCGAGCCCCACATCAGGCTCCGCACTGACCGTGCGGAGCCTACTGGGGATTCTTTCTCTCTCCCTCTCTCTCTGCCCCGCCCCTCCCCGCTCATGTGCTCTGTCTCTCCGTCTCTCAAAATAAATAAATAAACTTAAAAAAAAAATAGATAAAGAACATTTCCATCAGTCCAGAAAGTTTCTTCCTGCCTCTTCCCAGTTATGCCCCCTCCTGATAGAGCAATTCTTCCTGTTCTAAAATTTCACATGAGTGGAATTATATAGTATACACCCTTTTGGTTCTGGCTTCTTTCCCTCAATAGAGACTCATCTATGCTTTGTGTGTTGTTCAGTTCTTTTTTCCCCCTTACTGAGTAGCTGTCCGTTGACTGAATATACTGTAGTTTGTTCATTGGTTCTCTTGTCGATAGAACATATTTTAATTCTTAGGGTTTTTTTTTTTAATTTTTAAAGTTATTTGTTTTGAGAGAGAGAGCGCGCGTGGGGGGGTGCAGGGGTGGGCAGAGAGAGAGGGAGAGCGAGAATCCCAGGCAGTCTCTGTGCTGTCAGTGTGGAGTTTGAACTAGTGTGGGGCTTGAACTCATGAACTGTGAGATCATGACCTGAGCCGAAACCAAGAGTCGGACGCTTAACCGACTGAGCCACCCAGGGACGCCTAATTCTTAGTTTCTGTAACAGCTCCATGATATAGATATTTTTATTCTCATTTTACGGATGAGGAAACCAAGTGGCACTGAAGTTTTATTCATTTTAAAAAAGAAGATCATCGTAGGTTGTGGTCAGTGCCGGGAAGATGATAGAGCAGGGTTATGTGGTTGAGGGCACCTGCCCGCATTGAGTCCAGCAGGGAAGGCCATGTAGACTGAGTCCTGTTAGAGGTGGTGGTGTGGGGTCAGCGGTGCCCTTGTCTCTGGCAGGTCTACAGAAGTGAGGGGCCGAAGTCAGATCGCTGTGGGTGAGAGAGACAAGGAGAAGCAAGAAAACAGATGGTGGAGTTTGACTCCTTTCCAGCAGCCAGGCTACAAAGGAGCAAATGGGATTGCCGCCTGGCTCTGGGATTAGGCTGAGAGCGTCTTTGAAGCCTCCCCTGCTCTCCCGAGTTCCTTACTATCCTGCAAGAATCAGAGGTGGTCACCTTTCACTTCACCCTTGTCCATACAAACCTTGCCCCAACCCCTCTCTTGCCTTGGGGCCGGAAGAGACAGGGAGGAGAGGACGAGGATGAATGGGGGTTGAAGGGGGAGGAGGGAGGTGGGATGTGTGTGGGCTCTGAGTGGCAGGGACCTCCTCTTGGAGCTGGGCTCCAAGATCGGAACAGGCCCCGGGCAAGGTTCAGCAGGGGACGTGGGCGAGGAGGAGCTCCTCGGGTCTCTTCTGGGAGATTCAGGTACTCAGAGTGCAGGGAAAGCTTTAGAGGTGAGCTGGGGCCCGTTAGAGAGGGGACAGGGAGGAGCAGGCAGGCGGAGGGACTGCTGAGGATGTCTGAGCGGCCAGGAAGGCTGGTCATCTGTGGTGACATCTGCTGATGAGCTGCTGGACGTGGCTGAACAACCGTGGGCAAGAAGGTCTGGAGACATCAGCTGGCTAAGCTAGGTGGGCATCTCCGGCAGGGCCTAGCTGGCTGGCAACTCAGGTGGACTTTGAGTCACTCCGGAGTTTGGGTGGGACCCGAAAAGGAAGCCAAGCATGTGTATGCGTATGTGCAAGACACAGCACGCCCGTTCTTACGCCTCTAAGGAAGAGACTCCACATGTGTATGGGCTTGAAATCCTCTGGGCTGCCGTTAAGAGAAAAACCTTACTGAGATTGGTTTTAAGTACCTAGACCTTCATTAGCTTCCTGGACGAGGCGGCTCCAGGGCTGTTTGGTAGCCTGGCATCTCCACCAGGGGTGTAGGCTCTTTGTCTGTTCCCCTGTGTCTGTCCCATAAGCGGCACCTGCCCCCGTTGGAAGCCGGGGTGATGGGAGCCGATACCACATCAGAGGACATCCTAACTGGTTTTACTGTTTGCTTGGAAGTACATACAGGTGAAATACAGATCTACCTTGACTTAGGAAGGAGTTAATGTTATGATAAACCCATCATAAATTGAAAATATCATGAGTGGAAATGCATTTACTGCCTGGAACCTCCTGAACATCACAGCTTAGCCTAGCCTACGTTGACTGTGCTGAGAGCACTTACATTTGCTGAAGGTTGGGCAGAATGATCCAACACAAGGCCTATTTGATAACACAGTGTTGATTATCTCACGCAAATTATTGAACTCTATGGAGAGCGACCATCAGAATGGCCATGTGGGTACAGAAGATCTGGCTCTCTCGTGACTGGTTGCTGACCCTAGGAGCTATACCCACTGGTCCCCACACGATCATCCCACATAGCACCAGCATGCAAAAAGACCCAAATTCACAATTCAAAGTTCAGTTTCTACTAAATGCACATGGCTTTCGTCCCTTCATCAAGTAGAAAAATCGTTAAGTCGAACCATCATAAGTCGGGGACCATCTGTATCAGGATCTGAACTGTCAGAGTCATCAGAAAGAAGTATTCCAGCCACCAGCTTTTTAGAAATAAAGTCTTGGGGCGCCTGGGTGGCTCAGCTGGTTAAGCATCTGACTTCAGCTCAGGTCATGATCTCACGGTTCGTGGGTTTGTGCCCCGCATCGGGTTTCACGCTGACCGTGCAGAGCCTGCTTGAGATTCTCTCTGCCTCTCCCCCATTGTGTGTATGTGGGGGCTCTCTCTCTCTCTCTCTCTCTCAAAATAAATAAACTTTAAAGTCTTGAAAGCCTTTGCAGTGCTGTCCTTGGGTGCCCCTTTGCTTTTCTCTCCGAGGCTGGCCCATCTCTGCCCTGCGTGAGTTTGCCTTCTCAGATTAGCTTGGGAGGGCAAGGGCATGTGTCAGGGTGATAGGCTACTCTTTCTGTGCCACTTAAGTTCAAAGGAAATGGGGAGAGAGTTCAGGAGAGATTTTGGGGCTTTCTGTGGTCCAAAGATGATTCTTGGAATTGAAACAGGTCCGAGGGCCCGATCTGATGTTGGTGGGACATGTGCTTCTGAAGGTCCTTGTCCTCACATTAGAGGATTCTGCGTTGATAGCCTCTGTCCATGTCCCTGTCAGTTTGCCAGATGGCTCACCCTGCCATCCTCTGCAGGGCTCTGTTGTGAGGAAGGACCAGGCGGCCTCCCCGACACGGTGGCCCCTGGGATGGTGGGAGGCAGAAAGGCCTTTCTTCCATGTGGTGACCAGGCAGGATGTGCCCTGGGCAGGGTGGAGCCTTTCATGGGGTGGAGACCAGCTCTCCCTGGTGCCTGTGTCAGTTGTATGAAACTCGAGGCCCTCCTGTGGTTTTCAGCACCTTGGCCTAGAGTGAAGTTGGTACCCATTTAACACCTAGGGAATTTGAACACCTATCCTGAGGATGTCAGGATGAATTTGCTGGGATCCTAGCCCTTAAGGGACCTGCAGGCTGGTGGGGCAGGTTTGGAAATAGATAAGGAACTTAATTAATAAGTGAGGTGAGGTGTGAATATAGTGCTGGGGCCGTGGGGGAGGGGACCCAACTACCAGGGGTCTTCGGGAAGGCCTCCTGGGAGGGGGAAGGCAAGCTGGCTGTAGAAGGACCCCTGGGGCTTTAGAGAGTGTCTCTGGCATTTGTACAAACACACTGACCAAGAGCAGGCCATTTGTTTTCTAAGTTATTTATAGCATCTTCTCAGGAGGAACCCAGAAGAAAGTTGGAAGGCCCCAGCACATTGGATTTCTTTCAGGCACCGCTGTTGTCTGACTTCTGCCGGCCTCTCAGCTGGATTTGCTCTGGGAGACCCACAGTTCCCTTGTACTTGTCACAGCTGTCCTGATCTTGGCCCACATCCATGGCGGTGGTGGCAGCAGTGAAAACCCCTCCCCCCCCCCCCCCCCCCGGGCCTCGTGTCTCCCTCCTTCCCTCTTTCTCCGAGGTCTTCCTTAATACTTGTGTCTCTGAGAGTTGTGTTCCTCTTTCCCATCTGTCTTGTCACCGCGGGCGCTCCGCAGGATCTTTGCACACAAGGGAGGTCATTGTTCACAAGCCACTAAAGCCCCTTAATCTTGTTATGTCACCCCAGTGGCATGAAGGCCGGGGCTCCCTAGAGGTAAGAGGATCTCTTTGTGAGCCCTGGAGGGAAGAAGGTTAAGCCACCCGCTTAGGTGAACCGTGCCTGAGCAGGTGTTTACAAGGAGAGTGGAATGGTGGGAGTCACTCGGCTTTCCCTGGGCGATCCTGGGGATCCACGGGGGGCACAGCAGGGATGCTGTGCATCCAGTAAGCACAGGGTGGGGGGTTGAGGGTGGTCCATGTTGGCGATAAGAGTGCGGATGTTTATGGGGTTTCACTGGCTCCTGAGGCCAGCGGTTGATTTCTTCAGCTCTGAAGTGCTTTGCTGTTACCAGCTGGGACTCCATGAATCAGATTCTTTTAGAAAAATACTTGATGAATTGAGGGGAGTAAATGGAGGGGGAGGTTTGACCCAGCGGATGGGACTGGAACTCTGTAGTTCTTGTTCCCAATGACAGTACATGCTTTGGGGGATTCCCCATGGTGCATCTCTGTCTCCAGCCCTGGCATCCGCTGTAGGAACTCCTCTTAAATATATTACTATCTTTCTAATAAAATGGAAATCGGAACTTAATTGGTGAAATTTTAAATAATCACCCAACATCTGGCAGTTCATTTATGGCTTCAACCAGATGTGTTTTATTAACAACTGACTTGCCTTTATTACTGGGAAGCTAACCATTAATTTATTAGGAAATAAACCACTTCTAAAACCAGGAAAAAGTATTTACGGGGCACACTGGCCCTTCCCTCATGGGTAATTTCATGCTTTAATTAAATGCTGGGCTGAAGGCCTAGGATTTCTTTCGCCCGGTTAGTTCTTGTTTGGTTCCGAGAGAGCATGACTAAGTCACCTCCACCTCTCGACATGCAGGGCGAGACCCGTCATCACGGTGGATGTCTCCATCTTCCTCCCGGCCTCCATCAACATCACGGCGCCTCAGTGTCACGATGGGCTGCAGCCTGTGAACTGCCTGAATGTCACCGCCTGCTTTAGCTTCCACGGCAAGCGTGTTCCAGGAGAAATTGGTAATGAGCCACTGAGCGAGGGCTCAGGAGGCCACCTTGGCTGGCGTGGGCTTGTGGGATTGTGGCTGCTGATGGGTTCTTCTGGATTCTTTGCCCTCCCTGTGCATTCCGACTGGTTTTGCAGGCAGCAGGCACGCAGGCCGGATACCCTTTCCCTCTGGGGTTCTTGCTTTTTTCTGCTTCCCATAGCTCCCCCTGTTTAGCATAACGTCCGGCTCTAGAGCGAATAACATTTGACCCCAAGCATCCTTTCCCCACACATGTGACCAGACTGAAACCTCACTGGGCCACAGGTGTCACAGGCCAGTGGGACTTGTGGAAAGGTAGTGACTGGAGCCTGGCCCTTACAGAACATTCCATTCAGTTAGAAAAAAGGAGTGGTGGGTATTTGGAGACTTCCCCTGAGCATGTGGCACCACCAGATGTCAGGGCCTTAAGCCTGAGGAATCTGAGACCACGGGTCGATGGTAAGATTGGGATGCTGAGGTTTATGGAGGCTTAGGCCTGCAAAAGAGGGGGAGCTGCTTTGTCGGCTTCAGATGATTGGACAGAGACCCCCAGCCCTGCCGTGTGTCTCTGGCTGGGGAAGGCCAGCTTGCTAGCCCAGCTCCAGAGACGGCACCAAGCCCTCGAACAGGATGGGCTCCGTGTGGAGGAGAGCTCAGTGTGTGATCACCTGAAGGACACGAATCTGGAGCAGTTAGTTGTGCAGATCAATAGGTGCTTTGTTTTTATTTGAAAGGCTGATTTAATAATAGAAAACAGAGTTCTAGAAAAAAAAAATAACCCACAACACAATAAGGACCTGGACTTACTGCCTTTCTTAGACATTAAAAAAAATTTTTTAAACATTTATTTATTTTTGAGAGAGACAGAGCACGAGTGGGGAGGGGCAGAGAGAGAGAGGGCGACACAGAATCCGAAGCAGGCTCCGGGCTCCGAGCTGTCAGCACAGAGCCCGATGCGGGGCTCTAACTCACAGACCATGAGATCATGACCTGAGCTGAAGTCAGATGCTCAACTGGCTAAACCATCCAGCCACCCCAAAATGTTTTTTTTTAATTTTGTTTTATTCCTTTTTTGAGAAAGAGTGCGAGCAGGGCAGGGGCAGAGAGAGGGGGAGACACAGAATCCGAAGCAGGCTCCAGGCTCTGAGCTGTCAGCACAGAGCCCGATGCGGGGCTCCAGCCCACAAACCATGAGATCATGACCCAAGCTGAAGTCGGACGCCTAACCGACCGAGTCACGCAGGCGCCCCCCCAAAATATTTTTAATGTTTATTTTTGAGAGAGAGAGAGACAGAGACAGAGACAGAGAGACAGAGACAAAATGTGAGTGGGAAGGGAGCAGAGAGAGAGGGAGACATAGAATCTGAAGCAGGTTCCAGGCTGAGAGCTGTCAGCACAGAGCCTGATGCAGGGCTTGAACTCACAAACCGCGAGATCATGACCTGAGCTGAAGTCGGACGCTTAACCGACTGAGCCACCCAGGCACCCCTTCTTAGACATTTTTAGGATCAAGTTATCTTCCTTCCCTACTCACACTGGTCCCTGGACCCAGCAGTAGCAGCCTCTCTGGGAGCTTGTTATAAATGCAGAATCTCAGGTTTTGCGCTAGACCTCAGAATCAGAATCTGCATTTTCGTAAGATCCCACAAGACCCGTGTGCACATTTATGTTCGAGAAGTGCTGCTGTAATGTGTGTGTGTGTGTGTGTGTGTGTGTGTGTGTGTGTGTGTGCGCGTGTGCGTGCACGTGCCAACACAAACCCAGACATGCAAAAATAAGCTTCCATGTGCTGGTCCATTTCCCAACTGCACCTTGAATGCTCTGCCTTATTCAATAGTGGGCTAATCCTTCTAGGCTAAGGGTCTCATTGGTACTTTATTTTGATCCTCAGGTGGATTGAGGAAGTTCTGCAATCAAACCTTGAACTTTTTCGTATAAATATTTTTTAGAAGAACTTAGAAATTTCAAAATTGGATGTAAACATACCATGAACTTGAGACTTGGTTAGTGACAGAGGAATAACAAACGTTTTATGTGTCGCCCAGGGAGGAAAAGATCATGCTCAATGAGAAAATTGCTCTGTCAGGATCACATAGCTATCGGTGAAGCCAGGAATTGAATCCTGGTCTGATGACACTTGGTTTTGCTTTCCAAAAACTAATTGTTTAAAACCTCAGTCTCTAGGGAAGAAAATTTTTTTCTATTGGTCCTGGGACTCCTGTGTCCTCTGCCTAATTAGATGGTGTGTGTTCTATCAAGTACCAACGCCTGATGTAGTTGGACTCTGTTAAAGAATGTTATAAAAGAATTGTTGAGTTGAAGGTTAATGTTGGTGTGCATAAAAATAAGCAGAACTCTTCTAGAACTCTAAAATAAGCAAGTGATTAATAGTTCTTGTGTGTGTTCATTCGACAAATGTTTATTGTGGCCTGACATGTGCCGAGCATATCCTCGTGGAGCTTCTAATGGGAATCGCAGAGTTTCTATCTCTCGATCCTGAAGCAGCATACACAATTCCCAGGCTCTTTAATGACCTCACTGTTAGGGTGAAACGGAAGGTAATTTGGCAGAGCGGGAAGAGAGGAGAAGAAGCCCAAGATGTAAGTTCTGAGCAAGAGGGACTTCCGAGCACAAGAACGGTAGTAGAGAAAACCCTGATTTGAAGTTCATGGCTGAGCCAGGAGGAGATGTGGCTGTCTTCTCGTGCTGCTCCCCACCAGTGGGCCTTTCTGGGCTCCGGTCACTGGGGCCCCTTTTCATTGACCTCGAGGGAGAATTTTAATGAAGTCTAGGCTTCACCGTGACCCTTGAAGTGTCAGGGAATAAAGAGCGAAACGGGCAGTTGGGGGGCACACGGCAGTGCCCCGGCGGGCAGCGGAAGCAGGTGCTGGACGTCAAGTAGCAGAGTGCTGTCCCGCTCAGCTCGCTTCCTTGGCCTCCGTCAGCCACATGGGCTCACTGACGAACCCAGACATCCCTTTACAATCTAAGCGGGTCTTCCCTCACGCCTGTTTAAGGCTGGGGCTTCATGATCACGACAACTGGAGGATTTTGGTACTGGCAGGGCAGTGCAGAAAATTGCCACGTTCTGTTTTCCTTTGTCCTCCCCTGGAGTTCAGGGAAATGTGCTGTGTCTCCGTCTTTGCTGAACAATCTGGTAAAAGACGAGCCAGCAGTAGACTGTGGAGAGACTTGAGGAAGGGGAAATGGGCAGCCGCTATGGAACTGTGATAGAAATCAGGGAGGTGGGAGGTAGCTTGTGTGGGTCGCACTGCCCCGGGGTGTCCCCGAGCCCAGCACGGAAGACAGCGCCTTGGCCCTGCGTGGTCAGGAAGATCGGGTCCCTGGTCTCCAGGTGGTGGAGGGGTGGGGGCACCGCGATCCTCCAGCTTTCCAGGCTCAGCAGCCCAGCTGACCGGCTCAGTGTCACGGTCACGGCCTGGCCCGCGCCTTGGGAGCCCAGAGCCGGAAGCTGTGGAGGAGCCTTGCTGGTGGTGGTTCTGGCCCCGGGCTGCCTGGCAAATGAAGTCTTCCTCGGGCCCACCTTCCAGGCACCTCTCAAGGTCTGCGTATCCGGGGCTGTGTCTTGTCCCTAGAACGGCCGCGTTGGGGCCGTGCGGCTGGCGCGGTGCGATAAAGAGGCACCCGTGGTGTGCTCGGGACTTCTGAATGGCTGTGAGGGCATAATCCAGCTGCTGGCAGCTCTGCCACAGGGCCTCCCTCGGGGTGGTTTTGGGAGCTATAGGAACTTCGTCTTACTTTAACAGTCTTGCCTCTGGTTTCTTCCCTCCTTGAGGACCTGATGGGGCTCAAGCATGTGCATAGAGAAGGGACGCCATTCTCCCCTTCGTTTCCTGCGTTAGCAATGGAAAACCACAGCTCCCACTTGCTCTCGGGAGTATTCGGGGCCAGCTGATTTGCCGAGCCCCTGGAGGGGCAGGGGTGGCCCCTGGCAGTACTGTGGGGACGACACAGGCTCTCGGTAGGGGTGGCACTGCTGTGGCCCCTGTCATGGCAGGATCCAGTTAGGAAAGCAGCAACCAGTTACTGCAACAGAATTTAACACTGGGAACTGGCAAAGCAGGTCATGAAGGGCCCGCTGGTAACTGTAGGAAGCAGCCCCCCACTTCTGGGTCGGCACCAGGTGGGTGCGCGGTGTGGTCCCCAGTCCAGCTGTAGCCCGTGGGATGTCCGGATCTACGTTCCGACTGAATCCAACACTGAGGGCGGGGCCCGGCCCCTGGAATTTAGCAAGCCTCCACGTGGCTTAGACCTGAGAACCGCTGGTCGGGCAGACAAAGGGAAAAGGTCACACTTGGGGTGAAATGCTTCCTTGGGGTTGTCAAAACCGAGAAGCTCAGGGGGCGCCTGGGTGTCCAACTTCAGCTCAGGTCGTGGTCTCCCGGTCCGTGAGTTCGAGCCCCGCGTCGGGCTCTGGGCAGACAGCTCGGAGCCTGGAGCCTGTTTCCGATTCTGTGTCTCCCTCTCTCTTTTTTTAATTTAAAAAACCTAGAAGCTCAGAGAAGGGACCCTGCAGACCTGGGGACCTAAACCTCGGAGAAGGGCCCTAGCTGGTGCTGGCAGTGACTCCGAGGGGTGCGGGGGGGGGGGGGGGAACTGAGATTGGTATTAAGTGCTGTTGGAACCAGCTGCTGGGGAAAACTGTCGCTGGGTGAAGCTGATAGGAGTAGGAAGCAGGCAGGGAGATGATACAGTCCCTTCTCCGTCCACCGGCCTTGCAGCCTCCCTCGAGCTGTCCATCCGGGTAGAGCCTCCCACGGAACTGCTGGCAAAGCAGAAATGAGGTTTGGAGAGCCCCAGACCCAGCATCGCAGAGCAGGGGGGTCTGGAGCTGAGAGACAACAGCTTTGGAAACTGGGGCAGCAGATGGCCAGTCACATGGAATCACCGAGGCACCTGCTGGGCCGTTCAACAGTTACTAAGTTCCTAGGAGTGCCACACTGTGCATTCCCTGGCGGCAAGGCAGAGGCCAGGCCGAGCCCTGGCCCTCACTGAGCTTGCACTCTGCCTGCAGGGAAGGAGGCAGACAAAAACCGCCCCTGCTCCCTCGCTCCCAGACCCACGTGTCCCCAGACCCTCTGTGCGGTAGGCCCCAAGTTCAGTGCTGGGGTGCAGGCGCACATCCAACGGCAGAGGTTCAGAGAACAGATTTATAACTTACTTCACCAAGCGGTTGAAAACAAGAGTTCTGCCCATCCCAGGTCTTATTGCTGACTTCATTCCTGGCCTGGGGAGCAGATTCTCACTCCTCGGAGCCTCCTGGCTGCTGTAAGTAAGGGTGGTGAGTGCTGTGCCTGAAGGGTCCTGCCCTTACCCACGGGCTGAGCCTCTACCTACCGCCTGACCAGGCTAATGCCTAAATGTGCTCGTCGGTCTCTGGAGGCTAAGGATCCAGCCGACAATTCTGGACTCTCACCAGCGTGCTAAATGAAAACCAGGAGAGGATGAGCCCTAAGTGGTTGTGTTTTGTGCTCTGATCTGGCGCACCTGGTTTCCGTGGCTCTCAGCAGAGCTGTGAGCAAGCAGGGGTGCCTGCCCTCCCTCCAGGTCCTGAGAGATGGCACCAGGTCATCCAAGCCAGTAGCAGAAGTAGGGTTGTCCCCAGACCCTTCCTCTGGCTTTAGGGGGTGTGTCCCCTCCAGAGAGTATTTGCACACAGAGAACGTTCTCTGAGCTCCTTGTGGTCTCTTGAGAAGCACAGAGATGGGATAATGAGGCACATCCATGTTATATGAGGAATGGGGTCCCCTCGTCTAATAATTACCACCTCATTCCTTTATGGGATGGAGAGAAAGCTTATGAAAGCTAGTAAAGGGGGAAATATCCTTTTTTTCCCCTTCTCTTGGGAGACTCCGAGGGAAGCTCTGTAAGTCTGGAAGGAGGATTTATTAGTAGAATTTCACAGCTGAAACCATGTTGTGATGGAAAATGGGAATGAATCAAAAACTTGCTGGGACCGAGCAGAGCTGAGTTGATGTGAGACATCTGGCTCCCTCCTGGCCCGGGCCAGCATGGGGGGCCCTTAGGAGCCAGCTGGGGGCAGGGAAAGGAGGAGGCTGAAACATGACTTGGGGCTGGTCAGCTTTTCCGTCAACATGACATCATTCGACATGGCATGGACGCAAGCTGCCAGAAGGAAAACCTGAAGATGTGGACCGTGTGGTGGGAGCAGGCGCTAATCAGAACCAGAACCCTCCCCGGGATGGGGGCTGGCTGGCCTGGCTTGCATTAGGGGCGGCCACCCTCCCACGGGCTGAACCACGCCAGCTGATTGGCTGCTTCTCTGGGATCTCATCCACTTCTCAGGGACTCCCTTTCAGATACTCTTGGGGTTGGTACTGTTTAGAACTGCCAGTCGAACTCGGGGCTCCAGAATGATCTTCACTACTTCCTGCCACGCTGGTGGCTAGGGTCGACCCTCCTCCCTTGGGCTGGGCTTCCCATGGTGAGTCTTGTGGTGGCTTTCTTCTAGAAGAGAGAGTTTGATATGGAGCCGACTTCTTTTTGTGTGATTTAAAATGTCAAAGTAAATTTTAAATCAAGGAGAAACATTAAGCAGGCGGGTCTAAAGATGAAAAGCTTCCAGAATGATCGCGCTTGGCGAATTGGATAATTCGGTCTGTCTGTGACTGTGTATTTTAACAGTTTAGAAAAAATCTGATAGGTGAATGTGTTGGCATGCCCGCGCTCTGCCTGGAGCAGCGGTCGTGGTCCTCAGCTCAGTTTCTAGTAACTGTGAGTTGTCTCTGTCCCCCCCTTGAGTCGTAAGAGGGATCTGTCGGGTCGGAGAGTCCACGGCGAGATGGGGTTTCACAGGTGTTTGAAAAGTATCCAGCACCGTGCTAGGCCCACATTGAAGGTTGAATCCAGTCCCCTTTCCTGGGCTGCCCCATCTTGATTCGGATTCTCCCAGAAGCAGAGCCGTGAGTCAAGGATTCGAGCGCACGTGGTTGACCCGGGTGATGATCAGTCCCAGCAAGGACCGGTAGGAAAGTGTGACAGTGAGACAAGAAAGGAAGGCAGCGATGCCCATCAGGGTCCTGCAGAGAAACAGAACCAATAGGATGTGTGTGTAGTAACACTGGAGTGTGGAGGCGGTCTGAAAGTGGAATTCCTTCTTTTGGGGTGACTTTTGTCTTTTTCTCATAAGGTCTTTGATCTGATGAGGCCCACCCGCATTGTGGAGGGCAATCTTTATTCAGAGTCTACTGAATTAAATGTAATCTCATGTAAAAATACGTTTGCAATGACATCTAGGTTGGGTAGTGAAGCCTAGTCAAGTTGACACATAAAATAAACCATCACAGGGGCGCCTAGGTGGCCCAGTCGGTTAAACGTCCACCTTTGGCTCAGGTCATGACCTCACAGTTTGAGTTCGAGCCCCGTGTCGGGCTCTGTGCTGACAGCTCGGAGCCCGGCGCCTGCTTCGGGTTCTGTGTCTCCCTCTCTCTCTCTCTCTCTCTCCCCCGGTCACGCTCTGCCTCTCTGTCTCTCAAAAAAGGTTGAAAACAAACAAACCATCACAGCAGCCGCACAGAAGGTATGTTGTTGAACAAGTTATCACTTCAGGCAGCTGGAGCTGAGTCCTGCTGTGGAACCCTGGGAGTCAGTGTGGAGCACCCTCAGAGTTACCCCAGCCAAGGGATGAGGGACTGTGGTGGGGACCTGGGTTCTCTGGCACTTCTGGTCTGCCATGCGTGTGGGCGGAGCCACCAGAGAAAGCTCTCAGGAAAGGGGGTGAGGGTGCAAGCTGGGCTGGCAGCAGAGGAATGGGACGAGCCAAGAGGATGTGGGTGGGGCACTGATACTGTCTTCTCCGTCTTCCTGGGATCATTTCTACCCAGACTTTCTCTGAGCTCAGCTAGCTCATCGCTGGCAAGAGGGTTCACACGCTGTCTTCTCCCCATGCCCACCCTTCCTAAGACAGGGCAGCTCTCCCACCCGGGAGGAAGGCCAGGGAGGGCGCTGCCCGGGACGAGGCCCACTCAGCAGCTTCCCACCGCCATGTTGGTTTGCCTGGCCATGGCCTGGCTTGTCTTCCAGCAGTGCCCATCTCTAGCCCTGGACTTGCGGAACAGAAGGTTCAAATTCAGTCCATTTATACGTGTCCTTTCCTACTGTTTGGCTGTTGCCCAGGGAAATTGCGATCAGTAGAAAACAAGTGGGCCAGAGTTCAGTTCTGGATCATTGTGTGTGTTTGGTTCTGCTGTGTGTGCATGCAAAAAATGTGACTTTTTGTTTTGCCTTTTTTTTTTTTTTTTTTTGGTCAGAAAATGTAAAAAATACCCCAAGCACCAGTGTGGTTGGAATAGCCCTACCCTGGAGGTTAGGAGAGTTCTAGATTCGGCTCTGTGGTGGATGGCTCTCTGGCCAGGAGCAAGTCTGGCTCCCTTTTTGGGGACTCAGTTGTACATCTGAAAAATGAAGGTTTTGAGCTGGACGGTCCCTAGATTGCCCCAAAGCTTCGGCATTCTGTGTGTGCACCTCGCTACCTGCTGTCACCGAGGGAGTCGGTGTGTAACTCTCATGTGGGCTCCATGTTTGCTCTGTCACATTCCTTTCCCACAATGCATTCTTTCCTTCATAATATTGCCTGCGAGTATCCAGGTCTCAGGCCCCCCTGGTGACCCCTGCCTGGCCTTGGCAATCGGCCGTTTGCCGAAATAAACAAGTTGGGGCAGACCGGCCCTTGCTGACCAGGAATCTGCCAGGGGGCATGGGAGGATCCCCGAGATGGCAGAGGCCCAGGAAAACCATTACACGCGTCAAAAGTACGCCCTGTGGCAGCTGCAGAATGCCTGTCCCGGTCACTTTCCTCCCTCCTTGCTTGTACGTACCCTGGTGGCTGATCCCTTTGATGCTATTAAAAGCCAGAGTCATCCCTGCTGCCCTGCTTCACAGACTTAAATGTGGGCAGATGTGAGTGCTTATTACCGGTGCAAGAGCCCCAGGTTCTAAGGGGTTGGTTTGTGGAGACAGGGCATGGGCATGGTTTCCCGCGGCCTCATCTGGTAATTTTGGGGACAGAACGTTCATTCTCTCTCACTTGAAAACTGCCACATCCCCCGGAATCCCCAAAGCAGTTAAAAAATAAAAAGTATCACAGAGGACTGACCTCTGAAGCAGGGTTCTGTGGTGCAGAAAAGCAGCGAGCTGGGTCCATTGACCCCACAGCCCTATTTGCCGAATAAAACACATTGTTGTAGGGTTACTGACTCCGAACTAATGGAAGTAAAGCCTTTTGGGTTTGTCCAATGTGCATTCTGTGTTGTGACCATCTTTTTTTTTTTGGATGTTTGTTTATTTTTGGAAGAGAAAGCACACGCAAGTGGGGGAAGGGAAGAGAGCGAGAGGGACAGAGGATCGGAAGCAGGCTCCAGGCTCCGTGCTGACAGCAGAGAGCCCCGTACGGGGCTCGAACATCTGAACTGTGAGATTATGACCTGAGCCGGAGTAGGTTGCTTAACTGACTGAGCCACTCAGGTGGCCCTATATTGTAACCAACTTTTTTTTTTTTTTTTTTTTTTAAGTTCCAGACCGTGTCACCCTTGCTTTTGCCATCTGCCATCACACATTCAGGTATAGGTGGAGTTTTTGTCTTCAAGAGTGCATTGCAGTACGCCTGAGTTCAGGCCCCACAGTGGTCATGGTTTTGTTGGAACGATGGGCACTGTAATATACATACGTGATCAGTATCCTCACCTACTTGGGAATGAAGTCAGCTTTAGGCTATGTCTGAGTTTCTGTGAGTGTAAGCACCATGAGGGCAGGGCTTTGCCTGCACGGTTCATGTCCCATGTCACATGCCTTTAATAGTGCCTGGCACGTAGTCAGTGCCGGGTGGACCTGATGGCACACGGTCCAAGAGATGTAGCAGTTAGAGAGCACGACTAGGGGCGCCTGGGTGGCTCAGTTGGTTAAGCGTCTGACTTCGGCTGAGGTGATAGTCTCTCAGTTCAAGGGTTCATGCCCCGCATCGGGCTCCGTGCCGACAGCTCAGAGCCTGGAGCCTGCTTCGGATTCTGTGTCTCCCTGTCTCTACCCCTTCCCCAGCTTAGACTCTGTCTCTCTCTCTCTCTCTCAAAAATAAATGAATATTGGGGCGCCTGGGTGGCTCAGTCGGTTAAGCATCCGACTTTGGCTCAGGTCACGATCTCACTGTCCGTGAGTTCGAGCCCCGCGTCGGGCTCTGTGCTGACTGCTCAGAGCCTGGAGCCTGTTTCGGATTCTGTGTCTCCCTCTCTCTCTCTGACCCTCCCCCGTTCATGCTCTGTCTCTCTCTGTCTCAAAAAAAAAAAAAAAGTTAAAAAAATTAAAAAAAAAATAAATGAATATTAAAAAAAAATTTGGAGAGCACGACTCAGCATCTGTGAATTACTGGGTGATTGCTGCCTGTGTAGGGCATATGCCCCATTGCTTTATAGGAATCAGGATAATGTGCAGCCGTGATCATTTCTGCAGATTTTAGTAATAGGCTACAGGTTCACCATGGTATCCCCTTTTCAGGATGCTGTGTTGAGTACGGCTAATTGTTGATGCGTATATCGGTGACTCAGTTGGTAGCTCATGGGGTTTAAGTGAGGGAGAGCCAGGGAGTGTGGCACACAGAGCATCACCAGGGAGGCGGGGGGCAGCCTGGGTGTGTGTTGATTCTGTGAGGGCCCTGGCTGCATGCTTCTCTCCGCGAAGGTGTTGACTTGTGGTGGCCGTCCTCTGTGCTGTGGAGGGCTAGGTGGTGTGTGAAATGCGCTCGTGAGCCTGTGAGGGGGCACCGAGGTGGCCTTCTGTGAGTGCTGACATCTTGACCTTATTTATTGGCAGGCCTCAATTACGTTCTGACGGCTGATGTGGCCAAAAAGGCAAAGGGCCAGTTGCCCAGGGTCTACTTTGTGTTGCTGGGCGAGTCCGTGGGTCAGGTCACAGAGAAGCTGCAGCTGGTCCACATGGAGGAGATGTGTCACCACTACGTGGCCCACGTGAAGGTCAGTCCTCTTTTTTATTCTCAAGCCTTAATCCCTGTGGGTATTCGTTGCACGCTCGTGGGAACTACTTTTGTTGGGTGTTATGAACGCTCTGACTCCTGACACTTTATTTCACAAAAAGGAGAACATTCATTTTTTTTTTCAACTTGGAGCCCGACAGCCCTTTTATTTATCTTACTGTGCTGGTCTTAGCCTCGGAGGCAGGGGTGGGGGCTCATGGTGGGCCAGGAGACCAGTGACACTCTCAGACCTTGACTTGTCCTTTTGGGAGGCTTCTTGTCCTCTTCCCTCTTCGAAGCTCGGCGGTCTTGTCAGAGGAGAGCTGTGGAAGCACGTGTGTCTGTCTCTGCAGTGGTCCTGGATCACACCGCGCCTGATGGCTTCCTCAGTGGTCCACTGCATGCTAGTGCATAGTCATGGCTAAGGCATTTTAAAACTAGTTGGGCTAGGTTTTATCCCTTGATTACTTTCTGTTTATTTTAGGAGTGCTTTTTTTGGCCCCTTTTCCCTCATACTCTAAATAAACTTTCAAGTATTTTTTTCCTCTTGAGAGTGTTTGTTAAATACACTTTGCTGCTAATTCCGGACGCCAGGCTTTGATTAGCTACAGGGCGGCCTCTGTGTAGACAGGTGCCGGCAGGGTGGGGGTCCCGGTGGTGCCCAATCCTGCAGCCGTGGCTAGGTGCCAACCCACCGGCAGAGAGCATGGGAGATAGAACGACCCATGTGAACCGGCCACATGGGTGCAAAATGGATGTGGGTTTTGGAGTCCCACAGACCTGGTGTGTATCCTGCTGGGTGGTGCTTTGACCTCCGTGTGTCTTAGTTTCTGCATCTCTAAAGTGGGCACATATACCTGAAGGGCCTTGGGCGGAGTCTGACTCCCAGCGGGCACTTGGCATTATGATTTGTTTGGGCCATATGTAGCTGCCAATATTCTGACATTCTTGACTTACAAAACTGGTATTTTCATGTAGTTCAACCTAATATTAGCCCGTGGCTTTCTGGACGAGAGTAAAAATAGTCCGCAGAGTAGAGTCTCATTCCATTATTGAGTTGTTGGTGCCGGAGCAGGAGGGTAACAGCTGCTTCTTGATGCTTCTGGATCGTATGTAGAGAAATGCCCCACACGCCCATGGCACTCGGTCTGGCCCAGAGCCCGTGCGTCCGTGCCCCTGAGATGCTTTTCAGTGGGGTTGGGCTATGTCTCTTGCCAGGACTCGTGCCGGGGCCTGCCCAGACCAGCAGCCCTATGGCCCGGGTGAAGGCCATTTATAGAGTGTTGAGCCAGCCAGCCCCTCATGCCTCTAGGTCTTAGATTACATTAGTTCGTGGGTGCCCTTGGGGGTGGGGGGCTGCCCAGGACAGGCTGCGACACCTTTAAGTGCCTATGCTTGGTGTGTCCATACTTCCCAGAGATGGGACATCTGCCCTCGGCTTCCTCGTGCTGGGTCTCTTCCACAAGTGCTTTCCTTCAGGGCTCTTTGCGACCTCTCGCTTTGGTTGAAAAGGGTTGCCCTTCATGTCAGGCCTCAAGATGGGGCCACAAAGAGCCTGCAGGCCTTTGCAAAGTGCACTCAGGGAACAGCAATGATGAGGTGATGAGGTGTCAGCTGGGGGCAGGGCTGTTTCCGTGGTGGCCTCTGGGGGTAACGAGGGGGGCAGAGCAGGGCTGCCCAAGGCTGTTGGTCCGGCTGCTTCCCGATAGCCGAGGTTGCCAGAGTTTAGCAAATAAACATAAAGCCTTCCTAGTTAAATTCACTAATAAACAGCATATTTATATATATATGACCCAGCAGTAGCACTGCTAGGAATTGACCCAAGGGATAGAGGAGTGCTGATGCATAGGGGCACTTGTACCCCAATGTTTATAGCAGCACTCTCAACAATAGCCAAATGATGGAAAGAGCCTAAATGTCAATCAACTGATGAATGGATAAAGTAATTGTGGTTTATATACACAATGGAGTACTACGTGGCAATGAGAAAGAATGAAATATGGCCCTTTGTAGCAACGTGGATGGAACTGGAGAGTGTTATGCTAAGTGAAATAAGCCATACAGAGAAAGATACCATATGTTTTCAGTCTTATGTGGATCCTGAGAAACTTAACAGAAACCCATGGGGGAGGGGGAGGAGGAAAAAAAAAAGAGGTTAGAGTGGGAGAGAGCCAAAGCATAAGAGACTCTTAAAAACTGAGAACAAACTGAGGGTGGATGGGGGGTGGGAGGGAGGGGAGGGTGGGTGATGGGTATTGAGGAGGGCACCTGTGGGGATGAGCACTGGGTGTTGTATGGAAACCAATTTGACAATAAATTTCATATATTGAAAAAAATAAATAAAAATAAAAAATAAAAAAAAATATATATACATATATGTGTGTGTGTGTGTGTGTGTATATATGTGTATATGTACATATATATATATATACACATACGTACGTATATTAGTGGAAGCATAGCCCAAATAGTGCATGGGATATATGTACTAAAAATTATTTGTTTATCTGAAATTCAGATTTAACCGGGCATCCTGTTGGAAGCGTGGGAATGTGGACTTGGGAGCCTGCCTCTGGAGCTAAACATACATAGTTGTGGATTTAATTGCAAAGAGTTCTTTCATATTTAAGTGTCATTTTCTTTTACTTCTGTGTCCACGTATAGAACCCAAAAAGAATTAAAAGACAAAGAAAATCTAAAAACACAAAAGAACCATGGCCCTCAAGAAGAGAGACTAAGGGGGTGGTCAGAAGATTGGGGAGGGTGAGGGCAGCCCGGGAGGGCAGTGCGAGCACATACCTGTATGTGATGGTTTGGGTCGTCTTGGGGAGGAGCGAGAGAACAGTCTAGTACATTGGACCTAGAGAAATTAGGACATGATTAATACTTGACCATCTTCTCACGTGAGGACATGGGGCTGGTGGGATGCTTGAGGAAGGCTCGTGCCTCTGTGGCCTTTATGGTTCAAGAAGCAGCATCCCTGTTAAATGGCGCTCAGGTGGCTGATGATTTATATCCACTGAGAAAATGTATTGATCTCTTGTTGTCTGGGCCATAGCAGAGGACCCTGGTGAATGGCAGAGTGAGCCAGTGAGGGCGAGCCCTGGGGAGCTGGCTGGCTGTCCATGGTGTGGCCCAGCTGGCCGAGGAGGCAGAAGGCCTGGCCCTGGTTTGTCCATCATGGGAAAACAGCTGGGGGAGCTGTGGCTCTTGTGGGAGTTGAGGCAGGCGACAGGGTGGGGAGGGAGAGGCAGGGGGCAGCCTCCTGAAGCAAGGGCTGGAGGGGGGGTGCTGGCCATCCAGGGATGAGGGCTTGGTGTAGCCTCTGCTGCAAGTGGAACCTTCTCCATGGGCTGGCTCTCAGCTTTGCAGACATTGACGGAAGGTAAATAAAAGCGCTCTGGCTTATCGCACACCATATGGCCAGCAGACAGTTAGGCAGGCGCTAAGGGCTGGGCGTGTTTTGTTTAGGCTATCTTTAGGTATTTTTTTCTTTTTTGCTTTAAGCCTATTCCAATCTTTTTTTTTTTTTTCTTCTTTTCCCTAGAAGTTTTCCTTCCATATATGGCGATAAATATCTCTATTGTAGAAGACTCTTTGAGCTAACACCTGCCCCCCCCCCCCCCCCCCCCCCCCCCCCGCCCAGGCTAGCTGTGTTGTCCCACGCTTTGTTCCCTTCTCGGCCCTGGTGGGGATTTGGTGAGAAGTCCCATCCTCCTCGGGGTCTGTTCTCAAGACCTCTCTGTGGCCCACAGAGCAGAGGCGGTTCTGGCTGCTTCCCTGGCCTCTCTGCCTCAGAGTCCACATGCCCTGATTTAACTCCCCTCCTCCCCCAGAGCAGCCCAGTTTGGGGGATGGGCTCCCTCCCGTTAATCAAGTGGCTCCAAGCCTCTCAGGGGTCTTCCCTGTCACTGGAGGAAAGCCATTCAGCCTCAGCGCTCCCCACAACCTGCCCTCGGCTCGCACTTCTAGACGCATCGTCTGCATCACGTCATGTGTGCTCTGAGCTCCTGTCAAGGTGAACTGACTCCTTTTCTTCCGGAACGTGCCTCTCAAGCCTCCGCATCTCAGTTCTCATGTTCACCCCAGCATTTCTGGCACCTCAGTGATCATATCCATGGATATAACCACCTACATGGATGTTGCTTTTTTTTTTTTTTTTATATCTCAAACACATGCCTCCCGTGGTATTTTATTTCATATTTTTTTATTTAAATCAGCTGGCTTTTTGCCTCCAGTAGAATAACTTGAAACGGAAACTTTGTACCCTCGTGTATGCAGAAAACGCACGATCGCATACCAAACAGAAAGTAACTGCAAAAATAAATACGTTGAAGACACAACAGCGTCCTCAGAGTCTAACTGGATTTCATCCTTTGCCAAAGTCTGGGGAGAAGTGGCCCACTCTTCCTATGTACGAGGAGGGGAAATTTTGGAGTGCTAGGGACGTGTCAAGGACGTAGTGGACACCACACCGAACTGACCGGAGGGGTACTCCCTGGGGGATGACTTGACAAACGTGTGGGTCCCGAGATAGCCCTGTGGAAAGCCGTGTCTTGGGCCCTGTCTGGGAAGGCCTGGCCCTGCTCTGCTTTGCTTGGATCCACCTCCCCCACCCCTTGCCTGCTGAGGGTTGTCTGTTCAAGGCTCCGTCGGGCCACGGCCGGCCGCTGCCGTGGGCCCTGGGGATGCCGCCGTCAGCCTCCTGTGTCCCGGGAGCTTGTCCTCATTCCTGCTTTGGGGATGAAAGGCACAGAACAAATGCTCGTCCCGCCGAGCCTCGTTGAAGTGACTGATTGGTCGGCTGGAGCCCGACGGTCCCAGGGAGCATCCGGTCGGGGTGGGGACTGCCCGCCTCCCCGGAACCTGCTGCTGGGAGCTGGTGGCATGACGCAGCAGGGAAGAGTTGCAGGCCCGTGGCCCCACCTGAAGACCGAACAAGCATGGCCCGTCACTCCCCCCTTGTTTCCCGGCACGCATGTGTGTGTTCCCCAGGGTGGCACCTGGGCTCCGCCCTCAAGTCCCGCACAGTGTCTGGAGAAGCCAGGCCTTGGACTCTGGATGCGTGTGTGTGCCGGGCAGGTGAGAGCCTCCTCAGGAGTCAGAGAGCAGGGCAGCGGCCGGAACTCTCCAGGGAGGTCGGGGGAGGCCGGGGTACAGGGTCAGTTACGTCATTCCCAACCGTGAGGACCGGCGACCCCTCTAGAGGCCTTGGGAAAACCTTCAGTGAGCAAAGCCGTGTGTCAGACATTGTCAGGAGAGCCAAGAACTAGGATTAATGGGACGAGGGGAAAACCCCCGACCCCGCACCAGACAAGGGAGTATGAATGCGCACGGGCTTTCCTGAGGAGCTGCAGATGTCCACGCGGCTGTGCTTTCGTGTTGTGGGAGGGGTTTTTCAGCAGAGTTGAAACCCTAAGATACTGTGGCCCCTTTGTCGTTGGTAGGGCCAGATGGTCGGCCTGGTCTGGCAAAGGGCAGGGCATCCCTGGCCACCGGGTCTCCTCAGAGGTCACGCCTCGGGCTCTGCCCAGGTGGTCCAGTCTGTTTCCGTTCTCACATCCAACAAGATGCCTCCGACCGAGCTCCGGTCGCACGACGGGCTGTGCCTTGGCAGGGCCTCTGGATCTCCTGGGTGCGGCGGTCAGATGTTAGAGGGCTTTATTTCCTTTCCTATGAAGCACATAGTTAAGGGAAATTTCAGTTGGATGTGTAAGGACTCCGTGAGGAAGAGGAGAAAGGAAAACGACAACATTTCCTTCTTTATCGGGAAAGTAGCACGCTGAATCTTTTTGGTCATCTGGATGAGTGAAAGAAATAGCTAAAAAAGAAAGTTGTAGGGTTTGGAGAAAGGGGATATAGATGGATACATGGAGGAAGTCATCTTAAGGCTTATTTATTTGAATTCCTAGTTGCTGTCCATACTTAAAAAAATTTTTAACTGTACCAAAAGGTACACGGAGAAGGGACGTCTCTCCGCCATTCTGTTTCTCTTCAAGAGGCAGCTGTGGTTCCGGTTTCCTGTGTGTGTTTCAAGAGCTTGTCAATAAATGCACAAAGTTGTGTGCCTACGTCCCCTTTTCACGTCCCTGGAAGCATGCAGTGGCAGACTGCTGAGCGGCTTGCATTTTCCTTTTAGAATTTCCAATTACACGGAGAAGCAGATTTTGGTAAATGTGTACAATGGAATACTACTCAGCAGTAGCAAAGAACTGATGCGTGTGACAACACGTGTATGCGTGTCTAACGTGCAATAACGTGTGCGTGCATTGATGCAATAGCACGACCAAACCCCAAAGCATTACGCTAAGTGAAAGAAGCCAGACATAAAACACTACTTGTACTGTGGTTCCATTCATACGACATTGTAGAAAAGGCCAACTACAGAGACAGAAAGCAGATCAGTAGTTTCCGGGGGCCAGGGATGGGGAGGAGATGGGGATAATTAACTGCATAGAGGCAAGAGGGACCTTTCTGGGGGGATGAAAATATTCTGGATCATGACTGTGGTGACGGTTATATGATCAAATACATTTATTACAGCTCATCACAGTGTATAGTTAAACTTGGTAAATGTTACTGTATATAGATTATATTTCAACCGAACTTTTTTTTTTTTTTTAAAGGCATCTTGAGGGTTGTTCCATATTGGTGCACGAAATTTCCCTGTTCTTTTCCATGGCTGCCTGGTGTTCTGTTGAAAGACTGTCCCTTCTTTTATTTAACCTGCCCAGGGGATTTTCTAAATGCCAGCTCCAGGGGCGCCTGGGTGGCTCAATCGGTTGAGCGTCCGACTTCAGCTCAGGTCCTGATCTCGCAGTTTGTGAGTTCGAGCCCCGCGTCTGGCTCCGTGCTGACCGCTCAGAGCCTGGAGGCTGCTTCGGACTCTGTGTCTCCCTCTCTCTCTGCTCTTCCCCTGCTCACGCTCTGTCTCTCTCTCTCTCAAAAATAAATAAACCGTTAAATAAATAAATAAGCCAGCTCCAAGCTCACTTCACCTGGAGTTTGTAGGTTAGTAAGCTCACTTTGCTTCTCTCGATGTGGCGCACGGTCCCTTTTCAGAAGACCCTCAGCCTGCCTGGGGAAGCGGGATAGCCCTTAAACATGCAAGAAACGTCCCCTCCAGCTGCAGTCATTTCTCCTTCCCCACTTTTGAGTCTATAGTGTCCCGGTTGAGGGCTTGCTAGGACCCCTGAAGAGGACAGATGGAGGGGCCCTGGTGGTCTCTGAGGTGGCCTTGGACACGTGTCCTGCCTGAGAAGGGTGAGCCTTTCAACTGTGGCGTGCCCGAGGAAAACTGAGGGTATCTTTCTTCATTCCTGCAGCGAGCTTTCTGCCTTTGTCAGCTTCTCGTTGGCTGTAGGTGGCACAGGTAGCCTGAGTGTTTGCTAAAGACATGCTATAACGTGGGGCAGGGGACGTGGGGAGGCTGAGATGGCTGGGATTGATAGGTGGGAAGGAAGCTGCCATCACTGTTCAGCCCCGTTGCAAAGCGGCTCATGTGATGCACTCTGGTCACGCAGATGTCACAAGGAACAGTGGCTGGGCTTTGGAGCCCGTGCTTGAATTCAACCCCCGGAGTGTGGTTCCTCTGGCGACCTCCTCCGGGAGACTGTTGTGGAGAGCTGGGGGGCACACTGGGGAGTGATCAGGAATTGAAGGGGTGTGGTGGACGTTCCACAGGGGTGTTGCTATCCTCTGTGAGTACCATTTGGCCATTGATTTCTTTGCTGGGTGGACTGAAGGGTCCTTGGTCTTCTGCGTTTGGACAGTGTCACCGGAGACCTTGGGATCAGTGACGGAAGCTCTGAAGGTACAATAATTCTCATACAATGGCTTTGCCCACCTCAATTTTTTTTTTTTTTCCTGGAAACAAGGCCGATATAAATACAGAGGCATGGCGTCGACACTGATGGTTTTATCGTAGGCTTTTTTTTTTTTTTTTTTTTTTTGGTATGTTGTATGAGACAAGCCTTATATCAATTGCGGCTGAAGTCCTCATTTGAGGAGACAACTTTCTGTTCGTTGTTATTTACTCTGGATTTACCTGTATGTTGTCGATGCCCTTAGAGCACTACTATTCTTTTGAAGTCACACCTGATGATGTGTTTTGTCTTCCTGGTTTTGTCCCTCTATTTGAAATACGATTTTTCAAGGGTTATGAGGATTTTCTTTACCCCCTCAAACCTAAACCTTACGTGTTTATTGTAAAAGTGATTTCTTTCAAAGTGATCATCTCTTAGTAGTTCATGTTTTGGAATTTCCTCCATGGCTTATTTATTCCCCCTTTTTTTTTAAATTAAGATATAATTGACATAGCACATTATATTAGTTTTAGGTGTACTTAATGATTTGCCATATGTATACATTGCAAAATGCTCACTACAGTAAGTATAGTTAACATCTGTCACCACATTTAGTTACACATTTATTTAAGATTTAGTCTCTTAGCAACTTTCAAAAATACAGTACAGTATTATTGCCTATAGCATATGCTGTGCATTATATCCCCAGGGCTTATTTATTTTAAAACTGGAAATTTATGCCTTTTGACCTCCTTTGCCCATTTTACCTACCCACCCCCATCTCGAGTAATCACCAGTCTGTTCTCTGTGAATTTTGTTTTAGATTTCACATATACGTGAGATCACAAGGCATTCGTCTTATTCTGTATTATTTCACTCAGCATAATGCTCTCAAGGTCCATCTGTGTGGCTGCAAATGGTAGGATTTCCATCTTTTTTTTTTTTTATGTCTGAGGAATAAATTCTTATTTGTGTGTGTGTGTGTGTGTGTGTGTAGACATACTACCTCGTCTTTATCTGGTCACTCATCCCTGGACACTTAAATTGCTTCCATGTCTTGGCTGTTGTAAATAATGCTGCAGTGAATATAGGGGTGCAGATATCTTTTCAAATTACTGTTTTTGTTTTTTCTGGGTGAATACCCAGAATTGGAATTAGTAGATCATACGGTAATTCTGTTTTTAAATATTCACTCTTAATTATGGTAAACTTTTGGAGTTGACTTAAATTTTTTTTTTAAGTTTATTTATTTTGAGAGTGGGGGGCAGAGAGAGTGTGCAAGTGGGAGAGGAGCAGAGAGAGAGGGAGAGAGAGAATCCCAAGCAGGCTCTATGCTGTCTGCACAGAGCCCGACACGGGCTAGATCTCATGAACCATGAGATCGTGTCCTGAGCCGAAATCAAAGTTGGAGGCTCAACTGGCTGAGCCACTCAGATGCCCCAGAGTGAACTTGAATTTTGAAAGCAGCAGGATTTCTCTGTGATCCTCTCTAGTAGATAATAGTCTATTTGTAAAAGAGTGGGATGTGATAATACCGAAATTGGTAGTAAAGAATTTGGTAAGAACACCCCCTTTGAAAGTGGTTCTCACTAAGAGAATTGCCACGACATTGGACATTCGGTGAAATGATAACGGAAGCTGCAAACACAGTCACTGTCTGACTGCTTTTAATCTTCGTTTTCTTCTCACACTAATGTGAGAGGTAGTGATTGCTGGTATCCTTATTTGGGGCAGTTAAAAGACAAGGCATAAAGGAGTCAAGGAACTTGCTCGTACCTTACAGCTGACTAGAAGCAGAGGTGCGATTTGAACCCAGCAAGTGGGGTTCCCAAGGCTGGGCCCTTCATTACCACACTGTAACACCTCTCGTAAGTGTAAGCCACAGCCAACCTAGGACTTTTATGCCACGCCCTCTTGGCTTGGCGTGGACAAAGAGGCTGTGTAATTTGCCCAAGATTGCAAAGCTCTCCGTTTATTGGGAGGAGCACATGGCCACCACGGGTAACAGCTTTCGATGACCACATCGTGGAGCTGTGGTGTGCTCGTAATGTGTAACAACCAGCGCTCGGGGGAGAGGGCCTGACTTAGAGCATTCTGCCAGTTTCCCTGGTATAAATACTCCCACCGTGGCTGATGTCATTGTATCAATGTGACATCATTGCGTTAGGAAGAGATGTACCGTAGTATGTTATTGTATAGTATTTCTACCACACATGAGGGAACATGCCAGATCTGATAACCTCAAGACCATAGATGATAGTAAAGCATAATAAAATAATCAGGAAGTAATGAGTTTTGAGTATTTATTATCCTCCTTTAACTTAATTCATTTGATGGTAAGCTTATGCAAGTTGAGAATGGCTGTTTTAACCACTGGCTCATGCACTTTCTAAAAATTGAACAATTGGCTCTTGCAAGCCTGCTACAGAACGTTCCGCTGGCTGTGACCACTGTGTCTGCTGTGTTTGTCTCTAAGCTGGTCACGTCACTCAAGTCCTGCCTTACACACAGATGTTTGGTTATCGGCGTCTTTTCATTGTTGTTTCCTGTGGGTTTTTAGATTGACAAATAATCAGAAAGTCAATCTGTGGGGTTAGTTTAACTACCAGACCACAGCTCTTCTATTTGTACATTGGGTTCAGAGGCACTCTGTGTTTTGATGGAAACTGTTAGGTAGTTTCATAGTTTCCATTCAAAATAATGAAAAAGATTTTATTTAAGTTTATCGAGGTAGCCACTCCTCACTCCCTACCCCATATATGCATGTTGGGGTTCTGTTCAGCAACCCTTTACACACCAAAGAATCATGGGCTGACTGTGGAGTTGTCTTGGAGGAGGGAAAGGGCCTGGGACAGGGGAGATGATCTCCCTTAGGCCAGTTTAAACCCTGGGAATCCCATCACCTCTGGAGATTTGAGTTTGGCCCAGTCCTGATTAGCGTGGGTTGGGTTGGCCGCTTTCTTCGGCCCCTCGGTTTTCTTGCATGGTGATCTGATCGAGTAGAACCTTAGGGCTGGTCCTGCCCTTCTCTTGCCAATTACTCTAATCAGAAGCAGCATATCAAGGTGGCCCAAAGTGTACTATTATGCTTTTCTTTGTTGTCTTTACTCCCTCCTGAGGCACCCGTTCCCAAAGCCAGCTGAGAGTTCTTTGACCTAATAAGGGAGCTCCACATGAACTAAGAAGTACCAGGCCTGGAAACCACCCTTTGTGGAGTAGCTGGCCCCTCAGTCTCCCCCAGGGCTGCCTCCACCAGGCCACAGAGCCCTTGCTGTCTCCTCCCAGGTAGAGCATTTGTGTCTGAGACACGTCCAACTCCATGTGGGAGGGCCCACAGTGGCTTCTGGATGAACGTGGACGAGCCCAGTGTCTTCCTACAAAGGCAGCAGACCCTGCGGCCAGCTCGCCGGTCATCCAGTGCTATCTCCGAGGCTGGCTAGGGGGCTCACGCCCAGACTGAAAACGAGAGTCATGTGTTTGGCTGGGAGCTGCAAGAAGGGGAAGTGGGGGAAGAGAGCTCCCTTTGTGCTGCACTGCAAGTCGAGATAGGATGTGGATAAAGACATCCGTCAGAGGGTGATGACTGTATCTGGTAAGGGTGGCAGTTGCGGGGGAGGGGGGGGGTCTGTCCAGGGAAAGCTTCTGAGGAAGAATTCCAAGTCAGCTAAGGACTTGAAGGAGATGGCCATAATAGCAGGATAACTTGCTTTACCACGTCTCCTCTGCTCCCTGGAGCAGAGGTAAGTTCCAGCCCCTGGGAGGTGATGTACTGATTGGGTCATTAGTAGGCCTTCCAGTGTCATTACCTCCACAAGGAGCTCCCCGTTCTCCTTGCACTCTGTGGATACAGCATGATACCCTTGGCTTTCACAGGAATCCATCCAGCCACCAGGAATGGAGACCTGGCTACAGGGGCTTAAGCACATCAGTTGACCTTTCTCCACATTATAAGACTTCTTATAGGAGAGAAGTTTCTGGTGTTGTTTCAGTGGCCCAAGGATGCGATTCTCATGACCTTCCACTTAGGACGTATTTACTGAGTGCCTACTATGTCCTGGACTGTGTGGGTTCTCAGGTCTGGGAGCAGACAGAACTCCATGCCCTCTGGGGGCTCACGTGTCCAGTGGAGAGAGACAGACAATAAGTATAATAAAGGAGTAATTTAAATCGTGTTAGGT
Organism: Puma concolor; assembly: GCF_028749965.1. Classification (NCBI taxonomy): domain Eukaryota; kingdom Metazoa; phylum Chordata; class Mammalia; order Carnivora; family Felidae; genus Puma; species Puma concolor. Next base: position 5,654,933 of record NC_141675.1, read on the forward strand.
GATGAGGGCGATGGAAAAAGAAAAGAAATAGAGCAAGGTGAAGCAGGTTGGGAGTGCGGGGTTGGGGTTCTGGAGGTCAAGGCAACCTTAGCGAGAAGGTGGGATCTGGGCAGAGACTGGGAGGAGGCAGGCAGCTGGCAAGAAGGATTCCTGCAGGAACCATTCAGAGAGGGTCCTGGGGTGTGAGACGTGTTTGAGGAGGGGCGGAGGGCTGGTGTGAGAGCGGGATTGGAGGAGAGGAGTCTGGGTGGCAGTGGTGGGCATGGGGCAGACCACAGAGGGCCCCACAAGCCATGGGGAGGACTCGCGTCTACCCTGAATACATGGGAGCAGAGCGGCGATGCGGTCTTACCTTCCACTTTGCAGTAAGGGCTCTTACTTTGAAAGGACCCTTTTGGCTGCCATGTTGAAATGGGCCATAGGAGATGAGATAGGAGCAGGGATACGTTTAGGGGACTATTCAAGCATCCAGGAAGAAAGCTTGGTGGCTCCCCTGGAGTGATAGCAGTGGAGCTGGGGAGAAGTGGTCGCATTCTCGTTCCTGTTGAAGGTGGATCCTGAGGCTTTGATAGTCAGGTATCAGGGGATGAGATGTCCTAGTTGACTCCAAAATTTTCAGCCTGAGTAACTGGAAGCATGGAGTTGTCAAATGGTGGTGTCTTCAACTGGTATCGGAAAGATTGCAGGCGGACCAGGTTGTAAAGGAAAGATCGGGAGTTCCTATTTAGACACATTGAGTTAGAAGGGCGCATTAGATGGTGAAGTGGCTACGTGTATATATGAACCTGCAGGTTGAGTGGTGGTCTGGGTTGGAGGTATAAACTTGGGAGTCATTAGCAGATAGATTGTACCCAAAGCCATGAGATTTGAAGAGGTCACCAAGGTGAGGGGAAGAGAGAAGAAGCAAAGACACTCCTCAAACATTGGGAGCACCTTTTCCTCATGGTACCAGGAAGGCTGTTGAGTTCTAGCTACTGTGTCTGCTTTCCACGAAGGGAGAAGGGCAAAAGGCTCTTTCCATCTGAGCTGAGGCCCCTTGGAAGAGTCTCCAGTGACTTCTAACAACTCACTGACCGTATCTTAAGGGAGGTCGGGAGGTGACAGTTGTGGCTGGACGTCCTACACACTCTAACAGTGGAGAGCTCTGCTGTCCTGTAGAACTTTCTGAGACGGAAACGTACTGTTATCTGTACTGTCCCTTATGGTGGCCACTAACCACATATGCTTCCAGTCTGTCTTTCCAGGGTCCTTTTGGAGCGTGTACGCAGTCACGCACATAAACACATACACATGCACACACACGTGCCTGTATCCACACGGTGTCTATAGGCCATATACCGCGAGGGGCGGGGAAGAGCCTTAGAACTGAGAAAATCGGTTGTTCCTGAAGGAGTGTCACAATCTTGCATCTGATGCCCTCCGTTTCTTCTCTGTGGCCTGAAACTGTATAAACGGTGGCAGTATAGAGGAGAGAGACACAATTGCTGGGTCCAAAGCAAGAGCATTTAAACATTTTTTTTTCAACGTTTTTTATTTATTTTTGGGACAGAGAGAGACAGAGCATGAACGGGGGAGGGGCAGAGAGAGAGGGAGACACAGAATCGGAAACAGGCTCCAGGCCCCGAGCCATCAGCCCAGAGCCCGACGCGGGGCTCGAACTCAGGGACCGCGAGATCGTGACCTGGCTGAAGTCGGACGCTTAACCGACTGCGCCACCCAGGCGCCCCGCAAGAGCATTTTAAAGTTGGAGACAGATTGCAAAACTGCCTTGTGGTTTATAAAGGTCGCCTGTCCTGATGATATGGGGTAGAGTGATTCCTTCTGAACTCAGCATTTGTGAGCACAGGAGCTGAAGCACTTTCCTGCATGGCACAAGCCAGGATGGGCAGCTCTGTCTCATCAGTCACGTGGTCGTGGGCAACCTGCTTCACCTTTATTGCTCAGCCTCAGTTTCCTTGGCTGAAAATGGGCGGGAGAATATCGACTCCATAGTAGGGGTCCAGTTAGCACTGAGCCCCTCTTTCCTTTTCCAGCCCATACATCTATGATTCTGCCTTGCCGCCTCCCTGTGTGGAATGGATCAAGACTCATTTCCTAGGTGTTCGGGGGATTTTTTGACTTTACTGATTAGCAGCAGATGGTGAGAAGGAAATAGAAAGTGTGGCCCAAACGAGAAATCTATGTGGGAAGAGAGGAGGGCAGATGGTCGCATAACTGGCACCTTCCTTCATCCGGAACGGAGCAAGTTAGAAAGACGGAGTTACCTCCGTAAGCCGGCTTCCCAGGGCCCCTGTGCAGCGTGCACACCGGTCACCTGGGGACCGTGCGAAGTGTCACGTGCAGAGCCTGATGCAGCAGGTCTGAGGTGAATTTCTGCCAAGCTCCCCCGTCACCCCCGTGCTGCTGGTCCACAGACCGCACTCTACGAGGAAAGGAGCTGCAACAAATAGGTACCAAGAGTTACAAGTCGAGTAGGATGAAGACCGTCGCTGGGCCGTTTCCCGGGCATCACAAGGCTTCAGAGGGGCCAGAAGCTTCTCCCCTCGCACTGCTGGTGGGAGAGCCCCCCATCAGTGAGGAGGGAATGTAGTTCTGCTGGCAACACTCTGGCTTCATTGTGACCTTGTGCGACCCACTGGGTCACGCGGATGCTTGGCGGTAACAGAGGGAGGGCCCCGTATAGGAGGGCTGGTGCGGGAGCCGGGGTCCCCTGTCCGCTCACTGCCTGTCGCTTGAAAGACAGAATTGTCAGCAGTCAGCTTCCGGAGCATAACTTTTTTGGCCGTTCTGTTTGGCTTCACCGGAGTGTTTTGGGTACAGCCATGCCAGAAATCCATTTCTCTTCCCCAGAGACTAGGAACTTCTTGAAGGACAAGCTCTTATTAAGCAGAATAACTTAAGATTTTTTTCTTTCTTCCTGTTTTCCTGGGGTCGGCTCTCTCGGAGCAAAGAGAATGAGAGACGACTTAGGTTGTGTGGGTTCTTCCCGCATTTGACAGATATGGTGGTCATACACGTTCTCTTCCCTTGCAGGTTACAGTGGGACACCAGGCTCCTGGTGACCCCTGTGTTTGAGGATGTAATGAATGTGGGTGGTAGAAAGGGTGCTCCCACATCGCAGCCAGCCAGGGAAGCCCCCACCCTGAAAACACAACCCCTGGCTTTTGGGGTCTTCTCATAAGACCGATGTAGACCTGCGTCATTATACTTGGAATAATGGGGACCCCAAAGTAAAGTCTATCGACGCATCCCACAAGTTTTGCGTGACAGGAAATTGCTTCTTTTTCAAATGCTGCACTGGGGCTGTGCAAAACGAAAAAAAAAAGTCAACGATAACAGTGACAGCAACTATTTTTATTAAATGTTGACTGCGCAAAGTGTTTTACGTGTACATTTAGTCCTTATGAGAACCTAATGACATGCGATAAATTATACATAAAATTACACGTATTGTCATTCTATATACATAGACAAAATAAAATCCCATTTTAGAGTTGACGAATCTGACACTTGAGCGTTTGATTTACTCAGGACCTCGCAACTGCTCACCAGCCAGGTCTTGGGTTTGAATCCCATGTGGCAGCTCAGTAGTTCTGTGACCTTGGACCAATTACGTAATCATAGCACCAGGGCCCATAAGAAGTGTCGATTGCTGTCTGATGACATCAGATCGGTCTGAGGAAGAGAGGGTCCTGGCTCTGGGAGGCCTGTCTCCAGGCACATCGGTGCTTGGGTTCCCATGTTGGCCGTAGAACTTGACTCAGGGCTGCACATGTGTGTCTGCATCTGATGTGGTCTGTCCAGGATAGGAGAGAGGCTCGGGGTGGGTCGGTGAGCCCAGAGCAAGGGAGAGGCCTGGGGAAATGGAGGTTCTTGTCCTCTCTTTGGACTTCCCAATCTGTTTTTGGCCTCAGCCATTTAAAACATGCATGTCAGGGGGCACCTGGGTGGCTCAGTTAGTTGAGCGTCTAACTCTTGGTTTCGACTCAGTTCATGATCCCAGGGTCGTGGGATGGAGCCCCATGTTGGGCTCTGTGCTGAGTGTGGAGCCTGCTTAAGATTCTCTCTCTCTCCCTCTGTCCCTCTCCCCTGCTTGCATGCTCTCTCACTCTCTCTAAAAAAATAAATAAAAATAAAAAACAAACGTCAATGAATATTTTGAAGACCTTGAAGTCTGGTTCACACATTCGGCCCACCAACACGTATGTCTTGGGTGCCAGGCGCGGCTGAGTGGGGGGCAGCAGGGACGGAAAAGCCCTGGGGCCCGCCCTTGAGAAGCTCGGATTCTCACATCTGCATTCGGATCATGGTCTTATTCGGCCACCTGACGGCTTTGCCCTTCTCCCCCCACTCTGAGTTTTGAGTTCGCTTCGACGCGCATCACCGGTGTGGTGACCTACATCCAGGTGGGCCTGTTGTGGCCAATCACGTGCACCAGCCACTCCGTTTGTTGAGCACCTGCCAGACGCCGTGGAGCCCCGTGCAGATGGAGCCCCGTCGAACACGACCCCTGCCTCCAAAACAACTCTTGCTCTGCGGGGACATCTGTTCTGGAAGTGAGGCTCCGTACGTCAGGCTACCCGGGCCTCCCGCACTCCTCACGCTCACCCTTGTCGCTGTCCTCCCACCACCCCCACCTGCACAAACCATTCCTTTCCTGATCTAGCCGCGAGGCTCCCTCTCCAGAATAACTTCCCACCACCTTGATTCCTCTCCACACCCCCACCCCTCAGGTGGGCTGGGCCTTCTTCCCGCTTGTTATTTGGCGTCCTGGCCTGCTCGGGCCCCGTCCTATCAAAATCCCACAGACTGGACGGCTTCAATAGCAGGAATTTATAGCCACAATTCTGCAGGCCGGAGGTCCAAGATCAAGGTTTGGTCAGGGCTGGTTTCTTCCGAAGCCCTTCTCCAAGCTCACAGATGCCACCTCCTCCTTGTGTGCTCCTTTGCTTCTCCCTCCGTGCTTGTCTGTGTCCTCATCACCTCTTCTTACAAGGACAGCAGTCATGCTGGGTTAGGGCCAATGCTAAAGACCTCATTTTAACTTAATTACCACTAATTACCCTGTCTCCAGATAGGACCACGTTTTGAGGCACCGAAGGCTGGGTTTCAGCATAGAGGTTTGGGAAGGACACACTTTTGCCTGTAACACGTTGGTACTTACTGTTCGTTCGTCTCCTTTATCAGAGTGTCAGCTTTTTAAGGGCAGGGAACTTACGACACTTGGCACGGTCACTCTGAGCCATGCCTAATATCCGGTAGGACCCCCAAAACGCTTGTCAAATGAATAAGTTCCAGTATCATTTCTTCCTTACTGTCCGTTTCAAAGGATGAATAGGGCTCATGGACTGAAGTTCGAAGGAGACGTTTATTTTTTTTTCCCCTGATGTAATGGATCAAACTTCTCTGATCCTGGAAAGAATTTGCTGGATGAAACCGCATGAACACATCCACATACGACATTACCATTCTGGGGTCATGTATTTAAAAGTAACGAGTTTCTTTCTGGATAATCTCTCTTCTTGGCTATAAATGTAATACCGGGAAAATCCAGGGCCCAGGTATTAACCCCATAGTGTCACTGTAAAGATAAAGTGAGACCTTGCTTGCAGTGAGCTAAACTCAGCACACGAGAAACGTGCAAATGCATTCATAGGAGTCTTCTGTGAATCTACTGAGCTGGCATTTCCAGGCAGGTGCCCTCACTGCCTCTTTTTAGCCCCTGGTAATTTTGCTTTGTATTTGTGTAATACCAAAGGCCCACCGGATGGTGATTGTGGAATCACATGTGAACACTACCCTACATCCCTTCCCAGATTACCTAACCCGCCTCGGAAGGAATGAGGGAGGGACCCAATTTCAGGAAATGGTCCAAGGCTATGCCGTCTACCGAGCTATCACCCTGTGTAGAAAGTCAGTTCCATGGCTTGCTGGGTTGCCTAGTGACAAGAAGTTGATTTAGGTGACAGGGAGTCGTGCAGGCGGGACTGCAAGGCAGTGGTGGCTTTTTTACTTCGGTCCGGGAAGGGCTGTTGTCCCCACAGTGGAAACTCTAGAATGGTGCTGCCCAACAGAAATGTAATGGAGGCCACACGTGTAATTGTAAATTTTCTTAGTTGCCGTGTTGAAAAAGTTAACCAGGTCGCATTCATCTTAATAAGATTTAAATCCAAAATATTATCATTTCAGCATGTAATCCGTAGAAACGTTATTAATGAAACATTCGTTTTTTTGTACTAGGTTTTTGAAATGCTTGTTTCCTTAACCAACCAACAGAGCACAGCTTCCATCACCTGAGGTTCCGAGGAACACTTTAGTGCTCTAAAGGTTGTCCTTATGCTTCAGATAGGGAGCAGGCTTCTCAGTTTCCGGAGCTGGAGTTTCTGCAGCCCAAGGGGCCATAAACGTGGTGGTGAGGGACTGTGAAATCTTCCCAGCGTTTCAGAAAGCCTGTGGGAGGCCCCCTGATTGCCATCCGGCTGTGACAGTGTCAGCATCATCGCTGTCTGCTGGCGTGGTCACCTAGCTTGCAGGTGACCCCGGGCCGCTTAGCTTTTACCGACATCAGGTCGGGCTTCCTGGGGTCACACCGGAGGCCATGGGTCAAGAAGCCCTTGGGGCTGGAGAGGCCCACGTTTCCGGTGACCGTGCTCTCACCCGTGGCGCAAAGACAGACCTCCCAGGGAGGGACTCATCTGTCAGTCCTGTTAATGCTCAGAGGCCCTGGAGGGTACGAAAGGTGGATGAAGTGAGCCAACACTATGACTGGTTAGAGGTGCTTCCGGTGTTGAAGTCAGGCCGTAATCATTTCCTGTGTGCCACAAATAATGCTCTCCACCCGTGTGGAATGCCTGGGAAACGCAGCTCTGGCCGGCCTTCTCCTCGGCCTCCAGCTGCCGTGCTGGGGGGTTCCCCCTGTTCCCAGAGCAGAGCCATGAATAGAGTGCAGGGTGGGGGTGGGGGGCGGCCACCCTGGTTGTGGGAGGATTCCGGTGGGTTCGGCAGCCCAACCAGAGCTGGGTGGTGCGCATCACCTGCAAGTCCTTCCTTGCACTGGACCAGAGGCTACCTCCGTGTGATCTCGCCCCTTCTCCTAGTTCTGTGCCTGAGCAGTCACAGGCATTTGTCTATCTCCCCAGTCCCCCACTTCCTCCTCCCCTCAGGAGCTCAGTGTCCCCTGTTCCTTTGGGTGTCCAGTTTGATATTCCACTGGTGAGATACCCAGCCTTCGTTTTTATTCTTTTCTTGCTTCGTATCCAACCTTCAGCCAATCTGTGCTCCCCACCCCGCTACCAGGGAAAGAAGTGAAGGAGAAGAAATTCAAAGCAGCCCTATTTCTGTGTGTCCACAAGAGTATGGGGAAGATGCTGTAAAAAGGGGGTTAAATGGATGGGCCAGTTCCTTCCCGTTAGCCAGCTCCCTCCGACTGGTTGACATCCTCTCACCTGGTGTCCCGGCTGGCTCGACTCTTCGAGCACATTGGAGTCTGGGATGGTTGGATTTAACAGTGACGCTCATCTGTTAGGCTCTCGGGAACCTGACAGTTTTTCCTCGTTCACCCTAGACTTCCCCAGGCTGGATGTCCTTCTTCCCATCCTCTTGATAAGAAAATGTCAGCATGTAGCAGATGATATACCTCGTCAGTTAATGAGCCCAAAAGTTCCATAAAGCTAGGTTAGGACCAAGGTAGTGCCGGCAAGGAATAGACACGGATTCCAAGAAGCTGGGGATCGTTTTATTAACGACAAAGCCATAACAAGCTCCTAAAAGATAAGACATTTGGCATCAGGGACTGTCTCGTTCTCACCGTGTATCCAGCGCTAAGCAGAGTCGTTGACATCGACTAATCATTCAGTAAATGTTCACTGAATGTTAGAAGCCGGGCTATGTCCAAGATGAACATATGCCCAAGAGAGGCTGCTAGAAGTTTACAGTGTTAGCGTTTACAGTTTAAGTCAGCGATCTGTTTCGAGTTCATTTCTGCGTGTCGTCCAGGATATTGTAAAACAGGTGTGAATAAAAATATTCCGTTTGATTGCAATTGTAAGTCAATGAATACCTGTCAGACCATGGGGCCTGAAAGCTTGAAAACAGTTACCTGAGAGGTCCTCCATTTCAAGTATGGCTTCCGAGTGGGGGGCCAGTAGCTCTCCACCTCCCCCTGCCAAATTAGGGGTTGTCATGGCTGCGTCTTGGGCGGAAGCACTGAATCTTTGGCCAGCCTTTCTCAGGGTGCTGGTGTGGGCAGTGCTCAGCTGACACTGCTTAGCCCGGAGCTAGGGCGTCAGTGGATGGAGAAGCCCGCCTCCCCGTTCTGGTTGTCCCATCTACTGCTGTTAAAGGTTTCGCTTCCTCCTCATTTGCCCCGTTACTGTCAGGCCGCAGTGCGTGTCTTTGGGCGCCTGCCTTGTTCTTCCTGGAGAATAAATTCTCCGTGGCTTTGCTGGGTCTAGCCACTTACCATCCCACCTTTGTTGGCTTTGGTCACCAGAGCTGCTGTCCTCTTCCTCTGCCCATCCATCCGGAAGTCCTTCCTTGCATGTAGAAGATGCTGGGCTTGGCTTGGTTTCTCACACCTTGTCGGACCACCCCTCTGTTTTTGCCATCCTGTGGGTCAGCAGCAAAGTGGAGGCTGATCATTTTTATGGAAGAGTCTTTGATGATGCCCCAGATCCCTGTTTAAATCACATCGACAGCTTAAAGAATATTATCTTTGATATCAGTATTTCCCAGAGCTGGGGTTTTTTTCTCCGCGTGGGATGGTAGCACGGTTTATGTCAATAACAAAAATAAAGTTTTGTATTCAGATAAATATTGGAAAATACCGCATTTAACATTGGACAGGTTTGTTTATTCCCGGATCTCCTAGAGCTTTGGAAGCTCATGCACAAGGGGGATGCAGTCTTCAGCATTTCCCCAACGTACCTGACCACTTGACCGCAGAATGCTTTTCTCTCCTGAACTTTAGAAGACTTTGCTATGTTGTAGATTTGTTTTCTCTAAGTAATTTGGCTTTGCACCTTCCTATTCCCTTTCTTCCTATCCACACGGTTACCCTTCCTACCCGCACGTTTTGATAATAGAAGAACTTAGTGATATTTCACATCTAGAGATTTTTTTCTAGGTCCTTCTCATCGATAAGACCTGCTTAAAGGTATGGCAGGCCCTTGTACCAATCTCTCGGGCCCGCACCCTTTATACGTGTCCATCAATCCTGTGGTGACTTCATTGTTTTGCTATATTTTTAGTGGCCTCCTACACTGTGGAAGATTTTCTGAAAGCCCATATCTCATGCTAAATTTAGCTGGGCTTTCGGCAGGCTTGATTGATTGCTGGTCTTAATGGAAGAAAATGTGATCCTCTTTCCTCTCCCCATCATTAGATTTTTACTGATTTATGACCAGAGGAAGCAGCCACTGGATGAGTGGGTGTCTTTTTAAAACTTGTGACACATCACCCAGATGGACATATATTTGTCCCTTTACTCCAACAGGCATCTTTTGAATGCCTTTGAGTGCCAACATCGTGCTGGCCGGGGCCCTCGGGCTTTGGCTGAAGGGTCAGAGCTTCAGCCACACCCGTCCCCACCCAGACTTAATGAGGAGAAAGTGGCTAAAAGAAGCCCACAGGATTAATGGACGTTCCAAAAGACCAACCCTGCAGAGGAGTGGAAACGGGTATTGGGATTCAAGGCACGAGCGAAGGTCAAGGGTTTGAACAAAACGGGCTGGGTCTTGGGCTTGTGTCAACCTGCCCAATGGGTCAGCGGTCGTCCTTCAGTGAGTTATCGGTGAGTGAGGACCAAACTGTTGTGTGACTTCCTCCTCTGCACTCCCTGGCCTGGTGACCTCAGGCACATTTCCCACCTCCTGGGCCCCGAGTTTTCCTTCTCTACGGAATGGACACAACATGGGATTATAGTGGGGATTAACGGAGGTAACATGTGCAGAGCACCCCAGGGGGTTGCTTAGCTCATAGCTGGTGCTCCTTATGGTTCATTTGCTTTCCCTTCTGGGGCCTCCTGGAGACCTGGGTATTCCCGGGACTGGGGAGTCCTGGGTAAAGGCCGGGTCGGCTAATGCAAATAGGGATGTGCCTCGTATTGTGGATAGTCCTGGGGTGGGGTGGCGTTAGGGGGACTGGCAGATAAACTGGCGGGACTTCTCTGGTCTCAGATGCCTATAAAGCGGTGGGTGAGAGGACAAGGCCATGGAGATCATGGAATGTGCCTTACCTTACAGATGGTAAGGACCTCAGAGAAAGCAGTCCATTCACAGAGCATTCCATTACGGGCACATACCCTCAAGGCAGTGACCCTGCCTCTCATATTTCTGTGTGTGTGTGCATGTGTGTGTGTGTGTGTATAAAATTTATTTCTAATTTAATAGCTTCTTAAATGTATTTTTAAACTGTTTTAAATTTTGAAATAGTTGGACTCATAACAAATTACAAAAATGGCATATCGGAAGTTCTCGTGTACCCTTTGTGCACTGATGACATCTTACCTATCTGTAGCACATTATCAAACTAGGACATTGGCATTAGTATAATACCCTAATTTTTTTTTTTTTTTTTTTTTTTGAAAGAGTACCCAGCTCAAGACTAGGAATGTATTTGCAGCCCAGTATTTGAGCTGCCTACTTTGTCTCTGCTTTGGTGACATAAGTGCCTGGGACCCTGGGGTGGGTTAGCCAGTCCTCAGCAAAGCTTGGCCTCAGAGAAACGGGATCTGGACCAGGTAGGTTCCTTGTGTTGATCACCTGTGGCTTGTGGCTGATCCAGCTTATTCTTTGGGATTGACTGCCTTATGAGGTAGTGAGTTTCTCATCAGAAGAGATGTTCAAGCATGAGCTTTAGGATCCCCGTCCCCAGCACTGAGAGGGAGCTTGGACCAGATGCTCCTCGAGTGTCTTATTACCCCTTGAAAATCCTGTCATTCTCCCAATTGCTTTGGCAGAGTTTGCAACTAACATTGATTAGACTATGAATCAAGTTTCACTGCACGTCGATATAGTTGCCAAAGTGATTAACTTCCTGGGCTGTGGTCTACTTAGTTCATGTGAGTTAAATCCTGACACACTACTTAGCAGGCAGTGTCTAGACCTTGAGGTACAGAGATGAACACATTGTGAGTCTGGGCAGCATACAGTGGGGAAAACGGATACAGATACACAACTCGAATGTAACTAAGTGCCCTGATACATGTGGGTGTGAGGTACTGACAGACTCAGGGAAGTAGTTCTACAGTTATCTACGAGGCTGGGAGGGTGCAAGTTTGAGAGAAGAGCTAGACCACAGAAGATGGGTTGGAGTTTGCTGGGTTGATGAGGAGTTGAGGGTAGAATCGAGGGAAGTGAAGACATCCTAGGGAGAGGACACAGCATATGCATGGGAGATGTCAAGAAACCTTGGTGTGACAGATTGTAGGTTCCAGGGAGTAAAGTAGTGGCTGCACATCAAGCCAGATCAGAACTGGCCACCGCCTGACGCGGATGACCAATGTCAGTCCTGCTGACAGCTTTGAGAATTGTACTATTGGGTCATGCCAGTGAGAGCTTTAAAACCATCTGAGGATGATGTAATTGTGAGAAATTAGCTCCCTCAAAGTGGGGTTGGCCAGCAATTTTGCCCTGTCCTGAAGCAGCTGCCTTGATCCCCCAGAGTCCCAGCATTTCTTTGCTGGGCTTGACTACTCTTGGCCTTGGCTGACCTCCTTCTCAAGAGTGCGGCAGAGACGAGCAGGATGCACCTCTCAAGGGTTTGGCAGCTTCCTGTGGGCTACTCTTACGTGTTGAGTGCCCGAAAGATTCACAGACTGGATCTCCGCCGGGTGGGACCCTTTGGGACAGGGGTGGGGGAATAGTACAGCTGTGAGTTGCAGTGAGCAGTTTGGGGGGCAGACTGTTGTACAAATGTCTTCTGAACCACACGGAGGCTCTGGAAGTAGCCATCCTTTCCTGTTCGGTTGCCCCTTGGTATCACCTCTCAGACCCACTTTGGGATATTTCATCGTAAGCCCGATCGGGGAACCTGTGTGATTCCCAGAGCAGGAGGATCTGCCTCTGTCGCGGACCTGGGTGAGGACTGGGGAGGACACCTGCCACCAAGGCAGACTCAACGTTTGACAACTTCCTTCCTTCAGTTCCTGAAAATAGGGGTTCTTATTTTAATCCTTTTTTTTTTTTAAAATTTTTTTTTTTCAACGTTTATTTATTTTTGGGTCAGAGAGAGACAGAGCATGAACGGGGGAGGGTCAGAGACAGAGGGAGACACAGAATCGGAAACAGGCTCCAGGCTCTGAGCCATCAGCCCAGAGCCTGACGCGGGGCTCGAACTCACGGACCGCGAGATCGTGACCTGGCTGAAGTCGGACGCTTAACCGACTGCGCCACCCAGGCGCCCCCTTATTTTAATCCTTTTTAAAAAAAAAATATTTGTTTATTTTGAGAGAGAGAGAGAGAACACAAGTGGGGGAGGGTCAGAGAGAGAGGGAGAGAGAGAATTCCAAGCAGACTCCACACCATCAGCACGGAGCCCGACACGGGGCTCGAACTCACGAACCGTGAGAGCGTGTCCTGAGCCCAAACCAAGAGTCAGACACTCAACCGGCTGAGCCACCAGACCCCCCTTATTTTAATACTTTTTAATTGCAGAAGGGAAATAAGAGTGGAATGGAGCAGCTGTGGAGAGGAGAGAGATGAGAAAACATTAGGGAAGAAAACAACAGTCCAAACGCAGTGTTGGATGAGAAGCCAGGTGATGAGAACCTCCTGGTGAGCGGTGGATGGAAATTAAAAACCCTGGTCCAGGAATTCAAATCAGGGCTCCCATGAAGCTGCTTGGATTGCATGATACGAGTGTGTCCAGCAGCAGTGGGCTGGATATTAGGCCCACCACTCTCCAATTTCCCAAGACACCGGGGCTCTCCAGGCCAGAAACGTGTGACCCACTTTTTCTGAGAAGGGAATGTGGACTTCTTGTAAATTATATTACCTACAGCATAAACCGTTTTTTCTTAACTTCAAAGTCGAACCACTGTGGACGGCGATCACTTCATCAAACTTGATTTGTAAATAATAGTCAGTTTGATGGTAAGAACTTACTGACTTTCTGTCAAACACATTGGCTGTTCATATGGATGTGATGATTTGAAACAGGAGAACAAGCCTCATGCACAGACCCTGGGAAAGTTGGCTGCTGGGAATCATGTCCTCAAAGGCATTGGCTAAGGGCAGAGGGGATACACAGCAATCCCGAGTGCCTGGGGCGGCTGTTTCCTGGCCAAGGATCAGCCCAGGGCAGGGGTCGGCTGGAGGCAGTGTATCAGGCACATGAGTTATTTAAGAGCTTGGGGAAGCACGCAAGGTCTGAGCTGTGCTCAGGGGTCTCAGTACTGCATCCAGGTCGCCCGTGGTTTGGGTTCAATGACTGAGATGGTAATTGATCAAGATCAAGACCATTGGATTAGAAGGCTGCGCTTGTCTGACCAGGCTGCCTAGCAAACTCAGGAAGGGCCCTGGTGTGAGGTGATTCAGGAGCTAGGAGCACTACCTAGACGCCGGCCAGGGGTGGGGCCGGGGCTCGGACCAGACGGGATTAGAGTCTTTTTGTGGTCCCATAGCTCAGGTCCTCGGCTCTCGGGTGGGACGAGTGGTTCTCAAATTTTAGCAGGTATCAGAATCACCTGGAGGACTTGTTAAAACACAGGTTGCTGGGCCCCACCCTCAGGTTTCGGATTCCGGGGGAGCCGGGAACATGCATTTCTAACCACTTCCTGGAGATGTTGATGCCCTGGTCCGGGACCACTGACGTAGACGACGGAAGAGGTCTGGATCCTGGGGAGGGGACCTGCTTTCTACTTCTAGACTCTAGGAAGCCAAGCAGATATCTGATGGTGGGAGGTGACAGGGGAGCTTCCCGTCATAGTCCTGGCTCACCATCTGAAGACCCGCCAGTCTTCGTTTCGTTCTGTCCTTCAGTCTCAGAAATTCTGAAGGGCGGCTTGTGAAACTGCATTTTTAGTTCGAGGAGAGAGCTGAACAACCTGCCACGTGGGTCCTGGGGTTTTGTAGATCATGTCGGTCGCCCATTCAGTTCTGCGTCTGGATTTCTCCAGGGTGCCTGCCACGTGACGTGGCCCCCTGATATTCAGCTGGGACCTGCTGGGTCCTGCTTTGTAGTCACGTCCACGGGCTCTGAGGATGTGAGCATGTGATTCAGGCCCTGAGTCCATTGGAGACGGAGCAAACAACCTTTCTTCGCTGTGTTCCGATAAAAGTACTTCTGTCATTCCCTCTTCAAGGGAGCTGCAGCGGCGGAACACCACTAACAGCACTTTTTAAGTTGCCAGTAACTGGGGAAGAGATGAACCTAATGTGAGGTTCACATCTGGCCCTCAGGAAAATGGCTGTAGGGAAGCCCGACGGCGCAGTGGGTGAAAGCCTGGCCTTGCTTCATTCAGACTGCCTCATGTTTGAATTCCGGCTTTGCCACTTTGGTGTGACCTCCCTGTGCCTCAGTTTCCTCACCTATAAATTGAGAGAATACTGGAGGCTAATAGTATTGCCCTAAACGCTATATAAAGTAATGCCGTGCCATTAGAACGGCACTTTTAGAAGAGTCAACGTGCTTTCGTTATTATTCTTGTAAGACTTAAGCCGCCCAAAGGCCTGTAAAGTATGCCGTTTGTGTATGTATATTTTTAGGAATGGAATTCTCAGTTTTCCTACCTAGCCAAAACTATGTTTTATAGAAGCAGTCAGTGGGCATTGTAGAGAAGGTCAGCTGGAGGGAGGGAAAGGCTACAGTTATAAAAGCCTTTCCGCCTCACCTACGCTTTTACTGCTGCTCCCTTCATCACTGTCTCTCGTTTGACCTTTCCAGTAGGCTTTGACCAGTGTTACGGAGCCATGAAATTCTTAAAACGAAGTCTAAAACGAAGATGTATATGAGATCGTAAGACCTCGCATGTGGCGGTGATAATAATGCCTCCCACTTGACTCCCTTCAGAGGGTCTTTGTATGCAGTGTTTCATTTAATTCTTACGGTGGTCTTACTAGGTTGCGTCAGTCCCGTTATATAGTTTGTACGATAACGACCTCAGAGAAGTGGCTGGCTCAGGCCCCACAGGTGGATGGCGACAGCTAGACTCTCAGCCTCCTCTCGTGCCTCTGGGATCACTCTCTTCCCAGCGTGTGTAACCCCTGGCTCATGTGTCACTTTGGGCTCTCGTGCACATTTGCGATTCTGTTCATGGAGGGATGATATCCAGGTGATTCTCGCTCTATACCAAACCTGAGGGTGTGAAACAACCATTTTATTTCGCTCATGGATCCTGTGTGGGTCATTCAGATTGGGCACAGTGGGGTGGCTCTCAGAGTTCCATGATATTTGGGGCCTCCGTGGGGGAGATGCCTGTGTTGGGGCTGGTATCATCTGGGGCATCTTCCCTCACGTGCGTGGCAGCTGCTTGGCTGGGGCGGGGACCTCAGATGGGCTGTTGGCCAGAACACCTACACGTGGCCTCTCAACGTGTTCTCTCTGTGTGTGTGCTGATCGGGGTTTCCTCGCCACATGGGGGGGTATTCCTAGCTGGAGCCACAGGACAGCAGAGGGCAAATGCACAGGATGTTTGTCATCTGCCCAAGCTCAAAGGGGAGGCATGTAGACCTTGACCTTGTCACTCAGTGGGAGGAGTGTCAAGGTCACATTATAGAAAAGCAGATGATTGAAGGAAGTAAATCCTTTTTTTTTTTTTTTTAAACATTGACAGCAGAGAATATGAGCGGATAGGTTCTAGGCCTAGGGAGCCCTTGATGAGGATCCAGAGTGCAAGGTCAGGGTCAGGTCAGTTTGGACATAGTGAGGTGGGGAGTAGAGGAAGAAAGGGAGGCATTCACCCCACACATGTTTGTTCAGATTATCTTGGAGCCAAGCAGAGTGAGCAGGGCTTCCAAATAATCACTTCTCAAAGGAGACCCTGGGCTCTGTAGAATAGACTCATTCTGTTGAAAATTTGACCTTCTTGGAGACCATTTTAAGATTTATTTATATCCAGCACAGGACCTGCAGAGTTCCATTTACTATGTAAAAAAAGCGAAAAGTTCATCTCCGTCAGCATCCTGTCTCACTTATATTTAAGTCAGATGGGAAGAAAAAAAAAAATCGTGACCAGGACAAGAGTGCTTGTCGAAGTTTATTTAACATTTGTGTGAGGTTTATTTTTGGTCCTGGTATTCTTCGTAGGGTAGGTCTCTCTTTTAAGACTGTTAATAGTGTATTTCCTTTTCATTTGCCACTCCCCACCAAAAGAACATCTTCGTATCCTTAGAAGGTCTCACTTTAAATAATGGTTGGAGACGCTCCAGGTTAAGTAGAGAGTAAACTGCTGTTGCGTCTTGACCTTTGGGTTAGGATCAAGTGTGGTGTAATAAAGTATCAGTCCCAAGAGTCACCTTTGCTGATTTTTTCCTATTATTCTTTCCTGTTATTCCATATTCCTCCAGCTCTTGCAGCCAAGGATTGTTACATCAAGATCCAACCTAAAATTAAAACTCCAGGCTTTAACCAATAAGCTAGAAAGCCGTTGAACTCCCACTGGGATATGGTTACCTTTTCCTAAACTTCCTGATTTGTCTCTTAGCCCCAGAGTTGCTTTCTTACTGCGCCTTTGGGAGGGTCCCTGATGTTTCAGTGCCGTTTCTCATCAGAGGGGTCTCTTAGCTGTGCAAAGCTCCTGAGGTCCCAGGCTTTTCAGCTGCGTTTCTCCCCTGCAGAGGAGAGTTCTCCCTGGGTGGGGCCGTTCCATCCTTCCTGGTGGGGCAGCTCTGAGGTCACACGGCAGAACGGTCCACGTCGGCACCTGGTCCAGATTTACAGAGCTCCTTCTGGAATTTTCCCAGAACTTTGCGTTGGAGTCGTCTTTTTGACCTGTATACAGTCTGTTTCCTTGGAAGGCGCTTCCCTGAAGGGACCCCTGGGTGAGGGCTAACAGAGGTGGGGGTGGGTGGCGACTGCACGTGTGACATTTGGTAGCAAAAGGGTGGCACCCGCCGGCGAGGGCCTAGCTGGTGAGGCAGCTCGGGCAGCCACAGGCTGCTGTCGCCCAGAACACCCATGCCCCGTGCCTCTGTTGTGGCTCACCCTCGTGTGTTCCTGGTTTTCAGTGACAGATTCCGGATTGTCCCGTCTGCCCACGTAGGGGTGGCTCAGAGCACTCTGGGGAGGAGGGGCTCCCCACGGGACTGGTGGGCCTTTAGCAGGTGTCGTACAACAGAAGCCACCAGCCTCACACCTGCCAGTGTTTTGTTCAGGCTGTTACTTTATTTGGCGGTATCTGCTGTCTCCTATTTAAGAGTAAAATGTAGTGAGTGTCGTAACAACAACCTCGGTGTGGATGGCTGCTGTTTATTGAACGCTCGCTACACCCAGCTGTCTGCTAATCTTTACCTCAGTCCCATGAAGTACGTGCTGTCATCATCCCCGCTGCACTCACGAGGAGACGGAGGCGAGTGACTCAGCCCGTGCTCTCAGAAGCAGAAAGCAATGAGACGGGCCCCAAGCCCAGTTGATTGGACCCCAGAGCCTGGACGCTGGGGCCGGGCTGTTTCATGGAGCGTCCAGGCCATCCTGGTAGAGCGTGGGCTCTGTGACCCGGCTGACAAAGCACAGCTGTGCGGATAATCGTGCCCCTTGGGTATCTGCTCACCGGAAGTGGGGCTATCTGGAAGGTGCGTGGAACACTGTGGAGCAAGTCATTAAAGCCAAGGGATTGTTTCACTTCATAAAATGTCAGGGTTTTCATAACTGAGTTGGGGGGTGGCTAATTTTAGACCATCCGAAAATCTCAAGAAACCAAGCCTGAAGTCAAGGAAAAGGACTCTTTTGGAACAAAGGTGTCTCAGAAGTGGCGAAAGGGTTAGCCGCGACCCTGGGGGAGGCCCACTGCCCAGAGCCAGCAGGCCCTCCCGTGGCTTTAATTCTGCTGCTGTTTGTGGAGCACCTGCCCTGCATACTATTGAGGCTCCTGCTGGTCTCTGACCAGCCACGTCCTTGTCCTCAAGGACCCCATCCTCCTAGGGGACGACGTATGATGGTGTGATGGAGCCCATCTCTGGTGGGCACACAGGGCTGGGGAAGCAGAGGGGAGAAAAGTGTGAAATTGGCCGTGGCCTGGGGCAACCTCTTAATGTCTTTTTTTTTTTTTTTTTTTTTGGTGGGGGTGGGGGGCAAGTGAGTGAGGGACAGAGAGCGGGGGGAGGGGAGAGAATCCCGCAAGGGGCAGAGAGAGAGAAGGAGAAGCGGGGCTCATGTTCATGAACTGCAAGATCGTGACCTGAGCCAAAGTCAGATGCTTAACCGACTGAGCCCCCCGGGCGCCCTGATGCAACCTCTTAATGTCTTTTAATAGAAACACTGATAACCTTCCTGCAGTGCACTTCCTGTGAATAGGAACTCTTGAGTTTTTCCTTTTAATAAGAGAAAGCAAGCTTTCGATAAAAATTACACCTAAGTGTTGAGATCTCCATGTGGTTACGAGAAATTTCGGTCCAGCGTGAGGGGGCTCAAGAGAAGTTCCCGTGAGGATCGTCTCCCTGTCCTGCTGGAGAAATCCAGGTGCGAAAAAATAGCGAAAGACTTCCCGGCTGGTGGCAGGGTGCTGGTGGGAGCCACAGCCAAGCAGGCATCCCTGGCCACGGCTCTCGTTTCAAGATCGCGAAACAGGAACTAGAGAGTCAAGTTGGAGGGCTGGAGCTCAGAAGCCAGGCACTGCTGGGGTGCCTTGAGATCCGGGCTGCCCGAGGCTGGCCCCCGCGTCTCAGGACCGCGTCCTGGGGCAGCGCGGTCCCCGAGCTCTGTTCTCTGAGCCGCGGAAGCTGGCCACAGGCATGGGAAGAGCAGGCCGGTGAGGGCCAGGTCCAGGGAGGCCGTTGACTTGCCGTGGTGTCGCCCGTCACGGGGCCCCGTGGGTGAGGGGCTCCCCCGTGTCTCGAGTTGCACAGGCTGAGCCTCACTGCCCATCCCTTCCTGGGTGGGAATGCCTTGAGCCTCAGTTCGTTGTTTTGGTTTTCTTGAGTACAAAACATCTGGCTGGACATGGAGTGACTCTAATCATAAAAACCAAACGATGACTTCGGCCTCATCTGTGCCAAGGGTGCTGTTCACGCCCTCATGGCCGACGGCTGTGCGGACGGCGGACTTTTACGCGTCCTTCAGAGGCAAGTCAGAGAGTCCTTTTACTTGACAGCAGGGTGGACTTGGGGCTCCCTGGACACCCATAAAATGTGGCCGCACTGAGCCCCCGGACCAGCAGTGAAACCAGCTGTCTCTGCCTCGAGTGTATCATCCAAACGGCTTTTTCCAGCCCTGTCTGCCATTTCGTATTTAACGTGCCCTTACAAAAGGCCTGAAAAATGGCACAGATGTGGCTAGAAAGGTTAAAAACCCTTTCCAGTGGCCTAATTTTGGAGTAATCAGCTACCCCCCCCCCCCAATTCTTGTACACTAGAAGATTCTCTTAATTCTCCTGTTTTAGTTCTGTTTTAAATGAGATTGTAGTACAAGAGGGGCGATTAATAAAGCTTTCCATTTCTACATCCGCTGTGAAGCTTTGTAACTTCTTCCTGTGTGGCGATGGCTAAGTGAGCACGACATGTGAAATCTAAGTAGACTTGTGGAAACATAAACACATTTTTATTCAGCAGTGAGTGTCGCACGGGGTATAAATAGGGCCCGAAATGATTCTCATATTGGTCTTTCCTCCTGGAGGCCTTCAGAATTATCTCGAGCTGTCATCTTTTTGTTGTATTGGAAAAACGTGAGATTCTTTTCCCCTTGGTCATTATTTACGTTTTTAAAAATAATGTAGTTTTAAAGAATTCTTGCTATTTAATCTCAAGCCCAAACATGGCTCCTAGTGAGGGAGAGATGGAAGTGTGGTATTTTTAGTTCTGAAAAGAATTCTTTTGGGGGGATGGGATGCATCTAAAAGGTGGAAGAAATGTTCAGTGTGGGGAGATATTTTGTCTCCTTTTCCTTTTGTTCTTTCAAAACTTGCATTTGGGGGGGGGGGGCGCCTGGGTAGCTCAGTCAATTAAGTGTCTGGCTCTTGATTTCGACTCAGGTCATGATCTTGCAGTTCGTGAGTTCAAGCTCCGTGTTGGGCTCTGTGCTGACAGTGCTGAGCCTGCTTGGGATTCTCTCTCTCTGTCTCTCTGTCTCTCTCTCTCTCTCTCTCTCTCTCTCTGCCCCTCTCCTGTGCACTTCCTCTCTTGCAAAATAAATAAAAATAATAACTCGCATTTGGGGAAACTATTAATAAAGTTAGATTGTGGAACTTTTTTTTTTTTTTTTTTTTAATTTTTTTTTTTTTCAACGTTCATTTATTTTTGGGACAGAGAGAGACAGAGCACGAACGGGGGAGGGGCAGAGAGAGAGGGAGACACAGAATCGGAAACAGGCTCCAGGCTCTGACCCATCAGCCCAGAGCCCGACGCGGGGCTCGAACTCACGGACCGCGAGATCGTGACCTGGCTGAAGTCGGACGCTTAACCGACTGCGCCACCCAGGCGCCCCAGATTGTGGAACTTTTAAGTGTCTTGCTTGGTGTTGCTAAATTTTAATTCATTGCTGGGAAATGAGCTCATTTCATAAACATTTATGTGTCTTACGAGCTGGCATTAGGGCGTGGGAAAGCTTACCTCCTGCATCCTCAGAGGGACGTGGCACGACCTGCTGCTTTTTGGTGGGAAATGTAAAGGCTGGTCTACTTACTTTCTTATTTGAGAGAGTCGGGGAGGGGCAGAGGGAGACACAGAGAATCTCAAGCAGGCTCCACACTCACCATGGAGCGCGACACGGGGCCCAATCCCACAACCCTGGGATCATGACCTGAGCCGAGATCAAGAGTCAGATCCTCAACTGACTGAGCTGCCCAGACGTCCCAAGGCTGGTCTACTCTTGGATGAATTTTCAAAGAAGATTGCAGCTGTCCCCTCTTCAGTCTTGTGTTGGAGTGCCCTTGGGAAGTGCCTCCCTTTTATGTGGCCCTTGACTTCTCAGCCTTATTTAGTGCATCCGCCAATGTGGACAACAGAGACCAACTTCCTAGGCAGTAGTCCACCACTCTGATTTGGATTTACGTGGAATCAGGGATTTTGTCGAGCATCCTTTTGTCCTTTGAGAGACAAGAGAAACCTACCTCCCATAATCCATAATCACAAGAATATTTCTTCCTGGCATGTCCCCACTTATTTCCATGCCCAGGTCCCTGAGAGAGCTTCAGGAAAAGCCTCATGGAGGTGGAAGGGAGAAAGGAAGGTAAGAAGGAAGTCCCAAGATTTCCTCCCCATTGCTCTTGAGGCTCAGTCGTCTGTGGCCATGTAAAGTCACCTAGAGCCGTGAAGGGGGAACAAGCAGAAAGAGAGGGGAGAAGGAAGACTGTCTTGGGTGCTTTGTAACTGATGAGTGGAAGTTCGATCCTGATGAGAGCAAGCTGCTTGCCCCTGCCTCATTGTCCCCTCCCTCATCATGTACTCTCCTGTCCTTCCCAAGAGAAGTTCTGAGAACCTGTCCTCTGGTCTCTGAGCAGCGGCCTGCCAGCAGGGCCTGCAGCCCCAGGGAAACACTCTCACTACCCACCCTCCTCTTGATTCCTCTCCTGGTGGCTACTCTTTTCGGCCAGGCCAGTCGCAGGTAGCAGAAAATCCCAGTAGGAAGTTTAGAAGACGCAGGTTTATTGCTCTCACGCGAAAGACGTTCGAGATTGGAATGGTACTTCGTGGCCGTCAAGGTGCCAGGACTCTTCTCTTTTTCTGTTCCGCCATCTTCAGACCGTGGCTTCCAGCCTCAATGCTGCTTCATCACCCCGTGTGGCCGTTTTGGCTCTAATTATCGCCTCCAAATTCCAGATAAGAAACAAGAGGACGAGAAAAGAGTACGTGTCTCAGCAAAGTTGTCTCCCTTAATAGAAGCCTCACATGATGGTTTCTGCTTGCGTCCTGTTGACCACCTCTTCCCCCAGGGGCGATTGGGAAATGCCTCCCTTGAGCTGGTCCTTGCAGGCTGGAATAAAACTGAAGTTCAGTAAAAGGGGAGAAGGGGAGAATGGTGTCGGCTAGGTAAATAGCAGTCTCTACGTTCTGTGTGAACCATAATGTATTCCGCCTGGCATTTTAGCCATTTAGAGAATATCTAACCCTCTTATCAGACCCTGAGCTGTTTGGAAGCCCTGATCATATCCCCTTCCTCCATGTCTGTAGCTCCTAACCCAGGGGCATACATGGTGGGTTCTCAGCCCATCTTTTAGATTTGAATCAGATTCACCCTTCCCTCCCTCAATGGATCTACAGTTGATAAGAAGTCACTTACAAACATTTTTTTAAAAAAGTAAATTCTCCCCGGAGGGCTTTTACATAATTCTCAGCTTACACGGAATAATAGTGAAGGTGCTAATAATTGTCAATAAAATGAGAAAAATGCAGGCCATGGAAATTGGTGGTATTAGTAAATGCATAGTCATACTATTTACTTCAAATGTAGGTATACTATCCAGATGCTAGAGGAGCAAGAGATACGAATTTGCTCCTCTACCATCTGATTCGGGAGATTGGGCAAAGGGAAGTAATCTGCCCCGAGTTACACAGCCAACAATGTTGGAGCATACCACTAGTCAGTATGAGTAGAATGCCGGAAACTTTCATGAAAAATATGTATGAAGAAGTTTGGCTCTTCTGTGTGAGTTTGAGCAATGTGGGAGGGTGGGATTTTGCTAACAAAACGTGTGTCCGTCCTCGGTGTTTGTAAAAGGCAGGGAATCCTTCTGAAAAATCTAGTTACGTAAATTTATGTTCCACCGCATAAAAAAAAAAAAAAATTAAGCGGATGGAAAAAAATCAGCATGGTTGGAGGGAAGGGCTTTCCCTTTTGCTCTGGGAGGGAAGGAAACTTTGTGCAGGACATGTCAGTTGGAAAGTGTCTTTGCTGAGCCCTCCCCATGTGACCGGCTGATTCACTGTCTGCTAGGTCCCTGGAGAGGTGATGTAACCAGGGACTGCAGCTTCTAGGGGAGGGGGAAACTCATTGTCAGCCCAGCCCTCTGGCATTAGGAACTTAACAGAGCTCTGGCCAAAAGCAGATGGAGTTTTGCAGCTATGTTTTGTAATTCTGTTTTAAATGTCACTTCAGCATCTCTTGTTTCCTTGTCCTCATTTTCTCTTCTTCCCTCCTCTTTCTGGCTCCTCCTCTCCCCCACCCCCGGCTGTGGTCCTCTGTGCAACAATTCTACTCTCCCTGAATTAACTCAGGTGTGACCTCTGGAAATGCATGAGCAAGGAGCTGTGGGGGTTTCCTGCCTTCTTTCTCTTTCTGAATCTGGTTAATGTGAGCTAGGAGGGCAGGTGGAAAAAACATGGGCTTCGTGTCTGAAAGATGCAGGTGTCCACTCCAGCTCCAACATCGTTGGCCGTGTAACTCGGGGCAGATTACTTCCCTTTGCCAAATCTCCCGAATCTCATCTATAAACTTCGGTTAATGTCTCCCTGAGAGGTTTGCTAGGAGAACCGAATGAGATAATGTAGCAGAAAAGCCCAGAGAAGTAGACAAAGAGCAGACTGTGTTGGGCTGCATAAAGCATGCTGGGAGTTTGCACTTTATTTGAGTGCTTTGGGAAGCAGGGCAGTGATGTGATGTGATGTGATAGGTGTTTTCGAGAAGGCCAGCTAGAAGGCGAGGGCAGTATACCAGATGGCTGGGTCAGGGGGAAGCAGACCGACCCGGAGACCTTTTGATGGCAGGGAAAGCAGCTGAGGTCTTCGATGTGGACAGGGAGAGAAGGAAGGGGAAGGGTCAAGCGGAAATCCTGGCTTCGGGGGTCGTGGTGCTGTGGTGCCTGTCATGGAACCTAGCAAAGGACTGCACGTGGATGACAGCTGCAGAGTGGTAGCTGGGGGGGGCCAACATCATGCGTACCTGGGGCAAAGAAGGGCTGCCTGTGCTTGGGCCATGTTGGATGACAAACAGTGGGACAGGCCACAGTCCGCTTCTGCTCTTGCTTGGAAGCCATCATGTTCTGGCCATCCACCCGCTCAGATGGCAGCTTTTAGAAGCAAGTTGGGCCTGGAAAGTGACACAGTCTCTCGAAAGCTTGAGGGGCCTCTGATCTTCACCCTGACACCATCTCAGGTGACCCTGGTACAGCCAGTGCCGCTGCCCGCTCTAACGGAGTCGGAACAAAGTAAAAGCTAACCCCGCGTTGGATCAGGGACAGACTTTGGCCACGTCCTCAAATCTGGGTGCTGTGATGGCGTGACAGTTACAGGTGGGGTCATGCCCCTACCCATGGGGATTCCACGTAGGTAGATCTCAGGGGACTGGGGAGGGATGGTCACCTGGAAATCAGGGTTTTGAACCACTTGGAGAAACACTGTCCTGGAGGAGGGGTTCCAGGCGACTCCTGCCTGGTTCTTTTCCTCCCACTTTTTTTATTTACTCCTCTTTTTAACAATCCATTTGGTAGTACTATTTCCTCTTCCTGTTCATAGTTCAGACTCTGGGAGCAATGAGGGGCAGGCAGCTTCCTCTCCGAGGAAGAAGAAACGCTCGACGTGCTTTATGAGTATGTCCCTAAAATGACAAGAGCATCCAACAAAGGCACAGCGAGGACTCTGTATTCACGAAGTTATTGTCACGGAGTCAGAGCCCAGATAAAAGTCTTTGGCAAATCTGTAAAGAACATTTCCGAGACAGAAAGAGAGAACAGAATTTATTGGGTCTAAAAATAGCGGCCGAAGTGCCGCTTGTCGGGGAACCTGTTGAGCGGAGACAGGAAGGGGATTTTATTTCTCCAGCCCTGAGGTCACTTGTCTTGTTTAAGAAGGGGCAGCAAACATTTCCAAATAGGGACTGCTTTTGAAGGGGAGGAAGATGGCTGGGTGCGTGCGGAATTTCTCGTTTTCTTCCCTCCCCTTTCCTACCTCCTGCATCACCCCACCCCTCCTCTTAAGAAAAAGAAAGGTTAGGTTTTCTCAGCAGAGTAGGCGGGGGGGGGGGGGGGGGGGGGGGGGCTGGCGGGGGGGGGGGCCTGGCGGGGGAGGGGCACAACTTCAAATGGGGTCTGTGATGTTGCCTGTTGATGGTAGGTTTGATGATGGTGCTCTGAGCAGGGGTGATGGCGGTGGACTCATTGTTGGGTCTTCGTGGGCTCCACACACATCCACTAAGTTGAAGAGATAAACCCACAGTTGGCGAAATAACGGTGTTCGTTCTCCCAGACCGATCGGGTGATTTCCTGGGCCTTCTTTGTTCCATTTCCGGGCAGGGAGGCTGACTGTGTCCTCCACAACCCACAAAAGAAGGGTCTTTCCCACCCCTGGCCTAGGCAGTCCTCAGGCCTGTATACTTAACAACATTATCTAATGTCAGCATCCCGAAAGTTGTCAATCAGGAGGGCTTCAAACCTCCTCCTCTTCGACATTTATTAGAACGTTGGCTGGAATTAATTCTATTTATGGTGGAGGGCCCGAGGGTAATGCTGCCCATCTGTGTCTCAGCCAGAGGTTGAGAACTGATAGCCTGCAGGCCAGGTCTTAGTCATGTTTTGGTCCTGTTTGGTGTTGCCCTGTACCGTCACCAGGATGGAAAAGTGGAACATTTTGTTTGCAGATCTTGATTTCCGGATTCTCAGGAGGGGTCTGAGATATGCTTGGTTTCTACTTCTTCTTCTGATCGGGGAGTCCCCAGACCGTAGTGCACAGATGCCTGTCCTCCCAAGGGCAGCCGTCCGGTGGGTCATGATGTGGAGCAGCCACTGCTAGTTCTAAGAGGATGCTAGGAAAAGAATGAGACAGGTTGTGTGTTAAGCACCCAGAAAACACCTGCACACGCGTGGCGAGCACTCTGTAGGCATTAGCTGTTGCTGTCCTCATCATCATGGCATTGAGTGTTTCTGTGAGCGTTCTGTTTTTTTTTTTTTTTTTTTAATTTTTTTTTTTTCAACGTTTATTTATTTTTGGGACAGAGAGAGACAGAGCATGAACGGGGGAGGGGCAGAGAGAGAGGGAGACACAGAATCGGAAACAGGCTCCAGGCTCTGAGCCATCAGCCCAGAGCCTGACGCGGGGCTCGAACTCACGGACCGCGAGATCGTGACCTGGCTGAAGTCGGACGCTTAACCGACTGCGCCACCCAGGCGCCCCGAGCGTTCTGTTGAAGACAGAACCAGTATTCACTACGCAGGGTCTTACGGGGCCCCCAGAGAAGACATGTCTATCAGAGCTCCGTTCCACGAGATAATTGTCCTTCTGAGTTACTAGCTCCTCCGTCCCTTACTCATGCCCTGAATCTTGTTTCTGTCTTTGTCTTAGCTGCTGGGAAGCTCAGAGGCAACTTGGTGGCTCACATCTAGCCAGACGACATGGCTTTACGGCGGGCACTTGGTTTATCGAGCCCTTGGTTTCATATCCCATCATTTTATCTCTGCTGTTCTTACTCGCTTATTCTATTGTGGGCATTTTTAAAAGCATACTTCAATTCCGTTTGGAACAAGGCTAGGTGTAAATTAAAAATCAATAATAGGGGCCCCTGGGTGGCTCGGTCGGTTAAGCGTCTGACTCTGGCTCAGGTCATGATCTCACAGTTCATGAGTTCAAGCTTCGTGTCAGGCTCTGTGCTGACAGCTCAGAGCCTGGAGCCTGCTTCGGATTCTGCGTCTCCCTGTCTCTCTCTGCCCCTCCCCAGCTCATGCTCTGTCTTTGTCTCTCTCTCTCTCAAAATAAATAAACATTAAAAAAATTAAAAAAGAATAAAAATCAATAAGCAGAACATCTGTTCCTCTGAGAGACAATTTATGTTATCACTGCAGACAGGCTCCCACATTTGTTGAGGCCCCATGACTAAGCCTTGGTCTCTCTCACTACTGGGCACCACTTTAACACCCGCGTTGGACCGGGCTGTATCAGGTGTGCTGTCATGTTTCTTTTCATCTTTGGCCCCATAGCTTCTGTTCCTGAATTGGGATGGCTTATTTACCTGGCTGGACTGATGTATCAGTCGGCCATTTCTGTGTAACAAACTGTCCCAAAACTCGGTGCCCCAAATGCACCCCAAAATGCACACAACCAGAAGTATTTCTCATTCTCACATGTCTGAGGGATGCCTGGACAGTTGTGGTTCAAGCCACAGGTCCACAGGCTGGCAGGGGAAGGAACTCTTTCTCCTTGTCTCTTGCACGTCTAGAACCCACGAATTGCTGGGGCAGACTCTTCTCACGGTGAGGGCAGAAGTGCAGGAGGGGTGAACAGAAACACGCAAGGGGCAGGCTCAGAACTGGCACCATCATCTCTCCCACATTTCCTTGGCCAGAGCAAGTCATGTGGCCAAATCCAACATCAGGGGAGCAGGGGAACAGAGTTTGCCTCTAGTGAGAGGGACTTCAGGGTCCGTGACAAAAAGGCATGAACACCAGCTGGCCGGGGGTTGGGGCGGGTGGGTGGGTAGGGGAAGCAGTTTACCACACGCAATAGATTCAGTTGCAGAGCCCCAGGGTGGGCAGACAGCAGTACCTGGCCCTTGGGAAGTATGTTGGATATTCTCCATTTCCCTCTCCAGATCCATGCTATATAATGGTTCTCCCTGCCTCGTGCCCTGGGAGGCTGACCTTCCCTCTGGCTTTCAGCCTGGTTCAGTCAGAGGGGAACCCTGGAAAAAGAGGGTGGAAGTGTGGTGGAAGTGTGCCCGCCCACAGGTTGGTATGTGATCCTCTGCAGAAGGCCATAGCTTTACCAGGTGGCTAGTTCTTATAACCTTGGGGTCCTAGTAACCTTCGCCCTAGGGGCGGCAAGACTCCCTGCTCTTGCTGGCTTGGGGTGCCTTACCACAGGGTCTCCATGTTAAAACCTGCCCCTCTCTCCTAAATAATCCCTTCCCAGGGCTCTTCTCTCTCTCCCTCTTTGCAAGAGCCACCTGTTCCTGGCAGGGACCCTCGTGGATACATTAGGTGCTCAGTAAGTGCACGCTTGAGTGAGTATCCGGGCTCCTTGTTTTTCCTGCCCTCTGGTTTTTACACCACTTTTACAGAAGTGACTGGTCACTTCTACTTGAAAACCCAATGGGATTTCTGCCGTTACTTGTCTGCCATCATCCCCTCTTATAGGAACCTGGCCCAGTATGTTCATCAGAGGGACTTTGCATAGATAGGGTTATGTTTTTTAATCTGAGATTTTTTGGCATGCCCTTTGGGATAATTGGGGATTCTTTCAAGTGCAACGTTTTCTTCATAAATTGTGTGGGGGGGGTTATTTCTGAGGTGTGATTTATGCCATATTATGTTCCAAGAAGGGAATGTAGGCAATGTCTGTGGCTAAAGAACTCTCAACATAAGGAAGCGATATGTAGATCCTTCCAATAATAAATTCCTTAGTTAATTTCTGAAGGGGATAATTAACACCACTGTACCTGAAAAAGCAGGTCAATGCATTTGTTTTTTGTTTGTTTGCCTGTTTGAGTAGGAAAGGGGCGCCTGGGTGGCTCAGTCAGTTGAGCGAACAACTTCGGCTCAGGTCACGATCTCGCGGTCCGTGAGTTCGAGCCCCGCGTTGGGCTCTGTGCTGACAGCTCAGAGCCTGGAGCCTGTTTCAGATTCTGTGTCTCCCTCTCTCTGACCCTCCCCCATTCATGCTCTGTCTCAAAAATAAATAAACGTTAAAAAAAATTTTTTTTTAAAAAAAAAGGGCCCCAAATTTCAATTTCCCAAGTGAGTTTGGGAACCACTGGAGTAGTTCCCAAACTTCCCCAGTCAAGATAATGTTTTGCTAAAAATTCAGATTCCTAGTGATTCAGGATCACTGGTCCTGGGGTGGAGCCTCAGAAACCTGCTTTCAACGTGGATCTTGGGTGAGTCATGTTAATCAAGTGTGGGATACACTGGGCATGGCTAATGATTCTCACAGGTTTTGGTCTGTTGACTAAGGAGAAATCCAGTGGTGATGATGATCATATACAAGAATATGTAACATTTAGAAAGCACTGTATAGTTTGTAAAGATTTTTTTTTAACATTCATTTATTTTTAAGAGACAAGAGAGCACGAGTGGGGAAGGGGCAGAAAGAGAGGGAGACAGAATCTGAAGCAGGCCCCAGGCTCCGAGCTGTGAGCACAGAGCCCTATGTGGGGCTCAAACCCATGAACTGTGAGATCATGACCTGAGCTGAAGTCGGACGCTCAATCGACCAAGCCACCCAGGCACCCCGCTGAGATTTTTTTTTTTAATTTCTTTATTTTGGGGAGAGAGAGAATGAGGGAGGGAGGGGAAGAGAGAGGGAGAGAGAGAAAACCCTAAGCAGGCTCCGTACCGTCAGTGCAGCGTCTGACACGGGGCTCGAACTCCCGAACC
Source organism: Puma concolor (assembly GCF_028749965.1). Classification (NCBI taxonomy): domain Eukaryota; kingdom Metazoa; phylum Chordata; class Mammalia; order Carnivora; family Felidae; genus Puma; species Puma concolor. The sequence continues at coordinate 5,684,319 of NC_141675.1, forward strand.
GTGAGATCGTGACCTGAGCCAAAATCAAGAGTCCAATGCTTAACCGACTGAGCCACCCAGGGGCCCCTAGCTTGCCAAGATTTTGCATATGTTGTCTCATTAACCACACTGACCCCTTGAGGACTTGTTCTTGTCTGGTATTGCCTGTGCCAACATTCTTTGACCAGAATTGAATGGGAAGAACGGTACCATCAGGTTTTTGTTAAGCGTCCTAATTGATGCCACAAGTGAGGGTGGGGCAGCTCTCACGTTACGCATATGCCACACTCCAGAGCCAGCAGCCTTTAGCCCACCCTTTGAGAACCCCCGCACGACCTCTGGATAGGATTCTTTCAACCTCATCCCATGCCTGGATCTTGCAAGAGGAGTTTCTAGAAAGCTCTGCAGAGGGTTTTCCCAGAGGCATCTTCAGGCCAGGGCGTGTCCCATTCGCTGTTCTCCCGGAGAGGAGCACAGATGTTCCCTCCTAAAAAGGGCGTGCAGGGTTGTCTCTTGCCTGCAGGTTGGGAGGCCTGCCTTCCGGAACGCCATCCCAGGTTTCTGTAGCAGTCCTGCAGAAAGCCAGGCCTAGAAATCTGTGAATTACTCTCACAGCAGATGACTCTGCAGCCTTCGCCATCAAACGTGCTGTGAGCGTGCTCTGGGATTCAGGGCGGGGGGTGGGTGTTCAGACTTTATTAATTAATACATTTGGGGAACCTTCATGTTATTTATTTTCATAAGAGATCCTGGGCTGCCTGCTGACTTCTAGCTCAGCTGGTTATTGTTTCTATGTCCCACCGAGGAAAGAAATGCCTTGCCGGCGAAGCAGAGTCCTCTCCGGGTGCTGACTGCTCCATTTTTCTCTTTCCCCTGTGCGTGCTGTTTGTAGCATTTGGTTGTCTCACATTCTTGCCTCCCTCCCTCGGTCCACACGCTTTCTTCTGCCTTTTGCAGAATCTCTGACAGTACTGAACGGATAATATAAGCCTGGGGGGCTTGGTGGAGCGCAGAGCTGTGATGTCCGTGCCTTTCAGTGCCGGCACCTTTCCCTCATCCTTGGTTAAGACCTTGGAGCGAAGCCGATCTACCGGCTTCCCTGGCAGAGCACGCACTTCATCGCATGTCTGGGAAGGGTGTCATACCTGTTTTCTCATTCTGCCCAGCATTGACCGAGATTGGGGCCTCAATTAGTTGAGCCAGCAATTGTGGTGTTCATAAAGGTTTCCATGTCCGCAGGCAGAGATTAAGCCGTGGTGGACATGGCGACCCTTGAGGCCGTGAACCTTGCAAAATGCATCTCCTGGAACTGAGCTTATGACCCTTGCTTACGACTGTTGCACATGACCTTATAGCACATGTTTTAGGAGGATACGCTTAAGTCCAAGTCCTAATTCCAGTGATAAATTCCAAGCTTGTTGTTATTGTTTTTCTTCCTGAAAGACAAAGGGAGTTTTATGCCCTGATATTTGAGGTTCAGTTCAAGGGCAGTGTTGGATAGGGAGTTTTGTGAGTGCTACAAAATTTGTAATGTCCTTTAAAGAATCCAACCAAGAATCTACTCACTGGTCTACTGTCTGTCCGTCCGTCCATCCATAGCAGCATTTACTAATTCCTACAAGGTACCTGACACTGTGTTTACATGCTGGGGTTTACAATGGAAACGCATAGTATTGCATCATGGATCACAGCCTGCTATTGCCAGACAGTCTCCAATGTTCCAAGCACCTTTGTGAGGTAAGAATTATTACCCCCCACCCCCCTCCATGAGAGAACAGAAGCTAACGTACCTTACCCGGATGGCTCAGCCAGTTAAGGCGGAGCAGGCCGGACGCATCCTTGGGACTTGTGGGATGGGAGCAGCCTTGCCTTCTTCTACGTTGCCTGGACTCTGCTGTTTGCCTGGACCCAGGCCCACACCGGAGGGGAGAGTGAGCATTCTGTGGCAGGGCCAGAACTGGCTCGTCAGGGCTATCTTCCCGCCATCAGTGAAACAGGGCGAGGGGCGCGCATAGGACAGAACCACGGAGAGGCACATCAGCTCTCATTCCTCTGCTTTACCTTGGCAATCTCTTGGAAGCTTGAGGTTCTGTCCAGACTCTCCCTGTCACTGGAGGGTGGCACCTGTGCAAGAGTACAAATGGGGATCCACTTAGCGAGTGTCTAAATGTTAAAAAGACACAAAGGAAGATAGCTGTTTGGAACACTCCGTTCTGTCCTCCTATCTTGGCAAATAGACCTTTATGACCACGTGCAAGGCCAGGATGGAATGTACATTTTTCAGGCTCCTCAGAGTCGAGTGTAGAAATTTACAGCTTGAGGACAGCGGGTCCCCAGCCCAGCTCCTACGTTGCCTTCCATCTGGCCCCATCCCATGTTGCAGTGCGTGTCGGTACGCAAGCAACCGGGGTAGGCATGCATGTGTGTGCACGCCCATCTGGGCTCCACCCACCCATTCCCCGCAGAAGGCTGCCCCGGGGCCCAGGGGGACGCTCGGTAGTGGAACAGTTTGCAGTTGAGGGAATGGGCCTGGAGAAGAGCCCAACATGGACCCTGAAAGTAGGCTCTGGCGTATTCGGGGATCCTGGGCACCCGCAGCTTGTCTGAGGTGGGGAGAACACGGACTCTTTCCTTGGCTTTACCAGCTCCTTGCTGCCCCCCCCCCCGGTGGATAAGTATAACTAAAGGGTTCCCCTGAGGGTGGGGTTCAAGGCAAGGGCCCCTTTGCGTGGGTCCTACGTGATGCCAGACCTGCCAAGTCATTGGATAGAGGGGGCTGCATTTTATACAACAAAGAGCCGAGCTTGTAAATCTCAGAGCGGAGTCTGGAGCCCGGTTTCCAGCCCCTCAGCCGGTGCCCTGTTCTCATCTTACACTGTAAGCGTGCCACCTGCATGCAGGTTTCAGAAGGCTGAGCTTCTCGAAACGCCTCGTGAAATGCCTAGCGGCACTCCGAGGCGTGAGCGCCCGAGGCCAGGCCTGCCGTGGGTGACTACAGTTTAGGCAGAAACTGGAGTTTCAGGGACAGTGTCTGAGGGGCATACCTCAGTAGCAACACTGACGCGCTTAGTGATTTCCACTTCCCTCGTCTGGAAACTGAGGATAAAATGGAATCTGTGGGTGGAGTTGCACAGGCGGAAAGTGAAGTGTGTGGAAACCCAGCAGGTGGCTTTGCCCGCAGCGAGTGCTCAGTGAAGGGCAGCTATTCAGATGAGACCTGTTGCTGTTCCCCAAGCGGTTGTCATCCGTATGTCCGTCTGTCCATTCATCCATCCAACGCGTATTTACAGAGCACTTACCATGTGCCAGGCACTGTTCTGGGAGCTTGGTCTTCACCAGTGAACAAGAGAAGCAAAATGCCTTGCCGTAACAGAGCGGACCTCCTGATAGGCAAAAGCAGAGATAAATCAGAAGCACAGGAATTATGGACGTTGCATAGAAGCCTATAAGCTATGGAGGGGGGGGGAAAAAGTTGAGAGGGGAAGAAGGTTTGGCCACACCAAGGTGGGCTGTAGTTTTCAGTAGGGTGGTCAGGACAGGCCCTATGAAAGAGGACGTCTGAGCAAAGACTTGAAGAAAGTAGGGGAAGGAGCCATGTAGAAAGATATGGGGGAAGAGCATCCCACGCAGAGGGAACAGACAGTGCTAAGGCCCTGAAGCGTCTGTTACTCCAGGAACAACCAAGAGGCCGGTGTTACTGGAGCAGATTGAGCGCGTGTGCACGCGCGTGTGTGTGTGTGTGTGTGTGTGTGTGTGTGTGTGTTTACACGCACACGGATTGCAGATGAGGTTGGAGAGGCGATGGGCCAGTTCAGGGAGGGCCTCATCGACCTCAGTAGGGGTTGGCCTGTTGCTCCGAGTGAGAGGGGCCGTTGCGGGGCATTAACAAGGAGGTGACTGGTCCTCCACACCTCCCCGCGGCTAGGGCCCTCAGGCTGCCTCTGTATCATCTGTGCGAGCCCCCAGACCTCACCCGCTTCCTGTTTGTGTTGCGGGCTCGCTGCCCCCATCCGTGTTGCGCGCCCCTCTCCACCTATGCCCTGGGTCCCATTCCCTCAAGTCCCAGATGTCTGTCTACAGCCAGCGATCTGAGGCATCGTGTTCTGTAGTGACGTTGCCGGTGGGAATGCAGACCTGGGCAAGTTGTGGGCACTCACCTCGTCTCTGACAGAGCTGCTGATGACCACCCTTCCGTGAGCCTGGGTTTGGCTGGGCTCTCCTCGCTTCGCATGGAGCCCAGTGCCGGGGCCCAGGCCACCTTGGGCCCCTGGGCTCCCGGCTGCCTTTGTCCTGTGCACAGTGTGGAGGGACAGGAAGGCAGGAAGAAGATATCCCAGGCTGGGTGGAGGGCAGCAGGGTGCGGGTGTGTGTGTGAGGGAGCCAACAGGAAACAGGGCTGGGTTTTGTTCTCTGTAAGGCTCTCCCAGGGGGATTTCGGGGCTCAGTCTGGAGACGCATTGTTCCTGTGGATGGCACAGTCCAGACCTTTAGTTGTGGCCATACTAGCCCTTGCTCGGCTCAGCACGGACTGTGACACAGGCACCAGTCCAGACACCCTCTGAGAGATAGCTGCCTTGCCCCCAGAATCGGCCTGGACGGCCTTGCCGGGGCTGGAAGGCTCTCTGGGATCCTATGCCAAGGTTCCGACGTCCCCCTTTGCAGCTCTATGGGTGGGCCCTGAGGGGGGGAAATGGGATGGGGATAGGCAAGGCTGGCGTCACCCACTGTTCACAGCAGCAGAGGTGAGGGGTGGCTCAGGGACAGAGGGTTTCCCGTTGAGTCAGAGCTCCCGCTGATAGACTCCTCCCTCCCACCACTATCCTAAGTAAATGCCAAGACCCCCCATGGCTCTGTTTCAGGAAGAACTCTGCCAGTGGAAACACCGCCTCCCTTAGTGGAGCCCCATGGGTTATCAGGGTTGCTCAGATTAGGGAAGTCCTCCCCTGCCGCCCTGTGCTGCTCTGCCCCACCCTGCCCTACAGAGGGGAGCCCTGCCCATGGGAGAGTCCGGCTCACGCCAGGCAGTGCGGCTGCCCCTCCTGCCCTTGACGCCAGGGCCCTCGGCTCTGCTAAGGGTAAGCTCTGTGATCAGGGCAGGCTCGACTTGTCTTCATTTTCCTCCCTCCTCCCTTCCCTCATGTCTGTGTGAAAATGAAAGCTATTGTTTATTTAAAAGGGCCATTTGCCTAATGCCCCTGGAATTTATTTGCTGGAGCATTTTCCGTTTTCATATTCAGTTCAGACCTTAGCCACAGCCAAGAGGTTATGTAACCTGGGATGGAATGAATCCCACTGGCATCCGGGGACCCCCCCCCCAGCGCACCCCACCCTCGCCATTCCTGTGAGGGTGGGCATCCTGAACACTCAAGTTGCCTCTGGGAGTTGCCGGAGGGAGGGAGCCGGGGAGCGGGGGCGGTTGGCAGAGAAGCACTTGGCAGAATGGAGTCAGGAGGGCAATTTCTTTGGGGGCTGAGTTCTTATATCTTCTCTGGGTCTGCTGCCTGCTCCTCGGTCCTAGACCCTCCTCACGTTCAAAGCTCAGACCCTTCCTCCAGCCTGCCTCTGGACCTTCGCAAAAAGCCCGAGCATCACTGTCTGAGCCTTGGAAGGACGTGTGAGCTGTTTCTGGCACCGTCCTTCCTGGCTGGCTTGTGGAACTTGTCTCCATGCTCCTCTGGATCCCCGGCAGAACCCTGACTGAAGGCCACTTCTGCCCCTACGTTCCGGCCCCAGACCCCTTGATTTCTACTCTAAAACCTAGGTCTACAGGGAATTACTTTGACAGGGGACAGGGTGTTGTCCTGGGTTATAAGGAGCTGGAGGTTTAAACCGACTTCTAGAGTTTAACAGGAGACAAAGACATAGAGTGGTTTTAGGAACCCTGGACTTAGCTTAGTCACAAAGAGGCCTGGTTGGGGTGGATGGGGTGGGGGGGACAAGGGGATGCACCCCCATCCAGGGAGGTGGTAAGAAACCCATTCTTCACTCTCCCCACCCCGGTCTGGCTTGCGCTGTCTCCCATCGCGTGATTTCTCTGCTTAAATATGCTTGTCGACCATATGTGTGTGTGTCCGTTCCCATAATGCTAACCGCTGTAGCTAATAAAGCCTCGATTTTCAGTGACTTATTTAACCCACCAGAAGTATGCTCACTGCTCATGTATCCAACAAATAAGGCTCTTCCTCCGAGGAGGCAACTTCCTCCCCATGGTGATTCTGGGACCCGGCTTCCTTCCATGGCTGGCTCTGTCATCCCTCAGGGCCTCAAGGTGGTCTGCTTTCTTGGGGCAGGAGGAGAAAGTGCCAGTGAAGGAGGCACGTCCACTCCTTAAACACTCCAGCCTGGACACGACCTGCACCCCTTCCTATCGGTGAGACCCAGCCACACGGCCACTGGCCTCCGAGGAAGGCGGTCCTAGGTTAGGAGCTACCACGGTGATCACGCCACGTGGCGTCAGCGGAAGGAGATGGAGAGAGGAGGTGCCCCGGAGAGGCGGCGATGTCAGAGGACTTGGCGGGTGAGTGTGGGGGCAGCGAAGAGAGGTCAGGAGTCCGAGGCCCGTCCAGGTTTCTGGTTTGGGGGAGAGGTTAGACAGTGCTGCCTCCCAAGGATGTGAAGTCAGCAGGTAGGGTCGAGAGGGGAGGCTGCTGTCTGTCCCGTGCCCAGCCTTGGCGGGGCGCTATAGGGATGTTGTGTGATTTGGGAACAAGTAGAAACAGGAGTGGGTGAACTTGAGGCCCTTCTGTGCACCCCATGGAGGTCCGGTTGGGAAAAGACGTTTGGTAGCTGTACTCACAGCCGGAAACCACAGCACCCGGTGGGCTCGGACCATCAGTGTGCAAGTGCAAAGCTGATAATAAGAATAATTGAGAGGAAAAAGGCATCATCAGTAACTCAGAAGAGGGCACCAGCCCAGGCATCGAGCCCTCTTCAGCGCCGGGTTCTCGTTTCTCTGAGCCAGGGGAGAGAGGTAAGAACCATCCAGATGCGTATCCTGGCCCACCTGACTCCGGTGAGGAGGGCCCGCCCGCCTCATACTGGCGCAGCTCCCTCTGCCCTCCTTGGCCTCGGTCTCATTGCTCCATGATGGGCTCTAAGAAGGCCCGGGAGCTGGCTTCCCAGGCGTCTGACCGGAGGCCACAGGCTGCCCCCTCCTCCCCTCATCAGAAAGAAAGGGGGAGCCAGCTGTGGGCCAGGTCCTGGGCTGCAGCCACAGTCCACTTGGTCACTGGGCTGACCCCAGGTGCCAGGCAGACTGGGCCACCTGAGCTCTGAGTCAGCGGCAGGTCATGGGGGCAGGGATTTAGAGAAGCTTTGCAGGGGAGGGTTGGGGGGTGGGGTGGGGTTGGCCCCGCTCCCGTCAAACTGGCCACCTTCTGTTACGCCTCTACACTGGCAGCAAGAGGGGCACCGCCTGACTGGCCCGGGACCCCTCCCTGGAGGGCAAGCCTGGATGAGGGAGGGGAGAGTTGACAGCCAAACTCCTCTCTCACCTCTCCCCTTGCTCTCAGCAAATCCCTGCGCTCCTTCTCTCTTACTTCCGTTAAAGCCTCCGGAGAAGCTTCCACCGTGAGGAGCACACAGAAGTTTTTGGAGTAAGGAGGTCACTGTTGGGGAAATTTTGTTTGTTTAAATTTTTTTTTAATTTATTTTTGAGAGAGAGAGAGAGAGAGAGAAGCACAAGCAGGGGAGGGGCAGAGGGAGAGGGAGACCCAGAATCGGAAGCCGGGTCCAGGCTCCGAGCTGTCAGCACAGAGCCCGACGCGGGGCTCGAACTCACAAACCGTGAGACCACGACCTGAGCCGAAGATGGGCGCTTAGTTGACTGAACCCCCCGGGCGCCCCTGTTTGTTTAATTCCTAAGTGAAGCCCAAAGTGTTTGTAAGGCTGCGTAGCAGAGGTTAAGGGCACAGATTAGGGAGCCAGACAGCCCAGGTTTGAATCTAAATTCTGCCGCTTACGTCCTTGGATGAGTCACTGACTGCTCAGTGCCTCAGTTTCCCCACACGTAAAACGGTGATAACAGTACCCCCGTCCTGAGGGTTGGGGATGCTGTGTCCATTTTACGGATGAGCCAGCTGAGCCTGAGAGTGAGTCTGGCAGTTGGCCCAGATCCAGGACTCAACACCTCTGTTTGTCGGAGGAGCCTGATCTCTCCACAGTGCCCGGCTCCTCCTCTCTGCAAATGTTGTGAGCTTCACTTGCCATTTGGTTAAGCGTTATCCTTATACTCGACCTCACATGATGGATCACAGTGTTTATTGAGCATCCGCTCAGTGTTGAGAACTGTGGGAAGACAGAAAACAGCTACAGATCAGGCAGTGATTGAGACACAAGAGATGTGAGCGTGTTGAGGAATGGCCTAGAATGCAGTGTGACTCAGTGTGAGGTTCCAGGTTCCTTCCTGCCAGTGCTGCTGGGGAGAGCGCTCTGGGGCCCACAGGCATGCGGAAGCTTCCCCTGATGGAATATGCCCTGCAGCCTTGCCCTGATGGCTGAGCAAGGTTTCAGGAAGGGGAGGGAGGAGGAGAGGCCCTTTGAGCTCACAGAGGGGGAAGAGGAACGGGTGAGAGCCAGCCCTATATAGTCAGGGGGGAAGGATGCTGGAATAAGATAGTAAGATTGCCAAGTTTGGTTTAAAACTGGGTTAGTGTCCTCCGGCTAATAAAGTGGAAACTTTGGGGGGGATATCTTTCCAGTAAACAGAAACCATTCCCAGATTATCAGTATTCCACAGATGGACATTTAACTGTCAATAGTTGGGGCCCTGTTCAGGACTAAATGGTAAATCTAACAAAGGTATCCTCTCCTAGAGTGTCCTGACAAGGCACCTGTAATGTCTTTGCCTTATTCAGATTCAGAAGGTTTTTGACGTTGCTAGAAGTCCAGGCTAGAAGAGGGAGGCATCCGGGAGCCCAGCCATGTCTGGGAGGCTGGTAGGAGCTGGGAGCCTCAGAGGCCTGGGCTTTGGGAGGTAAAGGACCAGCGGACCCCAGGGGACCCAGGCCACAGAACGGGACAGGCCTGTCCACCCCGGAGCAGGGTCAGCTGCCCTCCTGTGGCCAGCCTCACCATTAGGCCAGACCGTACCCTTGGCAACCCAAGGGCCAGGCTGGGGAAAAGAAGAAAACAGTGAGCAAAAGCCTTTGAAACAAGAAGTGCAGATGTCAGGGAATTCTGATGGCGTGTGACCAGGTTGGAGTCCGAAAGCTGCATAGAAAAAACAACCAAAATTGAAAGCAAACGGACTCTGAGTTGAGAAGCTTGTTCCCCTCATCCCGAGTGCACAGTTCAGACAATGGAGAAAAAAGCATAAACACTGCAAACCCAAGTCGGCTACTTAATCTCCTTATTTCAGTGATCAGAGGTGGCACTGGGAACGCTGGTAAGAGCAGAGTCTGACGCAGAGCCCCTTGGCCCTGCTTGGCTTTTCCTCGCTGTCGGAACAAGTTGCTAAGTCTGCCTCTCCTGCCTTTCCTGGCTTGGCGTTTGGGTCGTCAGCGTGATGGCAGTGTTTGCGTGACGAAAGCCACGGGGTGGTTTCCTGCCACCCGGTTTTTAAGAGCATTTTCTCCGTCCCTGTGTGTGGCAGCAAAAGACCGTCTGGCCCCCGCAGCCAGGGCTTTGGGAGTCAGTCTGTCTCTGTGCCCAGGCCTGAGAGGTGATGAAAAGCACCATCCACTTGTCCCACTGTGGTGGGAGGGTTGAACCACACTTCCCAGTTGCAGATGGTTTCTTTTTCTTCTGTCCATTCCTCGATGCATTCGGTCAGTCAGCAAACATTTATCGAGCACCTTCCGTGGACCGGCACTGGGCAAGGTGCTGCAGATACTGTGATGAGGAAAAGCAGACCTGGTCCTTGTCCTAAAGAAGGTTCCAGTGGGAATCAAATAATCCCGTGAGTCAGCGTCTCCTTCCAGCTGTGGGACCTGCTGTGAAGAAACATACGTTGCCGTTAAAGCGTAGCCCGGTGTTTCCGTGTGGCATACAGTCGTCAGTCTCCACTGAGCCCCGCGCGGTCACCGCTCTTGCCGTGTCCTCGGTCGGGATGTGTCGCCACCTGTGAGGACTTGAAAAGAGAAAGGCCACCTCTCAGTTTTAGACTAGCCCCTTCTGGATGCCCAGGATGCAAAGGGATTGCCATTAGAGAAGCCCAGGAAGTTTGACTTGGGAGAGGGGTGTTTTTGGAGAAGGCTGATGGTGTGGTGTGGTGGCTTCCCACCTGAGCTTGTTAGGGGAGAGGAGAGGGTGTGTCCCCTAAAGCCAAGAGAAAGAAGACCAGAGTGCTTGCCCAGGTGTCTTCCAGGGTCTCAGGGCACAAAGGTGGATGTCGGACATCCCAGCTCCGAGAGGAGGCAGCAGAGCCCTGTTCCCGCAGAAGGATGTGTGAGAGCATCACGGGGAGACTTGACCCACTGTGTCACCCTGCCCCATCTAAGAGGGATTGGAGAGCAGTGATCTTCTCAGGAGCCTCAGGGAAGGGTGCCAATGCTAAAGAAGCTCCAGGGAGCCTTGAAACGTGCCTGGAAATTTAACCGGGAACACCCACCAAGCCAAGAGAAGTCAGCGTGCAATCCTGCCACCCCACGGAAGTGTCCAGAGAGAGAAAGAGAGAGAGTCAGCTTTGAACGTCCGCAGTGGCCACCAATACCTGATGATACGTGTTCCAGCCAAGTGTGACTTCCCCTCCTTCCCACCGCCTTGCCCCCAAAGGTGTCCTAGGCAGTTGCTGGGAAAGGCAGGATAAGGAAGAAAGTGACCACCTTCCGCCCCCACCTCCTAGCAGCCTTCAAACCTGAAATGGGACACAGCAAAGGTTAACTTCAAACGAAATTTGGAGTTTCGTACTGTTAGGTAGGCCTGGCCATTTTAATACAGGATGGGGTTATTCTGGAGTGGCTGCAAGACTTTTTGTGATGTAAGAGTGACCCGAGAGAGAACAAGAACTGCCTACAGTTTCACCTAGGGCAGCAGGGAGAAAGGGACCGACCTGGATAGCTAAGCGTTTGGGAGGTGCAGGAGGGCGCAATCAGTGTCACGTTTCAGGACGCTCGAGCTGGCTGCAGGTTCGGGAAGAGGCATTAGGGGGTGAACGAGGATTTGAGGAGAATAGGGAGAAAGTTGGCAGTGGTCTGTGGTGGAGGTGAAGAGGGAAGGCAGGCTGCAGAGAAGGCAACATACAGTGATGTATGACTCCTGTGGTCTTTTTTTTTTTTTTTTTTTTTTTGTCTCTACCGTGGACTTGTCTCTATTGTATGAAGAGAATTCTGATTTAGCAACCCCCGTCCCCCCCAGGATCTATGATATGCACCTACCCATCCAGGGTATTCAGTAACTGACCGATGGATACTTTTTAAATAAGGCGTAGTAAGAAAAACGGGCATTAGAGTTTGTTTCAATGATCCGTTACAACAACGCGTAACAAACAAACGCAACACCTCAGTCGGCGTATAATGTTGAGCACGTTCACAAATCTGGTCGGCCTTGTGCATGTGACTAGGGGTCAGCTGGCTCTCGGCTATCTTAACCGGCCTTGGCTGAGGCGACTCTGGCAGCTCAGCTCTGTTTCTCAGGTACCTCATCACAAAAGGCCAGCCCTGGCATGTCTTCATGGCGACGGAAGGGGCCATCGACGGAGTCATCTACTGCAGATTGACGTAGGCTTCAATGTCATCTGCAACACTCGCTGGTCGTGTGACCTTCAGCCAGTTGTTTTACGTTTGTGCCTTAATGTCTTCATCTGTACAACGGGGCTAAGAAACTCGATCTTACCTGGACACGAGGGTTGGATAACAGCAGGAATATCTCCTGTCATCCCAAGGGGGTAAATAATTCTGCCTATGGCACAAGTATAGATGAGAAAAAGCAGACTCTTCCAAGATGGAAAAGAGACAAAGGGAGGGAGGCAGCGCTAAGCTGGAGAAGTAGCATCGACACAGGCATGGACGTAAGGTAGCACAGAGGCTCTGGAGTGAAGAGGTGAGAGAGTACGTGGGACGTTTGGCTCCAGGAGAGTGGTGCCAGGGAGTCCTAATCTTATTTTGCTGGCCGGGGGAGCCATGGGAGATTCTGGACGCAATCCGGGTGCATGGAAGTGAGTGATTTACTTCCTTCTAATAGTGTCTCTTTGGCACTACGTGCAGCATGTTCTTTTAGGTGCAAGGGACACAGCAGTGATTACTCAGTCTTGTGAGAGAGTCAGGTCGGGGGTGGGCGGGGAGACCTTGGCACCCAGTGAAATCGGAGAGGCTGGTTGGCCAGGAGGAGTACCAGCCCTGAGGCATGCTGCTGCTGCGTGGGGTTTGGCCCCTCCTCCACAAGCAGAGCACCTGCTCTTAGGCCCGAAGTGTGAGAAACCCCTTCCTAGGAGTGCCACAGGCAATGACAGAAACCCCCCACCCGCATCCACGCACCCATACTTCTTACGGAATGTCTGAAGGCACGGGAGGCTGTGGAGCCTGCCCCATCCTCTTTTCCCTTAACCTGCAAATCTTGGGTGGGATATAGCACAATACAAACACTAGTTTAATAAATGACATCAAAACTTGAAGCTGTCCAAGGACACCAGTCATGTGCCCGTGGAGGGGAGACTTTGTACCTCCCCCCTGGACCCAAGATAAGCCGGGAATCCCTCTCTTCCCCATCACCAGCCCTTCTGAGACCCACCAGCAACTCTGTAAGACTTCAGACTCTCTTCCCACATATCTCCTAGCCTTATTGGAGGGAAAAGGGGAATAGTGGTTTCTTTCTTTTCTTTCTTTTCCTTTTTTCTTTTCTTTTCTTTTCTTTTCTTTTTTCTTTTCTTTCTTTCTTTCTCTTTCTTTCTTTCTTTCTTTCTTTCCTTCCTTTCTTTTCTTTCTTTCTTTCTTTCTTTCTTTCTTTCTTTCTTTCTTTCTTTCTTTCTTTCCTTCCTTCCTTCCTTCCTTCCTTCCTTCCTTCCTTCCTTCCTTCTTTCCTTTCTTTTCTTTCTTTCTTTCTTTCTTTCTTTCTTTCTTTCTTTCTTTCCTTCCTTCCTTCCTTCCTTCCTTCCTTCTTTCCTTTCTTTTCTTTTCTTTTCTTTCTTTCTTTCTTTCTTTCTTTCTTTCTTTCTTTCTTTCCTTCCTTCCTTCCTTCCTTCCTTCCTTCCTTCCTTCCTTCCTTCCTTCCTTCTTTCTTTCTTTCTTCTTTCTTTTCTATCATGTCTCCATCTTCCCTTGGAGACTTCCCCTCTGTGGCATTTTTGCTGAGTGGAACAGCTCTTAACCAAACCATAACTGCTCCATGGAGGTCAGGGTGGGGGATAGGGGAGGGAGGGTAAATGCGCCAGAAACAGAAGAGAGAGCTCCCTTAGCGGGCAGGAACATGGCAGTCGGGAGGAGTACAGACAATGAGTGGCATAACCCAGTTGGTGTCGCTTTCAGAAAGCAGTAAATAAAATGGAGAGGTATCAGCATCTTATCAATTCACCTTTTAACACCTCATTGGCATGAGTCTACTGTTGGGTATTTTTCAGAAGCAGCATAATCCTGAGGTAGCTTCACAAGATTTTCAGAAGCCATGTACAGTTAGGAGTTTTTCCAAGGACTCCAGATAAAATACTGAAAATTTCCAGATCATCACTTCTGCTAATCACCAAGATGAACAGTCTTAGGCTTTCTTCTCAGATATTATTGAGACTTGAACTCTGTCCACACAGACTTTAATGAAATTCTCATATACATATCAGAACTTGCATTTCTTCCTTTCATCAGATTCCTAAAGGCAAAATTGATGGCTTTGTTTTTCTAAAAGATGAAAAAAATATCCCAAAGTACTATTCTAAAAAAAAAAAAAAAATTCCCATCTTTGTTCTTTTATGCCATCAATTTGCTCAAATAACAATAATTGTGAACCTCTTGTGAACAAATGATGTTTTAGGAGTTGGAGTTACAAAACTGAGTGAAACAGGGAGATCCCTGCCCATTGTACTGTAATAAAATAGAGCTAAAATACAAGTAGCAAACTCTAGGGTCTAAAGTAAATTTCCTTAATTTAATAAAATCTCTCAACCAGAAACTCACAAGTATCTTATTGGTGGAATATAGAAATAATTTTCATTGTAATAGCAACTATAGGCAAGAATGCATGCTGTCATTGCTACTTGAAGGTTCTTGCCAGTGTAATAAGGCAAGAAAAATAGTTGTAAATAGTGGAAAGTGAAAGATAATACTGTCATTGCTGACAGATAATACTATCTACCTAGAAAATGTACAGAATAATTGAACTGTTAGAGTAATAGATTTCAGCAGTTTATATGAATCCATATACAAAAAACCCAATAGCTTTCCTGTATACCAGTGCTTCAATAATATTTTTAAAAAATCACAATTCATGATAGCAGCAAATACCAGAGTATCTAAGAATGAACCTAAGAATTGTGTAAGACCCATATAGGGAAGCTTTTAAATTTTTTAAAAGGACTTAAAAGGTTTGACTAAATAAAGAGATATAGCATACAAATCTATCAATTATCCTCAAACACTATTACAGTAAGATTTTTCTTACATGGAACTTGACAGGCCGATCTATAATTCATATATAAAATAAAATGGGTAAAAAGAATCAAACCCTTTTTAAAAGGAAAAAAAAATACTGGCAGAAGGAAATTGCTCAGCCAGATATGAAAACATAAAGTAGTATTAAAACCGTATAGAATTGCTACAAAAATAGGCAAATAGATCAGTCAAATATAGAGTTCAGAAACACATGTATATATAAGATTTTAATAGATGATAGAGATTATGTTTCAAGTCTTGGGGAAAGGGCTGAATTATTTATTAAATATTAGCAGAAATAACTATCCATTTGAAAAAAAATAGTTAAATCCCTACTGCATGCCATTCACAAAAATAATTTCCACATGGATTGAGGAGTTAAGTGTAAAAAGCAGGATCATAGGAAACATAGGCAGAAAAAAAGACCATATTTAGGAACTTGGAGTGAGGGAGAGCTGCTCAAACAAGATATGAGATGTCAATATCATAAAAAATAAGTGATACATTTTATTGTATGAAAACCCCTTTTATAACAATTGATACCTTCAACAAAGCAAAATGACTAGCAGAGAATATATATACTAGGCAAAGGATTTCTAATCAGAATATATACAGAACTTTTTAAAAAGTTTTTATTTTAATTCCCCAGTATAGTTAACACGGTGTTTTATTAGTTTCATGTGTACAATATAATGATTCAACAATTCTATACATTACTTAGCGCTCATCCAGATAAGTGTACTCTTAATCCCCGTCACCCTTTTCATCCATCCCCCTATCTGCCTCCCCTAGGGTAACCATAAGTTTGTTCTCTATTCTTAGGGGTCTGTTTCTTGGTGTATCCCTCTAGCTCCCTTTTTTTCCTTTGCTCATTTGTTTTGTTTCTTAAATTCCACGTATGAGTGAGATCATACGGTATTTGTCTTTCTCTGATTTATTTCACTTAGCATTATACTGTCTAACCCCATCCATGCCACTGCAAATGGTAAGACTTATTCGTTTTTTTGTGTGTGGCTGAATGATATCCCACTGTCTGTATATTTACTACCTCTTCTTTATCCATTCACCTATGGATGGACACTTGGGCTGCTTCCGTATTTGGCTATTGTAAATAATACTGCTATGAACATAGGGGCATATATCCCTTTGAATTAGTGTTCTTCTTTAATGTTGAGGGGGTAAATACCCAGGAGTATGATTACCAGCTTATAGGGTGGTTCTATTTTTAACTTTCTGAGGAACTTCCATATTGTTTTCCACAGTGGCTGCAACAGTTTCCATTCCCACCAACAATGCAAGAGCGTTCCTTTTTCTCCACATCCTCACCAACACTTGTTTATTGTGATTTTATTTTAGCCATTCTGACCCATGGGAGGTGATATCTCACTGTGTTTTTTTTTTTAATGTTTATTTTTGAGGGAGGGAGGGAGGGAGAGAGAGAGAGAGAAAGTGTGAGTGGGGGAGGTACAGAGAGGGAGACACACAGTCTAAAGCAGGCTCCAGGCTCTGACCTGTTAGCACAGAGCCTGACACGGGGCTCGAACCCACAAACCATGAGATCACGACCTGAGCCGAAGTCAGATGCTTCACCAGCTGAGCCATCCAGGCACCCCTCACTGTGGTTTTGATTTGTATTTCCCTGATGATGAGTGATATTGAGGGTCTTTTCACGTGTCTTTTGGCTATCTGAATGTCTTCTTTGGAGAAAAGTCTGTTCATGTCTTCTGCCCAATTTTTAATTGGGTTATTTGTTTTTTGGGTGTTGCATTGTATCAGTTCTTCCTTTTTTTATGTTTATTTATTTTTGAGAGAGACAGAGTGTGAGCAGGAAAGGGGAGAGAGACGGAGACACAGAATCAGAAGCAGGCTCCTGGCTCTGAGCTGTCAACACAGAGCCTGACACGGGGCTCGAACTCACTAACCATGAGACCATGACCTGAGCCCAAGTCGGCCACTTAACTGACTGAGCCACCCAGGCACCCCTTATCAGTTCTTTATATATTTTGCATACTAAACCTTTATTGGATATGTCATTTGCAAGTATCTTCTTCCATTCAGTAGGTTGCCTTTTAGTTTTGTTGATTGTTTCCTTCACTGTGCAGAAGGTTATAAAGAACTTAAGAAAAACAATAAAGAAAACCATTTACCACTCATAAAAGCTATGAAGAGGCAGTTAATAGTCTAAGAAATACAAGAGCCCAATAAGCAAGCAAAAATATACTTATTTATGCTTACTTGTAATTAAGGTAGCACAGAACAATGAGATGCCATTTTTTACCATTTTCAAAATTTTTCAATTTTTAAAAGATTAACTCGATCCAAGGTTGGTGAAAATAGGGAAATAGTTACTTGGGTTTACCAGGGTTGCATGTGTATTTGACTTCTATCAAATGTTTTCATTGTTCGTATCCTTCAACCCAACGACTCCATTTTTTGACCTCTTTATAGAAATATTTGCACACAGGCTTAAAGCAAGGATGTTTATTACAGTGTTGTTTTTCATGGCAGAACAGTTAAAAGCACCTAGGTATCCACAAATAGGGGGATGGATAAACGGACTGTAATGGAGCAGTAGGTACGGAATCTAGTGTTCGGCAGGTACGGTGAGTGAGGCAGATGTATTTGTAGTGGCAATAGAAAGCTCTTAGAGATCATACCTGGAAAAAAGAAAAATGAGAAATGAAGAAAGCGATATGGTGGGTGCTATAATGCATGACTCATGGCTCAGGTCTGCCTCCAAGAATGATGGACCTCTTCCTCCAGCTGAGGCCCTCAGCTGTCTTCTCCCTTTGGACACCACCTTCAGTGGACCTTGTCCAAGGTCACACCTGGTTCCTGGAGCAACCTGTATTCAGTGGCTGATCCTCACAGAGGAATAAAGGCCTGGGGCTCTTGGCCCAACTTGGAACAACTTTGAGAGGTCATTCCATCATTAAAACTAATAATAATAATAATAATAATAATATATATATAATATATGATACATATTATTTATTATTTCTTGAGTAATTAATAGGTTTGGCTAAGTCCATTGAGACTGCCTCACAGTTCAACTTCCATCTGCCCAGTCTGCTTCTATAACTTCTCCACCAGTTTTGATTCCAAGGGCACTCCTTAATAATCCTCATTAGGGGGGATAATGCAACTAATCGCCGTCTCAGAGTTGACTCCCCAGAACCCAGCCTGTGACAGTAAAGTGGCAGAACCATAGACCTATTGGTACCACTTACATGAAAACAATTCCCACACCGCTATATATTCCTTTTTATATGTATAAAGTACCTTTTAAAGTTCTGTAAGACTGGGGTGCCTGGTGGCTCAGTCGGTTAAGCATATGACTTCGGCTCAGGTCATGATCTCACGGTTTGTGAGTTCGAGCCCCGCGTCGGGCTCTGTGCTGACAGCTCAGAGCCTGGAACCTGCTTGGGATTCTGTGTCTCCCTCTCTCTCTCTGCCCCCCGCCCCTGATCACACTCTGTCTCTCTCTCCTTCAAAAATAAATAAACATTTAAAAAATTTTTTTTAAGTTCTGGAAGACTGATAACAGTGACTGTGTACGGAAAGAGGACTAATATGGACAAGGAAGGGAGTTGATCTTACCTGGTAGGAATATGTTCATGTATTTCTTGAGTAGTTCATACACAGCCCTTAAGTGCTATGAGAACGATCTGAAGGGAGTTCAGAGAAGTGATGAGATTTGAAGACTGTCCCGAAGGATAAACTGGAATTCTTTCACGGATTATAAACTTCAGAAACGTTTTGGGTAAGTCTGGAGTTCTAAACGAGGATCCCCACTTCCTTTATCCCAGCATTTTATTATGAAAGATTTTGAACAATCAGAAGAGTTTAAAGATGCTCACCGTGAACATCTATATAAAATCATCACTCTGATTTGACAATTAGCATTTTGCTGTATTTGCTTTATCACACATATATCCATCCATCATCTTTTTAAAATCAAAGTATATCTCGTGAAATAATATCTTCCTTCATTAGATGATGAGTTTTGCATTAAGATCTAGATTCTTCTCTCTTTCGTATTGGTATCTTTTATCATTAAATCAGGCATTCTCTTCTAGTTTTCTACATTTCTTGCCCTTTTGCAAGTGAGGTCAACCACAGAGTTAGTGGATTCAAGCTGTCATTATAAATAAGTTTCTCTTTTAACAATGGTATTTTGTAGTCACTGAGACCTTGTTTGATGTCACGTGTTTTGTGTGCAGCATCTCATTTGATCGAAACCAGCATCTCTGCCTTGGCTGCCACCATGACTATGACTTTGCCAAAGAGAGAACTGAGGGTTAGAGAGGACAGACAGGTTATCGGAGGCCACACACCCACCCTTTGGCAAAGCTGGGGCAAAGGTCCATTTTATTTCAGAGGTGGAGATGTCAGCCATTATTCTGTAATGTTCTCTCACGAGGGTGAAACACCCATCCCAGAATTTCTCTGAGGAATGGCCACGTTTTCACGATGGTGTGTCTGGACCCAGGACATGACGATCTGGATGCACATAGAGTGGCCAACGCACTCTTCCCCTTGACCCAGCTCTTCAACTCCTTCACGACTTCACACGAACCATTTATTCCAGCCACTCAAGAGTCTTCGACGTCCTGAGGGCCACGCCAAGTGGGGTTTGTGTTGCCCAGTATTCCCCACACCTAAGGCTAAGTCCCAGTCACGAGATCACAAGAGGTCCTTGATGCATGATGCTTCCTGAGAATTCAGGAATGCTGTGAAGCTTTGAATGGAGCATGTGTGTTTCCATTGTGGAGGTAACTGACAAGGGGCCACGTGACAGGGGCTTTTGCTTCTTTGAACGTGTTGCGA
The DNA here is from genome assembly GCF_028749965.1 of Puma concolor. NCBI lineage: Eukaryota > Metazoa > Chordata > Mammalia > Carnivora > Felidae > Puma > Puma concolor. The sequence goes on from NC_141675.1 coordinate 5,703,641, forward strand.
TGGTTCCTTTTCCCCCAGTGTGCCAGACGCCCTGAGATGCATACTCACTCACATGTCTTCCTCTGTCAGAGGAGGGAACAGAAACTCAGGCTAAATTCCTTACACAAGGGATCACAGATGAAAGGGTTCAAACCCGAAGTTTCTGACCCCAGGGCCCTGCTTTTCCCACCACACCATGCTGCCGTTATTTTTACCTTGTTGGAACGGCGAAAGGCAATGAGGAAGCCCAGTGCTAAATGAAAGAATCAGTCGTGTGCCCGATTTGAAACGTGTCTGCACTATGTCCTTAGTGCTCGAGTTCCCTTATGTCTAGCCCTAGAACTGCACAGCATGCCACCTATTCAGCCAGGAAGTAGACAAAGGACACAGGCAGGCAAACATTTCTATCAGAATGGAAACGAATTCAGGTTTAAGAAATTTTCAGGTTCCTCCCCTGCCCCCCTCTCTCAGATCACACCCCCTCTCAGCGATGGTAGATGTCTGTGGTTCTTATTTTCTGCAGCATCCCAGTCCCTGAAGCGTCTGAGATTTCAATGGACGAGGAATAGGGAGAGACTGAAAGCTGGATGTGGGTAATAGGCTCAGAGAGGTGCTAACAAGATACGGACAAGTCAAAGCTCCCGTTTTGTGAGGCACTAGTTTTCTCCACTTGCCACCACTTGGTTACAGAGGTAGAAATTCCCACTGGCAGCAGAATTCTAGAAGCAGATTTGCTAGACGCTTGCCTTTTTGGGGTGTTTTGGAAATAATTCACGGAAATCTGTATCATTTCCCTAACTGCGTATGCCTGGAGCGTAAGCAGAAAACGGGCTCCTTGTGAGAATCCGGAGCTCAAGCTGAACATTGAGGAAAAGCTTGCTTATAGAAGCAAATGTTTAGCCAGAGGGTTTCCACACTGAGGGCTTTGTGTGGCTTTTGGGAACGGTGTAGAAGTCACGTGTGGCTCTAGCTGTGTGCAGCCTTTAATTATGATTCGCCTTTCCTCAATGTCCTCTCTCTTCGGTACTCGCTATGGAACAGAAACCCGAAAGATGTCGTTTTTGGCTGATGTCCTTGGGAGAGCGTGCAGTATTTCTCACCCCACCCGTTTATGACCTGAAAGGAGAGTTGGTTTCAGAACGTTGAGGGAAACCACACAGAGGTTCTCCTCCTCCGGACCACGAAAGCACCGAGGCCTGTTGGCCAGGCCTGAAAAAGCAGTCATGCATCCAGTGCATCAATTTATTCAGCTCATTTACTGAGTCTTTTTCTGGGTGGGGTGTTGAGGCCGATCAAATAGACGTGATTCCTCTTTGCCAAGCTTAGCATCTAATAGGAATGCTGGATATAAACATGTAATAACCGAAGAAGTAGAAATTGATTATTACAGCTGGTGTGAGGAAGACGACCAAGGTGAAACGTTTCAGAGGGAGTCGGTCATGCTCAGTGTTGGGGGAAAAGCATTGAGGCAGGGGGAACAGGCACTGTGGTGCCCCGGAGGCAGGAACGACTGTTCAGAGGGGCAGCAGGAAGGCCAGTGTGGCGGACGATCGAGCAGAGGAGGGAGGGGATAGCAGAGAAGTCTACAGAGCCACGGGGCCTGGTGGCCATGCTCAGCGAATGGGTCTAATTAGATGAGCCATGGGAAGTTATGGAAGGGTTTCCAGGAGGAGTATGTGGGTTTTCCTTGTATCTTTTTTTTTTTTAATGTTTATTTATTTCTGAGACAGAGAGAGACAGAGCATGAACGGGGGAGGGTCAGAGAGAGAGGGAGATGCAGAATCTGAAGCAGGCTCCAGACTCTGAGCTGTCAGCACAGAGCCCGACGCGGGGCTCGAACTCACGGACCGCGAGATCATGACCCGAGCCGAAGTCGGACGCTCAACCGACTGAGCCACCCAGGTACCCCTTTCCTTATATCTTAAGATTACTCTGGCTTCTGCATGGACAGTGGATAAGAAAGGAGCAGGGAGCAGGCAGGGAGGCAGAGAGGAGATTCATGTGGTAGGTCGGGCAAGAAATTGCTGTGCATCCCAGTGACCCGGAGAGGACTCTAATTCCGCCCCTGCCTCTCCGTTACAACTTTGGGTAGGTCACCTCACATCTCTGGCATTCAACTGTTCACCCCTCGTAAAGTAAGGACAAGTATTTTCCCATGTGGTCTCTGGAAGGAATAAGCATTCATAAAGTCCTCTATAAACTTGGACCATATGCTGATCTGAGCTATAATATGATTCATATTGAGAGGAGGTGCACTCCTGCAATGTTGGAAAAATCACTCAGCTGCCCCTGTCTGAGCGACATCTTATTGCAGCCTGGAGCTGAAAAGATGCTTTTGTTTCTCACTGCCATCAATGTCTCTCTCGGGGAGGGCGACTGGTGAAAAATCACATGGTGTGGTCATTTATATGTAGTCATTTACTAGGGTAATAACTTGGAATGGTGAGCCTTCCTCCTCCCCACCCCCCATTAGCTTCATGTCTCTGGTCACCATCTGTGGGGGACACATGCATGTGATAAAGCGTGTAGGTGTGATGGAATGCCTGATGGAGGCCCATTAAACCTCCCCGCAGTCACTCCCCTTCTGACAAGAGAAGGCATGCTTCTCGTGGCCCACGCGTACCTGTGGACCATCACTGCCCCGGTCCAGTGGAGTGCTGGGTTCTCAACCCCCAAGCACCCTGATATTCTTAGGGTGAATAGCACTTACTTCGACTTTGAACAAAGCATGTCTATCTTTTGTCACGAGTTTGGGCCTTTCGGAATCCTTATATTACAAGGAAATATCCTGTTTCAAATGCAGTTCTCTGTTAGGGCCCTGAACAGATGCTGAGATTTGCTGCCCTGACATCCAAGAGGGTCTCCAGAGACCAATTTAAAAATGTTGGCTGGGGACACGCTGCGGTGGTAGGCACGTTCCCTGTAAGCCTTGTTTGGTACGGTAGCCACTGGCCACGTGTGGTGGGGAGCACTCAGAATGTGGCCAGTGCAACTAGCGACGTTGGGTGGCCTTTCACTTAGTTTCAATTTCAGTGGCCCCGTGTGGCTCATAGCTACTGTATTGGACAGTGTGGTTCTAGAGGAATTTTCTTTTTCCTCATGGAAGACCCCTCCTCCGTGCCCCAGGGGCTGTGTGAATCCAGGAGCTCACAGACCGTTCTGATGCCCACGGAGAAACCTCACCGGGGTTTGTGTCTCTCGTGTCTGGGGGGCGCTGTGATGCAGACTCGTTGTTGGGCGGATACGAGGCGTTGCTTTGCCGCCTCGGCCTGCACCACTGTCCGTGCCGTGAGATTTAAGCGGTATGGAGAAGGCTGTCCACAGAAGGATGCGTGTCTCTGGCACGGAGCGCTGCTCTGAGCTCTGGCCTTCTCCTGTTGGATCTCTGGGTGCCCGGCCGTGGCGCTGCAGGACAGCAAGTCCCAGGGAGGGCGCTTGTCACTCAGCATTTTAAATTGTTCCCACTAGCACAGACACTTGAAAGTCAGTGGCTCCTTGGCATGTGCCTACTTCGTGGGCTGTGCTAGAGAGTTCTGGAGAACAGTGAGCACAGTGCAGGGGCCATATCAACAGCAAAGCCAAATGAACAACAAAGCCACATGAGCAAGGGTGTGCTCACTTCCTTGGGGACGGGAGTGTTTCCAGGAGGCCCTTGCTGAATGGCAGGCAGGCAGGTGGACTAGCTAGCAGTGCTTTCCAGAACCGGAGACTCCTGGATTCAAGGTCAGAAATCAGGTGGCTCGGGTGTCCACAGAGGGAGAAGTTGAAGGGGACGCCAGTGCAGGTGAGAAGCAGTGTAAGGACAAAAACTTGGGCTCAGCCTTGTTCTCTCCAGTCTCTAGGTGGGGAAAGAAGGGTTGGCGATGCACCCACACTCGATGGTTGAATGAGTGTTAGTTGTGAATGGCGTCTAATTCTCTCCCATCCTGGAATTTGAGGTCTGTGTGGGTCCTGCCCCTCATATGAACGTATCAGCATTCAGCATACGGAGGAGTCACTTATATCCTATGCAGCAAAAGACACTTGAAAGATAACAGATGAATGTTTGATGGAGAGCAGTTTGCCCTGGATTTAGAATATAACTTTTCTAGGAAGAAAGGGGTTAAAATGCCTGGTGCTGTTTGTTACAGGAAAGAGATGCTCAGAGTCCATCACATCTGGTGGAAACAACATGACTGCCCAGCAATAGCTCAGAGCAGGGAGGCCGGGACCCTGTAGACGTGGCTGCTAGGTCTTTTTTTTAAAAAAAATTCAAGTCGATGGGGCGCCCGGGTGGCTCAGTCGGTTAAGTGTCTGACTTCGGCTTAGGTCATGATCTCGCAGTCCGTGGGTTCGAGCCCCGCATCGGGCTCTGTGCTGACAGCTCAGAGCCTGGAGCCTGTTTCAGATTCTGTGTCTCCCTCTCTCTCTGACCCTCCCCTGTTCATGCTCTCTCTCTGTCTCAAAAATAAATAAATGTTTAAAAAAAAAAATTCAAGTCGAGGGGCACCTCGGTGGCTCAGTTGGTTAAGTGTCCAATTCTTGATTTCTGCTCAGGTCATGATCTCTCTCACAGTTTCATGGGCTCAAGCCCCATGTTGGGCTCTGTGCTGCTAGGGCAGAGTCTGCTTGGGATTCATTCTCTCTCTCCCTCAAAATAAGTAAATGTCAAATAAATAAGTAAGTAAGTAAGTTGAATGGGAGCCAACTTTAATTTGGGGGTAGCCCTGTCTCACCGTTGGTGGTCGTTTCTCAAAGCTATTTTTCTTCCTGCTGGGACAACCAAGCAGGGTTTTTCAATTACAGGTAATTATCCAAATTATCCAAAGGCAGCCACGGCGTTTTCTACTTGGTACATCTTCATTGAGACCCTCGGTTTGAGCGCATCTGCTTATAGACAGGTGGTTTGGGTGTGTATGGAGATTATCTGTGGGCTCTGTATTTCCAGAATATGCTTTTGAATACTGTGATCAAATTTACATCAATTGGGGAGGGTAGTGATTTATCATAAAAGCCTCAGTCATTTAGGTTTCCCTTCCCAGGATACAGAGTGTTCTTAATTTACCCACTGAAAAAGTTAAGATAAAAGAAATCTTAAAATACAGCATGAATGCTACTTCAAGATCAGAAACTTCAGCTATTTTAAGTAACAGAAAGGGTTTGGGACAATGTCTTTGAAGGTAAACCCCCAAAAGTGTTAAGTGCTTTTTCTTTTCTCTCCTTGTTTTTTCCCCCCTAAGTGACCATATGGAGTTATCAGTGCAAATAGGCTCGTATTTAGTGGAAAATGGACCATTCAACTGAGACTTACATAACAAAAACGTTTTCATCTTCTTTGGCTCTGGTTATGTCAAGGATGCTGGTTCACGTGAATCAGGTTTGTCCTTGTGGCCCCAGATTGTCCACCGGCACTCATGAATCATTCCAGACGAGCTTGTCCTTGGTACAAATAGGGCTGCACTTAGAGTTCCTGGAGACTCTTCCCCATCCCGACGAAAAGGTTTTACTGGGCTTTTCAGTGGCATGGAGCTGAAGGACATAAATATTGTTTATGTGGTGAGAGGGACCCACTCTTTTATGGTGTGTTTTACAGGTCTAGAGGATTTTTTCCCTTGTTTCTTTGAGGTTTTCTTTTAAACTCCAGATTGGCGTAGTCCTTAAAGCAGACACTGTAAGTCCTGGTGTTATCTGTTGCACGGGGAAGCAGAGGGAGCTGGGCAGAGATGGAACCCAGAGATCTGGGTACCTGGGACCAGGGGCTGGCGTCCTGCTTGGAAGGGGCTGTGCCCTCCATGTCATGCTGTCCTAAGATGTAGGTCAATATTTCCTGAATTTGTGACTCCCCCAAAGTAAGTGATGTTTTACCCTTTCTTTTCCTCCACTGAGCAAGACATTCTTGACTGAAGCCCCAGGCTCAGTCCCTTCCCTGCCCTTCCTGAGAGGCGGGACATGCTCTGTGCTTTTCCAGCTCTGTCCATCCCGGATGCTCACAGGAGTAGCACCTGTCACTCCCCCCATTCTCATCTCCCACCTGCTGGCATCCTCCTGTAAAATACTCCACCTCTCATTCAATTTGACAGGAAGGTGTTCTTTGCATGAATTCCCAAAGCACTCTGTGTCTCTACGTTTGTGTTAGAGCTATTCGTAAGCAGGTCTTATCTCCCATGCAAAGAAAATTTGCGAGCTCCCTACAAGGAAGATGGTATCTTACGCATCTTTGTCAACCTTACAGAGGGCGTTCTAAACAAGTGTTTGCTGAACAACCAAGTGAGTTCTTCAACACTTACGTGCGCCTTGTCGTGCCAGGTACAGTGGAAGGTTTGTCAAAGAATGACATGGTCTCCACCCACGGCACCTGTGAACAACTATGCATCACAAAATATGGGTCTTTCAATGATCTACTGCTGTGTAACAAACCACCATAAGCTTAATGGTGCGGAACAGCAGTGATTTTGTTGTGCCCCTTAGGGTCTCCAGGCAAGGACTTTGGGCAGGGCAACTAGAGTCGCTCCACGATGCTGGTGCCGCAGCCGGAGAGACGTTACCGGTTGAGGGCTCCGACCAGCCTTCTTCATTCACGCATCTGGCACCTCGGCTCAGGGCTGGCTGAAAGCCTGGGCGCAGCTGGGCCTGGCACCTCCAGCCATATAATCTGGGGGCTTAGAGGGAATGTGCTTCTTACACGGCCCCTGGCGTCTTCCAGAGCAAGCATCCCAAGAGCATTAGTTGGAAGCCACGTGGCTTTTTCTGACCCAGGCTGGAAGTCATATAACACCACTTGCATTGTGTCCTGTTGGCTACAAGTGAGTCCTGAGGCCCATCCAGGTTCAAAAGGAGGAGAATCGCACCCTACGTTTTCATGGGGGGGCGGGGAGTATCAAGGTCACGTTGTAGAAGAACATGTGGGGAGGCAGATATTTTGCAGCCATCTTTGGAAAATACAATCTGCAGCGGTAAGTAAATGCCCACATGGGCAGCACCAATGGTAATTATTACTAGATGACAGAGAGGCCCTTGGGGAAAATGTCCTGGAGAATGAGATCTTGGAATTGACCTTGAACTCTGGAAGAGGAAGAGCAAGGGGTCCACAGTAAGGTTCTTTAAGTAGGGATGAGGAGTCTTGTGTAGTGGGAAAAGAGATACAGGCCTAGACTGGCTAGCTGAGTTGAAGGGCCTGTTATGTCTTCTAAACTCGATTTCACATTTTTTCCAGCTTTACTGAGATATAATTGACATGTAACATTGTGTAAGTTTAACGTGTGCGGTGTGACGATTGTGTGACCTGTATTTCTTGCGGTGTGATTACCAGAGTAAGGTTAGTTAACATATCTATCACCTCACTCCAGAGTTCCAATCTCTTTTTCTGTGTGTGACGAGACATTTCAGATCTATTATCTTGGCAAGATTCAAGTATATGTACAGTATTGTTAGCTATGGTCACCATATTGTGCATTAGATCCCTAGAACTTGTTCATCTTATAACTAGAAGTTTGTATCCTTTGATTACTTCCCTTCTCCCCACCCCCGCCACTCACAACCCCCACCTCCAGCAACTAGCGCTCTACTTTCCACATGTAAGTGAGATCACGCTGTATTTGTCTTTCTCTGTCTGACTTATTTCACTTAGAATAATGCCCTCAGGGTTCATTCGTGTTGTTGCAGATGGCAGGATTTCCTCCTCTCCTCCTCCTCCTCCTCCTCCTCCTCCTCCTCCTCCTCCTCCTCCTCCTCCTTCTTCTTCTTCTTCTTCTTCTTATGGCTGAATAACATTCGTGTCTGTGTGTCTTACATCTTTCTCCACTCATCAATTGAACACTTAGGTTGTTTCCACGTCTTGGCTCTTGTAAATAATGTTGCGATGACCATGGGGAGCAGATATGTCTTTGAGATGGGCATTTCCTTCCCTTTGGACATATACCCAGAAGTGGGATTGCTTGGATCATAAGGTAATTCTGTTTTTAACCTGAGGCGCCTGCATGGGAGGCATGGGAAACCATAGTAACTGTACCAAGTTACATCCCCACTAACAGTGCCCAAGGGTTCTGCTTTCTCCATATCCTTGCCCAACACTCATTATCTCTTGTCCTTTTGGTAATAACTATTGTAACAGCTGTGAGGTGATATCTTGTGGTTTTGATTTAAATTTCCCTGATTAATGATTTTGAGTACCTTTTCATGTACCCATTGGCCCTTTGTATATCTTCTTTGGGAAAATGTTCAGTTCCTTTGACCATTTTTTTATTGGATCATTGGGGATTTTTTAAACTTTGGGTTTTTTTGTTTTTGTTTTTGCTGTTGTATGAATTCCTTATATTGGATATTAACTTCTTATCAGATGTCTGGTTTGCAAATATTTTCTCCCATTCTGTAGGCTGCCTTTTTAATTTGTCTATCATTCTTTTACTGTACAGAAACTTCTAGTTTGATATAGTTCCACTTGGTTATTTTGGCTTTTATTGCTTGCACTTTTGGTACCATATCCAAAAAATAATAATAATAATTTCCAAGACCAATGTCAAGGAGTGTTTCAGAATTTCATAGTGCAGGTCTTACATTTAAGTCTTTAACCTACTTTGAGCTAATTTTTTGAGTGATATAAGATAGGATCCATTTCATTCCCTTGCATGTGGATATCCTTCTTTCCCAGCACCATTTATTGAAGAGACTTTTTTTCCCCATTAAGTCTTCTTGGTTTCCTTGACGGATATTGACCATCTATTCGTGGGTTTATTTCTGGGCTCTCAGTTTTATTCCATTGGTCAGCATGTATACTTTTGTGCCAGTACCAGACTGTTGTGGTTGCCATAGTATTGTAGTATACTTTGAGGTCAGGAAGTGTGATACCTCCATTTTTGTTCTTTCTCAGGATTGCTTTGGGTATTTGGGGTCTTCTGTGATTCCAGACAAATTTTAGGATCATTCTTTATCTTTCAATGAAAAAATGCCATTGCAATTTTGATAGTGATTGCATTGAATCTGTAGATTGCTTTGGATAGTATGGTCAGTTTAACAATATTAATTCCTCTGATCCATGAACACAAGCTATCTTTCCATGTATTTGTGTTATCTTCGATTTCTTTCAGTGGTGTCTTATGAATCTTTCACTTCCTTGATTAAATTTATTCCCAAGTATTATTTTTAGTATTATTGCAAAAAATAATTGCATTATTTTGTTTTCTTTATATCTTTTACAGAAAGCTTTTAACTTTTGGAGGGCAGGGATGTTAAATATTTATCCAGGAAGTTGAGATTTTTTTCATTCTCTAAATTGTCTAATTAAAACTCATGTCATCTTAAATTTGTACAAAGTTTCTGTCCAAGAGTCAGGTGGGAAAGGAAATGAAGCTTATCCAAATAGAAGGGGGAAAGATGAGGAGGACACATGAAAATGATATCCAGAAATACGGCAATAATTCGGAGTCTTCTGCTGTGATTCCTGAGAACTTTGACGGTTTCTTGGGATCATATCAGTAAACTCTGAAATGATACATATACAGACTTAATTTGTCTAAGCCTGAGTTTCACTATTTGAGGAAAAGTAATCCCTACGGAGAGGTTATACCAGGTAAGCAGGTAACTGGACATGTGGCTCAGTCTTGGGTATTGGTGATTGATCAAAGTAGTTGAACTCAAATGTGATAGGCACCAATGCTGAAGGGACCAAAACTAAAGGAGTCCTCACTCAGAGTGTCCCTTTACCAGTGGTTCCAGCCCCTCCCCCACGAGTAAGAAACCAGTCTGTTTTCTTTATTACTGGATTAGGATCCCACAGTATCCAGTAAACTCAACAGTGCTAGCTAAGAGGTGTAATAAATGGTATTTATTAAGTGGTTTAATAAGGTTTTTGTGGATAAGTGTGACATGCTTCTTTTGAACTTAAAGATGTTGAGACTAGCCAAGGTTAAGAAGGAGGGAAGTTTGAAAAGGAAGTTTGAAAAGAAAGAGGTGTGAGGTATATAAACACGGAAAGGAAGTGATGGCAGAGCAAAGAAATAAAGCTAATAATGTACACTCGTGCACATTAACTGTAGGTGTAGGATTGGTCTATTGAGAAAAGCGGCCTTTCTTGGGAAGGGTGATCTCAAATTCAGCCATGCCTTCTTTTTTGTATGAATGTCCGTTTCTTATACACCGCAGCAAATGTTTATTGAGTGTCTGCTGTGTCCCATGCACTGGGACGTGTCGAGATGAATGGGACATGGCCCCCGCTCCCAAAGAGTTTTAGTCTCATGTGGGAGGTGGGGAATATGTTACCCAGTAGATGCCAAGTGTTGCTTTGGATATCATCTCAGGAGGACAAGGAATAGTGGAGACAGGAGAAGTGGGCCCTCCCCTGGGTGAGTCAGGGAAGGATGAACTTCAGGCAGAAGAGACCCCACTACGAAGAGTACCTGTGGGGATCAAGAAAGATGAGAACAGAGAGGGGCTGCCCATTGGATCTAGCAACAGGGCAGCTGTTGGGGGCAAAAAGGAGAATGGAACAGCCCCAAGAGTGAATAAGTTCTGATGAAATTCACTGGAATTTTGATGACCTTGTTTTATTACAGGTTTGAGGGGAGCTACTTTCTTCACTTGCTAAGCTGCAAATCATTCAAAGAAATTGTGCCCTCAAGCTGAGTAGATAGGCCCACTGTGGTTTGAGTAACTTAGGAATCTTGTGGGGTCGGTATGTTGAGTCTCTCCTTCCTTTTAGTCACGGTTCAGGACTTTCACACACCACCATGGTCCAGGGCAAGCTTCTCAGCTTTCTAGATACCCTCTCAGGGATCGTGAAGCAGCAGGCCTGCCCCGGGAAGGTCAGGATTCCTTTTGTAAAAGCAGTGAACACTACATGTAGCCCAGAGAACCTACTCTCTCTCTCCTTCCCCTCCTACGGGCTCACACAGAGAAACAGATGCTTTCATATAATTCTCAGCATCGAAGCACATTTGCTCTACTCTGGCGCGAAATATCTGTCCAGGACCAAATTCTTAAAACCCCAAGGGCCCTGGTATGATTTCGAGCCCAGGCCTTGAACCTGTCATAAAATGTAATGGACAGTATATTTTTTAACTGCTGAAACCAGGGAGTTCATATAACCTGTGAAGACTGGAACAACGTCACGCTTCTTTCTGCCGTTTTTGAAGCATATTTGGAAGCATTTCAGAAACCACAAGATGGTCCCTCTCGTTGTATCATTTACCATAAAGATCAAAGTTCTTGACCGTTTTTGTACACGGACCCCTTTGGCAGCTGGGAGAAGATGTTATAAAGAATAATGTTTTTAAATGCATATAATCAAATACGTAGAACTTAAAAAGTTTTTTACATTTTATTTATTTTGAGAGAGGAAGAGAGCAGGGAAGGGAGAGAAATAGAGGGAGGGAGAATCCCAAGCACACTCCACACTGTCAGTACGGAGCCCGACGCGAGGCTCAAACTCACAAACCATGAGATCATGACCTGAGCTGAAATCAGGAGTTGGATGCCTAACCAACTGAGCCACTTAGGTGCCCCAAATATGTAGAACTTTTTAAACTCTGTAGATTTAGACTGAAATTCAGCTATCAAAGTGTTAAAAAGGAAACCCCCATTTATGATATAGTCGTATACCTGCCTTTTTTTTTTAATGCAGTAAAGAATGCAGTCTGACATTATTTGAAGTATTAGTGAGTATAAACAATATTTCAAGGACTCTGTAACTGCAGTTTAACATGAAAATATCTCAGATTTCTATCGATGACAGAGTCATAAGTCTTTCTAATACTTCGGTGGTTTGCTGCCTACATTTACAATGAAAGGAAATGCTAAATTTCAGCGAGAAGTTAATAAAAATGAAGATGTAATTTTTTCCTTTCCATCCAAGTTCACAGACCCCTAAATTCTCATCTAGGTTGAGAACCTCTGGGTTAAGATGCAATTTTGGTCACAAGTAGGAAGGCAAACGGTTCTACAGGTTACACGATGTGCATCCTACCTCTTCAGGGTTAATTTTATAGCTACTCCAAGCCCCAGTTCTTTTATTAATTTTGTCCCTTTCTTGCCACCCTGCGCTTTGTAAAACTCGGTGTCATGTGCACTAGAGACCAAGGTGCTTTGTGAGCAGCTCTAAGAAAGAAAGGAAAGAAAAGGTTTGCCTTGAGGGGGCCTGGGGCTGTATCTTTCACCCACCCCCTGAACCCCAAGACTCCTTCATGGAGTGTTCTGTTGTCTTTGAGAATAAATGAAAGAAGGGCACAGTACAACTCCGAGGTGAAAGTTGTGGCGCATGTAATGGTCAACACTGTAGCCCATGTGGAACCCCCCACTCATGGCACTGTTCGGGATCTGCTTGTGTTTTAGTCAGCCGTGAGCTCTGGGTTACCCTCCCTGGCTCCTGTCTTCTCTTTAAGGATGTTTCAACCAACCAATTCGGTGTGGTACTCACTGTGTGGGATCTCACATCCGCTTCCCCAGGAGCAGAATCTGGGGTGAGGGCTTCTGCCAGATTGACTCGGGGAGGGCTCTCAGAAGTGAGGGAGACAGAATGGGGTAGGGAAAAGTTGGGTTGAGGATGTGGCCTCCGGAGAAGTTGAGCCTCAGCCTAGTTCTGCGAGGGAGCCCGGGAGAATGAATCACAGCACAGAGCTCATCCATGCAGAGACCAGCAGGCCAGCCGGTGGAATGGGGCACAGTTTAGTTTTCTATGATACATAAAAACTTACAGATCCAGAAGCTTGAAACAACCCACATTTACCATCTCATAGTTTCCGCGGGTCAGGAGCCCGGGCACGGCCGACCTGGGTCCCCTTCCACAGGACCTCAAAGCTGTAATCCAGGTTGTCAGCCGGGTCTTAGGTCTTGTCCGAGGCTTGGTCTCTTTTTCCAGGCCCACGTGGTCGGTGGTAGGCTTTGTCGTTTCTTTGCAGCTTAGAACCATGGTGGCTTGCTTCTTCAAGATTGGCAGGAAGAGTGTCTCCTGAGTCCAGTCTCTTAGCTCAGAGAACGCCTAAGCCCACCTATAAAGGATTCGCCTGAGTAGGCCCACCCAGATAATGTCCCTCTTGATCAAGTCAAATTCAACGGATTTGAGACCTTACTTCCATCTGCAAAATCCTTTTGCCCAGTGCCATATAATGTAACAGTATCACAGGAGTGACGTGTGTCATATTTACAGTTCTTCCTGGACTCAAGGGGTGGAGGGAGGGTTATACAAGAGCATGAGTCATCGGGGGTCACCTTGGAACTCTGCCTGTCACAGAGTGTCACCTGGTAGGCATCTCTGGAGGAGATGGCTCCCATCAGCCAGAGGCCATCCTCTGAAGAAGGTTGTGGATGTGAGCTGCTAGGAGCCAGAGCCTGCTGCAGCCTGGAGTCACTATAATCACTGAAATAGAGGTCGAAGCTGATGTGGGATGAGCTGCCCTGGGAGTCTGATTTCTGCCCCTTGTGCTATTTCAATATGCCAGTTTGGCAGGCGAGACGGGCATGAGGGCCAGTGACTGTGTCGCTCACGCAGCACTGGGTGGGCGGGCTGGACTCTGAATGGGGGGGAATTTGCCACCTGTGGAGCAGCACCTTCTGGGAGCTTGGAGGGCTCGACTGGGTCACTTTTGAGACCATTTGCAGCTCTTAGGATGCTGCCTTGTCTGCCGCATTTCCCTCCCGGTCAGAGGCTGGGAGCCACAGGATCCATGGAGCTGCGGAGGCTTTCCTCCTCACCGCGTTCAAAGGCTTCCCTGGCCAGAGCAAACCGCCCCCCCAGACCCTGCTGCTTTCACTCCTTCACAGAATCTAGGGGTGCGGAGGAAGGAGGGGTGCTGGTCCTGTGATCTCGCTGAGTCTCTTCACCTCTTGACTTTTCATCTCTTTCATGAAGGTTTCCCATGGGGCATAGGGATTCCCCTTGGGTATGCCAAGGGGGTGAGGGTAGGGTGGTGGGCAAGCAGGGACTCTGTCTCCCTATGTCTAAGTCCGTATTTTATGTACCGTGTGTGTACATACAGATGTCTACTGCCTCAACTTTTTGTAACACTGGGTTGCTATGTGAGATCAGCTTCCCAGCAGGCAGAGCTTGAGATAGCAATTCACTTGCACAGGATTTATTCAGGGGCTCTCAGGAAAGGACAAGGAGGAGAGCAGGAGGGGACAGGGGAGGGAGCTAAGCAAGGCTTGGTTCCAGCATCCCAGCTGGAGGCCAGCCTCAGCCTGATCCCGCAGAGGAGCTCTGGGGCATCAGGTGCACACAGAATTGTCTCACCTTAAATCAAGGGAGCATCTCCTTTTCTACCCCTGTGGCAGTCCCTCATTGCCAGTGAGGAGGAGTGGAGGGCATAAAGCCCATTTTATGACGTGGCTCCCATTCAACCAAGGACATTTCTCTGTAAGAAGTAGCTGCGAGCTTATGCAGCTGGGGGATGGGTGCTCCAGCCCCGCAAAGGTCCTGTCCTCCCTTTCCATCCACGGTCAGTCGTTTGTGTCACCTCCGCAGTTCTTATCCTAAGGCTGGCTTAAAAAATTCGTGACAGTTCCCATTGCCCACAGAATTGAATGAAAGGCCTTCACCTGGTTCTCAGGTCCTGCCGCCTGGTTCTAGCCCGCTTTCCCCTCCCTGTCTGCAGCCCCTCCCTGCCCCTCACCCTGTGTTCTTGCCCCTTCTCAGGTGGTGCCCATGGTGGTAGCAGTGAGATGATGGTGACGATGGTAATGCAGGTGCCACTGGCTTTTCCTGAGTGCCAGGAGCTCTCCATGGTGCTCAACATGTATGGTCTCCAGTCTTCGCAACAGTCCTGCCAGGTGGACTGTGTCACCCCATTTTACATTACATGAAGAGCAGGTTCGGAGAGATGGAGTAACCAATGTCGCACAGTCTGTAGGAGATGGAGCTGGGACTCCCTCAGACCTGGGACATCTTATGTCAGTGTCCTTGCTCTCCACCTTGTCTGATGCCTCCGTTCCCCAGGCATGCGGTGGTCTACGAGACCTCCAAACCATCTCCCCCAGCTGCCATGAAAGACCTCTTTCCCATTCCTCCATCAGCCTGCTGAACTTCTAGTTCTTCCTCCAAAGTCACCTCGTCTCCAAGAACTCTTGGTACCCCCACTCACGCCCGACTCTGGGCCCAAAGCAATTCCTTTTCATCAGATTCCCACAGTTCCTGAGCGGGCACCTTCCCTTCTGCATCATGGCCGCTTGCTCACACCCTCCTGCCTGCCTCCTCTCTGCTTCCCTACGCCTAAAAAGGTGCCTGGCACAGGCCCACGGCAACCAAGTGTTGGCCGAAGGCAAACGGCTGAAGTGCCGCTGGAGGGTCAACCACAATGTCCACGCACCCTTCCGCCTCTTTGCCATACATACCTGTCATCCCTGGCCCTGAAGGATCCCTGAGTGCCATGTCCTGGCCGTGGCTGCCACCTGCTACCTTGTCAGACAAGAGCATGCTCGGTGCTGTCCAAGAGACACTGCAAACTCAAGGCAGAGCTGACATCTAGTTCCCACAGCCATGCTTACCAACCGTGAGTTAGCTCACCCCAGAACTATTAGCACCCCTATTTCCTCACTCCCGACATTGCTAGCAACGTAATGACAGCTGTTCAGGCAGGAATTGAGAAGGGGAAATGTTCTCATGATAAAATGTGTTATTCAATGCTAAGACGCATCCCAGCTTCAGAAACTTTAAATTGGAGGTGAGGGAGAGTCCTTAAAGTCAAGGAAAGACAGTAGGAGAAGACAGAAAATAATCAAGTGCCAGATTTGGTCATGAGGACACTGGGGTTCTGGGGGGCCGTGGCCAGAGGGCTGACATTGTCAAGGAAAGTCTCACAGAAGGAGCAGCCTTGAGCTGGGCCTCGAAGGATGGAATCCTGTTCGGTGGGGAAAAGGGCAGTGCAGACGTGGGAACCACGTCCCCACGTCCTTCACCTAACAGGAAGAGACCACCGAGTGGCAGCACAAAGGCCACTTTTCACTCTGGTGACCCCAGAGCGTCTCTCCTGATATGATGACTGAGGCCGACACACCAAGTGGCTATAGGACTGATGGCTGAGATGATGTGGGAGAAGGGTCGTGGAGCAGGAAAACCTTGGGTGCCTGGGTGGCTCAGTCGTTAAGCATCTGACTTTGGCTCAGGTCATGATCTCGTGGTTTGTGAGTTCAAGCCCCACCCTGGGTGAGCTGCAGCCCTGCTTCAGGTGAATCCCACTTCTCTCTCTTTCTCTCTCTCTCTCTCTCTCTGCCCCTCGCTCACTTGTACCCCCCCTCAAGAAAAAAAAAACCTGCCTGGGTCAGCTATGCTCGTTTTCTTTCATGGGTTACGTTTTTAGCATTTTCTTTTGTGTTTCTTAGTCACCTACAAATACCTTTACAAGCCACTATGGGAGCTTGGGGATAGGAGATGGGAAGAGAGAATTAAGAGAGGAAGGGCAGGGCAGTAGATTAGAGGCCAAAATTTGGTTGCCCCTGGAGGACACATAGGCTGGATAATCTCTATGCTGGGCCAATTTCCATCTGTTTTCATTTAGCTGCCAAATGATGTGTGTAATTATCTATGATGTAATTAACATGTCTCTTTGCAAAGAATGTTACACAAGGATGTGACACGCTCTTAAAAGATTATTTCCAAATTGTCTAACGTTCTAATCCCCCACTAGCATATTTTGGAATGGATGCAGAGAAGAAATGAAAATCACAGAACATACAAATCAGCTAGATAAGCAACACCCTCCCCCCCACACACACACCCATACAGAAGCTCTCAAACACAAGAGCAAACCATTTCCAGATATCCAGCTAGACCTTGTTTTATCTTTGACAAGGAAAAAGCATCAGCAGGTTATGTGCTTTTCATAGATAATGTATGCAGATATGTCCATTGCAGAGTCATTGATGGCTTCCTGAGCACAGATGCTTCAGAGAATCCTACATCCCAGACTAATAACGTTGTTTCCGTAAGATATTATATATAAACTAATACGTGGTCATAATTAAAATCTCTAATCTCATTGAAAAACTTTCAGAAATAAGACATACTGATTTGCTCACCACTTATTTCCTTCTCTTGTGACAGCATTATTGGAGTTTGTTGAATTCAGCTGTTTTTCAGAGCTCCGTCTAGTCTGTGTTTATAAACTCTACTCGCCCAAAGATAAAGCTTTGTCTCTTCCCAGGGTGAATCTCGTCTCATGAGATTCTTGTAGTCGCTTGTGCTTTTCATAAAGTTTTGTTTAAAATTTTTTTCTGGAACTTTTTCCTTCAGCTTTAATTTAAATTTTTGTTTGTTTGTTTTTAAATTTATAGGACTCTAAGTGAAACACTTGGCCTCAGTTTATTCTCTCATAGAATGGGAAATCGGTTCTGACTACATGTGGAGTTCATAATAAGAATTCATTTTGTAATAGAGCGGGGTTTTTTTAGCTCTTTTTTTGAAGTTGCCATTTAAAAATCATGATAAAAATAGTAGCCACAGGCGTGCCTGGGTGACTCAGTTGGTTGAGCATCCAACTTTGACTCAGGTCATGATCTCCCAGTTCATGAGTTTGAGCCCCGTGTGGGGCTCACCGGTGTCAGCGTGGAGCCTGCTTCTGATCCGCTGTCCCCCCTCTCTTTCTGCCCTTCCCCTGCTTGCAAGCTCTCTCTCAAAAATAGATAAAACATTAAAAAAAATAGTAGCCACAAATAAAGGGGCTCCACCTCCCAGGAAGTGGCTCAGTTGGTTGAGCATCTGACTCTTGATTTCAGCTCAGGTCACAATCTCAGGGTTGGAGGATTGAGCCCTATGTCGGGCTCCACGCTAAGCATGGAGCTTGCGTAAGATTCTCTCTCTCCCTCTGCCCCCCTCTGCTCGTGTTCTCTCTCTCTCTCTCTCTCAAAATAAAAAAGCACTTACTGCTCAACTACAGTGTGCTAGGAATTGTGTTAGGTTTTTATATAATTGTGGAAATTCGTGTATCATTATAAATGTTATTCCTTTCATTGTGGCCTCTTACCTTTCTGAATATTCTATCCGTTTTCCTCTCCATGCTTCAGTTTGGATATTTTCTGTTGACTTATAGTCTGGATCCCTGGTCTTCCGCTTTGTCTAGTGCACAGTTGAGTATACCCTCTCTTGCCTTCACCCACTGTCTTCTGCTTGGATTCCGCTTCTCATAGCCCCATAGAGCTGTGGGCTCAGCCAGTGCCTTGGGAGTAAATATGGTGTCCAATATCAGCCTTGGTGTGCTTCCCTTCTCTTTGGGGTCTTGGCCCTCAAGTCCAGGCGGCCTTAGTGGTGCTTGGCTTTCAGGTTTTATCTTCACAGACTCATACAACTCAGCTCAGAGACTCGGCCTCTTGGCCACCACTTCACATTTGCTTTCTTTGCTTCCCATCTCCCGCTGCCTCCAGATCCGTACACAGCGTAAGGGGTCCCCTCACTGTCCTTGCCTTCTTGTTGGGACCCTAGACTCTGAAGTCCTGCCTCTCTTCATAGTTCCATGGTACCATTAAACAGGTGTGTGTGTGTGTGTGTGTGTGTGTGTGTGTGTGTGTGTGTGTGCGATCCATCCAGCTTTTCTAGTTGTTACCTGTATTGAGGGTAGATCTGCAGTGTTACTCTATTATTATGAGAAATGTGAAATCCTCCCCTTGCTTTTAAAAGAATCTTCAAGCGGGCACCCGGGTGGCTCAGTCGGTTAAGCATCTGACTCTTGGTTTTCAGCTCAGATCATGATCTCATGGTGGTGAGATGGAGTGGTGAGCCTGCTTGGGATTCTCTCTGTCCCTCTCTCTGCCCCTCCCCGCTTGTGTTCTCTCTCTCTCAAAATAAATACATAAACTAAAAAATTTTTTTTTAAATTAATAGGAAAGAATCTTCAAGCTAAAGAGAATTTTAAACTGTTATAACATTTGACTGCCATTTTAATCATTATGATCAAGGACATAAAAAGCATTCCACTTCTGGGGCTTTCTCATTCCAGGGCCTGCCTGTGAGGCTGTCATGGGCAGAAGTTAGAGCTGAGCATAGGCAGAAATAGGGAGAAAGGATATAGGAAAGGGACCAAAAAAAAAAAAAAAATATCACATGTTTGGAAAAATAAAAAATACCAAGGCCTCTTTAAAAAACACTTAGAGGGTTTTTCCGAAACCAATTATCTGGCTTAATGCTAGTGGCTTAGTTGCTGACCTTCTGTGTTATTTGCCCATTTAAAGTGAGGCCAGCCCTTCCTGTTTTCATTTAGCTGACCCCTGCAGCTGTGAGTTAGCTAAGAAAGATGAAAACCCTTCATTTCTTGGGGAAAAGCAGCTAAGTAGGGTTCTAATTCACGAGGCAGGTCGGGGATACACAGTGCCCCGGGCCCGCTTACTTCAGTCTTGGAGCAGGGAGGTGTGGAATCGAATCACCCTGGGCGGGGGAGAGGGGGGGTTCCCCCAGACAGTAGTGCATGTCCTCTTTTGGGCAGGTCGGTGGGGTCTTGTGATTTGATACTAATTATACTCACCCGTGAAAAGTCTAGGATTCTACAAATAAAAGAGACAGAGGCTTTGAGGTCTCTGACAGCTGCCTCTGTGCCCCAGGGTAACAGGGCAGGGCACCGCCTCTCTCGTAGAAACCCCGGGGGTGGGTGGTACCTGCCCGTCATGGGCTTCCCCTGCTGGATTTCCCACCTGAGTTACTTGTATTTCATTTTCAGAGCAAGGTTACGGGTTAGAAGGAGAAGCCTGAGGGACTCTCCAGGAAGGAACGGGAGTCCATAGGAAGGCATCTCGCTCTGAGGCCCTCACTCCCTCTTGTCAGCAGACCTTGCGAGGCCCCGCGTCCCTCTCCAGGGGCCCCAGGAGAATGTATTGACAAGTGAGGCGAGCTGAGGAAGGAAGAAGACCTAGTCCAAAGGAGAGTAGAACCCGTCCCTGGAAAGATGGGTGGGTGGGCTATCTTATAGGCAAAGGGTCTGTGTGGGTCTGTCCAGGGAAGGCTGACCCTGGACACTGGGGCAGGGGGACAGTTTTGGGGGAGGAAAAAGGAGGCACCATGTTTTAGGCCCAAATCAGTATATTTGGGGAGATTCCTTGTGGAGTTCGAGTCTGGAGACAGGAAGGGGATTTCTGTGCCGTAGCAAAGCCCAGTATGTCTACGCCCAAGCTCAACGCACCCTTGTCCCGCTGGTACCGTGATGCTGACTGGTACGTGTCTGTGCACTGGTGCAAGCTGAACACTAGGGCGTCCATAACTCTTGACGGAAGAGACGTCGTCCCCATAGCCAGTCCCCAGTCCCATCTCCTCTTCTTCCCAAGTCACCTTCCCGTCCCTCCCCTTTGTTCCGTCACCACTGCTGTGTCCTGGCACAGGCCTTCGTGATCTCTCCTCCTATCCTGCTTACACCCAGGCCTACCCCCATCGGTCTTCTTCCGTGCTACAGCTGGAGGGATCTTTATAGAACACAGCTTCCTCCAGCCTCCTTCCTGGCCTCCCTGCCTCCCACCTATCAATGCAAGACACCAGAGGGGTTCTTCTCTAACACGGCCTCTAGCCTCATCTTACCCTCTTCCCAGTCCTTCCCAGCTCTCAGGATGAAGTCAGCACAACCTGTGAGGCCCCCTGAGAGCCAGTCTCTGCTTCAGCCTCTTCTCTCCCTACTCCTGCCCACAAGCCTGACTTTCCCACCTTTGGGAATCAGATGCGATCCATTGGACACCCATGTCCCCTCCACCCTGCCGGACCACCATGCTTCCTGCCTGCTCTCTGGATGATGTGGTTCTGTCTTAGAGCTGAGCCAAGGGTATCTCCTCTGGGCAGCCTTCCAACCCACTGGCCAAATCAGATGTCCCCCATTTGTGTCCCCACAGCCTCTTCTGTTTTGTGCATGTTACACTAGCTTGTCATCGCTTTCCTGTTTCCCCAAAGGTCTTTTACCTCTGTCTCCCTTGGGCCCAGAACGTTGCCTGGCATCTCGTAAGCACCCAATAAATTTCAAATTGAGCGTATGGTAAGTCCCCTGTAAAACGAAAGCCACCGCAGTTTCTGCCGCCAGCCCGGGTGTGGTCTCCACGTGGGCTCCTTCAGCTTTTCAAGCATCAGGGGACCCCCTGGAGAATTTTAGCGTGAAAAGGTAGATTCTTAAGCCTTTTGGCCTGTCAGATAAGTTCAACTTGAGAAGCTTCAGTTCGTAGTGGTGGTTTTTTTGTTTTTTGTTTGGTTTTTTTTTTAAGCAGCAAAATTTCAGCGATTACAGTCCGTGCCAGAAGGCTAAGCCTCCTCTATCCTAAGGAATTCTTCCGCTAATTGCAGTGCTGATCTGCGGGAAGCTTTCAGAAATGAAAAGGAAACCACCAAGTGTTACTGCTCCTTTTCCTTTGCAGCTCAGATAAAACAAACACAGCGTGGGAGGGCCGGGGTCCCCCGGGGGGGGGGGGGGGTTGGCTCCATTCAAAATGCGGGACCCTCCTCTGCCTCCACCCACAGCTCGGTGTGGTTTTGTTCCCTTCGGCCCAGAGCTACCGGGACATGTAAAAAGAGCCGTTTTCCAAACGTCTTAGTTAAAACAGGTTCGTGCAATCAGTGCCAGAGCATCTGGATGTCGGACTTCGTTACTCACCCCGAATAAGCCACACCATGAGTACGGTTTCCCCCCGCGGTGAGCCAGGCTCAAGGGCCACGCGGCGAGGAGCGGCACTCGCTTGCAGACCCCCCCCCGCCCCCCGTTTCCTACTTGCCGCTTGTTCACACTCATCCTGGTGTGAGAAACATCCCCCACCCCTGCCCTGTGTGCTCTTAACGGATGACTTCTTAGGGTGATGTCCGAACCTAAAGCAGTTGGGATAACTTTTTTTTTTTTAATCTTTATTTATTTGAGAGAGAGAGAGAGAGAGAGAGAGAGAGCCAGTGGGGGAGGGGCAGAGAGTGGGGGAGATACAGAATCGGAAGCAGTCTCCAGGCTCCGAGCTGTCAGCACAGAGCCCGACGTGGGGCTCGAGCCCTCGGACCGTGAGATCACGACCTGAGCCGAAGTTGGCTGCTTAACCGACTGAGCCACCCAGGCGCCCCGGGATAACTTTTAAATAGTATTTTAGAAACTTCAGGAAAAGCAGTTTTGCTTCTGGTTCTAAGAAGGAGTCTGGCTCTAGCACTAATTGCTAGCTTTGGGGTGGCGCGCAGTTTATTTGAGCTCCTGAGCCTCTGTTGCCTCATCTATAAAATGGGAGCAATCATCTACCGAGCTCAGGTGTTACGCAGGTTAAGTAAAATAACATCTTGGCCGGTCTCTGGAATACATGCATTTGGTAGCCAGGAAATGATGAGTGATGTCTGTCTCCCCCACCCCCGGATTCAACCTTTCCCCCAAGAATAAAAGCATAGGAACCAACTTATTTCAACATGAAGAATTTAACTCCAAACCCTGAAGATCGTCAACCTTTAAAAACACCACTAAAGCATTTATTTGTAAAACCATTCAGATGGCACTCGTCTGTTATTCTCCCACCTCCAACAGTCCTTAAATTCTGCTTAGCAGAGTCAGCAAAGGCAGAAGAGATCTGGTTCCCAGGTGTGTGTTTTGCTCCCGGAAGGGACATGTATTAAAGATCTGTTCGTAAAATCTGAAGTCAGACGGAACTTGCTGGAAGCAGTTTATCCAAAAGTCTTCCCCATCACGCTCCTGGAGAGGTCCTATATTTTGTGTATGCTGAACAATTGAATCTGTTCCCGGCTGTGTTTTCTGAACGCAAATAGAAATTGTCTGCAGGTCCCCCACCCACAGAGTCATTCATTTGTGCCCCTCTGTCCTGTCCCCATGCTCCACAGTGAGCAGGCACAGGTGTGGCCACATCTGGCTCCCTGCCCCACACCGCCCTGGCTCGGGTACCACCCCCTTTCCTGGGTGTGCGTAAGGTTTCTCCTCTGCCCTCCAGTGTCCTTGAGTGTCCGCTCCACAGGCGACCTTACCCTTATTCAGAGGCAGTCACAACAAAGACAGGAGGAAACAAAGCAGAATTAAAACCCTCTTTGACTTTCCTTAACCCGGTATCTCCCCCTCCCCTGTTCCAACTTGTTTGCTCACAGACCCTTTTATCTATTCCCCTCCTAGGGGACTGAGGTTAGTAGACCCCATCTTGGAGAAGGATGGGCCGTTGCCCATTCGCTTGTTAAAGCAGATTTGAGGACACACGTTGGTCAGTAAGGGCATCCATAGAACACGCCCTGTGCTATGAGAAAAGAGGCACCACGGCCCTCCATCCTGACTGGACCGTCTCCAGGACCCATGCGAAGCACAGAAAACGAACCGCAGGATGCCACAGGGTCCGATTTGCCTGCATACGCCTAGACTGGACGAATATGCAAAAACTGGCTGGCGTATCTGCCTCTGGAGAGGGCTTCTGGGTATCAGGGAGGGGTGGGAGCAGGCTCCTCGCTGTGCACTTCTTGGGAGCTTTAGAACTTTCTGCTGTTTCGAACACAGCTCCAATCTGTTTGAGATTCCACCAAACTTCGCACAGACAGTGGTGTGCGGGAATCCTTGGCTCTGCTGACGGCCCCGTGGTTGGCTTCTGCCCACCTGCCCAGCTTCTCTCAGTCCCTGGCAGGGCCACTCTTCTCCTCTGCTGGCTCCCCGCATGCTGGCCCTCATGGGGGACTACCTACCTCTCCGGGAACCCAGAGACCCCCGGAGATGGTGACGCCTTGTGCCAAAAGGCCAAGAACTGCAGGCTTGAACAGATGGGACTCAAAAATCCTTGTCAGCCTTGTGGTCTGGGGGACTTATCCTTCTATCTTCCTTTTCCTTTTTTTCCGTATGATGGAGGATGAGAGGGCCTAGTTCACAGGGCTTGGGCCCGTTGCTCATCTGTCTAGAACACCTGCCACAGTGCCTTCCCTTCCCTTCCCTTCCCTTCCCTTCCCTTCCCTTCCCTTCCCTTCCCTTCCCTTCCCTCCCCTCCCCTCCCCTCCCCTCCCCTCCCCTCCCCTCCCCTCCCCTCCCCTCCCCTCCCCTCCCCTTCCCTGTTGTGACCACCAACCTGTCCTTCCTTTGGGTCTTCAAGCCCTTTGATTTCAAAGGCCAGAAGTTAAGACTTTCAATCCTGACTCCACTGACCACCAACCCTGGGAAGACCCTAGGCCCCCCAGTATCATTGGATTTCCTGCCCCGGCACAAGAGCCATATTTATGTCAATACAAAAGGCCTTTGGTCACCAAAACGCCACGGATGCAAAGGGTTAGCCTGCAGTGGCGCACAGACGCTCTCCCGCCCATCAGCTGGCTTCTAAGAATATTTGGAAGACGAGTGAGGTAATGCATTCCATATGCTAAAGAGAAAGACGATTTAGCACTGTGCACGGTAGAGTGGGGACGGCCCCACTGGGTCACAAGGTGACCTTGGATGAGACATTCCCTGCTTTTGGTCCCAGTTACCTCATCTAAAAGGTGCGAGCAGTAAAATCTTCCCTCACAAGGGTGGCTGTGAGGACCATGTGAGGCCATCCATGTGGAAGGCCTCCGTAAACTGTGAAATGCTCCGCACGTGTCGGCCAGTATTAGCGGTTAACGCGTGTGCTTGTTTATTGTTTCAGCGGAGAGTTCAGGACGTCATCAGTCCCATCGTGTTTGAAGCTGCCTACAGCCTGGGTGAGCATGTGACCGGAGACGAGGAGAGGGAGCTGCCGCCTCTGACACCAGTGCTCCGCTGGAAAAAGGGACAGAAGATTGCCCAGAAGAATCAGGTCAGAACCTTGAAGCTCTGGACCGGGGCCTGGGGTGGCAGGTGCCTGTGGCGGAAGTTGTGGCCCTGGCGGACTGTGGCAAGGGCACACCCCCTCTCTGCGCCTCTCTTTCCTGACCTGCAGAATGATAGAACACATGTTTCGTGGGGGTCCTTCTAACAGCCACATGATTTAAACGCAATGAGGGAGTATTCCTCATAATCCCTTCGAGGCCATGAACTGGTTCCTTGGCCCCTGAACCTGACACTTGTTCCTAGACTGTTTCCAGAGCCCAGATCACACAGTAGGTGCTCGCTAAATGTTTTGTTGGTGAGGGCATGAGTGACGTGAAGAAGCAAGAGCATCATCTTGTCGGGGTGCCGGAGGCTCAGTGGGTTGAGCGTCCGACTTCGGCTCGGGTCACGATCTCGCGGTTCATGAGTTCGAGCGCCGCGTCGGGCTCTGTGCTGACAGCTCAGAGCCTGGAGCCTGCTTCAGATTCTATGTCGCTCTCTCTCTCTCTCTGCCCCCACCCCTGCTCGCATGTGCATGCTCTCTCTCTCAAAAATAATTTTAAAGAATTAAAAAACAACAACAAGAAAAGAACATCATCTTGTAGAACCGGCGGTTGAGTTAGAAATCTTCAACCCAAGCATCGCTGGATAGCCCAAGCACTGCAAGTGTGGGTGGGCCGCCCATCCCGTCGGGTACTCATCAGATTCTGCTGTGTGGAACAGAGGTTCAGAGCAACGTCGGGTGCAGACCCTGCAAGCAGGAGCGAGCCTGTGAACTGATTCTGTACTGCAGCCCGGCCCGTCTGCCCTGAGCCATCCGTGAGATGAGCATCGCTGTCTACTACACAGGAAATATGCAAGGAATCTGGTCCCAAATCTGTTTTAAATCTTCCCTCAACATCCAAGATCACCACAGATCCAGGACGTTGGTGGGGAGAAGGTCAGGCAAAACTGCTTCTTGGCGAAACCAGACTCCTGTGCAGGTGGGAGCAAAGCTGTGGAACCACACGCTGCCCCCTCCCCCGCCAACCGCTCTGAGCTTAGGGGAAAACTAGCATGTCAGTGAGCCATGCCTTGCAGATTAGAGCTGTGAACAGAGCCACAGAGAAGTGTCAGCTTTGAGATGTCCATCCAGATGTTCAGTTCAGTGGTGAGGTTTTTAGCAAGGCATCCCAATTCTCTACCAAAGTACCTCCCACGTGATCTTGGGTCAGGTTCCCTAGAAGCAGAGCCTGAGGCAGGCATTTGGGGGCACATGGTCTGATGAGGCTGTGTTCTTAGGAGAAGCTGAAGGAAGGGATGGAAGTGGAAGGGACGGAGCAAGGATCTGGCCTCAGCTAGTCTAGCCTCAGCTGGGGAACTCGGGAGCACAAATTACACCAACAGGTTGTCTTCTCAGGACAGGAGGGGCTGGCCTTTTGTACCCCTTGTTAGTCAACCATCGGCTGGCTGGCTGGTGTAGAAGCGGAGCGTAGGTCTTCTTGAAGGAGATTCTCTTCAGCTTTGGACAGTTCTCTGTGGAAGAATGGGGGGGTGAGCCGTTAGCTGCCTACGCTGCCGTCAGCAGGGGGACGGGTAGCAGTTGTACAGGGATGTGAGCAGGGCGCCCAGCGCCCGCAACACATACGCATACAACCTACTGGCAACTCTGACTTTTCAGGTTCTCCTTTTGATTTCAAACACGAACTTCTTTCAAAACACAAGGACCCTGGAAGGTGGCTGGTTATTAACACTTGGAGCAGGCTGGGGACTCGGTAAATCGGCCCGATCAAAGCCAATGATGCAGGGACAGCTCAGTATTAAAGTGCTGTTCTTGGTCACTTCTGGTTCAAGATGGCCGACCAAGTACGTATGTTCACGCTTCCTGAGACCCCATTACAATGATTAAATACGAGTAAATAGGGACGGGGAGGAAAACACTGTGGGGGAAGGGGCAGCAGCCAATGAGAGAGTCTGTTAATTTTCTGCAGTGAGGGAAGAAGATGGAAGAGTGTTGGTGGGTGAACCTTGAACCATACATAGAGAGGCTGGGTGCCCGTCTACCCAGGGATCCAGAACGCTGCAGCCATGGCCAGGGCAGTGGTTTACAGAAGGGTGCCAGAGTGACAGGTGGGACTGAACAGGGAAGGGAGGTATTAAGTGAAGTTTAGTAAGTGGAAGAGTTGACTCTTCACCCCTGTCCTTGTCCCCATGTACTTGAGACATTCAGAGTAGCATGCAACCAGGCATTTTCTTCTCTAAAGAATTTAACAAATTGCTTGAGATAGTGTGGCTAGCTCCCCACAGGAAAGCCTTGCTTCTTCTGCATTTAGAGGCTCCGATGTAAGCCTCCTACCATTCGTCCCCAGATTGTCTAATCAGCCCTTTGGCCTTATTCCTAAATACAAATGGACAACCAATGAAACCTGAGATTGGAGGGGGCGATGTGGCACATTGAGAAGAAGAAAAAGACCAAAATGAACAACAGAATAGCTGACTTAGAAGGAAACAGGTTGTTCGGGGAATAGAAGAGATTATATAACCTTAAAAACCACCTTAAAATAGATGTAATTAACACAAGGAGATTTCAGAATATATTCTGTCCGTTAGGAAATGGTTGGAATTTTTTCTTTAAAGGGAAGAAACAGAAAAAAGAAAAGTTTCCTAAAAATTAGCTATATGGTTGCAGAGGCAAAAATTTTGTAGGATTAGAAGATAATGGAAAGAAATCCCCCAGTAAGCAGAGCTAAAAGACAAATAGAAGAGAGAGCTAAATTATCAATTTAAAAGGTCCTAGATTCAAGTAATAGGAATACCAGAAAAGGTAAACAGAGAAAATTTTAAAAGTTATAAGAGAGACAAAAGAATAAAATTTCCCAGAGTTAAAGGGAAACATTTTTTTTAAATTTAAAGGTCTCCCCAACTTACAAGCAGGATAAACCAAAAATATCCTAGATATAATTTCTAAGATATTTGTAATGTCACTGCTACTAAGATTTAAGGAAACTTCTAAATGCTTCCAGGCTAGAGAGTTCAGGATTGGTGGGGGGGGGGGGGGGGGGGCGGTGGATATATGTCCACTTACAACATTATTGGAATCATACATACTAAACAGACCATCAGACTCCTGATTGGCAAGATTAGAAGCCAGAATATGGTGAAATAAGTCTTCAGAGTGCTGAGAGAAAGTGATTTGAAACTGGAATTTTATACTTAGCCTAACAGTAAAGTATGAGGTTGGAATACAGTAATTTTTCAGATAAGCAAGAACCAGATAGTTTATCTCCCTAGGAACCCTTCCAAGGAAATAAGTCTAGATGCACTCCAACGAAACAAAAGGGTAACAGCAAATTTAAAAACTAATTGACCAAATTAGAACAGGGGATCAGTGAACTTCAGGGAGAATGAAGCCAGCAATAGACAGAATAACAGAAAGTAACGAAACTTAAGATACAGTATAGATGAAATAACTTGCTTCTCAAATAAGAAAAATAAAGGCAATAGAAAACTCTCAGAAAAACAGAAATTTGGTCTATGTGTCATGGTTGAAACATAAAATGTCATGGGACTTTGAGCAAGTAGAAGAGTATAAGGAAGAGAAGGACTTTGATACTAGAAATATTCTCCCCGAAGTGGAAGTTAAGCATTTGCACCTGTTGAGCCTGTTGCAGAGTTGAGCTTTGCACCCATAGAAAAGGGTATGTAATCATGACACTTGTCTCGATTCTAATGTGAACAATCACGTAGCCATAAAATTAGCATTATTTATTGATTTTTGGTTACAGTAGAAAATGTAAATGTCATTAAATTTGACTGCCCAGAGGTCAAAACAGAATGATGATCGAAGTTCTCTTAACATCTTAATCTTTTAAATCGGAGAGTCGAGAGGTGGTGCAAAACTTGATGAAGTGAGAGCTAGCTATTTACGACTTAAAATTACAGAGGTCATCAGCGGAGTACTACCTCTTAAATTGTGGTTGCTGAACCAGCCATGTCAGCCTCTTTGGGGATCTCGTGAGAAACGAAAATTCTTGGGCCCCACCCCAGACCCACTGAATCAGAAACTCATGGGGGAGGCCCCAACAATCCGTGCTTTGACAAGCTGACCAGGTGGTTCTAAGGCAGCTGGGGTCTGAGAAGCCATGCAACAGAGGAGCTAAGAGTAATGATTTGCCTGTCCGCCTGTGAAAATTAGGAAGGCAGAGGAGAGGGGGCAATTGTGTGAGATAAGTTCCTGTCCATCGTGGCGAGAATTCAGTAAGAAAATGTCTAAATCTAATCGTCAAAAGAAACACGTGGTCGTGTGGCAACATGTGGTTGCCCCTGGACAGCAGGACTTGGTCCAGGGAGGTGTGTGGCAGGGGGGATCATTATTTTTTCTGAACCATGTGATTCTTTGATTGAAATGAAAATGAAAGAAAAATATTGTTCTTAGCTTGGGGAGATTGTGCAGGAGTCTGAGAAATATTCTGGGAGAGTGATCCTTGCTTTTTCTCCTTTCCCTGATTAGGTGGGAGGGGGACTAATTGAATGATCATCCTCCATGTGTCTTCCAGATGTTGGCTCGATTTGCGAGGGGGAGAAAGATTCTGAGAGCTAGGCCCGCTCCAGCGGACAGAGCTGTGTTTCAGCCCGCGTATGCATATATGACAGTTCCACAAAGAGAATCTGGCCTCTCCATAGGGAGGAATAATCTCATGGGAGCTCTTTAAGTCATGTTGCCAGAGAACATTAGGGCTTAAATACTGCAGTCTCTTTAACTAAAAGGCACCGAGCCCATGTAGGTACACAGGATTGTGCAGCGGCGTGAACTGAACCCTAGTGATTCTTTGGAGTCAGGGCCTGCCCTCACAGACGGTCTCGTTGAGGTGGTAACTGCACAGACGTGTAGAACCTGGAGACAGTGACGAAGCATGTGCAGTTCAGGCTTTCTGATGGATCTGCGGTGTTTTGCAGTGAGTGGGACAGAGCCTCCCCTCTGCTGAGTGAAGAACAGTGTTGGGAGAGTCTGGGCTGTGGGATATGGGCTAGGCTGTGGGGTGACGAGTGAAGTTGCCGCCAGTGCCGAGAACTGACTGGGATTCTGGGACCTCTGCAGGCCTCGGTAGGACATTCAGCCTGTTGAGAATACTTTCCTTAAACATTTAAGGAAAGCAGAGACCTACTTCTCGTCAGGGGATACTCAATACAAAAGCAAGCAACAAGAATATCAAAACACAACTTGGGGCACCTGGGTGGCTCAGTCGGTTGAGCATCCAACTTCGGCTCAGGTCACAATCTTACGGTCTGTGAGTTCGAGCCCCGCGTCGGGCTCTGTGCTGACAGCTCGGGGCCTGGAGCCTGCTTCCCATTCTGTGTCTCCCTCTCTCTCTGCCCTTCCCTCGCTCATGCTCTGTCTCTCTCTCTCTCTCAAAAATAAATAAACATTTAAAACAAAATTTAAAAAAACAACTTGTTTTATCCCTTAACCAGAAGCGTATTTAAAAGGACTATAAATCCAAGAGCAATTCAGTCATTTGAATGTCTATTTCGTGATAAAAAGATAGAAGATTGCTGGGGTGCCTGGGTGGCTCAGTTAGTTAAGCATCTAACTGGATTTTGGCTCAGGTCATGATCTCATGTTCATGGGATCGAGCCCCGCATCGGGCTCTGCACTGACAGCATGAAGCCTGCTTGGAATTCTCTTTCTCTGTCCCTCCCCCACTCATCTCTCTCCCTCTCTCTTTCTCTCTCTCTCTCTCTCTCCCTCCCCCCCACCCCCCTCTGACTCTCTCAAAATAAATAAAACAAAACTTAAAAAAAGATAAGACATTGCTACCTTCAGTGGACTTACAGGACAGGAATAACTTGTACAGAGCAGACAATGAGATTCAGATGAGTGTGCGTGAGTGTTTCATTCCAGAGACTATTTCCAGCTGAGGAGACCATGTTCTATGGGGAAAAGGAGAATTGGCTGGAGCCTTAAGGAAGAAGTAGGATTTGGACACTCAGGGCTGGAGGGGTTTGACAGACTAACCGAGAAGGAGGGACTGATGGATGCTGACGGTCTTCCACATGGTTGAACGTCTAGTGTCAGGGACGGAGGACGAGCTGTGAAGACGGGGGCTGCTTGTTCACTGGCCATGGAGCTGGACTTGATTCTGCAGGGGACAGGAGACCATTACATCTTTCTGAGTGCAGGGAGATCAGAGACGTGCCTCAGGGAGACTGGTTGGCCTGGGTTCGGGGGAGCACCTGGGAGCTCTCACAGTAGCCCCAGGAAGGCTTTGCAGGTGGGTTGTCAGAAGTTCGGTGTGATAGACCCAGAGAGTTTTCTCACTAATGGCTCCCAGTTGGTCTCATCTGCTGAAACAGTATGGCACTAAATGAAAGGATCCTGCAAGGCCCTAGTTGGCCTGTGTGCTGGGAAAGAAGCAAGGCTGGCCCTGGAGTTATCAGCTGAGGGGACCTTATCTTTCCCCTTCAGGTGGCTATACCAGTGGCTATGACAGAGACCCTGTCTTCAAACCCTGTGCACAGAGTAAAGCTTTAAAAACTATGATGGCACTCAGGCTTCCTCAGGAGGCCCCCAAAGACCTGGCTGCGGCTGGACTTCCAGGTTGCCGACTGTGTAGACAGAATGGCCCCAGAGATGTCTACACCCTTATTCCTGGAACCTGTGACTACGATAAACTACACGGCAGAGGGGACTTTGCAGGTGTAATTAAGGTTGTGGGCGCTCCTGGGTTATCCAGCTGGGCCCCATCTTTCTCCAGCTGGAGGCAGAGGAAGGAGGTCAGGGAGATGGAAGAGAAGGAGTCAGATGTGAAGCATGAGAAGGACGTGACAGGCCATGGTTGGTTTTGAAGATGGAGGGGCGGTTTGAAAAGGAATGTGGGGAACCTGCAGGGGCCACGAGAGGCCCCCGGTTAGGGTCAGCAAGGAAAGCAGGACCTCAGTCTTACGGCCCCAGGGAACTGAATTCTGCCAACGACCCGAGGAAGCCCGGAAGCAGCTTGTCCCCCAGAACCTCCAGATAAGGGCCCAGCCAGGCGACACCTGGATTTTGGCCTCGTGAAACCCACAGTGGAGAAACCAGCCAAGCCCTACAGAGCTGTGAGATACGAAGTCTGTCTTGTTTTAAGTTGCCAAATTTATGCTAATTCATATCTGCAGCGGTGGAGAATGAACGTGTCCTACACCCCAGAGAACCCCAGGCCTTCTTTCTTCCCCTGGCTTCCCTGAGGGAGGAGCACAGTCTCTGGAGTGAGATCAGGGGCCCAGGCCCAAGCAGAGTATTCTCCCAGGGCAAGTCACTTACCTCCTGAGAGCCCTGGTTAGCACCTGTCACTTGGGGTGTCATCTGCTCTGCCTCCCTGTGGGGTTCTGTGCAATCACAGGCGAGAAGCATTGAAATGGTAAGGCATTATCAGACTCTGCTCCCTCCCCTCCCCTCCCCTCCCCTCCCCTCCCCTCCCCTCCCCTCCCCTTCCCTTCCTCTCTGCTTGGGCTATGTCCAGTCACAGCTAGTCCGGGAGTAGTTTCCCTGGGTGAGACGCAGTGGCACCGTCTAAGGGCTCTGGCTGGTTCTTCACGTGGACCTCTTGTGGTCTTCATGACTGGTCCTTGGCTGTCAGGCCCAGAGATGCCCTTGCCTTAGAGGGGATGGTGTGGGGATGACCTATCCAGCCGGAACCTGAAAGCTGGCTCTCCCAGCACAAGCTTCTGTCCTCCATGTCTGCTGCCACTAATCGAGTCCAGGCCACCACCATTTCTCACCTGGACCAGGTCATTCTCTGCATAGGGCCTACCGCTCCCTGCCCTCCAACTCTCCTCTGCCCTTAGAAGACTCAGGGGCACCTGGGTGGCTCGGTCAGTTAAGCACCCAACTTCAGCCCAGGTCATGATCTCGCAGTCCGTGAGGTCAAGCCCCGCGTCGGGCTCTGTGCGGACAGCTCGGAGCCTGGAGCCCGCGTCGGACTCTGCGTCTCCTTCTCTCTCTGCCCCTCCCCCACTTACGCTTGTTCTCGTTCTCTCTCTTTCTCAAAAATAAATGAACATTAAAAAGAAGAAGAAGAAGGTCATCCAGACTCATATTAAGGTCCACAGACCCTGCACAGTGGGGCCCTGGCCTCTCCAGTATCATCCAATGCTAGTTCCACATCACACGCCAACCACCCCCAAACTCTCCAACCCCTTTGCTGCTTCAGGCCCTTTGCACATGCTGATACCACTTCTAGAAAGCTCTTACTATGTCTTTCTCACAGCCCGTTCTTCACTCTTCAGGTCTCCGTTTACCTGTCACCTCCTCAGAGAACCGTTCTCCAACTACCTGTATGCCCTGACTTAACTATTTGATTCCTCTATGAAACCTGTCCCAATTTATTACTACTTTGTCTAATTGCTTTTCTGTCTCCCTCACTTGAGTGGAGGCTCAAGAGGGCAGGGGTCTATTTTACCTCATCGTCTGCTGATCCCTAGTGCCTAGCACAGGGCCTGGATCAGTGGGCGCTCAGCAAACGTATCTCGGTGGACAGCCTCTGAAAGAACACAAGGCCGGGTCATCCCGCGGAGGTTGGACCTCCTATCAGAGTTTCTTCACTGACACATGCAGCAAAGCTGTGTCACTTTGGAAAACATGCTTTCTGATCTCTCTGGGGATTCCGGTCAGGCAGGAGAACATGGCGTGTGCTTTAGGGAGATTCACCTAACAACCATAGTACGTTCGTGCACGTGTGGATGTCCTTCCCAAGAAACAAGATGGAGGAAATACACCCAGTAAAAGAAGAGGCATCGCCTACGTTGAGAATACTCACTTTGTCACCTTTCAAGTGAAAAGTGAGCTGTTTTACCCCCACGTTAATTTTTAATTCTGCTGAAGCCGTAGACTTTGGGCCTCCATTGTACTGGAAATCGTCACCATCTGTCCCCCCACCCCTCACCCTAGACCCCTCAGCGCCTGTGTGTGTGGAAACAGAGCCCATGCCTGTGAGAACTCACTGTTTGTTCAGCCTGGACGTGAGGTAATACTTTCCCAGGTGAGGCGCCCAGCCGCGTCGAAATGCCAGCTCTGAGGTTTGTTTCCGTTATCATGTGTGAAGTCTCTGCAGAACGGTGGAAAGCTGGGTGGTTCGGAGGGTGGAAGAGAGACGGCATGTCACCGCAGACATCGGAGCCAGACAGGTGTCAGGGACCATCCAATCTCGGGGGGCAGATTAGGCACCTGGATTCAGGGGAGCAGTTTGGCCCAGCGGAGGAGGAGAAGGGGGGGGCGGTTAAAGGAAGAAGTTTCCACCCCATCCCTCTTCCAACCAGATCAGCCTCACTTTTGCCAGCATCAGCCGCTTGGCACAGCTTCTGGGCAGTCTTCTCAGAAAGGGCACCCTAGTGAAACACGTGTGAAAGCCATCTACTTCAAGTGTGTGTGAGGCAGACAGGTAGTTCAGCCCCCACTGACCGCGGAAGCCTGGCTACCTCCCTGTGTCTCCGGCTTCTCCTCCAGGGTCAACCCCGAAAGCAGAGGAGAGGGGACTCCCGTCTCTCAAAGGCTGGATTGTCCCCAGGAGTGACCTGTTCCATCTGCAAAATTTCTTCCTTGGCACTTCCTCTTTGCAACTCAATGAAGGAGCGTCTCCTGACCCTCCCAAACTCTTTGTAGGGGAAAACAGTGCTTTTTTTTCCCCCAAATCTTCAGGCCTGTCGGGTTTTCTTTCTCCCATTCTGCCTAACGGAAAGCCTCGCCCGCAAGCCTGCGGAGTGTATATAAACGAACGAGGGCACGTGTCCAGTGGACGGTCTCTGGCAGAGGAGGAAACGTCCACCCCTCCCTTGTTCTCTCCTACGGTGTTTGAGGAAGTCAGAGGCCAGGCATTTGCTCAGAGCTCCACCTGGGGCCCCACCGAGGTGAGGCTCTCGTGAGCGCGTGGGGATCGGTCTTACTAGCAGCCTGTCTAGTTTGAGGGTATCTTTCACACCCCTAGCTGCCTGCCTGCGTCTGGCTCTGCAGCTTTGAGAAATAACAGCTAGCATAGCCTTCCTTTGCTCTGACGGCACGAGCACCTTTATTGCCGGCTCTGTTTTCTGCCTCTGGTGACTGATTAGTAGGAACCGTTTTAAAAAATAATAAGTGAAGCCTAGAACACAAAAGATTCCTGGGTAAACATCAAGGGTGAGAGCATTTCTGGTCCTGGGAGGCAGAAGGTCCCTAGAAGCAAGTTTATGGCTGATACTAAAAGTCAGAGGTTGGGGCGCCTGGGTGGCTGAGTCGGTTGAGCGTCCAACTCTTGATTTCGACTTGAGTCGTACTCTCACGGTTCATGAGTTCGAGCCCCGAGTCAGGCTTGCTGCTGTCAACTCAGAGCCTGTTTGGATCCTCTGTCCCCTTGTTCTCTGCCCCCCCTCCCCCCCGGAAATAAATAAAAATTAAAAAAAAAAAAAACAAACCTGAATTTGGTCAAGGACAGCCTTTAGTGACTCATGTTAAAAAAAAAAAAAAGTCGGAGGTTGTAAGGGGATGTGAAATGTGGCCTGTAAAAGGCCACCCAGCCCCACGCAGTCCTGGAATCCAGGTGAGTCCAGATCCCAGTTGCAGTCCCAGGTGGGCCAGCTCAGCTCTCCACTCCGTTGTTCACAGGGGTTGACCTGGATCGCGGAAAGGCTGTCTTGAGGCAGAGGGGACTGTTCTGCGAGGTGCAGGGCCATGGAGCAAACCAAAGGATGCCCTCAGACAGAACTCAGCCACCTCCAGGTTTTCCATAAAGCAGAACTCGCTCTGTGTCTGTGTTTCGAGGAAAACCAGTAGAGTATTTGCCGTCCCGCGATTTTAAAATCTAAAAGGACAGTCTGTACAGACCCTGAGCTAGAAGGAGTTCCTCCACTTTAATTTTATGACGTCTTTGTCGTTCACTTGGTCCTTTGGACGTGCTATCTTTTAGAAAGCCACTCTGTCTGTATGACCTGATTGTAAATACCAGGCAGTGAGACATCTCCCTTCTTCATCCGGGCACAGGGCTGAACAGAGAAATCTCTGGGACTACCCAGAGCCCTTACAGTGTGTCACATTAAAGACAGTGCTGGATTCTGGAAAAAGAGCCCGCTGAAACGGAATCGGGAAGAGAAACCTTTTGCACTCCCCGTCATGGCATTTACACAAACAGTTTTTTAACACGGTACCAGGTGCCGCGGGTTGCAGACATGATTTACATGTGGCCAGGGCCTCCGGGAGCTTCTGTAAAACTGTGGGAGGAAGAGAAGTTCCGAAATGTTCCTCCTATCATCCAGGCAGAGACCCTTTGCAAAGCCACGTTGCCCATCAGGAAATGCCTCGCTCACATTAGCTTAAAAATAGTCTTCTTGTTTGGTCCCCTTGGGGTGGGATTTCACAAGCATGTATTCCCACCCAGTCCAGTTGTCCCAATTTTCTCTCAGCATGGATGTGGTTGCCACAGCAACCCTGTAAACAGTATGTATCTGTGTCAATGATTGTATTTATATATCTTAAAGCAAATATCACCCAAGTCCAGGAAATTGACTCTCCTGTGAACACGACAGCTGGAACAGGCGAAGAATCCTACTTCCTATTACATCAGAAGGGGAGATTTTTTTTCCAGTGCAGATTTGAACAGGAGAAATGGGCACCCCAAGGCTGGAGCATCTAGACCAATGTCCTGTCTGAAGTTGGCCTTGGCCAGGACAGCCATTGAGCTGCCAGCCCCGAGTCACACATCCAGGGCTGCCTTGGCCTCGGTGGCCACGGCATTGGGAAGAAAGCACTCCCAGCTCCAGCCTCTGTACTCTGGGTCAGAGAGAAATGTAACTTCAGCTGGGTTCATTGTATTTTTTTTTTTTTCTGGCCCGAAGGGAATGAGGAAACCAATAGCCAAATAAATATTCTAGAATAGGAGGCCACGAACTATAGCCTGCAGGCCAACTCTGGTCTGCTGCCTGCTTTTACAAATAAAGTTTTATTGAGACACGGCCACGCCTGTTTCTTTACATATTGCATATGGCTGCTTTCATGCCACTATGAATAGAGGTGCAATAGAGACCAGGTGGCTCACAAGGCCAAAAGTAGTTACTAGATGACCTTTACAGAAAAAGTCTGCCAACCCTGTTCGAAACGAAGCAGAGTAAGGATTTGGGGAGAAGCTGGATAAAGGGTTTGAAAAAGAAAACTGTTCTCCCGAGAGACCAGGGTGAGGAAGGAGCCAACAAGGAAATCTAGTCCTTGGGGCTGAAGAGGCCACTGGATGTCTAGTCTACAAGTCACCAAAATCTGAGGCAGGAAACAGCTTTCTCCTGAGAGAAAGGATTTGCCTCCTTTAACCCGAGAGAAATGAGAGACGATGGCTCCTCAGATCTGATTGTATTTTCCAGAAAGGTTCTTCCAGGTAGAGACATTGACCCAGCTTTGCCAACCAGTAGGTGGAGGCTAGAGGGAGGCGGGAGGCATCCAAGCCGGCGGGGGATTTGTCCGATTTGAACAGCCAAGCTTGTGTTTGCCCGGAAGACTAGGGAGATGGGGGGAAAAGTGGGCAGAGGAATTTCTTCGGAGGCCCTGGTTGGCGCTGGGGTCGTTCCTGAGAGGGAAATTGGGAGTTTGGCCCATTGGCTTCACAGGGAACCTGTACGCTTTGTACTTAGTAAAGGAGAAGTAGTTTTTACTTGCTTCTGGAAACTCCAGTGTTGCCAGTTGGCATTCTGAGGCTTCAGTCTGCCCCTGTTCTGTCCCAGGACATGCTTTTCAGTTCCTCAGGAAACAAAATGGTCGTTTGCCCAGAGAGACAAATCCAGGTCCAGAGTTGAATCTGAGATTCCACTTCAGCCTCCCTGCTGCGTGAGGCAGGTGTTTGATCCCTCGGTCTTTACTGCTCTACCTCTAAGACAAGTGCATCCCCAGCTTGGGAGGGTCTTTGCCTAAAGCCTTGGCTTATTTTCCTTTTATGACTGTGGAAATTGAGTCCTGGCTAATGTCTAAGCTGGTACTTTATCTTCTCAGTATAGGTTGTGCTTAATTTTAGCTGGTGAGTGTAAGCGATTGCATAACGTGTGTGTATACGTCTATGTGTGTACGTAAGTATACATACCCCTGCGTGTGTATGCATATCTATTTATGGAAGACTCAGTTCTTGTCTTTATTGGGTGGAAATTTAGCAGCACTGGAAGACTTCAGCCAGTTTCAGTGACAGGAAATAGAGAGCAGAAGGTATAATAGCATTGACCCAGATCGGGGCATCCACCTTTAGGCTCCCCATTTCAGGGGTCACCCCATCTCTCAGAGCACCGTGTGGTCCTCCATGTGGCACGAAGCAACTTCACCTGCCAGGCTCTAGGGACCGGCACAGAGGTGAACAAGACCAATAGAGTCCCCGTCTTCAAGGAGCATAATTTTAGCAGGGGAGATAAACAGGAAACATGTAGTGATCCAATCAACGAGTTACGACTGAGATGACCAGTAGCAGGAGAAAGTGCCCAGAGTTGCCAGAGCTGACGGCGGGAGCCTGAGCTCCTGGGGAAGGGGCTCAGAGACGTGGTATTGACTTGCTCCTGGCGGGATGGGAGGACACACGGCGGGTGAACCAGGTGGAGCAACTGGGGACCCCGTGACACTGGACGGACTCGTGCAGAGGAGGAGCCTGTCAGCAGGGGCAGAGCTGGCCTGAAGCTTATTCAATTGGGAGGAAAGTCCTCTTGAAGAAAAATGTGAAGTTATGAAAGAAAAAGTTAGGTAAAAGGCCTCTGTCAGGGCTTGACAGCGAGAGACCCTCAGGCTTCGGTTTCGTTAGCTTGATGGTAAAGTCACGTTTGGTGCTTTTCCCTCATTCCTGCCCTTGGAGAGCCCGCTTCTCTTGCCTGAGATATCCACGTAGCCCACATCCTCTTCCTCCTGTTCTCTCCTTGCTTGAGATGGGAAACAAAGCACTTCTATTCAACAGTCTTCTATTGAAGTCTCCTGGAAGTCTGGCTCTCTCCCTGCCCCCAGTAGTGTCCAAAAGAACATGGGAATTTCCTTTTTTGCCCAAGCCTTCCGTGAGTTTCTCCCCCGCCACAATCAAGGCAGGGAATGTTGGCTGGGGCGCTTTATTCTTCTGGAAGTTTGACACAGGAGTATGAATTTCCATAGGGCAAAATTACTCTGTCTGGTAGGTCTAGACTTTCCGCTGACCAGCAAGTTCACCGGAGTGCGCACTGGCGTTCCGAGAGCCGCCTGGACGTACCCTGTGGGAGGGGAGCAAATCACCGGGAACCGTTTTCTGTGGTGGGGAAAAACCCAGACACGAGCAGTGACAGAGGAGAGGTTTAACAGTGAATGATTTACAACTAAAAAATGACAACAGGCTCTTCTCTCCAAAATCCAACAGTGATCAAAGCCGCTTAACAATACTGAGCAGCGTCTGTCAGTCCGGAACACAGGGAACCTGCTGTCCGTAGATGAGACACGTACAAGAGCTGGAGAGCAGTCTGAGGGAGACATCGGCAAGCCTGCTTGTGGGCCGTAGGGGAAAACCGTAACTCCTCCTGAAGGGCCGCTCCCGATTCCCCTGCCAACCCCCACGGGTAGGCCCAGCCCCGAACACAGCGCAGGCCCTCTGGACACACCGAGCGTTAGGCCCCAGCACTGGGTGGGGCTTTGGCCATCGAGGCCCACTG
Organism: Puma concolor; assembly: GCF_028749965.1. NCBI lineage: Eukaryota > Metazoa > Chordata > Mammalia > Carnivora > Felidae > Puma > Puma concolor. The sequence goes on from NC_141675.1 coordinate 5,742,844, forward strand.
TGGGTTAGAGGCTGCCTCCCCACCCCCGAGACACGGGAAAGGGTCCCTTCCGCCCCGGTGTGCTGCCCTCAGCCTAATGGCGTCATTGCCTTTGACTTTTCTCTTTGAAACTAAGATGATAAAATCCCATCGCTCAGGCGGAACCCACGTCAAGCAGAGATTTTCTGCCTCCCCACTTCCCAAGACAGCGGACAGAAGACAATGACCCCGCTGTCGTCGAAGAATTCTTTACACGACCGGACTCTTACAAACTCACGTCTGAGAGCATTTAAAGATCTTCTCACAGGTGGAAAGGACACCTGCCATGTACCCGTGTTGAGGCAACCACCCGAAGAAGCATCTCCCCACACTGAGAAGTGAATCAGATAAGGAACGCGCTCCCCAGTCAAGGCCACCGCCGACTGGGCTTTCTTGGAGCCTGGCTCCGTGGGAGGGGAGGGCGTGGGTGCCGGTTCCCCGGGAAGAGTTCCCGCCCATCTAGAAGGACGCGGTTGGCTGGTGTGTACTCCTTTGCCGTTAAATCCTGTCCTTCCTGTTCTATCTCCCCCCAGACCGTCTTCGAAAGGAATTGCCGTTCAGAGGATTGTGCCACAGACCTGCAGCTTCGGGGCCAGCTGTTGCTCTCCAGGTAACCCGGGGCTCCTCCCACGACCTCATTCTGAGAGCTTCCAGAGTGTCTTGCCTCCAGGCCCAAAGCCGGAATGTGCCCATTTCCCCACCGAAGAGGGTCACTAGAGTTGGTGGGTGACAAGGGCGTCTTACAGCTTAAAAGAGTGTATGTTCTGCGAGCATTTTCACAATAGCTGTCATACGGATGGGATGATTCGCTTTTTGTTTTCTTTACAATTCCACATACCTCCCAATGTAGCCCATGTTTCTCATTCCTGGATCTGTGTGACGTGGGGGGAAGGGAGGAGCTATTTTTTTATTTTTTTATTTTTATTTAAAAAAAATTTTTTTTTAACGTTGATTTATTTTTGAGACAGAGAGAGACAGAGCATGAACGGGGGAGGGGCAGAGAGAGACAGAGGGAGACACAGAATCGGAAACAGGCTCCAGGCTCTGAGCTGTCAGCACAGAGCCCGAAGCGGGGCTTGAACCCACGAACCGCGAGAACACAACCTGAGCCGAAGTCGGACGCTTAACCGACTGAGCCACCCAGGCGCCCCAAGGAGGAGCTATTTTTTGTTGACTCGTTGTGTTAGGTTGAACCAGAAGAAACTGCCAGTATTTAATTGGGACAGTTCCTGTAATTCGACTTACTGTTATATAAAGATTCTTTAAAAAAAAAAAAAAGAAAAAAACTCCCCCCCCCCCCCCCCCCCCCCCCCCGCCACCCGGCACTTAACAGTGGCATTTGCTTTAACAACAGGTAAAGGTTCTATGGAGGAAGGGGGTGAAGGAGAGGGGCAGGCTGTCCTGACTCAAGTAAACAGTCCATATTGTTTCAGGCTTTCTTCCCACCATATGTGGGTCCCCAGGCAAGGGTAGACCACACAGAGGCCTTCTGTTTCCTCTTTGCCAACCTTTTATTTTAGATTTCTTGTACGACGAAGGTGCTGATCCTGAGTCATCTGGCCACATTTCAGAGAACGGTGTCCTTTTGGGACAGTTTCTTCTGAAAGATTGTTTTAGCCTGGGGGCCAGAAAGTCTCTCCAGGCGTCTGTTACCATTTCTCACAGAGTCATCACTTGTGACAGTTATTCTCTAAAACATCATACTATATCCCTTAGTTGTTTTTTTGTTTTTTGGGTTTGGTTTTGTTTTAATTTTCTTTAATGTTTATTCAGTTTTGAGAGAGAAAGAGAGAGAGAGAGCACCAGCAGGAGAGGGGCAGAGAGAGGAGACAGAGAATCCGAAGCAGGCTCCAGGCTCTGAGCTGTCAGTACAGAGCCCGAGGTGGGGCCTGAATCCACGAACCATGAGATCATGACCTGAGCCAATGTCAGATGCTCAACCAACCGAGCCACCCAGGCGTCCCTGGGTTTTGTTTTTGTTTTTGTTTTTGACGGAGAGAGAAAGAGTGAGGGAGGGACAGAGAGAGAAAGGGAGAGAGAGAATCCCAAGCAGATTCCATACCCAGTGTGCAGCCCAACGTGGGGCTTGATCTCACCAGGCTGAGATCATGACCTGAGCCAAAATCAGAAGTCGCTTAACTAACTGAGCCACGCAGGCGCCTCTGTCCCCTATTTGTAACCGTGAAAGTTACATTTGGGTGAAATGTAAGAAATATCCCCTCTTGAACCTCAGTCCAACAGTGCCTCGTCTATCAGTGACGGCAGTGGAATGCTTACTTATGTTGATAAATAATCTATTAGTCATCAAAGGAAAGTAACAGTAAGATTCTTTTGTTTGCATTTATTGGGCAGAAGATGGTGTAACACCCTCCCCTCCCCCAACAATACTCCCCTAAACCACTTAAATGTTAATTCACATTACTTTTACTTAGGATAAGAATAGTGCATTAAAATGGCATGTGTTTTGCCAAGCTTAGAAGATTACTTCAAATGAATGAAATGGATATTGGAATTTTTTAACATGAGGAAGAATTTTCTGGAAAGAGAAACCAGTTCTACAGAAAGTTCATAAATTATCAGGTCATTACTCTTAGTTTTAAATAGGTCTTCCAAAAAGTGTTTTAGGGAAACAGTAACATGAAACAAAAATCTATGAATTTGTTTTGTCTTGAGGCAGACTGTAAATGTTGGAAATTTGTTTTGGATCAGAAAACCCTGAGCAGTGGGAAAATGTCACTTGCTCCAAGGTTAAATATTAGGTTACAGAAGTCCTGATGTTCTCGCTGCCCATTAATGGATATGGACAAATCTATCTCTGTTCAATTATACTTTTCATGTATTAAGATAAAAACCCAAAGCTCAGGGTCAATAAGACACCTTGTGCTTAAAACTGCCTCCACTGCCCCTCCCTGGCCCCTCAGGGGTGTTGATCAGAATGAGTTCTGCTCTGTGAGCCCATTAATTGATCATTTGAGAATGACGGGTATGATGGCCAGGACCCAGCCCCCCTATGCATCAGCTAGCTACAGCCACAGAAGAATGCTGCGTAACCAAGTGTCTCCAAACTCAAGGGCTTAAAACAGCAATCATTTATTCTCATGGATCTTCAGGTCGGTGGAGGGTCAGATTCAGCTGGATCTTGACTGACTCGCCCGTGCATGTGGGGGTGAACGGAGGGGAGGTTGATCTCTGCTAGGCTCGGGTGATCCACTTTAGCTCCGCTCCACGTGTCCTTCGTTGTCCTGCTGGAGCCAGTCGGCCACCCTGGGCATATTCTTCTCGTGGCAAGGTGACACTTCAGAGGGCAAGCAGAAACATGCAGTAACCCTAAGGTCTAGGCTCAGACCTGGTGTACTCTCACTTTAGCCTTATTCTGTTGGTCACAGCAAGTCATATGGTCAACCCCAAAGTCAGGGGAAAGGAACATATTCTGTGCCCCTTTAGTGAGAGGAACTGCAAAGTCACACAGCAAAGGGCATAAGTATAGGGAGGGGTAAATTGGGACCCATAAGGCAATCTGCTGTACCACCACATAAAGAAGAAGGCAGCTCTCCTGGGTGGCTCAGTCGGTTAAGCGTCCGACTTCGGCTTAAGTCGTGATCTTGCGGTTTGTGGCTTTGAGCCCCGCATCAGGGTCTGTGCTGACAGCTCAGGGCCTGGAGCCTGCTTCGGATTCTGTGTCTCTTTCTTATAATTCCGTCATCCTCAACTCAGACATGTGACCTAGACTGTGTGGGGAGATTTTCTGAATCTCAGAAGCAGTGTCCTTGGATGAAAGGTCTAAGCCTCTCCTTAGGATGCGTTATTTCCCGGGAGGCCCCCTGGTCTCTCAAAATAGCCTTTTGTCTGGATCCCCCATTAAACCTTCATTGTATCTTGGGCCCATAGCTGTCCCCAAAAGAGTCATCAGAGAAACATTAATTGGTAATTGGATAGGGAAAGATACAAAACCAAATGGTAGTTCCAATTACCTTGCATTTCCCTGGACCTCCATGTAGAGCCAGGCACAAAGTGAGAGAAGGCACAGTCCATAAACTGCTGGTGGAAGCCAAGGTCTGAATTTGGTTGACAAAGGCTTGGTGGCCAGAATCAGAAACAAGCTGCTCTGGTTATCATTTCTGCCTCAGGTGGGTTGCACACCCCTTCATGGTTCAAGTCAAGAACTGGGCTCCAAGCTGCAGAAGTGAACAGTGTGCGTGCCCTGCTCTCCTGACATGCGCAGTGTGGGTTGGAGAGGACAGCTGGGTGATGGTGGCACCACCTGGTCAGTGCTCGAAGAGAGGCAGATGGGTCATTGTAGGACCAGAGAGCAGCTTCCAAGGGGAGGAATGAAGGGAGTGAGGAGGAGGATGCGGGCATCCTGGGCAGAGGGAAAATGTGAGCAGAGGCATGGCAGTGTGGAGGGCTGATTCCCATGAGATCTGCAGGTGTCTGGAGTGAAGGAGGGGGTCAGGAGAACACAGTGAGAGATGAGGCAAGACTGAGAGAGACTGACGTGGGATAGGTCATTTTGTCCTCTCTTCCACTCAGCAAAAGCTTGGGTTTTGAGTCAGCCATCCATCTCAGTTCTTAGTCCCTGGCACAGACCATGGTGTCTCCCCAACTATTTCAAAAGGGCAACTTGGACATGATTTTTGCATTTCATAGCGTCTCTAGAACCTGGCTCTTGTGTTCGCTGTGACCCACTGTACTGAGAAGCTGAAGCCAAGTGGTAACCGAGAAAGATCCTTCCAATGACTGGGCGGAGGGTGTAGACAAGGTGTTGTGGCTGGAAGCAGCCAAGTACCCACCGGACTGAGGAGGCTTTGTCTGGAGAGGATGGAGGGAAAGACATCTGGGAATGATTGGGTCCCCCAGAGTGGCCGGGGATCAAGCCAGGAAATGCTATCTGTGACGGGGACTCATGATGTTTTTATTTTTCTCTCCGGAGAGCATGAATTCTGGCAGGCCTGTTGTCTCTTAAAGCAATCAAACTCTTTAATTAGAGTTCACAGTCTTTAATGGTCTTGAGCCTATTTCCAAAACATGCCATTTCCAAAACGTCCAGGAAGAGGGATGAAGCTGTTTAGATCGTTTCTATGAAACAGAACTGAAAACTCCATTTGTAAAATGATGCAACTGTTTTGTTTTGTCTGTCTGAATACTTACAGTACCTAAGACTATATCACGTGTGATTAAGATAAAGAAAAAGAAATATAGACTATGGCAGTTGATCTATCTGTCTATCCGGATGCATCCCATAGGAGACCAGTGGAACATTTCAGTGCCTTCTGGCTCGCCAACTGGAATAATGAAAGAACTCTTAAGGGAACTGAAGAGACACAGTGAAATATTTACGAAGTTAGAAGAACCATCTAGTGGCCACATTTAATGGTCCAATGTTTGTAGCCTTAGCGATGCTATTACCACAGTGGGGGTGGGGGGTCAGGAGCATTTCCCAGAATCCTTGGCGGGGAGACCACTGCATCCATGAAAAATCAGGCTTCAAGAGGAGGATCGCGGCACGCAGAGAGCTGTTTAGAACTTGAAACAAATTATTCTTCTCAAAAGTAGCAAAGTGGCCAGAATCATCCATGGCACCGCAGGTAGTAGAAGTCAAGTCTTGTTTGATAAAGGGGAAGAGACCCCTGTTTCTGGAACACCTGCCGTGCACCAGATCCTCTAGAGAGTATTTGGTATACATTAAGCACACCGTAGTGTCTTACCAGCCGTGCAACCTTGAGCAAGTTGCTTAACGTCTCTGCACCTGTGCCCTCATCTATGAAATGGGAGAAATAATAGCAATACCTTAACAAGTTATTTTAAGTGTTTAATGACTTAAAACATATTTAAGTACTTCCAGAAGTGCGTGGCATATAATAAGCACTGACTAAATGAGAGTTAGCATTATTGTTTCATTTAGTCCTCTCCATGACACTGAGAAGTAAATAAATACTATTACACTCTTTTTAGTGGGGAGGATACAGATGCTCAGGAAAGCTGGGTTACTGGCTCAAGTCGTTGAGGCTGGGAATGTCTACTGTTTGCTGTTGGGGTCTGATACCACTGGCTCTGGACCAGAAGTACCATGGCTGGGGACCTTGGGGAGAGAGTCATCCTCTGTGTGAGAAGTTCCATTCAGAAAGGAGGTGGAGGGGTTAAAGAAGCCATTTTCAAGATGGCTTCCGTCTGTTCCCCGCTCATGCTTCCTCACGTCGGACATGTGGAGCTCCGTTCAACAGCTCTTCTCCCTGGAGACGTCCACTGCCCGTCCTGCTGGGTCAGTGGTGGTCTCTGCACTGAGTCACCCATCCTTAATCCACATAGGTTGGATTTTCCTCTCCTTGGCAGGCCTCGGATTTGACCATGAGCTCGTGGCTGTCACGTGAGCAGTTTCCTCAGTCATTATCATCATAACATCATCATCGTTGTTGTTGTTGTTGTTATTTTACGAAAGAACATGATTGGAGGCTGGTCAGAAACACGGAAAACGTGTGCCCTTTGCCAGAATATCAACCATGTGATTTACTGTTTCTTTTCTCTTCGCCGTCTGTCCCAGATCTGGGGGAGGTGGGGGGATGCAAAAGAAGTTTGTTAATTGGGAGCAGCTGGCTTTTGCAATGGCTGTTTCTGGAGTCTCTGGAAACAGGGATGGTTTTTTTTTTTTTCAAGGGTGTATTCTTGAAAGAAAAATGAAATGCTCCAATGAAGAGGAGTTTTTGAATGAGTCAAAGGACTGCTCATCTTTACTGCCCTCTCTCAGAATGAGTTTGCTTTTGCTCTGATGTGGGTTCCCTAATGGAGGGCAGCAGGCGTGTCTCCCACATTTCAGGAACACAGCAAGGCTGAATGGACATGTGGGTGGTCCTTCGGTAGGAGTTACCTAAGCAGAGGGTAGGATTTAGGCCCCTGGGAAGGTAATCAGCAGAGTCAGGCAAGCAAAGAGACATTCGCACACTGGAAGGGAGACTGAAAGATGCACTATCGATCCAGGGTAGATAGCTTCTACTCACCTGACAGGAGGTGACACAGTGCTAGTGTGTTCATTCATGTGACAAATAATAATAGAGCACTCGCTGTGGATATGCCGGGCTTGGTGGAAACAAATAGGGAAGATTCACTGTATCACAGTACAACACCAATGTACCAGTTACTTACTGCTGTGTAACAAACAGTGCCAAAACTTCATGCCTTGGAACAACTGCCGTTTATTTATCTCCTGATTCTGTGGGTCGGCTCTTTAGGCTGGGCTCAGCCGTTTGGGCCTGGGGGTCTCCTGGGCTCCCTCATGGATCTGCAGCCAAGGTTAGATTGGCTAGTTGCCTCTGCTTGCAGTTGGCTTATTGTTGACTGGGGTTCCGCCATTGGCCTCCACAAGGTTTATCATCCTCTAGCAGGCTAGCCAAGGCCTATTCTTACTGTGTGGCAGGGGTTTGAAATCTAGAACAGCGACGCACAAAGACTCGTGAGGTCTAGTTTCGTGGCCACATTCTGTAGGCCAAAGCGAAGCCAAAGGGCCAACGGGATTTGAGGGATGGGGACATAAACTTGACTTCCTGATGGGAGGGGCTGCAATGTCACATGACAAAGGATGTGAACAGAGGCCATCAGTCAGTTCGTCATACCCGACTACCACTGTGGATAGTAGCTTCATCCTGCAAGGACATGTGAAGGAAAGGTGGAGAACACTCACCCCACAGTCACTGCAGCAGAGGGGTGAAGGGACTGGGGTGTTTGACTCACGGTCATTGGTTGAGGGCTGCTCTCGGGTTGGGAAGGTAGGGACAGTTAATTCCCCAGCACTCCCAACCTGTGGCAGGCAGCAGCCTTGTCCGGCTCTAGAAAAAGACCCTTGGATACAAAGATGCAAACACTGGCAGCTGGAAGTCAGCAAGGGCATTTGGAACAGTCTGAGGGGGGCAGTAGGTGTGTGGATTATGTCCATGTCCACTTTCTCAAAGAATCTCAGTTAATGAATTTATTCTGGAATTTCTAGCAGGAGTGCTCTACCACCTTTGACCCCCCAGGCTCCTTCCCTTCAACTTCCCGAGAATGCTTTCTTTCCATGTTTTGCCAAATACCCAACATTCTCCATTACTATGGTAACTTTCTTTCCTATTGCGTTTGTCTGTATTCTATTCCTTTGTCTCTTCTCTTGCAAACAGAAGCAAGTATCGCCCATATGTTGAAGAGCATTTGGTTTTAGAGCAAACCCAAGAGCCAGGCACAAGGATAGGAGCTTTGTTCCCATTTTCCTGAGGACAGCAGGAAAGACAGGTAAGGGTGTGTCCATGGCACATCCGAGTGGCAGAGGATAAGACCTCTGGCCCCTCCATCATCCTGGGAGGGACCTGAGTGGAACTGGACTAAGTGTTTCTTTGGAGCCCTGACTCCAGCCCAGTCTGGGGATGAGCACAGAAGATCACCCTGTGGCTCTGAGATGCCGTCCCCATTAAAGTGACTCAGGCAGGGCAGAAACAAGCCCAGCTCACAGGTCCTTCGTGGTTGGTGGCTTTCATGGACGTACTTGGAACCATAGGGTTTCAGGTGTAGAACAGGAAGCCGGTAGGAATTTGAGTCACTTACCTGAGGTCAAAAAGAAAGTTAAATGGCAGTGGCAGGAAAAACACCTGCTGGTAGGTTCCTGAGTCCCAGTCTAGCGTCCTAGCCATTAGACCCATGGCCTCTGTCTTTAAGTAGCCACGGCAGCTTGGGGAACCTGGCCTCGCTTTCACGCCCACTGTGTCGCAAACGCTAACCAAGTGGAAATGACTTGAGGAACTTCCTTCCTATCTCAGGGAGGACCTGATTTGTAGTTTCCTAAATGGCCTACCAGCCTCAGCGTGAGGTTGCGGACAGTGGGTCACTGATTCTTTGAGAAGGTGAACTCAGGGTCACCACCTGAGGAACTGACCGTGTTCCCTTGTTAGGCAGATTGAAAACATGGAGGGGAGGTCACTTCGTGTTCAGCACCACCTACCCCGCCTCCCTCCCCCCACCCAAGAGCAGCAGAAATCTATCCCAACAAACACTAGATTTCAGGGACAGCCCTCCCCCAGCTGAGCACACATGGGGATTTTCCATCTGGATGCTGAGAGGTTGGGGAATCCAGAAAGGAGCTTACGGATCCTGCTGAAGGCAGGCTTGTGGGTGACCATGGCAACCACAGATGCTGCTGGGAAAGGGCTTGCACATAGCCCACCTCCCTCCTGAGCGACCTGGGGAGGCTGGGTCTACGTCACAGGTGTACCTAATAAAATTTTATTTGGTAGCATTTTCCTTGGCTTTCAAATACAGCCAACCGTCGGAGGTTTTATGTGGAAGCATCTTTCCCACAGGGTCCAAGTGATATGGCTGTTACTTTCCTTCTCCGTGGACATTTAAGCCACGAAAAGGAGCAGCGAAGAGAAGGTGGCAGCTAGATCCTTTGCTTCTCAAGCCGAGAGCAGACAGGGAGTCACCTGCTATTTCTGTGCTAGGACTTTTGCAGTGTGTCCTGCGACTGGGTCTGTGGTCTCTTGCCACAGGTAAATGTCCCTCCCGCCCCCCGCACATACTTTTCTTGTTGCCTTGGTACACACACCCTTGGTAGCATCTTTCCCCAGTTTGTTCTGAGCCATCTGATGTGGCCCCTGGCAAATCAGAAATTGGCCTTGCTGCTCTCCACAGAGGAAGAACCACAGACAACTGCAGCTGAGGAGGGACCATCCTTTTGCTTTGTCCCCTGCGGCTACTGGCTCCTCCCCCAGAGCCAAAGGTGACAAGCTTGGGCGTCGCATGTCCTGCCCGGAAGTCACGGATCCTTGCGATTGCCCTGCGAAGGGAGATGCTGTGTCAAGGACTTCTGGATTCCGTGATCCTGCTCCTCTGACTCCATGCTGGGTGATCTTGACCCAGACGTGATGAGGCTACGTGGCTGCTGTTGGGGCCACCCCCGGGTCCCTTTTACTGTGCAGCTGCCGTAAGTGCTGGCTGCTAAGAGCTCCCAGCTGCCCCGCCTCTGGTCTGGAGAATGGCCCTTTCTCACAGCAGTCGCCCTGCCTGGGAGGTTATACCCACCCCGGGGCAGCTCTCAGCCAGTGATGGACTCATTTGGGGTAAAAACAGCCAGCCTCCCCATCTCAAGTGCAGCTAATTCCATGCTGTACCTTGTGCCCCATGTGAACCAGGCCAAGGCTAGACCCTGCCCAAGACCAGAGTCCTGCTCAGCTCCTTCCCCGCCTGTCCTCCTTCCATGGCCCCTTGCCCCTCAGGGCATCCCTTGATAGAACTGCCTGAATCCCCGGGAGAGACTGCTTCCAGAGAAACCCACCTGACAGGCTGTAGCACTCAGACCTCAGGTTTTATTTGTCCATTCTTAGATCTCTTTCTTTAAGACTGTGAGTTTCAGGAGGAAACTAAATCTAATGTGTTTGTCAGGTATCAGTGGGGGGAAATAGTTGCCAATGGACTTTTCACCTGCCCTCTCAGAATTGGAGAGGTTTTAGGGATTTTTAAAAACCAGGCCTGTGGAGTGACGTGTAGGAGGTCACTTCAGGGGGTGAGTGGGATTCTGTGTCTTTAGGATTACTTCTGGTTGCTTTGTCCCTGGGACTTTTTTTTTTTTTTTAAAGAGGGTTATGCAGGGGTGCCTGGGTGGCTCAGGTCATGATCTCGCAGTGTGTGAGTTCAAAGCCCCGCATCGGGCTCTGTGCTGACGGCTCAGAGCCTGGAGCCTGCTTCAAATTCTGTATCTCTCTCTCTCTGCCTCTCCTCTACTCACACTGTGTGTGTGTGTGTGTGTGTGTGTGTGTGTGTGTGTGTGTGTGTGTCTCAAAAATAAATAAACATTTAAAAAATAATTTTTAAAGAAGGAGGACTGTGCAGACACAAGGGATAACAGGAGAGGGGTACCCCTGTGAGAAATGGTTTTCACTGCAAAATGTCCTGAGTGGTAGAAACGGAAAGCAGTTAGAGTCCTCAGTACATGAGGGAACACATGATACTCAGATGGAATAAATCAGCCTTCCTCGCCGGGAGCACTGGGCTCTCTTTTAGAATGTTTCCTGTGATAATGAAATTTGAACAAGACGTGAATGCCATTACTTCTGGCAACGGTTGTGTTTCTTCAAGAAGAAAACTGAAAGACAATTTTTAAAGCGTTTCCTTTTGTCCCCGCCCAGTGTGGAAAAACACAAACAATTTAACCTTCTAAGCCAAGGAGAAGGTTCTCACTTGTGGACCTCCCCGCCAGCCTCCCCAGGTTCATTGTTAGTCCAGGGACAGTGGAATTGAGGTGAAAGAAATCCACAGCAGCCGCAAATGTCTTATTGTCCATCCTTCAAAAATGTCGTTCTTGTCTCTCCTCACTCCCCCAGTGTGGCCTCTCCTTCCCATCATTAAACCAGTCCCCCCCCCCCACCTGCCCACAGGACAGAGGCTCTAGCCTGGGTTCACATCCCCTTAGTGACCTGTGCATAGAGTCCGTGGGGTCTGTGAACTTGAAGAGGAAAACAATCAGATCTTTATTTTCACTAGCTCCAAGCTGAAATGCAGCATTTTATTCGATTATGAACATAGACCCCAAAGCATAGGAATACTAGCAGGACCTGTGACTGTCACACATAGAAATCACTGATGTTTTCCTATCAACTTACAATGTCGAAGATATTTCAAAATATCACTTACCGTCACCCCTACTTCAAGGTTACGGTGGTTACTAGACCCACCGCCAAATCTTATTACTTAATGTTGTTAAAACAAAACAAAACACATATTGCTAAACCACACATCTTAAAATATAATTATCATATTTTTGTATGATTGGTTTCTTTGTAATCTGATTTTTCATTTTATGCATTTTTAAAACATTACTTTGATAAGGGGACCATTCATTTCAGTAGACCACCAAGAGCATCTGGTGCCATAAAAACCCCGGTTCAGAAGTTTTTCCTGATTAGAGGAAAAGATACATACTAGAGAAGCAAATATTTTTGCCTTGCCCACTGGAGTAGAGAGATTTTTAGTGTAATACTCACAACGGGGACTTCATCAGAAAGCTATTGTCGTAAACATCCATTCCTTGTTCTTGGGTTATTAAAGGCACAGGTAACGTCCCGTCAGACCTTTGATGAGCTCAAGGAAACTAGTGCCTCAGGCCCACAGCAGAGAAACTGAGCTTGGGGTGAACGTGGCAGCTACGTTGTGGACAGAGGGGCACATTCGTGGTTGTTGGACGTGCTGAATCTGCTATGTGTATTCTTGTTTCTAGCTTCAGGGAGATCCAGGTGGGCAGGAGGACTCAGGTGGGCAGAGCTGTTTTCTCCTTGTTCCTATGGCTGCTCACCTCACAGGAAGAACGGTTCCGAATCCAGGGAGGCTTGTAATGTCAACACGTTTTATTGTCTGTGACCATTTATGTCTCCCATTTGCTTCTTGGGCTCGAAGCAAGGAGAAATTACAGCCACGACAGACTTACTTGTCAAGGGACCACAGTGGCCCTGCTGACTTGGGTTCTCTTGAGTTATCTGGCCTGCCAGCTTCCGTGAAATACGCATTAGCTTCTTACATTCTGAGTATGTGGCGGTCAGGTTGAAGAAACGGCGTATGTGGGGTAGAGGGTGGCACCGTGCCATTGCCCGGTCGGGTCCTACTTCGCTGCCCGCCATCCTGTCTTATGACATCAGACCTCTGAGCAGCCTGCAGATTTGGGGAATTCCTTTGCACCCTCCCCCCACCCACCCGAGTATTCTTTGTCCTTAATCCAGTTGTTACAGTGAGTGGACCTGATTTGTTCCAGATGTCCTAAGATTTAGTGATTCCAGAAACTACTAAAGTAAAGGCTGATGAGGATTTGAATTCCTCTGTGAGCTGAGAACTAGCAGTTCTTTTCACAGTTAGACAGATGGGGCCGGGGGAGGGCGGACCCTCTGGCTTCTCATGTTTGCCTTCTTGGAGCAAGAACCACCATTAAAGCAAATGCTGATTCTACCGCTACCTGAGTTCTTAAATGAGCCAGATCTGGGGCCACATTGATGCTAGCAAAGTCAGTGAGGATATAGGCATGCTATTTTTTTTTTTAAATACCGTTCATTATCTGAATTTATGTTCGTTATCTGAATGCTGCTAGGGAAACCACTATTTTGGTTCACATCACGTTAGTATATGCTTTTTTCTCACTTTATGAGCATAAAACTGGCCCGGGTGGGTACATTTGAGGGAGACAGAGGTGTTTCTGGCTTCATATAAGTGGTTTTCAAACCAGAAACTCAGTCCCAGGAATCATTTTGGTGACCCCCTGTGAACTTTAATTGACGTGCCTTCCCGAGGTGCCTCATGATCTCTCTCCGGAGCTAATAACCATATGGATCTGTTTTGCATGATTAGAAGGGATTTATAAAGCCTGGTGAGATGTGAGGCACGTCTCAAACTATATGGCGTGATAACCCATTTTTGGAGAAGTTTAAAACCTACATCCAACCATCCAGTGCCTTCTGCTTAAGGATAGCATTATCGGGTTGAGGCAGCATTTGAGAGTATAAACAACATGACTGTTAAAGCTACTTAAAGTTACGGATTGAAAACCAAAGGAGACATGAAGGTAGACGGTTGCCGTTTATATATTTTTGAAGTGTGTATGGAAGCAGACACGTGTCCAGACAGGCCCTGGTAGGGGTCTGGGACAAGCCGTGTGAGCACATCAGCCAAGGGAGTCAGCTGAAGCCTGTGGTGTGTGTCCAGGGGGACCAAAGGCAGGACAGCTGGAGGAGGGGCTGAGTGGTGGCAGGGGTAGGGCACGGACATCTGAGCAGCAGGCTGCTCCCAGATGTGGCGCGGAGTTTTAAAGCAAAATGCGTCACAGGCTGTGAAATGAGAGGGTCTTGAGCAAGCCGGCATGAGGAGCATCAGACGGGTTGGAGCAGGTGGTTCAGGTACGAGGCCGTAAACCACAGGAGGTGGCTGGAGGCCTGGGTTTCCGTGGGGCCAGCTCTGGGGTCACCACAGGATAAGACTAATAATCAGGCAGAGGTAACAACTCCTAGCATTCTAGAGTATATGAAAATGTAATGCAAGGTTAGATTTGGTTTATTAGCCATATTTAGAATTGTGCCTTTTGGATACAGTATACTTTTTGGATGGTTCTTGGTGATTTTTTGTTTTTTTATTTTTTTGCAAAAAATATTTTTACCCAGAGAAGCAGCTTTTTTTTTTTTTTTTTTTTTTTTTTTTTTTTGGTGCTCTTGGTTAGGTAAAATAAATTCCTGAATATTTGCCTTAATAGCTAGAACCTTATAAATCCGGAAACTGTAGTGATTTTTCACAGCAGTGAAAATTGGTATTTGAATTCTAAATAACTTATCAATGAGATCTCCAGGAAAACTAAGTAATAGGCAGTCACTGACTAAAGTAAGCCAGCAAGACAAAATGATTTCCTATCCCTGTAGGAAAGAGGAATTTCAGAGCTGATGCTGGAACATGGCATGAGGATTGAGTCCTTTGTAGTCCCTTGCTGTACTTCCGGATTTCCTTATCCGGAGTGCTGTCACATGAGAATGACCATCTCGGGGAAAGAGTGGCTTCTCCAACTTACTACAGGCTGAGAGAGAGGGATCAAGAGTCTGGTATCACAGAGGAGAGGCCTCGGGTCTGGCTCTTTGAATGCAAACGCTTGCGTTAACGAATTCAGGGGGGCTTTGGAATCACCCTCAGAAGCAGCAGTAGGCTTGACTGTGACAGGTCTCAGCCCCGAAAGGTGAACAGAGGCTGAGGCATGAACACCGTAATGACATTCTGGGGCAAAATGCCGTGACCACCAGTATTGGGCCTTGGCAGAATCAGCGTCTGGCTCCCCAGGCTGGGAAGCTGAGGGAGGTCCCTTACAGAGCACACGCCTGCAGAGATGGGCTCAGAAACTTACGTTTGTTGTCGTCTAGACCTTCTCGGATTGATCGCGGGTCATTCTTTCCAAAGTGATTGCACTAAGTTAGCTCCGGAATATATACCCCTCAGACTTAGCAAGGGTGGTGTCCTTTTGTCTTACTTTAATGTGCACTGGTTTGGGGCAGGGGCAGTATTCAGAACAGTTAACAACCTTTAGAGAATCGGCGTGTTTACCCTTAAGAGCAGTTGCCAGTCACGGACGACTAGTCCGGTGCCCCTGCTGTAACCCACCGGCGGCCAGCCCGGGGAACGGGTGTGTTCGTTCACCCATACCACGTTCGGCAGGACTGAGGCCTGAGTGGGCTGGAGCCACAGTGGAGACTCAGGCACCTGAGATGGATCCTCCTGACAGTTGCTCCAGAAGGGAAGTGAGCAGGAGGTATTGCAAGGGGTGGGCTGGGGTTTCTCCAGGCCTTGTGTCCCTTCCAGACTTGCAGGGCAGAGAGGATCAACTGAGCCGATCTGCCAGCGACAGATCGCTGGGTCACGCTTCCACCCCTAAAGCTGGAGAAGACCCCCCAGCAGGCCCTGCGTAACAGCTCTTGCAACCGTGTGTTGGCCTGCTCTGCCCGCCAGGTAGCAGGCCGAGGCGCTGGGGACGGACCGTCCCCCCCAGCAGCAGCCTCTGACCAGTGGTTGACCGGAGTCACATGCAAATACCTCCCTCCCCTCGCAGTTGGGATCTTCTGAGGCGCACATTCTGTAAGTCCCCGGAAACCCCGGCAAGACGAAGCTGCCGGTGCCCACAGAGGTGACGGACTTGATGTCACGCCCATTTTTGGTTGCCTGTCCCTGCACGTCTCAGTCCATCTTGTCCCTACCGGTGTTTTCGGGGACCACCTCAGGAATAAGTGACTCCTTCTCAGACTTGCGTCAGGGTCTGCTTCTGACAGAGTCGGGCTAAGACATTCCTGATTGCTGAGGTCCACGTGCTGGCTTCCTTTTCTCCCACCAAGTGACATGTAACCAGAAAGGCTTACCTGCACAGTGGACAACGGTGGGCAGCCCACAAAATTACTCTGTGGGGGAAAAAAAGCACACGTGGTGGAACGCTTTTTCTTTTTTGACATTTCATAATATTTATTAACAGCATTTTATAAGCAAGTGAATTTTAGGAGCTAAATATCATCAATTTTATTTTTTTGAGAATTTTATTTTTACCCGTGTACTTTATTTTCCCCAAACCTCTACTTGACAAGCAACATGAACAAATATGTACCACCGAGGATAAATCATAAACCAACCATACGGTTGAAAGTAAAATACATAGAATTTACTGAAAGTCTGGAACAGTCCTGACCAGTAGAGACAGAATGCAGGCCACCTATGCAATGTAGAATTTTCTGGCAGCCACACTGAAAAATTCAAGTGAAACAAATGCATGGGAAAAAAATGTTATTTAACATATTTAAAAAATCATTTAAGGGGCGCCTGGGTGGCGCAGTCGGTTAAGCGTCCGACTTCAGCCAGGTCACGATCTCGCTGTCCGTGAGTTCGAGCCCTGCGACAGGCTCTGGGCTGATGGCTCAGAGCCTGGAGCCTGTTTCCGATTCTGTGTCTCCCTCTCTCTCTGCCCCTCCCCCGTTCATGCTCTGTCTCTCTCTGTCCCAAAAATAAATAAACGTTGAAAAAAAAATTAATTAAAATTAAAAAAAAATCATTTAAGCTTGTAATTAATATGAAAATGACCGTTAAGTTCTTTACATCCTTTTCTTTATTTTATTGTGCTAAGTCTTAGAAATCTGATGTGAGTTTTACACCTGATTCAGAGCTGCTGCATTTCAAGTGCTCAGAAGCCACATGTGACCAGTGGCTACCACGGGGGACAGCACAGGCTTAGAACACGTACTTTGGAGTTGTCGCACCCAGTAGGCAAGGGGGCTGAGGTCATTGCACACCGGCCGCCATCAGTCATTGGTCGAGAGCTGCTATGGGCCTTTAGGACCCTATTCTTTGGCACTCTGCCAGCCTGCAGAGGAAAGTCCTCCAGCAAAAGATGGGGAGGCTGGCAGATGGAATTGCAGTCTGTGCAGGCCACAGTGGTGAGACCCCAGGGACAAGGGGAGAACCACCCATAGCCAATAGGCTACAATACTTTCACCTTGGTGCCCTATTATTTGTTAATTAATTACTTACGGCACTACCTGACACTGGTGACTCAAGATTACATGATTAGGTTCACTGGCCTAGAAGATCAACCCCAAACTGTGACATTCGAGATTCATGGGACTCTGGATGCCTCGTCTATATCCTACGTGCTTCTCACTTACCTTACTGTTAAGGATGCCCTTTTCTTGCTCCTTTCCATATTATTTCAGAGTCACGTCCATCCTTTTATCTGTTATTTATTTCCTTCTATGTCTGAAATCTACTTCCTGTTTCCACCCATGTGCTCCTCATCCTTTAAGACGTGGCTCAATTCCTACCTCTCTCAGGAATGTCTTATGGTAACTACAGTCCTACAGTGATTCCTTTACTTGGAATTTTTTTTTTTTTTTTTTTTTTTGCACCTTATTCTGCACCTGTATCTTTGGCATGACTCATCTTCTCAGCTTTGTGGTATATGTCCTTCACGTCGTAATCAGTTTGTCTGGTACTTTTGCACATATCCCTTCTAGGAAGACTTCAGATGAGCAAAAAAACCCACACCAGCGGCTTTATGGTTTTTTCACGTTTGTGATGTTAAGCACTTATAGTTGAAAACCTCTTGATAGTTGTCAACAAAGTGCCAAGGAGGAGGTTGCCCACAGGAGCTGCTAAAGGCATCCACAATCATTTCCAATTTCAAGGACACTGTCTAGAGGAAACTAAGCACCTCGGAGAGCTTTTGTAAAGAGATGATACCTCCCGAGAGTCTAAATATTCTAGATGCCAACAAGGCAAACACAATTTCATTGCTCATCTTATCATAGCCAAAGAAGCTTCATGTGAATCTTAGTCTGTTTAATCACATTTTACTCTACTTTAGGAGCACTGAGAACACAGGGAGGAACACCAGACCTCCCACGGGAGTTGGGAGGGCTGCCTGGCTTCGCCGCTGTCTGCTGAGTGGCCGCAGGGACGTGGTTCACTCTCTGGCCTCTCTGCAAAATGATGACTCAAGCAAGTCCCCATCCAGCTGTCAAATTCCATTTCTGATTTTATGATGTCTACCCATTTGTAAGAATAGGAAGCATTGTCTGTGATTATAAGTTGCAGTGGCTATAATTTATATCCGTGCTTTTATGACACATTGTTGAGGATATCTGTGATTTGTTGGACGCTGAATCCTTACTCAGGAATGCCGCCCCCAGTTTTGACATTTCTCCTATGGGAGAATATGATCTGCTTCACAATGCCCTTCTTAATATGATTTCCATGAGTGGAAAACTAAGGATTCCGTGTGTGTGTGTGCACGCATGTGTGTGTGTCTGTATAATCAAGCTTAGCAACAGTTTTGTTGGAGGAGCTGTCTTGCCATTGCTGTAGGACTCATGGTTCGTTTGCCTCCTCAGTAATACTTTGCCAAATACCCCCACCCTCCCCTCCCCTCCCCTCACTGACCTGAAGAATCCCTTCTTTGTACTCTCATCGCATAGGGGACCTCCTAGGAAGGTTTTTGGGTCAGCACTTCACACGTGTTGATGTTAACTCATGTCTTATGTGTTTGTCCCCTCTATTAGACTGAGAACTCCTTGGGGTCTGGGACCTGTACCCTGATGCCTATGTTGAGAATATAGTCTTAAAAAAAATTGTGGGTGGAGGGATGGATGGACAGATGGATGGATGGATGGTTAGAAGAAAGGGAGGGAGGGAAGTGGATGAAAGAGTGAAGGCAGGAATTAAAAATGGATGGACTTGGCTGCCCTATACTATTATCCTGGTTGTCATTATTAACTATAGCTGTGGGTGGCAAGTACATGATCAGTAAGGGTAATGATGTAACAGGTTTTTAAAACTTAAGTGCAGTTGACTAGAATGCACTTGATTAACTCCCACATTAACATCCTTTACTCAGGCTAGATTGAAGCTAGCAGTAAAAGAAAATGAAAGTACTACATTTTATGTAAGGCATTTTATGGAAGGTAGATTATAACCACAAATATTTAAATAAGGTCACAGCTTTTATCTTTAAGACTTAAGGAAAATCTAAAATGATACAGTGGATAATTAATAATTAAACACCCTTAAGCTACTTTGGTTTCTTCCCTTAGCACCTTCTCAAAAAATTACTTGCATAAAATTGTTTGCTTGATGGTAGAGGGGGAAAGCATTTACCTCAGTGGCCTTAGTCATTCAGTATATGATGACTGATATGGAAATGTATTGCATTTACCCAATAAGGAATTTGGAATGGGATGCACTCTTATTTTTTTTTTAAGTAGGCTCCATGCCCAACATGGGACTCAAACTCAAGATCCTGAGATTAAGCGTCGTGTGGCACTCACTCTTACCGTATGGTGATGAGTGAGGTCAGAGAACAGGTTCCACAGTGACTCTTGGGCACCACACAGCTACCGAGATGGCAGCAGTAACATCAAATCAATGCTAAACTTAAATATAAGCCCAAGGTGCTGCAAGATGTATTAGAGCAGTTACATATGTTATTTTTTATAAGAGATGAGCAGTATATTTCCATTGGGCTGTATATGTGCTGTAAGATAAGCTTTATAGAAACTGTACGATTTGTGTCATATGTTGACTATTATTAGTAACACTTTCCACATAAGAATACACCAGTGATTGGTGTACAAAGTGATATGAGTCATGTAAAAGACTGCAGAAGCAAATTAGAATTCATGGGAAAATTTCTCAGGGAATAAGATTTCCTGAAAATAAGAAGGGTGGTTCTTTAGTAACTAAGCACCCATGGGATGTTTGGCAAAAACCCTGTGCTCGATTGTCTTACTCCTTCAGTCCTGTCAAAGGGGTTGGTCTTCATGGAGTTCTGTCCTTGTTAGACACCATCAAAAGCCATTTCTTGCCAAAGCCCTTCCCGACTGAGATGGAGTTTATGTAAGAGCTGTGGCTCAGACAACCTTCATGTCAAAGGGAACTGGGCATTAGTGCTAGCTCAGCCACTGCATGGCTCTGTGACCTTGACCAAAGTGGGTTCCCCTTTGGGGTAGGGGGGCTCATCTTCAACTGTAAAATACAAAGATTGAGCTGTTGAGCTCTTGTGGGAACGTTGGGCATTTCCATTCATTCATCAATTCCATAAGGGTTCACTGGACACCTGCTATGTGCCAGGCACAAGTCTTGAGTCTCGAGGACTTCACTGATGACCAAAACCAGACCAGGGTCCTTGCCTTCTGGGGCTTAGATTTTAATTGGGAAGAGAGATTTCTTAATCAAATAGCCACACAAATAAATATGTCATTCCAACCTTGGTAAGTGCTGTGAAGGACTGACAGAGCACATGGGCTGGAGGGGTTTATAATAGGGAGATTTATTCTCCCCCAGGAGAGAGATCAGAAGGGGCTTGCAGTGGAGGGGGGCGGGCTTTGAAGGCCTAGGAGGTGCTGTGTTCAAAGCCCAGCACAGCTCCTCGGCCAGCCTCTATCTCTGCTTCTCAATTTCCTCACTTCTAAAAATGGGACTAACGTCAGGAACCACTCGCTCGCAGCGTTGTAAGGTTTCAGAAAGTTGACATGTTTCAAAGCACCCAACACCAGGCAAATTACATTTCATTTCATTTCATTTCTAAGAATAGTT
Source organism: Puma concolor (assembly GCF_028749965.1). Taxonomy (NCBI): domain Eukaryota; kingdom Metazoa; phylum Chordata; class Mammalia; order Carnivora; family Felidae; genus Puma; species Puma concolor. The sequence goes on from NC_141675.1 coordinate 5,763,454, forward strand.
TTGGAAGCAGAGACGTACTATTTTATACATAGGTTTTCAGCTGTGGAGAAAGAGCAAAACCAGCTTTCAGGCTCCCCTTTTTAAAGAAGTCTGAGTTCACATTCCACCCTGGAAGGTGCCTGGCTTCCCTTCATCATGGAGCCATGTTAGAATCACTTGACTGGAAGCCCAGGGACGACCTTGCTCGCCTGATTAAGTGACAGAGGCCCAGGCTCCAGGGGCTGGAGAAGGTGAGACAGCCCAGGCCTGATCTCTTGCCATTTACACGTGAGGAAAGGAGGCTGATCACAAACAACAAAATGGGAACGAGGAGGCAGCTCCTTGCCCCCACGGTCCTGTGCTTTTCTATATTGTTTCTCTGTGTTCCATTTGGAAACTGGCTACTTTCTGAGGCGACTGGGCTACCTGTGAGTGCGTATGCAATTCCTTCTCGAGAGAAAGCAAGCTTATCAGTCCCTCATAACTCCTCAAGGCCTGAGGATTACTTCTGTAATCTCACAAAAGCAAACAGGAGGACAGAAATAACCCATCAATCGTTAAAAATTAAAATGGCCAACAATAATAAATCATTGCTGCAATAGCTTCAGGTCAGGGTCTTAATTTATTGGAGGCCACTCAAGAATTTGAAGCTTTTTTTCCGAGTTAATTTTCCACATCTTGTTTGGATCCTTAAAGCTCGTGCTTCCAAAAGCAAGGCCATCAGATCTCTCGGTGCACATGTTAATTCTTGCTGATGCAGGAAAGTGAGGCCTTGTCCTCATGGCTGGGTAATGAGGATTGCTCTCCACAAAAGTCTGTACCTCAAAGTATTATAGCCTACTGAGATTTTGGATCTTTCTCTTCTCCTTCATGCTATGTTCACCATATTAATGCTTACAAACAACAATAAACATGTGCTGGTTATGCAGAAAAGGAATTTATTGGAAGGCTATGGGCCAGTTCGGAGCATAGGCAGGAAGCCTGCAGAACCAATGGGGACAGGAAACAGGGGAGATAAGGCTTAGCTCAGGATGCCACCTCAGCATCTCAGGAGCCACCTCAGATGATCTCAGAGGGCCCTGGTGGCTGTCTTTGAGAACCCCTCAAAATTCCTGGCCCTGGCTGGGAGCATCTGTGCATACTGAGGCCACATGACTGCATACAGTCAGGTGCCCACCCTTTAGCTATCAAGAGGGGGAGAATGGGAGGGACCGCCCCTTTTCTTCTGATGTGCCCTTCCCATCTATCTTGAGATTCCTCCCAAACAGGAAGGTGTCATTTAATTATTATTATGTTATATTGTATTTTGTATTATTAAGTCATACATTTACATTACTATTTATTATTGTTATTATTATTTTGCTGAGCAGCCCAAAATACCAACTGTCCATTACACGAACCCGCGTGAGCTTAATCACGTCATCCCTTAAGTGGTTGGCCAGAGATTGGCTACCGGGGTGAATTTACTTTGTCCACAGTGCGCATCACATGATAGTCCGCCACTCCGTATTGTCCTCGTCCCCTTGTCGTCCCACCGACGGCCCACTCGCTCCCCCACTTGCCAGGGCTGCCATTTCCCCCCTCCTCTTCGCCCCTCAAACATTCCCTCCTCCTCCTCTCCCTTCCCAGTCTTTGACTCTACTTCTGTTTCCGTGCAAAATGGACGTAATCACAAAGGAGCCTCCACTTTGTTTCTAACACCCGTCTACTAACGCATCTGTGCCATGGGCTGGTTTCTCACCTGGTCCCATCTGGTCCCAGCCCCTCCATTTGTTCACCAGGCCATCCAGCAACTGTCCCCTCTGTGGTGTGTCCCTTCCCTTTATCGTGCAAATGTGCGACCATAGTTTCCATCTTGAAAAAGATGACGATTCCCTTGCGCCCACTCCCCACCCCCAGCCCTCATCCCATTGCTCTGCTCCCCATTACAGGAAACCAACTCCAAATGGTTGAGTATTCTCACTGTTTCCATCTGTTCGGCTATTCCGACACTTAAGCCAATTCCAGGCTTCCATCCCTATCACTCCACTCAAGCAGCTCTTACTGAGATCACCAGTGAGCTTCAGGTGGCTAATTCCGGTGGCCAATCCTACTTCTTCATGTTATTTTGGCCTATCTGCCAACATTTGACGAAACAGCCGAAACATGTCTTCTGTGGCCACAGAGAGACCATCTCTCTTGCTTTTCCTCCTACCTCCCTTGTCATGCTTTTTCTTCACCTGGGTGGCTCCTCCCCATCTGCAGTTCCCACGTGTGAGACCTCTTCTCTGTCTACACTCATTCCCCAGTGATCGTATCCAGTCCATCCCAAATGTGTATCCCCGGCCTAGACCCTCCTTCTAGATGTATGCATCCAGCTGTCCAACACCTCTTCTTAAAGATCCAATGGTCATTTTGGATTTTTTCTGCCGAACCTTCTACACCTATGGCCTTTCCCATGTCAATGAATGACAGTTCTTCCCTTCCACGTGTTGAACCTAAAATCCTTGCAGCCATCCTCGACGCCTCTCTTTCCCTAATACCCCTCATCCAATCAATCTGTGAGCACAGTCTGTTGGCCATAACCATGGAAACACATCCAGGACACGACCTCTTCTCACAACCTCAGCTTCTACCACTGTGGTCTGAGCTGCCACCTGGTTTATTGCGAGAGCTCCCTAACCAGGCTCCCTGCTCACCCCTGACCACATACTCCACGGACCGTTCACATCACAGCCAGTGTGAGCCTTCAAATGTGGAAGTCGGGTCACACCACTCCTCTGCTCAGAGCCCTGCAGGAGCTTCCTCTCAGAGTCAAACCAAGGTCCTTGTGACGGTCCCACAGTGCCCCATATGCTCTGCCTGCCCCCACTCCCTTCATCTCTCTGAGCCCATTTCCTTCCCCACACCCCTTTGCTCACTCCTCTTAGCCACTCTGGCCTCCTTGGCATGTCTTGAACATGCCAGGCCCGACTTTCCCTTGCTAGTTCCCAGATGTCTATGTATCTTGCTCCTTTTATGCCTTCAGGTTTCTACTCAGAGGTCACCTCACCAGTGAGCCTTCCCCAACTACCCTATTTGAAATCACAACCCACTCTCCCTTCCAATCTGACGTTCTCCACCCTTCATACTCTCTGTGAATTTTCTCCATGTTCTGACCATGCTCTACATTTGCTACATTGTGCATGTTTTCTGTTTCCCTAAAGCCACACGAAGGCAAGACCTCTTGTCCACTGTTCTTTCTTCTAGCACATACAGTAGTAGTGATTGGCATTTAGTAGGTGCTCAAAAATACTTGAATGAATACATGACCGAATTCCATGTCCAGGGTATTAAATGTCTTATGATTTTCTGAGTTTGATGTGAGCCCCAGAAAAGCCTAGCAAGTTAGGCTGTTAGATGAGGAAACCGAGGTCCATGGGAGCTAACTGCTTACCCACGAATGCATGGCCAGTGAATGAGTTTCCTGGAACTTATACTTCTGACCCCAGTGGAGTTTCTGCCCCCAACCCTCAGCTACCCTCTGATGCCTCATATGTTATGAAAGCTTCAGGGCATTCATTGCTGTTTATTGCTCATTGCAGTGTGGATGAGAAAACCCCATACCTAGCTTTGGGAGCTGTGAAGAATATCTCCCTAAACATCTCCATCTCAAACCTTGGGGACGACGCCTACGATGCCAACGTGTCCTTCAATGTTTCCCGCGAGCTCTTCTTTATCAACATGTGGCAGAAGGTAAGGAAGGCACCCCCAAAAGGGAGCCTTTGTTCCGTCTGGTGCGTTCTCTGACTTTCATCACAGCTTGGAACATGCAGTGGTTCTGCAAAGCCTGTTTCATTATGTGGGGCATCATTTGGAACTCTGGGGATTTTTCCTCCTCCTGGACTTAGAAGGTGCGTTGGTGCGGCCAAAGAAGAAACCATAGATACCTACAGGGTGCTGGAGCGATATCCATATCTAACACTGCCCCCCATCCATTTTGTCTCGTGGAACCCTCCCCCTCCTGTTTTGTCTCACCACTTCTCCAAACACTCGCATGTTCTAGAGAATTCCAGTTGTACATCAGTAGTTGCAAGGAACGAGATAAGAAATGAGGACAAATCGCTGCCTGTTATCACCACTGGTGCACTTGACTGTTTCCATGAAAGGGTCACGTATGTCAGCCTAAGCTTTGGCATGTTTATTTACAATATATTTGAGTGAATTGAGGAAATTAAATTACTTTCATGAAATGAGTAAATTTTTCAGCAGGAACTAATGTACTTGAATGAATTGAAGTTTAAGTAGAGTGACTCAGAAAGGAAAAAGCAGTTGGTATTCTCTCCTGTCCTGTAATCCAACTCAGTGAACCACCTATGGGAAGAAAGAAGAACGAGTCACCAGGAGGCAATAGGAATGAGTGGGCTCAGACAGACCTCGCCCTTCCCGGTGGTTGCTCTAACTCTTGACAGCAGTTTTGAAGGCAAATCTTGTCACTTTTCAACGTGTTTACAACATGGACCTGCAGTACCTTGACATCTGTGTTAAACAGAACCAAAATCACTTTCTGAGGAACAGCCGTGCCCTGCCCACAGAGGAGCACTGAGCGTGCCTTCAAGCCCATGGGGAAATCAACGTCTGTTCAGACACAGATCCTGGCAAGCTCACCAGTTTTGACAGGATTACACCAACCTTGCCCAGCTTAGGGGGCACCTGAAGGCTATAGAGAGATCTGCAGTGATGGGGCTCCAAGAACTTTACAAGAGGTTATCACAAATCTCTGCTGCCTCATAGCTTTTAGGAACGCCAGGGTTGGGAAGGTCACAAAAGCGATCAAGAAGGACTATGAGAAGGGCACACGTCCCATTCTCTGTAAGCTAAAGTTGTCCTGGGGTAAGCCCAGTCAAGAGAGAACCAAGTATCTCTAGGGTTCTAGTATCTCTGGCTCCGTACAGAATGTCTCTTATAGGATTTCCTGTGCTGTGCCATCGTCTTGTAGGGGGTGGATTTGGGGAAGGGGCAGACTCAAGGACAGATCTGTAAAACTCCTCTCTGGGGTAACTGAAAGGATGTGGTTGGTGACTTGGGTCATTATGTCGCAGGTTCCTCTCACTTAGGACCCACCGGAGAAATTTCTCTCCGGCCTCAGAATTAGGAAGAGCTGTGTCTCCCCAAGTACCTTGGCTTATTTTTGCCTATAGACACAGTCATCCTTGTGACAAAGCTTTGTTCTGTCTGTTGTCTGCTACAAAGTTGAGAGCTGGCCCCGCTCTTTCGGTATATAGGATTTGGTAGTATTATTTCATAAACTGTATAACTGCCTATATCTCACTTTACTTCCTTCATCATAGGTTTCTTTTTAGCATGGAGGCTACATAATATTCTGTCATAAAGTATTCTATGGGATTACCCTTAAATTCCTGTTATGTAGATACTTCATTCTAGTTTTATTCTCTTTAATGCTGTGATGAGGGGCGCCTAGGTGGCTCAGTCTGTTAAGCATCTGGCTCTTGATTTCGGCTCAGGTCACGATCTCACAGTTTGTGAGATTGAGCCTCATGTCAGGCTCTGTGCTGAGCATGGACCCTGCTTGGGATTCCCTCTCTCCCTCTCCCTGTCTCCCTCTCTCTCTGCCCCAACCCTGCTCGTGTGCGTGCCTGTGTGCTTTCTCTCTTAAAATAAATATTTTTTAAAAAAATTGAAAAACAATACTGTGATGACTGTCTCTCACAGAGATTGCCCTGAACAAGTGATTTTATCTTTAGTCTTGTAACTATCTGGGGGACGGGCCACAGCAGTGATTAACCACCCACTATATACCAGGGGTTTCACACGCATCGTCCCATTCCCTCCTTACTGTATAGGATCTGGGCACATCTGCCATATTGGAGGAATGCTGCAGGAGAGAAGTGAGGGAAGCAGGATGAGGCAGGGAAAGGGCTGAGTAAGGGGATGCTGTTGTAAAATGTAGCCTTAGTCTGAATGATAGGGTAGAAAGACGTGGAGGAATGCCCAAGAGCATAAATCACTCAGCAGAATCGTCCCCTCTTGAAGTGGCAGGAGAACACCATTCCCACCCTTGTATCATACTGACTACCTTGAGGAGTAGTAAGTAACCCCCCGGGCATTCTTGATGAGGGGCTCTAGTCAGGTGAGGACAGTGTACCTGGGAAGGCCACAGGTATGTCATTAGCTCCTATAGCCGATCATTTTTATCTCTTCTCCGTCGAATCCCAACGAGCTTTGGCACAGGGAGCCCTGGTTTCAATTTGGCAGAGAGTTGACAAGGTTTCGGGGGCTCTTCTGGATGTGGGACGCATTAGTGTGAAAAGGTGGCAGGGTACAGAGACAGCACGTAGCTGTCGTGGGGGCAGGACTGTCTAGAAAAACAGGGAAGATGACCCTCAATGTGATAGGAGAAAGTAAAGAAACAAAAATTCCTCTCCCATGACCACAACTGCACGTGGAAATGTAGATGGCATCACTCAGCCCAGAGCAAGATTCTAATAGCACCCAGATGGGTGGTACAAAGGAACCAAGAGAGCCCACCCACCGCACGTAGGCCTAACAGAACCAACATGGACCCTACAAAAAGATTCTACCACATAAACTAAGATGAGTGTAACTCAGGACACAGAAGAAAAGCATACCCTTTAGAAAGATTATTAATAGAAAACAAAAGTCAATTTTACAGAGCACCCACTTTTGTTCTTGATGAAATTCAAGAAAAATATGAGCACCACAAAAGATCAGAGAGTAGAATGATAAACTGGGATGAAAAAGGAATGAACTGAGAGGCCAAAAAAATAAAGGTTGTAGATAGGATAAGGAAATATAATGAAACCAAGAAAGCAATGGCAGAATTAAAACGTGCTGTAATTAGGAAAGAGCAGAATTAGTAATATGGAAATCTGATTCATTGCTGTACAGGACATATTTGAGATGGTCTCTGAGGATTCAGAGAAAAAAAAAGTCAGTGAAGAAGGATGACAGTGCAAACTATACATGTAGAAGGTGGAGACTGGAGAATCAGCATAGATAAGTGGGTCCAGAATACTTGGAATAGAAGACATGAGTAGATACCAAAGAAGGATCTTTGATTCTCTTGAATGATCTCTGCAAATACCAGGCAAAAATACTGAGAACACTTTAATGTCAACACACAGCTTCACGAGATTTTTAATTTTCAAAATGTGAAAGTGATGCTACTGATACCTAACAGAAAACAAAGAAACCAATGTTCCATAGACTTAACAGTATTAAAAAGTCAGAGTAGGTTCTTGTCAATTAAGAATTATATACCCAGCCAAGTTGCACTCCCTCGTGAAGGCAAAATGAAGACATCCCTGAATATGTGAGAATTCATGAAGTCTGTTAACTCTCCTAGTTTAGATTTCCCCCAAAGCAGACTCTGACACTATGACGTAGGTACAGGTGGTTTATTTGGGGAGTGATCTCAGGAGGCACGTTGTGGGAGTGGTGCGTTTAGATGGGGAAGGGATGAAAGCTAGGAAAGTGTGTGCTGATGAGCCATGGGGAATTTGGGCTGTGTCCTGCTGCAGACCTTCTCAGACAGTCTCTGTGGAACACGCTCTCAGAGTCACTCCCAGGGGTAAGGAAGCTGCTAGAGGATTTCTCCACCAACTTTTTCTTTTTGAGAGAGAGAGAAAGGGAAAGAGAAAGAGAGTACACAAGGGGCACCTGGGTGACTGAGTCCGTTAAGCCTCTGACTTTGACTCAAGTCATGATCTCACAATTCCTGAGTTCGAGCCCCGCATCAGGCTCTGTGCTGACAGCACAGAGCCTGGAGCCTGCTTTGGATTCTGTGTCTTTCTGTCTCTCTCCCTCTCTCTGCACCCCCTTCAAAAAAATAAACTTTAAAAAAAAACATGCAAGCAGGGGAGAGGGACAGAGAGGGAAAGAAACAGAAAGAGAGTGAGAGAGAGAGAATCTTAAGAAGGTTCCATGCTCTGTGCAGAGCCTGACATAAGGCTCCATCCCACAACCCCAGGATCATGACCTGAGCCAAAATCAAGAGTGACTGAGCCACTCAGGCGCCCCAGATTTCTTCACCAACTCTCACCACTCATCCACAGAAAATCACTCCAAGGGCTTTAACACCCTGGCACTTCCAGCCTTCTCTGGCTATGAGCCACACTCCCTGGGGTGAATGAACAATTCCAGCAGTGAGAAGTTGGAAGCCTCTGGCCCAGAGGGCACTGGCTTCAGGTGACCAACCCTTTGGTTAGTTCTAGGGAATGTGAGCAAGGCAGCATCTGCTTCAATAACTGTTGAAGCTTTAATAAGCATGAAACTATTCCTGAGAAATAGGATACTTACAGATAAAGCACTCAAGAATAGAGTCGTCGAATAAAGTGTTAGGGCCAAACAAACGTAGAAGTAAGAAAAAAACAAATTTTGCAAACGTTTAAAATAGGAAGCAAATGTTAAAAAAAAAAAAAAGATTTATTGCCCCAGTAAAGACATAATTGAAACAATTAACTTAAAAACTAAGACTGTAATATCAGTTGTACCGTACAAATTTGGGAAGAAACATAATCTCATCACTGTTGCTGCTTCACATTCTTCAGAAGGGAGTTTGGACTCCTCAGCTGTTGGTGAGAAGCCATTCTGAGCCGCCGCTTCCTGCCTCCCCTCTTCCCCAGCCTCGGTGTTCGCCATGCCCCACATATGCACTTGAATCCAGTTATAATTCAGTCCCAAAGCTGCCTTTATCCTAGAATTCCCTCCGCCCCCATTTTCTTCAGTGAACTTCCCTGCCCTCAGATCTCCACTCCGATGCCTCCCCTGGCTGCATGGGTGATGTGGGTGGGTGGGTGGGTGGGTGGCTCTCCCTCTGTCCAAAGCCACAAGGCGGCTCAGGGCATAGGCCTCCAAGGTCTCTGGTCTTCTCTGTCATCACCCAGTTGGTGATGTATTCGTTTCTGAGACTGGACAAAACGTCTCCCCTAACACGGACTCTTCTGTCCTCTGTAATGCAGAACTGCTTCCAAAGATTCATGCTGGCTCTTTCCTGTAAGGGAAGACTGGTTACAAAAATGTGGGATGCACATTGGATAACCATCTGCTGGCTTTTCTGTCGCCTCCATCAAGCTAACGTGAAAACACTCCGTAAAATGGGGCTTCGTGTGCCAGTGGCCGCTCATTGGCTGGCACGTGCGGGTTGGCCGGGGCGCAGCCCACGGCGGTGGTCGTGTAGTGGCCGTCTGTGAAGCCGTGTGCCGGGTCTCATAGGGATGGGGGAGGGGTACAGTGGAAAAGGAGAGTAAAGAACAACGGAGACGATGCGCTTGGAGCACATCTGCACCGCACAGCCCCAGGGTCACATTCAGGTTAGATTCTGCGTGAGCGGCACCCCCAGAACACTACCCCACAGGTACGTGGGTGGTGCCCCCCCCCCCGAGTTGTACAGCCATGTGGCTGTGGGGTCAAGGGAAAGTTGAGTTTTAATTTCTCGCCGCGATGCCGCTCGGCACACAGCGGCTCTTCTTGCCTCCGTGGAACAGGAACGCATTTGTTCAGACAGCAGTCGTTAGGTACCTGCTAAGTGCCAGGGGCCGTACCAACGGCTGGGGGACCCAAAGACGAGTAAGGGCCGGTTCCTGCTTGCGAAGAACTCCTGGCTTAGTGGGGTGCGAGGCATGTCAGCAAACAGCACCGGAGGCCGACTGCTGTCCAGAGCACTGGGACATGACATTGCTCTGAAGCACGTGATGACCTACACCAGCTAGTCTCGGGTTGCCTGAAGCTCCCAGATAAGTGCTGGGGAAAGAGGATGGGCCGCCTCTGAAGAGTTGATATCAGCTGGTGCTGCCGTCGCAGAGCTGGGATGGATGAGTGAGTTTATTCGGTGAAGGGGAGAGCTGGCTGGAGCCCCGTGAGAGGGCAGAGGAAGAGGGACAGGAGCGATCCAGCAAGGTGGAAAAAGGCTTTCCCGTGTGGGTCTAAGGGCCAGCGGCACTCCGAGTGGCAGCGTGGCCTCTGGACGTTTTAGGAATGCAGATGCCTGCTGTCCTATGCTGAAGTTGCTTGTCGGTTGGGTCTCCGGCGCTCAGGAATGCTTCATGTGGCCAGACAGATAAGCTCAAAGAAGAGGCCGGGTGCGTGGTCACGTATCTTCATGGCGGTCAGTGCCTGTTAGGGCCCGCATGGGAACAGACAGGGACATGGACAGTTGTAAGCTTTAAGATAGTGCAAGGGTACTCCCAGGTGACCTTTGGGTCCCAAGGGGGTGTGGTGGCTTGCCACAGAGTTACAGAAGAGGTCGTGCTTGGCGAGAAAGAACGAGGAGGGGGTCCCTGACCTAGCACCCTCTGTAGCGTGAGGGCTCTCTTGGTTTGGGTCTCCCAGACGCTGACTTTGAAGCAAAGAATTGAGGGCAGTTTGTTTGTTTGAGAGGTGCAAGAAACACTGGGAGGGAAATGGAGCAGCGACAGACAGGTGGAGGCAGCTAATGCAGGGGGTGCTGTTCAACCAGCTGCCACAGTGGGCAGTGGGACTTTATCCCAGGACAACCCTGGGAAGCAGTGTAAAACCTAAACTGGGGGGCTGAGGCAGCTGGGGGAGTCAGTGGTTGAAGCTTTCTAGGAGCACGCATCCCCCAGACTTCTATCCTGTGCTGTGCGTGGCCAGAACAACCAACCTCATTCTGGAAAGTTCCATTCAAGCACAGGGTTGCAGCCGCTGGCAACTGGAAGTGGGGCGGGGCACCCTGAAAGGTGTAACACGTCTGTGTGAGGTTCCCCAGCACCTGTCGAGACGCCCACAGGGTTGGAAGCATTTGCAACCTAAACACCTCACTTTCTAGACTTCCAGAAGTCACAAGTTAGCGTAACGGAACTTTGCCCGGGTTCTAGCTCGAGAACTAGCGATGCACACCTCACGGTCTTACGGGAGTGGCGCAAGGCTAGTATTGTAAGTGGGACAAGGGGCCCAGGTGTGGGACAGTAGGAGGCAGGGAAGACTGTGGAAAAACGGGGCCTCATCCAGAGAGAGCAGGCCACGGTTCCCAGGTGGGAGTGAGGGCCGATGCAGCCAGATTTCCTACTTTTCAAGAAAAGCCAGAAGTCCACATTTTTATGTGAAATCTCATGACTTTGGCAGCTAATTAAAATGTTTTCTGAACATTGTATGGGCCAAACAAAACATATCCAACTGACTGCATCCAGTCTGTAGGCCACCAACTCGTGACCTCTGGCTTAGCTGTTTTCCATATGCTGTAGGCAGTTCTGCCGCCTGCCTGTTGTCACATGGATCTGTATCTGGGGTAGACCCTGGTGTGTGTGCAGGCGTGACTACATTTCATACCTGTCCCTGGGTGGCAGGTTAGCTAGCCAAAGAGATTGGAGTTTGGGGGTTCAAGTGTGAGTGTCTGCTTGCAGGGGAGGGAGGGTCGACTTACAGGTAGTAGCCATAGCACTTTAAAGCCAATGATGTTCTCAAAACCCTTGTGCGATTGCAAGAGGCAGCCAAGCCGGGGGTTGTGCTTCAGAAATTCTTAGAAGTAACACAGCAAGCCGCCAAGGTGGGGGAGAGGGAAGGCGAGGCTCTCGCTCCCATCCCACGCAGATGCAGAAACTCAGCTCTGTTTCTTGCGCTCAGCGGGATCTTGAGCCAAGGGTCTTCTCTCTGTGACTCAGTTTCCTTCTCTGTGAAATGAGACGTGCTGAGGGTCAAATGGCGTCTATGCAGACTACTCGTACATGATGCGCGGCTACCATGGCGGCCCCCGCCACCCACAAGCACCAAGTCTATAATTCATTCATTTACTCAGAAGGTATGCATTGGTCACCTACTCCAGACCAAGATTACATGCTGAGGGGGAGGAGGGGAAAAAAGCGGGAATACTAGACGGTGCGCTGTCAGTCAGAGGGTGTTGACTCTTCCTTTTTTTTTTTTATGTTTATTTTATTTTGAGAGAGACAGAGAGGAGTATGAGCGGGGAAGGGGCAGGGAGGGAGGTTAGAGAGAATCCCAAGCAGGCTCCGTGCTGTCAGCACAGAGCCCAACACGGCTTGAACCCTTGAACCATAAGATCATGACCTGAGCCAAAATCAAGAATTGGACGCTTAACCCACTGACCCAGCCAGGCGCCCAGACTCTTCCTTTTAAACTGAAAACCAATGGGGCGCCTGGGTGGCGCAGTCGGTTAAGCGTCCGACTTCAGCCGGGTCACGATCTCGCGGTCTGTGAGTTCGAGCCCCGCGTCGGGCTCTGGGCTGATGGCTCAGAGCCTGGAGCCTGTTTCCGATTCTGTGTCTCCCTCTCTCTCTGCCCCTCCCCCGTTCATGCTCTGTCTCTCTCTGTCCCAAAAATAAATAAAAACGTTGAAAAAAAAAATTTTTTTTTAACTGAAAACCAAGACCTGTGGTCTTAACAGAGGGATTGCAGGAGTGTGTGTGCATGGGCGTGTGCCTTCATAACATCAAAAAATATAGCTAGTGTTAAACTGAACATATTTTTATATTTAATTAGTTACCTTTATTTAAAAAATTGAAATTACATGAAAATAATGGAAACTTTGGTGTATATGTGTGTGTGTAAATATACATATGTGTATATGTGTAAATATATATGTATATATATGTATATGTGTAAATATATATATTTACACGTGTATATGTGTAAATATATATATATCAGTTAAGTAAGTGGGCTAACTTTTGTAGTCCCCATTTGTTTGCTTTTTTTTTTTAATTTTTTTTTTTCAACGTTTTTTATTTATTTTTTTTTGGGGACAGAGAGAGACAGAGCATGAACGGGGGAGGGGCAGAGAGAGAGGGAGACACAGAATCGGAAACAGGCTCCAGGCTCTGAGCCATCAGCCCAGAGCCCGACGCGGGGCTCGAACTCACGGACCGCGAGATCGTGACCCGGCTGAAGTCGGACGCTTAACCGACTGTGCCACCCAGGCGCCCCCCCATTTGTTTGCTTTTAATAATGCCTATTGATTGGGGCGCCTGGGTGGCTCAGACGGTTGAGCGTCCGACTTCAGCTCAGGTCATGATCTCAGAGCTCGTGAGTTCGAGCCCCGCGTCGGGCTCTGTGCTGACCGCTCGGGGCCTGGAGCCTGCTTCTGCTTCTGTGTCTCCCTCTCTCTCTGCCCCTAACCCACTCGTATTCTGTCTCTGTCTCTCTCAAAAATAAATAAACATTAAAAAAAATGTTTTTTTAATAATGCCTATTGATTTTTTTTTTTTCATTACTATTTGCCGAAGTGTTAGAATTTTTGGTTTGGGGATGTCGACTTTTTAAAATCCAAGATCTATAACGGTTCAAATGTGTGATATGTGTGATGAATATCAGAGTTTAGAGAATGAGGAAAATAATGTACTCCCAAAACAACGTAGGGCTAGGCCCGGAGTGTTTAGGCAGGGAGAGTGATAAATTTGGAGGGTGATGGGGGGTTCGTGGGGTCTGGAGCCAACGAGCAAGAAAGAATTCTTGAAGATGTCTTTGGTGCAAAAAGGTGATTTTATGAAAGCATAGTGACAGGACCTAGAGGCAGGAAGAGCTGCACTGAAAGTGTGGGGGGCGGGGGGGAGGGTGACCGTTTCATGGAGTCAGAGACAAAGTCAAGAGGGAGTTTCCAGAGAGACGTTCCTGTGCTGAAGACTTACTGGAGGCCTAGCTGTTGTCAATCTAAGGTTGTTTTTCTCTCCAGCAAAGCATTAACCGTAAGATTGTAGGGAGTTCCTGGACTTTAGGCTGTGGGCGGGATTGCCTTTTTCTTAACCATTTGCTTTTTGTTTTGTCTTGTCCTTTCCTGTTTTTGGTAGCCGGGGGTGTCCAAGGAATATCACACATGTCCCACCTAGGGAGGGGGGCAGTGCTAGCTTGTGCTTGCCCCCTAGCCTGCATCATGCTCCCTCATCAGAGAGGACCGACCCAAAGGTCTGCAGGCCCAGTGAAGCCTGGTGGGGGGAATCCAGCATTTTTATATGGACTAAGGAAATAGAAGAGAGGACAGAAGTTTGTGACATGCTGGAGGAAGAACCAAGAAAGAGCAAAGAGACCAGGGAAAACCGGTGAGACTCAGTCTTGGGATTGCCAGAAGGAAAGAGACCAGTAAGGAAACAGTAGAGTCCTGAATCCCGCTGGGAAAATGGAGACCTACCACTTACAATGCCTTTTAGAGCTTTCTGCCCTTTCAAGTTCATAAGAAACATAGTGCCCGGCCCCGGTTGTTTGTAAGTCACTGAATCCCACCGACACACTGGTGTCACCATCTAACCTCCCTGAGAGACTGAGGTAGAGAAGTGGGCACCGGGCCCTTCTGTCTTCTCCCACAACAGGGCCCAGTGTGGGAAGCCTGATGATGTCCATTAGAAGTGGTGTGAAGGAAAGCTCAGTTTTGCTCTTTCTGAGGAGTGCTTTGCATTCCAAATTAAACTTGGCCCCTGAGTTGAAAGCACCAGGTCAGCTTTTGTGGCATTCAATGGCTTGTTCTTTATGACAAAGGCAGAGAGGGCTCATAAGTTTGTTTTTCTTGTAAAGTGATTCTTCCAGTTTGTATCTACCTTTACCACAGAAAGGCCTTCTCTCAGGGGCTTCTCTCTTCTCCCTTTCAAGGCAAACCACTCAAGATGGCGCCAGGCGATAAAAATGATCCCATTTCTAACCCAAAGAAGAGTGGGAAAGATTAGGGACTTACGTGTTTGTATGCCTTTATATTTGTGGGAGTGCCCTGGCCTGTTCTCAGATAGAAGTTTGCACACAGGAACTGCACCTGCACCAAGGAACACGACGAGATGTCTTCTGTGGAGCTGGGAAGGCCAGCATTGCGTCAGGAAGGGTTTCCAGGCAGGAGCGCGAGTGGCGAGGCCGTTGGTGTGAGCACATTTCAAAGAGCCTGCCTTCCCTCTGCAGCTGCTCTCCTTCATGGCAGGAACTGATTTTCATTGTGTTCTGCTTTCTCCCGTCTCTTGTCAAGTTAATAGTCGCCCCGAGTAAAATGCAACCCTTAGATGTTTATAGTCATCTTGGCCCGGCCATTAAGATGATGAATGAACTTGCTTCTTGCCCTTGTAAGGGAGGCCTGAGGGTGGATATCGATACCCAGAAAATAATAAGTCTTTTCCGCCCCTTTTCTGTTTTTAATCCAGTGCCCCAAGCCCCTCGGTGACTTTACCTTGAACTTCCTGCATAATGCCAGGCAGAAAAAACTCACCGGGTTCCAAGCCTATCTGTGGCTCTGACACAGCAGCGAGTTCTTTTCCTCTTTCTTCCCTTGTCGGTCTTCCCCATCCCGCTTGCCGAGGGTAAATCCCAAGTTGCCTGGTGCCTTTCCCATTTCTGAGCTCTTTCTGCTGGTTGCTGCCCTTCCTCCTGGAGAGGACAAGAGTGGGTGGTAGGGAGCACGTACCCTGAGGCCAGGTTCCTAGTTCCTCACCTGGCTTACTTGGCCTTGCGGCCAGGTCAGAGATTCTAACCCCTGGAGAAATTGTGCCTGAGAGCCAGCCTGGGCCCTTCCTGCCCCAGTCGGCAGTGAGAGGTGATAGAAAAACCCAGATGTCCATTTCCCATCACAACGTGGCCTCGGTGTTCCACGGTGGGGCTCGTTTTTCACATATATGAAAAGCTTCATTTGTGTATTCACTGTGTTTGGAAGGAAGGCTACGTTTTGCTTTAGAAATGTCAACAGAGCCTTAGCTACAACAAGGATCAATTAAGAAGGACGTTTCCCAGAGCTGCAGGACTTGGGTAAATCTATGGGGGGAGGGGTTATTTTAGAAAACATGTGTTAAACCTCTGGATTTTTTTTTTCTAATGAATTGAAAAACAGCAATTTAATAATTTCCTCTTCTAAGGGGAAGGAGAGTCTTGGATTTTAAATCTTTTTCATAAAGCAGTGCAACACCTCTTAAAAGGAAAGCCATGAAAATGGACTGCTAAGCCAAGGCAAACAAAAGAAAACGAAAAAGATTAAGGAGAACAAGGGTGCCTCAGGCTGGGTTTCCCTGAAGCAGACGCAGAGGGAGTGGGGAAGCGGGGAAGCGGGACAGGGCAGGGGTGATCTCAGGCTCAGTGCTGCAGAGGGTGGCCTCTGCCTGATCCTGCAGGGGAGCTGGGAAGTGTGAGTCCCACCTCAGCGAAGTCCTTGTCGAGGTCAGGAAGCTGGGCTTTTGTTCCCCCACGGCACCAGTCATTGGTTAAGGGCCCCTACTGAGGGATCAAAGTCCCAGCACTTTCCGCCTTCTGTGGGTGAGGTGTGGACATAGTGGTCCAGTAGCCTGAGGGCAAGCCTCCAAGGAAGACCCACAGATGCTGGCTCTTGGAAGAAGACACATACTGGAGCCAGAAGGTGGACACCTAGACGGGGTCCTAGGGGATCTGGTGGAACCCTGAAAGTGTTTGCTATAGTAGGACTGCCGCTGACTGGTGTTCTTGGCATCCTGAAGGCTGTGTTATAAGCATATTGACAAAGATCCAGCTCTTGACGTGTGTGTGTGTGTGTGTGTGTGTGTGTGTGATATTCTCACGTGATAATGTCAGTGGCACACAGGATATTTCTGCGAGCATCTGAATTTGGGAACAAATATATATGCCCTTGGAATTTCACAGAGAACGTGAATACATAGCTACGTCCTGTTAAGATCCAACTTGCCAGAACTGTTATTTCATCCCTTTGAGGCCAGACTTCCCAGTAGCCTCGCTGCTTCCTGATGGCCACTTACCCAGGCACCTGAGTGTAACTGGCCAGCCTGTCCTCTACCCTAGGCAGATGGATTAAACCACTGATTTTGAAAATAGTTTGGAATGTGTTTGGCTGCATGTAACAGAAAGGCCAACTTTTAGCAGCCGATCCCAATGGGATTTTGACTTTTCTTTTGTAAAGATAAATCCAGAAGTGGTCCGTCCGTCCAGGATTGGGAAGCAACTGTGTGATGCCATCAGGAAACCTAGTTCCTTTGGTCTTTCCGCACAGCCTTCCTTCATGCGTGTTGTTTCCTGGTTTCCACTTCCAACACCGCAGCTGCAGTAAGACGAGGAAAGAGAACAGCCCTGCCCCCTTTTATTTATTTTTTATTTTCTTTTCAATAGCTAACATACAGTGCTATGTTGGTTTCAGGTGTGCAATATGGTGATGCCACACTTCTATACATTACTCAGTGCTTATCGTGATAAAGACTCTTAATCCCCTCTTTCACCTATCTCCTGAACCCCCCTCGCATCTGGTGACCACCAGTTTGTTCTTTATATTTATGAGTCTGGGGGGTTTTTCGGTCTCTTTCTCTTTTTTAATTTATTCGTTTGTTTTGCTTCTTAAATTCCACATATGAGTGAAATCCTTTGGTATTTGTCTTTCTCTGATTCACTTATTTTGCTTGGCATTATATTCCCTAGACCCATCCGTGTTGTTGCAAATGCAAGATATCATCCTTTTTTATGGCCAGGTAATATTTTATTATGTAAAAATATTTATAATCTCTACCTATTCATCTATCAGTGGACACTTGGGTTCCTTTCACAATTTGGCTGTTGTAAATAATGCTGCTACAAACATAGGGGTGTGTGTATCTTTGCGAATTAATGTTTTTGTATTCTTTTGACAAATACCCAGTAGTGGGATTACTGGATCATATGGTAGTTCTGTTTTTAATTTTTCGGAGAAACCTCCATACTGTTCTCCACAGTGGCTGCACCAGTTTGCATTCCCACCAACAGTGCACGAGGGTTCCTTTCTCTCCACATCCTTGCCAACACTTGTTGCTTCTTGAGTTTTTGCTTTTAGCCATTCTGACAGATGTGGGGTGGTTTTGATTTGCATTTCCGTGATGATTTGTGATGATGGACATCTTTTCATGTGTCTGTTGGTCATCTGTATGTCTTCTTTGGAGAAATGTCTGTTCGTGTTCATTTTTTAAATGGATTATTTGGGGTTTTTTGGTGTTGAGTTGTGTAAGTTCTTTATATATTTTAGATACTAACCCTTTGTTAGATATGTCATTTGCAAATATCTTCTCCCATTCAATAGACTGTCATTTCGTTTTACAGGTTGTTTCCTTTACTGTGCAGAAGCTTTTTATTTTGAAGTAGTCCCAACAGTTTATTTTTGCTTTTGTTTCCCTGGCCTTGAGACATATTTTTAAAAATGTTGCTTTGGCCAATGTCAAAGAAATTATTGCTTGTGCTCTCTTCAAGGATTCTGATAGTTTCAGGTCCCACATTTAGGTCTTTAATCCACTTTAATTTTTTATGGTGTAATTAATTTTTTTGTTTGTGATGCATTTTTTATGGTGTAAAAAAGTAGTCCAGTTTCATGCTTTTGTGTGTAGCTGTCCAGTTAGGCCTGCCCCTCTTTTTCTTTTTTAATTTTTTAACGTTTATTTATTATTGAGAGACAGAACATGAGCATGGGAGGGGCAGAAAGAGGGGGAGACACAGGATCCAAAGCGGGCTCCAGGCTCTGTGCACAGAGCCTGATGCGGGGCTCAAACTCACAAACCACGAGATCATGACCTGAGCCAAAGTCGGACGCTCAACCGATTGAGCCACCCAGGCGCCCCAAACCTGCCCCCTTTTAAATAGCTTTCCTGAAGCTCCACTTGGCATTTTCCATGTACCTCTCATTGGCCAGAACCCTGTCACATGGCCAACCCTAGCCACAATGAGGGCTGAGAGAAAGTTTTCTTAGCTCGGCACGTCGCTGCCCCCAAACACAGGTTGTTTTGTCTATGAGAGGAAGGGAAGAGTGGCCGTTGAGAGGCATTGATGGAGTCAGCCATAGCAGAAACCTGCGAGAGGTTGTTTGCAAGGACGTGTCTCTGAGAAACATAGCAGAAAGGGGGAAGGAGAGAGAATGAATCACAAACAGACAAATGACCCCCATGATCACCATCTTATTTTCTGTTTGCCAAATTTCTTTCAGACTCTGCATTACTGCATTTAGGATATTTTAAATATATATTTTTTTAAATTTTTTAAATGTTTATTTAGTTTTGAGAGAGAGAGAGAGCGCGTGCGCGCACATGAGTGGGGGGAACGACACAGGTAAAGAAGTAGACAGAGTCCAAAGCAGGCTCCAGGCTCTGAGCTGTCAGCACAGAGCTCGATGCAGGGCTCAAACCCACAAACCATGAGGTCACGACTTGAGCCGAAGTTGGATGCTTAACTAAGTGAGCCACCCAGGTGCCCCATAAATATATGTATTTTAGTGTTTCTTTATTTTTGAGAGAGAGCGAGCAAACAGGGAAGGGGCAGAGAGAGAGGCAGACAGAGGATCCAAAGCGGTCTCTGTGCTGACAGCAGAGAGCCCGATGTGAGGCTTGAACTCACGGACTGTGAAATCATGACCTGAGCTGAAGTTGGCCGTTAACCGACTGAGCCACCCAGGCACCCCTTTGGATATTTTAAAGTCATCGTCCAGGATACCTGTTGGGGAGAGTAACAGAGCACCTGGTATGAACCAGCAGGTGATATGACTCAGTTCTGTCTTATCAGGCGGCACCCAATGAATCTACTCCAGCTGATGTCAGACCCTGATCAAGTGTAAGATGATCTTTACGCTGTCTACCTTATCTATCTTCATTGACGTATACATTTCTTATTTTCACAAGAGGAAGCCATTCCAATGCTGCCACAGCTCTCTGTCCAGCCAACAAGAGAGGCCAGCATCCAGAAGGCCACCCCTGGCCTTCTGACTGTTTGCTGTATATATTTCCAGTCCCTTCCTCGCTGTTCTATTTCTGTTTTTGTGCTGTGTCTGGTTTGGCCTCTTCCTTCTTAAAATGTGGATCCCAGGCCTGAACTGCCGTCCAGTGAGCCCAGCATAGATTTATGATTGCCCCAGTTCTAAACATGGTATTTCTGTTAATGTGGCAGCCACAGCACAATTATATTTATTTGTGATGCATTTACTCTCTCTTTTTCTTCTAGTCTTTTTATGCTATTTGGAAATCTAGTTGTGTTATTTATAGCTTTGTGACTCAAAATATGGTCATGGACCAGCAGCATGGCATCACTCAGGAGCTTGTTAGAAATGCCCACTCTCAGACCTGACCATCCCCAACCTGCTGCATCGGGGTCCGCATTTGAACACAATCTCTGAGTATTTATACACAGCAAAATTTGCGGTTGGTCGTAGCTCCTGACTTTACGTCATCTGACCTGGTAACTTAGCAAGACGTTGACGAGAACCCTTAAATGCACTTGGAGGAAGGGGCCTGGTGGGCTCCAGGTGTGATGGCCCAGAGGACGCTTGCCGAGTGGACTTGGAGAGAAGGAGTGGATGTCTATGGAACATCCTTCAGGCACTATACTGGGTGCTTTATCTCATTAAAACCTCACCATGGCCCTGTGTGATGGGTGCTTTTATTCCCAACGTATAGATGAAGGAGGAGAAACTCACAAGACTAAAGGAACACAATCGTTTTATGCTCAAGACTCAGAAAGGTTAACAAGACTGAGGTCACACCAGAGAGTGGCTGAGCTGATGCTAACGTCACCTTCTGGCCCAGATTTCATTGTCTCATCCGCCAGGAAATCTCTCAGAGGCTTTGCCAACAATGTGGTTGGCTAACCAGGGAAATCGGTCTCTGCCTCTACTCCTGTTTCTCCCCAGCGTGAAAATGGCTGCCCACGTAGGAAGCAATGAGGTGGGCTCTTCCCTAAAGGAAAAGAAGCTAGCTGGTACATATGCTGGAGCAGAGAGAGAAGCCCAAAACCAAGGAGAGGTCTTGAGGGATCCAGAGGAGAGCCTCAAGACAGCTTAGAACGGTCAGGGGAAGGGGCCCTTCTTCAGGGTGAGAAAGTCACGCACAACCATGAGCCCAGCTGCCGTGGACTAAGATTGAGAAAAAGAAAAGGTGAAACTAGGCCAAGGAGGGGGCTGTCTGGAGATCAGCTGTGTTACTACCAAGACAAGCAGGACTCCACCTGGCTAAATCCAGTCTTCTTTCTGAGCCCAGCACAACGGGTAGCACAGTTAATTACCTCCCTTTTCCGTCTGCTTTTGGTTTTAGTCTTTAATAGCATGTCTTTTTTTTTTTTAATGTTTATTTTTGACAGAGAGAGAGAGAGAGAGAGAGAGAGCATGAGTGGGGGAGGGGCAGAGAGAGAGGAAGACACAGAATCTGAAGCAGGCTGCAGGCTCTGAGCTGTCAGCACAGAGCCTGATGCGGGGCTTGAACTCACGGACCATGAGGTCATGACCTGAGCTGGTCAGATGTTCAACCGACTGAGTCACCCAGGCGCCCCTGTAATAGCATGTCTTAATTGAGATATAATTTACGTAGTGTAAAATGCACACGTCTTACGCATACAGATCCATAATTTTTGTATGTGTCTATACCCATCTAGCTACCACCCACATCAAGAATGAGAACAGGGGCGCTTGGGTGGCTCAGTCAGTTGAGCGTCTGAGTTCAGCTCAGGTCATGATCTCGCGGTTTGTGAGTTCGAGCCCCACGTCAGGCTCTTTTCTGTCAGCGCGGAGTCTGCTTCTGATCCTCTGTCTCCCTCTCTCTCTGCTCCTATCCCTCTCTCTCTCTCTTAAAAATAAGTAAACGTTAAGAAAAAAAAAAAAAAAAAGAGGGGCGCCTGGGTGGCGCAGTCGGTTAAGCGTCCGACTTCAGCCAGGTCACGATCTCGCGGTCCGTGAGTTCGAGCCCCGCGTCGGGCTCTGGGCTGATGGCTCGGAGCCTGGAGCCTGTTTCGGATTCTGTGTCTCCCTCTCTCTCTGCCCCTCCCCCGTTCATGCTCTGTCTCTCTCTGTCCCAAAAATAAATAAAAACGTTGAAAAAAAAATTAAAAAAAAAAAAAAAGAATGAGAACATTCCTAGTGGCACAGAAAGCTGTCTGAAATGGGATCCTAACTCCACCAAACCTTCCATTTGCAGGAAATAGCAACTCCCTTCTGCTTGCCCCGCCCCTCTTCCTCTCACGTCTGCATCTGTTGCGCAAATGGCCTGTTGGCTGGACCTGCAGAATATATCCATAATCCGACCCTCTGCACCATGACCACTGCTTATATCCTGGCCCGAGTCCCCACCTTTTTTTGCCTGGTTATTGACTGCAGTAGCTTCCTTCATAATTGGTCTCCCTGCTTCCCCTCTTGCCCCCTTACATTCCTTTGTCCAGAACCCTCCAATGGCTTCCTATCTCACTGTAAACTTCATTCTTTGCAATACCTAGAAGACTGTAAGATCTGGCCCAGGTGCGGTCTCTCTCAACACATTTCCTATAATTCTCCCCCTTGCCCTCTCCACTGTGGCCACAGTGGCTTCCTTGCTGTTCCTTGCGACACACCAAGCTTGTTCCTATCTCTGGGCCTTTGCACGGGCTCTTCTGTCAGATATGCACATGGCCCAATCCCTCAGTTCTTTTCCATTTTGGCTTAAATGCCACCCGATTAGAAATACCCTACTGTCTCAAACACCCCTATCACATTCCCATACCCTGATTTTTTCCATAGACCTTATTACCTTTCGCTGATTGTCTTAGCCCCCCCACTGGACTAAGCTCCATATAGTATGGAATAACTTTTTTTTTAAGTTTATTTATTTTTGACACAGAGAGTGAGCGTGAGCCAGGGAAGGGCAGAGAGAGAGGGAGACACAGGATCCGAAGCAGGCTCCAGGCTCCGAGCTGTCGGCACAGAGCCCGATGCGGGGCTCGAACTCGCCAACCGTGAGATCATGACCTGGGCCGAAGTCGGACGCTCAACCGACTCAGCCACACAGGCGCCCCTGGAATAACTTTTTATTCATCAGTTCATCCCTACCGCCTGTAGCCATGCCTGGGGTATAGTCACATCTCAGTATTGTTGCCTGAATAAAGGGATGGCTGGCGAATGGGTGTATAGATAGATATACCTATATGTAGAGATATTTCTTTCTGGGTACTTTACGGTCACTATGTGAGTCGCCATTAAATTTTATATTGCCCTAGTACTTTTTAAGTGCTAAATGCTCTTTTTGAACAACTCGGTGGTTTGGAGAGTTATGCTGATCTCTTATCTCCCTGGAAAGGCAAACCACAAAGAATCAGAGAAACGGAGAAATGCTACCTCACCTGGTGAGAGAGCCTTGCTGTGGAGACTCAGGCCTGACCCGAAGAGCGAATTCGGTTCTTTGGTGCCGAAAGCCACCACTGGTGCTGAGGGATGTTGTCTGTGCCTTGTGGGGGTGACAGACCATGCGGGTCCCCCTGCGCTCCCTCATTTGAGGCCACCAGCGTTTCCCTGCCAGAGCAGTCCTCTGTCCATGGGTTTCTGCCTTAGGTTTGTAGGCCCGTGATAGGCCCGGGCGTGTGAGCGACGGTCCCACGGGCTTGAAAGCCATCTATGCTGTGGGTTCTTGCAAAGAACAAAAAGTAACATACATGTCTTCATTAGGTTTCCCCGCAAGTAAACCCTGAGGCGGGAATTCAAATGCAGGGTATTTGTTGCAGAGGTAAAGGCAGGGGGTGATGAGGGGAGAGAGAGAGGAAAGAAAGCAGCAGGAAAAGGATAGGTTATCAAGGCAGGTATACTCTGGGCGACTGGGTCCGCTCCCACTGGGGAGCTCTGCGCCCAGAGATCAGACAGCTGAGAGCTAGGCTGCCCAAAGCGGGTGAGGGCCTTATCCACACCTCCCCACAGTCAGTGGACGAGGGCCGCTCCCGAGGGCGTTACACTGCTGATCACTTCCAGCTTGCCTTGCATGGAGGCCGCAGCGGCTTTGTCCCTAGAGAAAGCCCGCCAATGCAAAACCGCGGGTGCCACAGCTGGAGAGAGAGGGGCAGGGATATGGACCAACAGCGTCTGCAGTGACTGCCGTCACCCCAAAAAGAAATCGCGCAGCCGAGGCTGACCTCTGACTCTTCAGTCACTGGCCACATTTCTTTCTTTTTCACTTGCTTCTTTCTGCTGGTCACTGAGACAGAGTGAAGCATCTGCAAGAGCGGTCCAGGGGCTGTAGGACTGAAAGAGACTGGAGTAAATGCAGGCCTCATACTGAGCTATCTAGAAACATCGGCCTCAGGTTGACAGACACGAGGCAGGCCACCTCTGCCTTCAGGGAGTCCCCAGACTCTGCGGGACAGGTCACATGGCCTCACATGCACGTGACCCACCAGAAGTGTGGCGCAGGACCCAAGGCGGGTGTTTGGCAGGCCGAAGAGCAAGTTATTTGGTGTGTGAGCAGCCTAATTTTAGCCAAGACTACCAACACACGTGAGCCGCTAACAGGGCTTACGTGGTGGGTATGCAGACCTATCTGTGATAAGGAGGGATATGAAGACTTGTTCTAATCACCCACTGTCGCCTCTCAGCAACCCATTTTAAAAAGAGGAATCTGGGGCACCTGGGTGGCTCGGTCAGTTAGGGGTCTGACTTCGGCTCAGGCCATGATCTCACTGCTTGTGGGTTCGAGCCCCGCGTCGGACAGCTCAGAGCCTGGAGCCTGCTTCGGATTCTGTGTCTCCTTCTCTCTCTGCCCCTCCCATACTTGTGCTCTGTCTCTCTCCGTCTCTCAACAATGAATAAATGTTAAAAAAAAAAAAAATTAAAAATAAAAAGAGGAATCTGAGGCTCCTAAAGAAATCAGGCAGTTCCAGGAAACAGCATAGCTGGGATGTGAGCCCAGTCTGCCTGGAGGCCAAGGCTGGGCTTTGTCCACTGTGCTCATGCTGTTCCCAGGTCAAGGTTTCCCTTCACCCCGGCGGATGTGTGTGACAGCGACAACCCCTTGGGGGTCCCTCGGGTTGCAAGGTGGTTAGAGCTGTGCATTGAGAGGTCTCCACCAAAGTTTTGGTTTTCCCCCCGAGAAGATGAAAGGAGGACCTCTCAGCAGAGCCCCCAGCCTTTGGCTGCAGGGCTCTGTTCCCTTTGCCCTGGCTGGCCCACCTCAGCAGATGGGTGCAGTTCCCCCAAGGCTTGGCCAGAGGGCAACGAAGAAACCTGGGGCTGCTGGCGTCTGGGGCTGAGCAGGGAACGGTCCTGGCAGGAGAGGTGGGGCTGTACTGGGGAGGGTGGGAGCTGTCCCAGAACACCCTGCAGTGAGGTCAGCCGCGGGAGAGGAGTGGCCAGCGCGCCTCCTAAGGGTGCCACGTTCCTGAAAGCCACAGTTGGGAAAACCACACGTCGTGGTGGGGTGCCCCCTTGGCCAAGCATCTGCCTAACGAAAGCTCGGCCTTCCTGAATGCAGCCTAGCTCCTCTAAGCAGAGGCGTGAGACTTCCATAGATCTCCACTGAACACCTCGGTGGTATCTGGAGAGGCCGAGGACCCAAAGATGAAGCAGGTGTCGGTTCTGTGCCCGGGAAGAGGGGTAGGAAGAGGTCCTGTTGCCACTCGAGCCTGGGAGGGCCATCGGTTCTGCTTAGCAGAGAGATCTGCTGCGACCCCACAGCACCACGATGACCACTGGGAATTGTTGGCGTAGGTCTCAAGTTTCTTGTATTTTTATGTACTTAAATATATATCATATGAGAGGACATGTGGAATATTTTATGCACATCATACCAGGAACTCTAATCCTTTGCCAATGACATTTGTCCCCAATTTGTCCTTTGTTTTTTAACTTTTTTTGTGACAATTTGCCCAACAGAAGCCTTTAACTCGCATGTGGTCAAAGTCATTCATCTTTTTCTTTTTCTTTTTCTTTTTTTTTTTTATAAAGAACTTTTTTTAAGTGATCTCTATGCTCAGCATGGGGCTCAAACTCACGACCCCGAGATCAGGAGTCACATACTGTACTGACTCAACCAGCCAGGAACCCCTATTTGTCTTTTTCTTTATGCATAGTTTCTTTTTTTGTTGTTGTTTTTTAAGTTTGTTTATTTTTAACAGAGAGAAAACATGTGTGCGTACACTTGAGTGGGGGCGGGGCGGGTGGGGGACAGAGGATCTGAAGCAGGCTCTGCGTTGACAGCACAGAGCCCCACGTAGGGCTCAAATTCACAAACAGTGAGATCATGACCTGAGCCGGAGTCAGATGCTTAACCAACTCAGCCACGCAGGTGGCCCTTTATGCATAGTTTCTGACTTTGGTGTTGGCTTAGAAATCCTCCAGTCTCCAGATATCTACCCAATATGTATCTGAACTGCCTAGTTTTATTTTTCTTACATGGAAATTTTCGGTGGAATTTACTTTGGTGTAAGGAGAAAAACGTACAGATGCAACTTAATTTTTTCCGAATAGATGTCTCCAAAAGATCTGTTAAACACCCCCTTACCCACCCACACCACCGCTGACTTGAAGCCACCATTTTTGTTCTGAATTCTCGTTTACATTTGGATCCATTTCTGGATTTCTCTGTTCTGTCCTCTGATCGCTCTACGTCAGGGTCACCAAATGCAGCTTTAATTGCGGAAGCTTTGTATGACAGTTGAACATCTGGAAGAAGCAATGTCTCCCTTAGCACTCCACGTTGTCAACTTGTTCTGTCTAATGTCACATGTTTATTGAGATCATTCTTTTAAGTTCAGAAAAATTCCATCGCAATGTGACTGGAATCGTTGTAAATATGTACTTTAATTTTAATGTTGGAAGAACATGTACATGTTTCAGTTTTCAGGTTTCTCATCCAAGAATCTACTCTGTTCATTTACTCTTCCTTTCCATCCCTCAAAAGAATATCGTCATATCCCCCGTGAGGTCCCCCATCTTCTTGTCATTCTTGGATATTTGCCGTTGTAGATGGGGTCCTTTTTTTATAATTTTTGGAAGATCCATTATATTTTTTAACTGGCTCTTACATATATATGGGAGAAAAAAGCTTTCGAGTTTGGTGTAAGTTCAGCAGGTGACTTTACTGACATGCATCTTAGTTTATCAGTGTCCTTCATCTCAACCCTTTTTAGGTAGAAATCATATCCTATGCAAATCATGATTTAAACCTCCTTTTTAACCTTAAAACCTCACTCCTGCTCCCAGAGGAACACCTTGCCCCTCACTTCAAGGCAAGGTTGGACAACAGTGGACACAGCGAGCATCCTTCTCGTTGTCAACTTGAATGGGTCATGCTGGCGGTGAGAGACCTGAGTTCTATATTTTATTAGTCACATTAAGGAAGTACATTAACATGGATCAGCATTGACATATCGTCAGATATACTTTCAGTCTATGTGTAAGATCCTTGCATATCTGAAGACTTTTTATGCATGAAAAAGAATGGTCACTTCTATTAGTGTTATATCTCATGTCCAATCCACTTTCTTTTTTTTTAAGTTTATTAGAGCGAGAGAGAGAGCGCATACGTGCAAGCAGGGGAGGGGGCAGGAGAGAGAAGGAGACACAGAATCCGAAGCAGGCTCCAGGCTCTGAGCTGTCAGCACAGAGCCCGACCCGGGGCTCGAACTCACGAACTGCGAGATCATGACCTGAGCTGAATCAGACGCTTAACCGACTGAGCCACCCGGGCACCCCACCAGTCCACTTATTTTCAAACAGCTACCACTTTACAAATATTCACACAGTACTTACATAACTTGTAAGGTAAAAACGTGAATTTCAGGGGTTTACATTGAACCCTACGAAACTGATTTGGGGTAGCTCAAATATTGGCAATGCGAAGTGGTTCAGTCTAATAGATTTTCCCATTTAGCTTTGAATCGCTTGAACTTTTTCACAGTTCGTAGACTCTCTTAAATGCCTTCAATACTTTAAAAAGCAAACTCATGATTCACCGGTCAATGGGCTAACACTGCAAACCAACTACATAAGTGCTGCTTTCAGAAATCTAAATTTATTCTCTCTAGCCTGGTTCTGATTCTGACTTTGGTTCTGACTTCTCCCTGGCACTGCACGTGTACGAACGTTCCCAGAAGAGTGAGGGCTACCTGCTCAAGCCTGAAGCATTGGTGGTGGGAGATTCGGACCCAGGGACATGAGGATACTACTCTGGTCCGTTATCTAGTTGGCCAGTGTAGCTAACAGTGTTTGTGTTCCGCCTGGTCCCCTCCAGGCCCTTCCTGCCATCTTTGTTCCTCCATACACACACGCCCCACTTTGGTTTTCTTTTAACACCCAGGAGCTGTGACTCTTTTATTGAGGACTGATCTCAGGTTCCAGAAGCCACTTTACCTATAGTTATGAAGAACCACAAGTGCTTTGACCTGGACGGTCTTTGACCGTGACTGTGGTACAGATGTTATCGACGCCCAGCACCCCAGATCAGGACAGCTATGAGGTGCCTCACTCCAGAGCTCCCCTGTGGGATCAGGTGAGGCCACCTTCTGTGGGACTCGGCCTGAGCTTACATCCTTGCCTGATTCCTCCATTCCCCAGATCCCTTTTCCTGCTTCCCCCACTTTTTTGCCGGTTCCCTGGAACACATTTTTTAATGCATCTTTTGAACAAGAACCCTCATCTCAGGGTCTGCTTCTTGGTACCCAGGCCTAGAGCAGACGGGCTCCCT
The DNA here is from genome assembly GCF_028749965.1 of Puma concolor. Taxonomy (NCBI): domain Eukaryota; kingdom Metazoa; phylum Chordata; class Mammalia; order Carnivora; family Felidae; genus Puma; species Puma concolor. The sequence continues at coordinate 5,791,752 of NC_141675.1, forward strand.
TTTCTATAAATAGGATTTGCTCATTATAGCAGAAACATCCCAAATTACAGATCTGACCAATCAGTTGTGTTTTGTTTTGTTTCTCTGTTACCACAGCCTTTTTCCTCAAATGACCTGTTTGGAATATCTTATCGTTATAATACAACCTAATAGAAATCCTCTTTATAAGTATTTGTTTTGAGTGATTTTCTGTTCTGAATGAGGCCCAGTGCAATTCAGTTAAATCTAAAGTTTTTGACTGATTTGGGTCACTGAAATTACTTCTTTTCATTACTATTCTTCAAATATTGGCCTATGAAACTATTCATATTGCTTCCCTTTTTTGACCTTTTAATAAGAGCAAATGTATTTTAAAATCTCCAACCTATGGAGCGCCTGGGTGGCTCAGTCTGTTAAGTGCTGACTTTGGCTCAGGTCATGTTCTCACGGTTCGTGGGTTCAAGCCCCGCGTCAGGCTCTGTGCTGACAGCTCAGAGCCCGGAGCCTGCTTCCGAACCCATGTGTCTCTCTCTCTCTCTGCCCCTCACCCACTCGAGCTCTTGTCTCTCTCAAAAAAAAACATTAAAAAAAAAATTTTTTTTTTTTTTAATAGAAGCTCCAACCTCTACTTGGTCATTGTGTATCATGCTGTCACTTTGTTGCCCGACTCATTTTGCGAACATTTTGTTTCGTATTGTTGTTCCTGGTTTCATAAACAAGATTTGTCTGGAGTTGTCTTTCTTGTGTGGCCTCTGTCAGATCAGTGTCAGGCTTTGGCCAGTGTTCACAAAAAGAAGCAGGAAGTTTACATTCTTTCTCTGTACTCTAGAAACATACATGCATGGACACAGCAGCAGGCCGCCAGCGCTGACCCTTACCGCAGCACTATTATGCGCCTATGCCCGGGACTGAACTTTTATTAACGTGTGGCACCCTCACACCAACCTGGCGAGGTGTGTCCAACCTCGAGCTTCGTTTTCCTGATGAGGAAACCGAGGCTCCAGGAGGTTAAGGAAGAGCCGGAGCTCGTAAGTAGCTAAGTATCGGAGTGGGAATTCAGGCCCAGAGGAGCCAACCCCAGTGAGCTCAAGTGCATCTTATTTGCATAAAGAGGCTTATTTACATATCCCGCGCAGCGTGATATGGTGCCAGGGGCCATCACCTGGTGGAGGGCCAGGCGCTTTGGAAAGCAAGTCTTTTTCATTACACATCATTACCAGTGTTTTGTGCGGGAGGTAAGGGGCAAGGAAGCATTGATGAATTTGCAGAGACGGCTGCAGTTTGAGCAAGGCTGTCTTCAGTCTCCCAAGGATACTGGCACGGAGACCCAGCTCCCTACCAGTTCCTCCTGGAGTTAGCTTTCCTTCGGTGCCTGCGTGTCTCCACGCTGGATCCTGGAAGACTGGCAGGAGCCTCACCCTTGGGTTTTCCTCCCAAGGAATGGGAGGAGATGACTTTGTCCCCAAGTGAACCCAACATAAGAGGAAGATCACCCGGGAAGGCTTTGCCTTCAGTGGGATTGGAAAGGTGGAAATAGCACCATCCTCCCGTTTTTACATTTACCAGTTGAGCCTTTGACAGGTGGGAGAGGAGCTGCTGGTGCTTTGAGCTATTGGCCAGCGAGTCTAACAAGGAGACCAGTGGGCTATTGAATGATTGTATCATGCAACGGCCAGAATCCTGTGACACGTTCTAACTTCCTGCCGTACTGTGTACCATGGAGTGATACTGGGTTGTAGACCCAGCTGTGATTTTCATGAGATAAAAGCCTTTATTTTTGTTTTGCTTTACTCTCAATAAGCCAAAGGCTAGTTGTACCAAAAAGAAGCTGAATGAATCACATAGAACCCTCGTTTGCATCGTTTAGTACAAGGCCTGGGAGTTAACCATTAATCTAGATCCTAAGGTCTATAGTAATCAGTTCTGCAAGTACGGAACTCACAAATGGCCAGGTGGGTGTTTAGAATGGCAGAAATGGCGGCTACCTGGGTCACGACTGGGATCACAGTGCCATCCATTCACTCAAGCAAACCTCAGTCGTGTGTTTAACGTGGATCAGGCATAGGAGACACATGAGTGAAACAGACGTAAGCCCTCCCCTCGATCTGCTTACAGTCCATCAAGGAAGCAATCCTGCATGGGGTGGATTGTGACCTTGGTGACTGGAACTTACTTGGCTGCCATAGAAGATGTTCCTGAGGCGCTGTGGGAGGTTTCCAGTAGAGACGCTGGGACTGGGAGGAACACAGACCCTGCAGGGAAGCTCGGCATGCCTAAGATGGGTGAGCGAGTGAGCTGGGGAGAGACCAGGATGAAGCGAGGGACTAGTGGGGCCGGATGGCACCAGCCGACTTCAGACCCACAGCCAGATGTCCCCGCGTGAGCCGCAGGGAGGGAGGCTGTGTGTGTATTTCAACTTCTGCTTTTCCTTATTATTGGGACCTCCAAATAGGTTTACAAAATACCATAAAAATGTTTATGTACTTATTTATTATAAAGCTCTAGTCCCGCGGTTGTATCCAAGGAAGAAAGGGCCTACTTTTGTTATTTTTCCTTACTTTAGAAAATCAGCACTGCCCCCCCCACCACAAAAAAAAAAAAAAAAAAATCTGTCCTTAATGAAAATAGAAGCTTTTTAATTGAGACCAGAATTGTCATCATAAAAGAACCGTTTATACATTTGGTTGGTGCTGATGGTCATTAGCCAGCTGACGGATCCAAGCTTTAAATCTGAACCGTGTCATGGGGGAGGAAGCTCAGACTCTATAAGACCTAAAACGTTAACGTTTTACCAGTGGGACAAGCCCCTGGAAAAGGAAATGGTGCATCGAACGTCACAAAGGCGCACGCATACCGATTTTTTGATCCTCGTTTCAGAAAACCATAGCTAGGTTTCGCATAACAGTTCTCTCTTTCTTCAGCCCCTCTGAAAGCGTAGCTTGGTGCGGGAGAACCCCGAGGCTCCCCGCTCTGGTTTCCAGGCTCAGGGTTACGATGTGTGTTCCCTGAAATGCTCTACCTGTGCTCTGCATCGGCTTCCAGCCAGTTCCAGTATGCAATATTAGTTTTGGCTTTGGGAAATAAGGTCTCTTTCACTTGGCTGGAAGTATAACAGCAACCATTTTATTTTGCTTGCGCCCCATGAATTAATTGGGCAATGAGGAGAAAGGGTATGCATACTGGGCATCTGGGTTTTCTTAAACCCACAGTCCACCCAGCTTTCTAGAACCCGTCTTGCTCTTTGGCAAGGAAGGAGTGTGCTCTACCAGTGCTCTAAAGGGGACTTTGGAGTGGAGGCAGCAGAAAATGAAACGGTTGACCTAGAGTCTAGCAGTTTCCATGGGCTGTGCTTGACATCTGGGGCAAAATGGATATGAAGGATGAAAGGAATGCCAGATGAAGTTTGGTTTTGCAGAACAGGAACCCGAGCGGGTTAATTTCTTACATTCTTGCTCTGCTTCCCCCTGCACACACACTGGCCGTTTGTCCAGAAGAGCCGTTTGTCCTTGCGTATCTTGCCCGTGAGCCCTTTAAGCTGTCGGGATGGCTCTTCCCCGTGAGCTCCCTCTGGACGTCTTCCTCTCAGCCTCGGTGGGACTGTTGGGCTTTTTGATTCAACTTTTCCCCAAAGTGATGTTTTCCAGACCATTCCTTTTCCTAAGATCTACTACCCTCCCCCACCCAAGCAAATGATGTCTGCCCTTTGCCAAGCCTGAAATGAGGATGTGGGTGCAGGTGGTTTATTGGAGCGGGGTCCCAGGGAACAGGAAGGAGGGAAGAAAAGCCCATGTGAGTATAGGTCACTGCTGGTGGTGCCTGTACCTTCTAGAGGTATGCAGAAAGTCACCAGAAATCTCGGTTAGAGGACAGGAGACTGGGCATTCATTTACCAGCTCCTGCTCCCAGTCGTTTGAGGGCTCCCTCTGAAGGATGAGATGGTCCTACCTTGGCAAGGGCGCAGTTGAGTGTGAATGCCCACGGGACCGTCTGCCATGCCAGAGCTGAAATCAGAGTTGGGCCAGGAGCAAATGACGCAGGGCATCTGAGGCATATGCTAAACTGGTTTCTGACCCCAACCCCAACGCCAGCTCCCACAACACGAGTTCAACCCATAACTGCCTTTTGCCATTTGAACAAAAGCATTGGTTAACTCTCCTCCTGGCCATAATCCCTTCCTGAGATTTTCCGTGAGCCCAAAGGGAAGACAGTCTGCATTCTAAGTAGAGGTAAACAGATAGGACTTTGTGTTTTGGATGGAGATGGGTGGAGTTTGAATCTAGACCTTGACTCCTCCTGATCACTGTGCTTGATGCTAGATATAAATTAGGAAGCAATGTAAATGGGAAAATACCTGAAAAGTTATGACATTTAAACTATACTGTGCAAGAGACTTTATTTTGAGCTAAACAAATAAAACCCAGGCTTTAGGAAAGATAAATAAGGAATTGATTACTTCAACCACAAACTCCTTCTGTTTACAAGAAGATCAATGCTGAAGAAATTTTAATCTTAACATCTTAACAGAGGTCAGTGCAGCGCAAATAAAAAGTTAAATGTGCTTCAATAACTTAACAAATACTGAGGTAAAGAACAGTCTTACCGGTGAGTTATCTTCTGTTTAAGTGGGACTGAGGAAAACCATCTCTGAAGAAGTTTATGAAACACCTCCCTTGTTTTTATTCTATTTGTGTTTTTGTCCCGTTTCTTTCTACTTGAGGTACCCTCAAGCACTTTGAAGGTTTGGGGACAGTAAATAAAACTGATGGCCATTTTTTGTCATCCATCTTGAGTTGGTATGTTCTCCCGTGTTCAGGAGTTCACTCCTCGGTCCCCAGGGACACAAGTACAGTGGAATGCGTTGATGCCCGGGTTTCTCGTGCACGTCCCGTGTCTCCAGTGCCCCGTTTCCCTTAGCCTGAGTCAGTGGGCCCAGTGGGGACCCCACCCCTCAGAGCCTAGCGGAAGACGTACTGCCACTCCGCAGTTGTGTTCTTATATTCTGTCTCTCTCCTCTTTCTCTGCTTTCCTCTGTGGACATCCGTTCTGCCTCTCCATGGGGGCTAACCAAAAAAGAACTGACTGTAACTTCATAGCAAGAAGAGTAGGGACAAGCCAGGGCTTTCCTGGGCTGGCAGCATGGGCTTGGCGAGGCGGATGGGTGGCCAACCACGTCATCACGGCCACCCCTTCCTCAGTGCTTCCTGCTGCCAGGTGGGACGTCAGTAACTCACAAGGGCCCTCATGTACCCTTCACAACAACTCTGTACCCATCGCCGGCACAGACCACCCCCAGCTGTAGTGGCCCAATACGGTAACAGTAATCTTACGTTGCTCATGACCCTGGCGGTGGTCCCGCAACACCAGACCCATCTTCCGACTTTGCGGGGGCATCTGTGGGGAGCCGGCAGGCCTGCGGGCAGTTGTCTGGGGCCATGGGAGCAACAGCTCTGTGGTCTCGTCCTCCAGCAGGCCAGCCCAGGCTCATGTGGGCTCCAGGAGAGCCAGCGGAAGTTCCAAGCGCTCTGGAGATGAAGCCTGCCACAGGCAGAGCATCGCTTCTGCTGCGTTCTGTTGGTCAGACTAAGTCACGCGTTCCACCCGGACCCGAGGTGGAAAAATGAAGTCTACTTCCTGCTGGGGGCAGCTGCCAGGAGGCGCGGACGTGAGGAGGGATGGAGGAGGGTGTCATTGTCTTTACTTCTCAACCTTAAGTCAAGGATCCTACAGGGAGGAAGCAGAGCACAGCTTTGGGAGGTTTTGGAAAGTCGGGAGCAGAGCTCGAGAATCTGGTGTTTCTAAAGGATACTCCCTGGGTGCACCTGGGTGGCTCCATCAGTTGTGAACAGGTCACGATCTCACAGTTTCGTGAATTCGAGCCCCGAGTCGGACTGTGCGCTGAGAGTGCAGAGCCTGCTTGGGATTCTCTCTCCCTCCCTCCCTCTTTCTGTCCCTCCCCTGCTTGTGCCCTCTCTGTCTCTCTGTCTGGGTGAAAATGACACCGGGAGGAGGAAAGGACCCCATCCAACTCTTTCTTGTGATAGAGAAAACCGAGTACGGGTTGGCTTCCGGCTCTGGCTTGATTTTCACAAAGACTCAGCAGAGCCGTGCTAGGGAGAGGAGCGCACCCAGGGTGTGACAGGGACTCTGTTGGGCACAGTCACAGACATTTTGTCAGGAAGCACCCCTGCTGATCCTGAGGAGATGCAATGATCATCTCGGTTTCGCAGAGGGGACGACTCAGCTCAGGACGATGGTGGTTTTCTCCAAGTCACCAAGCTACCAAGTGGCAGCGTGGGACTACACTCCCCATCTGTCTGATGACAAAGCTTTTCTGTTGCCATCCTGCCTCACAGTTAAGGACAGGGCCTAATCCTTGACATCAGGAAACTGCCAGGAAGTAAATATTGTCATCCTACCTGCTGCCATCCCCTGTCCAAAATAGAGAATGAGATAAGATAGGATCTTGGAAATATCCTTCCTATCTTTGGAAATATCCAAAATAGAGGATGAGCTCACAGGCGTGGGTCAGGTGGGAGAAAGGTGAGCAGGACTGTCACTTGGACACTGAACAGAGTCATTCTGGCTTCAGGGTGTCCTCCAAGAGGGTTCCTTATTTCTGGGGTGACCATAGAGTCTATCAAACTGGGACACTTCAGGGACTTACTGGGAGCATCATTAATAATTAGCCCCAGGAAAACAGGCATAACTTGGGACTGTCCCAGGCAACTGGGATCCATGTTCACCCTACCTATGACCAAAATACAAGGAAGGCTTGGTGACTCAGCACCCTCCCAGGAGTGGGCACGAGGAGAAGACTCTGGCCTTGGAGCCAGATGAGGTGGGCCTTAGTCTACCCCCTTCCCCAACTGTCTGAGTCTGGGTCTCTGTACCGCAGCCCTAACGATGCCTACGCACCTATTGCTGTGCAGCAAATCACTTCAAAACCTAGTGGCTGCAAACAACAGTCGTTATCGATCACAGCGGGTCGGGAGTTTGGGATGCTTCTAGCTCAGGGTCTCTCACGAGAGCTCCATCAGGCTCTGATTAGGGCTACAGCTGTCTAAGCCTTGGCTGGGCTGTGGGGCTGGAGGATTTGCTTCTGAGGTAGCTCCCCACGTGGCTGGCAGGTTGGTGGTGGCGGTCGGCGGGAGGCCTCACATTTTCCGCACCAGGGCGCCTCCAGCGGGTTGTCTGAGTGTCCTTACAACATGGCGGCTGACTTTCCCCAGAGCGAACCAGGCAGCTCACCTGCTCACGACCTTCTCTCAGAAGGTCACACAGAATGCATCACTTGCGCCACATGATGTTATTTGGAAGTGAGTCAGTAAGTCTGGCCCACGTTCAGAGGCTGGGGACTGAGACTCCACAGTTTGAGGGGAGGAGGAGCAAATAATTTATAGACACACTTGGAGATCACTGTCCCTATTCAGGATGGATGTTCCGGACTTAGAAGTTAGTACTGTCTGTAGAGTGCCTGCAACAATTCCTGGCACTCGTTAAAAACAAAGATTCTCTTGGCCCTCCAAGGTCCAGAAGCAGCATTCCCAAATGACGATGGACAAGAACAGGGTTCAAGGTCCAGCAAGCCTAGGCATGCCTGCCAGACACGAAGGAACCTGAGTCACCTTTACAACTAAAGGGCTGATGATATTAGGTCAGCTCTGAGGCTGCTTCAGATATAGGCCATTCCTCTGTGGGATCCAGATAGAAGACTCCATCTCAGTGTGGAATCTAACACATGTCCCCCTAAAACCCTCTGATGAGAACCCCCCCGGCCCCCCTCTGGTGCCTGGAGCCATCATGGCTGAGTCTCCCCCCCCTCTCCAGGGAGCTGGGCCCCAGAGCTGTAGCACATGGCCCTACTTTGGGGACCCTTCTCCACACCACCCTCTGCTAGGCCCTTTCAAGGGCTTTTACTTAATTTGTTTCCCAGAACACTGAGATAGGTACTTATACATGTTTTAATGCTTTTTGTGGCAAGTGATAAAAACTGGCTTGGGTGAAAAAACAATTTATTATTTTGCAAACTGGAAAAAAACAAAAAAAACCTAGGGTTGGGCTGAGCCACAGTCTGTGGTTTGGGCCTCAGAAAGTTGTTACAGTGTCTCTCCATCTGTCAGCTTCTCTTTCTCATTTTGGTCCATTGCTCAGACAGGCTGTCCCCTCAGGGTGGCAAAATGGCTGCCAAGCTGCAGTGAATGAGCAATCTCATGTCATAAAGGTCCTAGCCTAGGTCACATGCCCCACCCCTCGGTGGGGGGGAGTTGGGGGGGAGTGCCACCCACAATTCCTGGCTCCCCAGAGGGAATTTGTGGTAGGTTCTCACAAAGCTGGATGACAAGCGTTGTTATCCTCACGTGCCAGGGCAAGAAACCGGGCTCAGCCCAGGTGAGTAACTTAGCCATAGAAGTAGTTGAGGGTTCCTACTTCCCCTGCTCATGTTGATGAAGGAAGACGTTCTCCCTACCCCAGCCTTGACTCCTAAGTGCTCTGTGGCCATCTTAAGTGTCCACTTGTAACTCTAGGACATGACCAATGGCTCTAGAAATGAGTGGGTTAAAATGCCAATGGTGGGATCGTGACGTTGGATGATATCCACCCAGGGGAGGAGCCAGAATTTCTGGTTCTTCTCTGAAACCCTTGAAAGAACTCGGGCCTGGACAACCCAAGTGGGAGCTTTTGTTGTCTCAAGGTTCACGTGACTTTTCCTGTCACTTTTTAGTGCCAATTGTAAGATTCAAACACAGAATTCTTCCCCCGCGTGTCGTTTCTCAGGAGGGCTCTGAGGAGGTGCAGAGTTGGTGCTCGCAACAGAGGGGCCTCCCTCCTCTGTATCCCTTCATCCGGAAGGTTCCAGCTGAAAGGACAGCCTGTCGTCTCCAAGCACAGAGGAGGGCAGGACTGAGCCACAGATGGAGGAGGGAGGAGGGCCTCGAGAAGACAAGAAACAAGCTCTCTCCCCAAATAAGCAGAAAGCCTGAGCTGTGAAACCGAGATTGTTGGCACTGGGGAGGGGTCCAAGGGCGCTTCCCTCGTGAGGTCATTGGAACAGGGCAGGAAACCTGAATCTTGTGCCAAAGAAAACTCTCTGTGCTCTTTGTAAAAAGCCTGCTGTGCTCTCTTCACGAGGGGGCTGCTGGTCGAGGCTTACGGACGGGCACGTTGCCTGCCAGCATAGGCATCTGCTGGCCATTTCTGAAGGCCTGGGGCCACCCTCCTTGCAGTCACACTGCTGTTTCTATTTGGGCTGAGGATAAGCCGTGGATCCCCCAGGCAGGTGAGACACCATCTGGCCCTTTTATTTCTGGCCGGGAAACCCTGCATAGACCAGAGTCCGTTTCATGGCTTGAGACGCTGTGTGTGAAATGTTTCCTTCTCCAGCAGGAATACCACACGGGGCCCCAGGCCTCTCTCTGCAGCCTGCTCGGGTCCGGTTATGTCTGAGACAGGACGCCTGCCATCCAGACGGTCACAGGGGTGCAACCCGGGGTTAGAGGAAGCTTAGGTGCCGAGCGGCCAAACTGACCAGGGTTGGAATCGCGATGTAGCTGCCCACATTATGGCAAGTTGTCCAACTTCCTGGGGCCTCATGTTCCTCATCTGTAAAGTGGGGGTTATGAGCCCTACCTCACAGTGGCAGGCTCAGATAACATGGCACTTCAAGGTCCAGCATGAGAAGACATTCGGTAAATGTTTATTCCCTCCTGCCCTTCTGTTCTCTTCAGCATTTCTTCACCACGGTACTGTCATGTTAATCTTCTAGCTGCACTTTGGGGCTTGAGGGGGGTGAGGGGCAGTGTAGAGAAAGGTGACGTGGGGGTATCCCGGGGACAGTGGTTGGCCCGTGCAGGGCTCCCGTACGCCAGCAGCAGGGGCCCCACAGACTTCCTAGCCTCCCTGGAAGGGGCCGTGTCCCGTGTTCACTGGCTGAGCAGACTGAGTCCTACTCCCTCTTTCTTTTTTTTTAAGTTTATTTATTTTGAGAGAGAGAGAAAGAACACGAACAAGTGGGGGGAGGGGCAGAGAGCGAGGGAGACAGAATCCAAAGCGGGCTCCATGCCGTCAGCCCACAGCCCACACGCAGGGCTCAAATCCTGCAGGACCCTGACTTGAGCCGAAATCCAGAGTCCGATGCTTAACCGACTGAGCCACCCACTCGCCCCAAGTCCTACTCCTTCTCAGGAGGCCGTCCTCCACTGTGGGTCGTGCCCAGGGCCGGTGGCTCTGAGAATCCAGCTTGGCGCTACTCCGAGCATGGCCTCCTGACACCAGCGGGACACCAGCGTCCGCATCACCTGGGACCCGATGAGGAAAGTGCATTCAAGGACCGTTGAATCAGAAGGCCTGCGGGCGAGTCCCAGCGGGGTCCGTCCGATGCACAAGAGACTTGGAGAACCTCTGCGCTGTAGGCGCGTGATTGCAGAGCAGAGGAAGGAAAACCTGCGCCCCCGGTGCCCCGAAGGCCCCCTTGCAGACTGGTCCCCGTGAAGAGCTATCAGCTCTGGGGTCGGTCGGCCCCAGTCGAGTTCTGGTGCTAACACGCAGCTGCCGGGGGGGGGGGGAGGGGGGGGGGGGCCTCGGACCGGTTCCTTCACCCTCCCTGGGCCTCCAGGTGCTCCTCTGCAAAATGGATGATCTAATACTTACCTCGCAGGGTTGTTGAGAAGCATAAACCCGTCTGTCCTGACAAAGCGCCTAGGGCGGAGCCTGCCATGTGGTCAGAGTTCAGTGCACGTTGATTGTGTCACTTAGTTTTCAGGCAGCCCAGCCAGGTTGAGGGTCGAGCTCTGGGAGAGACTTTAAACAGGCCTAAGGATTTGCCCCCAAATGTAGCCGCTCAGAGCGAAGGAAGCACTTGAAAAGTCCCCCCCCTCCCCCCCCCATGGAGCTGAGTGGCAACCACCTGCATCTCGGTGGCAGCACCAAAGTGATTGGCTAAGTCCTTACAGCAAGCTGGTGGGGTAGGAATTCCTCTCTGTGTTTTTACAGGGAGGTTCTTAAGGCACCACTGGACAAGTGGTAGAACCACGACCTGAACCCGAGTCAGTGTGAAAAAACTCATTGTGCAATCACAGGTCGAGAAGCTCACGGGGCCCCCGGGGCCCTCCCCCTGGAAAGCTCTGTAAAGAGGAGAGTGGCTTTAACCCGCCCGCAGCCCGCCGTTCAGGGCCCCTTCCCGGAGCCTGGTGCAGGCAGCGTGGGAGGCCTCCTTCCCAAAGTGGACAAAGAGAAAATGCTTAGGAACGTTAATTAAATGAGTCTATGTTTAAGAGGCACTTAAGTGGATTGAAATCAATATATGAGTCACATAAGTCTGCACCCGCCGTCTTAGCTTGCACCCTTAACGCTGGGCGGGTGGAATTCTTTGTTTTAAAAGATCCCGGTCTGCTCGGTTGGAACGGACGTTCCCAGTAAAGCAGCTCAGCGCGGCATCGTGCGTTAGAGAGAATGAGAGCTTTTCTAAGGCCCGGGAGGCCATGTGCTCACATCCTGAAGTGTTCCCACTGGCGCCTTCCCCCTACCTGGAGTACAGACAGAGGAGGGAACCTGGGTGTTTCTCTGATGGTCTCTGAGTTCCCTGGATTGAAATCCTGAGATAAGGCATCCTGCAAAAGTAACATACTAGGAAGTGTTCCCAGGAGAAACCAGTAGGGAAGTGGAGAAGGAGGCCAAGCAAGGTATATTGAAGATCTCGGTGGGGGGTGGGGGGGGGTGGGGGGCGGTGGAGGAGAAAGAAGGTGGGTAACTTTGGCCCAGAGTTACAAGTCACATCTCAGCGCACCCCCATCAGGGCAAGAGTTCCCCCGAGGGGATGGGAATTCCCAAGCACGGCCATCTCTCTATCTCCCCTTTCACAAAGAGTTGCTGTGTGTGCACGGCCGTGTGTGTGTGTGTGTGTGTGTGTGTGTGTGTGTGTGTGTGTGTGTGTGTGTAGAGGTGCATGGGGAGGGGGAGGGGGCCCTTCCAGCGCTGTGGACCCTTCCTCTGCCCTGCTGTGAGCGGGGCGCTGTGTGGTCAGTCTAGCCCGCTGAAGTGGAACTAAAACCCAGTGTGGAAAGCAAGACAAATGAAAACGTTGTCCAAGGGAGAATAAAGAACGAGCAAAAACTGTCTGTCGGGGAGACACCCAGGAGATGACAGACGGAGGCACAGAAAGTGCGGATCAGCCGATTACTTTTGCAGTGTCAGGGCTCGGGAGGTAATAAAGAAGGCAGTCCATGCGTCGGTCCCCTGCCACCAAAGCCAGCTTCTGACATCACGAGTGTCAGAACAACAAGTTCAGAACACACGGGCCCCGAGAAAGTGTTATGAACCTGCGGCTCACCTTTTTTTTTTTTTTTAAGAGAACCAGGAAAATTCAGATCTTTTACAAACAACTCCAGCAAGATTAAACTTAAAACCTAGTCATTAAAACAACCAAAAGCAACCTTACTCTTTGTGTGTGTGAGTCATTTTAAATAATTGGCCAATTAACTGAAAATGTTGAAACCAAATATAGAGAAAGCCAACCATAATCCTAGAAAACCAGGACACTCCCCATAGCGTTCTTGAAAATACAAAAAGGACACATGACATTAGCATTTAGTTACAGTAGAGGGCCCTTCTCAGTTCAGTGCTGTAAAACAGGCTGCTGCTTCTTTTTTTTATTTTTTTATTTTTTTTTTAACTTGAGTTTATTTCTTTATTGAGAAAGAGAGAGCGAGTGAGCAGGGGAGAGGCAGAGAGAGAGGGAGAGAGAGAATCCCAAGCAGGCTCTGCGCTGTCAGCATGGACCCCAACGCAGGGCTCGAACCTGTGAGATCATGACCTGAGCCGAAACCAAGAGTCGCGGGTGCTTAACCAACCGAGCCACCCGGGTGTCCCAACTTGCTCTTGTCCTAATCTTGGTATTGATACTCAAGGTTCTTGGTACCAGGCTTTTTCCTTGGCATGTGAGCAATTGGAACATCCTGAGATACAGCCTGTGCTCTCCTCTCTGACCTTCCCGTGGGCATTCCCTACACCTCGAGTCCTCAACTGGTGTATGTTGCTCTGTTAGATCAGCCACCAAGGCAGTCGCTCTACGTCTGGTATTTCACAGGAAGGCTTGCTTAGTACCTCCATGCTTGGCACCTGAGATTAGCCCACTAATGCCTGTTGAGTAAATTAATAACGGAGCGTAAGTCCCGCAGGGACCTGTTTGCCTTATTTAGTCTGCGAGACACAGTTCTGAATAAGAGGGCCCTCAGCTAGATCTTGCCATTTTAGGAAGAGTAGTTTTTGAAATTTTTTTTAATGTTTATTTATTTTTGAAAGGGAGACAGAATGCGAGTGGGTTAGGGGCAGAGAGGGAGACACGGAATCCGAAGCAGGCTCCAGGCTCTGAGCTGTCAGCACAGAGCCCGACGCGGGGCTCGAACTCACAAGCTGCGAGATCATGACCTGAGCCGAAGTCGGACGCTCAACCGACTGAGCCACCCAGGCGCCCCTATGAAGAGTACTTTTTAATTTGAGTTGCTCGTCATTTGTAATAGTTTTTGACCTCCGTGTTCTGGATTTGTACAGGGAGCTCAATTTCTGCCCATCGAGTGCATCACTCCCGGGCAGCCATCATACAGGAGTGAGTATACAGAGGTCTTTCCTCCAGCAGCTGGGTCCTTCTCCCTCCCCGCAGGCTGGGAGCACCTCCTGGGAGGCAACAGGGGCCTGCTTATAAGAGCAGTGAAGGACAGCAGGGCTGCTCAGCAGACAATTATTAAATGAGAGGACGAACAAAAGAATGTGAGACGTAACAGAAAACACGCGTCTCTCGTACATAAGAATTATTCTGCCGGAGCTGTTTCCCATTTCAGACAAAATAAGAAACACTTGTTGAATGAATGGATGGGCTTCCTTGGGGGCAGCAGAAGGCGGGCACCCATGTTGGCGCTGGCCTTGGTCTCTGGAGTTCGCCTCTCTTTGCTGCTTCCTGGAGGGCATGGGGGCTCCAGTGTGTGAGGCTCCCGTTTGAGGCAGTGTGGGACCCATTGACAGGTGTTCTGTCCTCACGAGTTGGAACCCAAGGAAAGCACTTTTTTTTTTACCCCCCCCTTCAGTCTGGGTCTCCATCTCTTAACCTCCAAAAAGGCAGTGACTGTCCTAGCCCTTGGGGTCTGTGTGCTTCAGATGATTCCAAATCCACGTGTTCTGACCCTGCTTCTGCTCTAAGGAACCCCACTCTGGAGGGTGGGGCCTTCCATCTGCATCTTGAACAATGATTGTAATGTAATCTAACCTTTGAGGGTGTGTAATTCGAGTGCACGTTGGAACCCCCCGGGGAGCTTGTTCGGCAAATGCTTGCCCGGGCTGTGTGCCGTGATTCACTGGGTCTGCGTCAGGGCTCCACCTGAGTCCTTTTTAGAAAGCTTTCCACGTTAGACATGGTCTTTCTAGCACTTGTCATACAAATTGGAGAGAAGTGCCCCCTCTGGTGGCCCGCGGCCTCTTGGCCAGGAGCAGGATTTGAGAGCAGCCGTGAGCTGGTTTTCAGCCCTTCTCCCCCTCAGCTAGTTCTCTGGTGCAGTAAACAGCCTACACAACTGCGCATGATATCCCTGGCTCCAGCTGGTTCCAGTGCATCCTCCCGTCAGAAACCAGTGAGGGGTGTTGGTTGGTAATAACCTTTGAAGGTTAAAAGGTTAAAAGCAAACAAAGGATTCACCCGGAGTAGCTTGTAGAACAGATTGGGGAGTAGCCGAGAGCAGAGCATCCACTAACAGGGGGCTTGTGCTGGTCTGGATGGGAGGACGTTAGAGCTGATGTGTAATGGCAGCAAAGAAAGAAAAAGGAGGGAGGGATCATTCTAAAAGAAGATGCCAGTTCTTTAAGGAGAGTCCTGAGGTGTGTCCAAAAGCAGCTAAGTGGACGCACCAACCAGATGGAAGAAACAAGTCAGCGGCTGGCCCCAGGGATGGGCCTTCGCCGGCCCATAGCATGCCCTGTGGAGAACAGTAGGCGGGGAGAGGTCCTCTCTGAGGCCCCATCTCCTCATCTGTGGCCAAGGGGAGTTCATCAGTAGCTGTCTGTGTTCTAGGTGCACAGCTTACCGCACCAACTGCTTGTGGAGAGGGGAGAGGACGGGAGAGGTAATGGCCAAGTCCTTTAATATCCCCTCCACCCATCCTGGAGACCACCTTTGCCAGCTCCTCTGTAAGCTGAGGCTTGGCCTGTGTCCCTCTGCCCGCGGCGCTCTCGGCGACCGGCGTGTGCTATGCTCAAGCACCGAGGGGCTGGGAGTGCAGGACGGTCAGCGTTCCTGGGACAACTCAGACAAGGAGAGTCGGATGTTGAAGGGTAGACGCTCCGGATTTCTCACCCATCCGTGGCATTCCTGCCCTGGGGTCGCCTCCCAAATAGAGGACTTGTAGCCCAATCCTTGTCCCAGTGTCTGCTGTGGGGGGGACCTAGATCAGGGACATGGGAATGGGCAGATCTCCAGCTCCAGAAGAGTGTGTCCTCACACACGCAGTAGCCCTCAAAGAACATCAGCCGTGTGCATATTTTTCTGGAGGGTGGGGAGCATGAGGAAGGTGGTCTCCACTCTTGTTTCCTGAGCGGGTGAGCTCAGTGATGTAGAGCAGTGCTTCTCACATGGTCACGATCACAGAGGCTACCTGGAGATCGTGTTAACATACAGACTCTAATTCAGCAGGTTTGGGGTCCGACCTGAGAATCTGCATTTCTAACACGTTTCCCAAGTGTCGGTGATGCTGCAGGTCCAAGGACCACACTTTGAGTAGCAACGCCCTTCCTGGCACAGTCCTTTGAAAATGGGTTTCGAGTGGGCAGGAGTGTTAAGCGGGTTTGTAGGTGGGGTAAAACTCTTCACTGTTAGTACATCTCTAACACCAAGATTCCTGGCCAGGATTTTAATAAGTACCCCTCAAACACTGAATTCCTACAAACACTTAATTCCTTTCTCGTGCAAACACCACTCCTACATTGTTTTTATGCCCCGATGATGTTAAATTCTTTCCGGCAGGTTCCGGAGAGGCCCTCACCTTATTGATTTTCCAGCCAACCTGTAGGGAAGAGGAAAAAAGAGTGAAAGAAAATCGAAATAATTTGATTTGTGAGATAGAATTCAACTTTGAATTCTTGGTTGATGAAGAATTTGCAAAATCTGGGAACTATTTTTTTTTTTAATCTAAGAATAGAAAGCGTGTTTTTAAAAATCTAAGACAAGACGTTGCTTCTGTTTAACAGGTGGACAAAGTTCCTAGATGAAAGTCAAATCATTACGTCTTAAGGCTTAAAAGGCATGGCTTACTGATCTTTCTTTGCGGGCGTCTGGGTGGCTCAGTCAGTTGAGCGTCTGGCTTCAGCTCAGGTCATGATCTCACGGGCCCTGGGTTGGGGCCCCACGTCGGGCTCTGTGCTGATGGCTCAGAGCCTGGAGCCTGCTTCTGATTCTGTGTCTCCCCCTCTCTCTGCCCTTCCCCTCCTCATGCTCTGTCTCTCAAAAATGAATAAACATTAAAAAAAACCTTTTTTTATTTTCAACGTTTTTTATTTATTTTTGGGACAGAGAGAGACAAAGCATGAACGGGGGAGGGGCAGAGAGAGAGGGAGACACAGAATCGGAAACAGGCTCCAGGCTCCGAGCCATCAGCCCAGAGCCTGACGCGGGGCTCGAACTCACGGACCGCGAGATCGTGACCTGGCTGAAGTCGGACGCTTAACCGACTGCGCCACCCAGGCGCCCCTTAAAAAAAAAAACTTTTTTTTAATCTAAGACAAGACATTGCCTCTGTTTAACAGAAGGACAAAGTTCCTAGATGAAAATCAAATCATGATGTCTTAAGCCTTAAAAGGCATGGCTTACTCACCTTTCTTTGCACTTTGGGCTTTTCAGTTAGAGCTGGCTGATTTCTTTTGATTTGTTTGTATTCTCAAGTTCATATCCCTGTGGTTCCAAAGGGAGCAACCAACCCCCAGCACTGAGGGAGGTGTTTTTATTTGTGTGCACTTTGTGAAAATGTAACGATTAGCTCTATATGGGGTTGATGTAATGCACCAAAGGGGGACATGTTACAGGAATAAGCTTATTCAACTCATTTCTAATTCATATTGGCTTTTAAAATGTAGGGGCGCCTGGGTGGCGCAGTCGGTTAAGCGTCCGACTTCAGCCAGGTCACGATCTCGCGGTCCGTGAGTTCGAGCCCCGCGTCAGGCTCTGGGCTGATGGCTCAGAGCCTGGAGCCTGTTTCCGATTCTGTGTCTCCCTCTCTCTCTGCCCCTCCCCCGTTCATGCTCTGTCTCTCTCTGTCCCAAAAATAAATAAACGTTGAAAAAAAAAATTTAAAAAAAAAAAATAAAATGTAGTATTTTTACTCATTTTAAAGCTTTCAAAGCACTATTTTCTAAGGGCCAAGAGGACTGTTGGGAAGAAGACGCCTGGCTCCACTTGGATCAGATAATTGCTCCTCCCTCCCGTGACCGTGACCAACCGACCTACCTGCCACTGACATCCCCCTGCCTGTGACTGGCTCAGAGTTGCTTAAAGTGCAGTCACCAAATTCCTCACCAAATTCGAGGACTTCACGTCAGAGGGGAATTTTGCGTTAACAGTTACACGGTTCGTCCGTCTCAAACATTTGTCCCGACAGTAGATCCTGCTTGTTTCACTTTTTTAAGCGTGAAAAGAACAAACCCAGCATGGCCTGCGCCCTGGCTGCCCAACGGGGTTTTGACAAAATTTGAGAAAGGCACTCGTTTTGTCGCGCTTTCTTTACCCCGTTCCTCCCAACGCCCCACTTGTGTGTGGGTGATCATCTCTGGTGCCCTGGGCTGCTCAGCTGCCGGCTCCCGCCTGGCAGGAGGTCTGTAACCACGGACCCGGCCTTGCCAGGCCATCAGCCATATTTGGCATCGTAACATATGTGCCAGGTTCGCCGGGTTGTGCTCCCTGCCTTTAGGCTTGGTTTCCATGGATTCTTCGGGGGAGGGGGAAAGGGGGGCCTTGTCCATTCCTTGTTTGGCATTCCCCACGCAGGCCCCTTCTGATCCATTGTTACGGTGCCAGCTAGGAACGCCTGGGCAAGCGATGTCACTGCTTGGCATTCCAGTTTCCTCCTTGTAAAATGGCATCAGAGGGGAAGCTACCACACAGAGGAGCCACTTGGCGCGTAGTAAGCCATTACTGAGTAGGGGCCATCTGTGGATTCCATGCTTACGGCCATCGGCACCAGCAGAGTCCTATAAGGCAGGTGTTTTGCCTTCCTTTGACAGGTGAGGAAACAGAAGCTTAAGGAAAGGATGGTTAATTTCCCTGAGGACACATAGCTGTTGCAGACCTGAGCCAGTAATTAAAGTTGGGACACTAACTTGTGCACTTTCTATGCTGTAAGCCCATGTGGTTTTCTTCTTGGGTAGGAATTTCATGGGCCCCGTCCCAAAGGATTCCCTTCTAGGAATAGGACTGTTTTTTCTGGTGAGGCTCAGGCTGACTCATGGTCAAATGGGGCCAATAAAGTATTTCCTGGGAATAAACTCTCTCTATGTTAACGCAGTTGGCCAACTTATTGGGAACCCCCGCTAACCTCTGAGCCCTCGGTTGATTAGGGAATTGGGGATAAAGTGCTTCTGAAATTTACCCGAATTCTGTATTAGCTGAGTTAACATGGAGGTCTCTCTCACCAGCTCACAAGGATCACACCTCAAGTGCCTAGAAGGAATGGGGAGGGGGTGCCTGGGTAGCTCAGTCGGTTCAGTGTCTGACTCCATCTCATGTCTTGATCTCAGGGTTGTCTGTTCAAGCCCTGCGTTGGAGTCCCCACTGGGCATGAAGCCTACTTAAAAAAAAAAAAAAGTGGGAGGAGGAGATCTTAGATGAACACGAAATTGCTAGACTGGCAGCCAGACATGGGGACATGAGTGTCACCTTCAGTTTGACAGACACATGAGGAAGCTAGAAAATGAGAAGTCAAATTTCAAACTTTTGCGGGTGCCTAGCCCTTGCCCGGACCCTGCAGATACGCTGCTCGCAAAGAGCACTGTGTTGGTAGTCAAATAAAGCACACTCCAGAATGAAATGAGATGGCGTGTGATTGGGAGGAAGGAGTCCAAGGAGGCTCCCTAACCTCATTGTCTGATTCTTCTTGCCAACCACTGCACGTTACAAACAGGACTGGGGCTTGACTCCACCGGCCAAGCTCCCAGGCCTGGGACAGCTGAGGTATGTCTGGAAGAAAGGGGGACTTTGCCAAGGCAAGCATCGCCCCTGCCAGGCAGACCAGCGAATGAACTTCTTCTTGCAGTCCCTCCATCCGAATCCTCGACCATCCAAGGCCCATTCATTTAATAAATGCAAACTCAGGAGCCCCTAAGTGCCAGGCACGGTGCCAGGCATCGAGGATACAGAGGCAAATGTGCATAAACCAAGTATGCTTTTCATCACGTGTTCTAGAAAATGTTCATTGATGTTTTCCTGATCCTGAGAGTAATGCGGGTCGGTTACAAAAAAAAAATTAATTTAAATTGAATCACTTAATCTCCAGGGAGAAGCCCCGATAGCATTTTATGGTATTGGATATTCTTGTTAGCCAAGGAAAAGTGGGACTGGGAAAAAGGCCAGTTATGTGAATCTTCTTAGAATAAGATCCAAAATTTCAGAGTAAAAAACTTTTTTCAGACTTGATTGGGTGTTTACTTGAAAAGTAAACTAGGGGTGCCTGGGTGGCTCAGTTGGTTAAGCGTCTGACTTCCACTCAGGTCATGATCTCACGGTTTGTGAGTTCAAGACCCATGTGGGGCTCTGTGCTGACAGCTTGGAGCCTGGAGCCTGCTTTGGATTCTGTCCGTCTGTCTGTCTGTCTGTCTCTCTCTCTCTCTCTCTGCCTTCCCCCAGTGGTGCTCTGTCTCTCTCTCAAAAATAAATAAAACATTTTAAAATATTTTGTTAAAAGAAGAAGAAAACTAAAAATTATGGAAATAAGTTTATATTATCCTACATTTAACAGCCCTTGTCGCACTGGAATTATAATGTCAAGGATATCTTAGACCCAGGGCAAAAGCTTATTTGCTTTATTAGCATCTTTAAAATAACATGTTAATTTTGGAGACAAAGAAATTGAGTGCTAGATAGGCAGGTTTTGGGTGTGAATATTCCTATTATATCATAAGGTAATATTCTTTGTTTCAGATTTTGCCTTTTTTTTTTTTTTTTCGGACAATCACAAAAGGGTCATTTTACAAGGGTGTATTTTTTCCAAGCACTTCTCTTGATCTTTTTTATTTAAATCCATATCTTTGGAAGCATCTTAAAGTGTTGTCATCCAGGGATAATTATCAGTTAACCAACCTAAACTCAGCCAGATCGAGATTTATCAGTGGCTTTCGGTGGTTTGAGCAGTTTTCCAACATCACTTTCATTGATTTCATGAAAGCCTGCTTTTTTTTGCAGCAAGGGCTTCGTTTCCCTCCGCAGTAAATTTGTACCGTATTTGAATTGGGTCATCAGATGTCTACACTGTCTGGCAATCAGGGACAAAGGGAGACAGTTTGTTCACTGGTCCGTGTTCCCAGTCAGCTGAGAGCTGGTCATCATAAGTCTTGCGACAGTGACAAAGTTGTGTTTTCTAACCTAAAGTCAGGGTAAGCAACGATTGGGACATGGGGAAAAGCGGAGCTAAGGAGACACCTGGTCCACCTACCTCCTGGCGGTACGGTACCAAGAGCCGGGCAGAAGTGATGAGCAACCCCCAGTAGATCACTATTTTGAAACTTCACTGGGTCTCTGTGTCTACAAGGTGCCTGCCCCTGCCAAGGGGGCGAACGGCTCCATAATAAGCCTGTTTTTCAGTTCTGCGCTGGGCATAACGTGAAGCCAGAACAAAGAGGACGCGATGCTGCTTTGGGGTAAATTGTTCCCCTGGCTGGGCGGGGCTACACAGATTTTATTCACTGCAGATAAGAAAGCTTTCTCTTGGTGAGTGTGGATTTAAACGTGACCAATTAGCATTGTAGGTTCCCCTTGCATTCCCTTTCCTCACCTGAGACCAAATGCCCCGTACTTTCCAGTGACTCCCAGTGCCGGGAGCCTCAGCTCTACAGAGTATTGTGTGAGGTCAGGTTCACCAGAAGCAGAACCCGAGCTGGGCGTTTCCGTGCAAGCGATTTATTAGGGAAATGCTCTGGAAAGAAGCGGAATGAATGGAGCAGAGGAAGGAACCAAACGGATGTGCTGTCAGCTGGAGGCTGCTTCAACCTAATCCCACTGGAACCCGAGTTGCACAGCAGAGCTGGTCTCACCTGGAGGCAGAGGGATGGCCTTTTGCACCCATGCCAATCACAGGCTGCAGAATCCTTGCGGGGAAGGGCGTCGTAAGCCCCCGGGCGAAGCGGCTCCCATTCAGCCGGGAGCTGATTGAACCCACGTAGTAAAGGGGTCCTCGGGCAAGCACCCACACCATCCATACAAGGAGCCACGGTGTTTGCGTACTTCACAACTGTCGTAGGAGAGCAGGGTATGGAAATAAATGACCCCAGCAGGGCCGTATTGGTGCTGACAGGCAGCAGAAGGGTGATGCATGATATCCCTTCCTGTAGCACCACCAGGAGCTCATGAATCATGAATCGTACACTGAGCACTCTGAATCCCCGAGAGGTCTGTGGTGTTTGCTCTTTCTGCTTAGCCCCACCAAGATCCAACCAGAATTTTATAATCTCTAGTAGACTGAGTAGAGTGACAGAAAGAGTTAGACTAATGCGAGAAATGCTGGCTTCAATGTTATTTTCTAGCATTTTGGAATTAACAAAAAGAAATAAATTCAGCAGCTCTTGAATAATCAATCAAAAGCAATCTTAGGCCAAGGCCAAGAAAACCAAGGGCTTCTCAAGTGCCAGAGCAAGTTTTTGAAGCCACGGTCATTCCTGCACACTCACGCAAAAACTAAAAAGGTCTTTGGGGCAATAAATCTTTATTTCAAGAACAGATAGACCTTTGACTTGAATTGAAAACCTCTCTCCTGGAGGCGTCTGGGTGGCTCAGTTGGTTAAGCATCCAGCTCTTGATCTCGGCTCAGGTCATGATCTCATGGTTCGTGGGATTGAACACCATGTCAGGCTCTGTGCTGATATTGCAGAGCCTACTTGGGATTCTCTCTCTCTCTGCCCCTGCTACGCATACTCGTATGCTCTCCTGCCCACGTGTGTGTGCTCTCTCTTACTTTCTCTCACCCTCTTAAGTTGAAGGAAGGGAGGGAGGGAGGAAGGAAGGAAGGAAGGCAGGCCTCTTTCCTTCTTTGAAAGGGATTTCTAGTGGGGTATTGAACTTCACAAAGGGAGTTTGGAACTAGGTTGAATAATCGTGTAATTTATATACATGCTGGGATGCTCTTGAGAGTAATTATACCCATGACAGGTATGAACGGGAACTGTGCCAGGGAAACTGAGAGTCAGCGTCACCTAGGCTTGGGCTCGCTGCCTCTGATGCCCACAGGCTGATTAGCTGGGATTTCAAGGAGCTTCTCCTTGGGCCAATGTGGACTCTGCTTCTGCAGGGAGGAATATGAGGAAGGGGATGGTGACAAAGCCACCACAGTGAATCATTAGGACCAATCTTTGGGATATGCAGGTCTCGAGACAGCATTTGAGAAGCTATTCTCTGGTTTCCTTATCGAAATTGCCAACACATACCCCCAGGCTCCAAGAGCAGCCCCTCACTCTGACGTGTAAATGTCAGTTTCTCTGCTGGGAGGTCTCTTCTTTCTAAGCTATGAGCTCTTCAAGGACAGGAGTGACATCTTTCAGACCTGTGCCCTTCACACTGATCATGGTAGGTGATATGCTGACTCAGCTAACCCAACAGATGCTCAGGGTCTGTTCTGAATCCTGTGCCATTTCCATACTCTGGGTGCGAACTTAGCACCCGTGAGTATTTGGTGCCAAGATGCATGAAGTAAGCCTTGGAAGCAGGACTGAGAAAGAGTGTTCCTGATAGTGGGGACAACTTAAAGAGAGGTGTAGAATAGTAAAGGGTGTTCGTAGAATAGTAATGTGTATGCTTATTCCCTCTAGAAAATCAGAGCTGTGGAATGGAGAAGGAGACAGGCTTTAGAGTGCACCAAGAAGGCACATGACCTCATTGAACTTTGGTGTCCTGGCCTCTAGACACACAGCAAGCGCTGGTTCTGTGCCTTTGCCTTCTCCAGAATCTGCAACATACCGTCTCCCCTTGGAAGTCTTGATTTGGCTTCAGTAACTTGGATGCTGTGGGTTCTGAAGAGCCTCCTGGCTTCCCTGTGTTGTAGACACAGGTGGAAAGACAGCAGCTCGCCACGACCCCTCTCCTGGCTTTCTCGGGCCACCGTGTGTAGGGTCCAGCCCTGGTGGGCTACCCAAGGAAACTTCTCCTTGCCCTTGTACCTGGGCGGGCTTGCAGGGGCCCTGCATAGCCCTCACACACCTCCTTGGTGTGTATTTTCCTTAGAGTCTGTCTTTCCAAAACTAGCAAGACCTTGAAAGGCAGGATTCGAGTGTGGGCTTAGGAGAAAGCGTCCAGAAAGTGTCCTGTTGTCTTTAAGCCAAACCTTTGGAGACATCCAGCTCACGTGCGGCTGGTTCAGTTTACCAGGAGAGCACCGGGGTTCAGAGCCGAAACATTAGTTAAGAATGTCCTGGGCACCTGCTTCCCTTCCCAGGGGGACCATAGGTAGGGTGGGCCACCAGAGGAGGGCTAGGGGACTGGGCCTGGTCCCAGGTTCCCCTCCCACCAGAGCCAGCAGTGACTGTTGTCTGGGAACTTCCCCAAAGAAGGACTGTGTTTGCTAAAGTCTCGATCTGCCTCTCGGAGGCCACTTACACATATCTGTCCACACAGCCAGCCCATCCGTTGGTGCTTTTTCTCTTTCAGGAGGAAATGGGCATTTCCTGTGAACTGCTGGAATCAGACTTCCTCAAATGCAGCGTGGGATTTCCTTTCATGAGGTCCAAGTCAAAGGTAAGGGGCAGATACAGGGCACTTCCTTCACAGAGGCCCCCAGCCCTTCCCATCAGCCACCTGCCCGGTCAGCTGCACCCCCACCCTCAGTCTTCCTCCACAACCCTGCCCTGGGCAGTGGCGCCCCAGGGGCCCTGGACACATGTTCCCCTTTGATCCACGTGACGTACCCTGAATGTGAGAGACATACCATGGCCTTGGGACTTGGGCAAGCCCCGTCTGGTTGGCCTTCTTGAAAATCTTTCTCTGGGACATTCCATGCCACTGTGAGAGAGACAACATAGGAGAAACGTGGTCTGGGCTAGTGACCTACTGTTCTGTCACTCCCCTGGGTACTCAAAATTTTCTGAAGAGACCTCATAAAATTCTTAAAACATAAATACTGGTATTGCATTTTGTTTTTTTTAAGTGAAAGAAATTAGAGTCACTTTGGCATTTATAGGAACCCAAATTTTCTGAGCTTAAATAATGTGGTCATGGTCCAGTATATTCAAACATTCATGGAACATTCTGGTGTATGCCAGCCTTATAAGAATATGCAAAGATATGTAGAAGATGTGATTTTTGGAAGCAAAACTAGGATCTAGAAGATCAGGTCTGCCTTTTGAAATGAAAGCTATTTTTTTCCTGCTACGATTTGAAGGAAATTTCACATTCCTTTGCCGAACATCCCCCCCCACCCCAAAAAATGAAAATTTAATCCTCCCCTCCCCTCCCCCTTGTCATAGAATCAAATTGTTTTAATCTCCAAGGCATTTTGGTCCCAGTACCTGGTAGCTGTTTTGCAAACCATTTGTGAGAATATTCTAGTGAGAAAGAAGGTTTGCTTATTTCCTAGCAAATCACTCAGACCCTTCATTGAATATGTCTGCTCCAAACTACAGTGGCTCTTACATCTGTGATTTCTAACCCCTCTCCTGCTCTGTTGCTCATTCTGTCCACAATCATCCCAGGAGAAGGGATGATGTAGCTTCCCCTAGAAAATGAGTTACAGGGGCACCGGGTGGCTCAGTCAGTTGGGCGTCCGACTTCAGCTCAGGTCATGGTCTCATAGCTCGTGAGTTCAAGCCCCGCGTTGGGCTCTGTGCTGACAGCTCAGAGCCTGGAGCCTGCTTCGGATTCTGTATGTCCCTCTCTCTCTCTACCCTCCTCTGTTCATGCTCTGTCTCTCTCTGTCTCGAAAATAAATAAACATTAAAAAAAAAAAAAGAAAGAAAGAAAGAAAACGAGTTACAAATAGCTGGCCGGACCCTGGCCACATCCCCTTAGACTCCAGGTAGGGTGAGGAGAAGGAGGAACACCCTGAACCCTGGACATGATTGCCCTGTGGAAACATACATGGCACCTCCACACACAAATTTTTTTTTTTTTTTTAATTTTTTTTTTTTTTTCAACGTTTATTTATTTTTGGGACAGAGAGAGACAGAGCATGAACGGGGGAGGGACACAGAGAGAGGGAGACACAGAATCGGAAACAGGCTCCAGGCTCTGAGCCATCAGCCCAGAGCCTGACGTGGGGCTCGAACTCCCGGACCGCGAGATCGTGACCTGGCTGAAGTCGGACGCTTAACCGACTGCGCCACCCAGGCGCCCCTCCACACACAAATTTAATTGAAATCTTTTCAGCAACAGAAAATAGACTTAATTGAAAAAACAGTAGCAGTTGCCATTTCATTGTAAAATCCAACCTGTATCCCAAATCAAACCTAAGGTGTGTCTGGCTAATTTTAGTTTAAAGATTACGTTAAGAGGAAAATTTTATCACTTCCATGTACGGATCCAGGATCGCTTACCATAAAGAGAGGGTATGTAGTCATAAAAATGAATATAGTGAAAACAAAGCCACGTTGAATTCGGAAGCATTCAATTTTGTCAAAATTCATTAACTCTCAAAATAGTCATGGGAACCAACAGAAGTATGAACGTTGGAAAGTTGGATTTTTTCCCAGCTTGGTAATGCCGCTACCTTCCTCCCACATACAGAGGCTGAAACCATAGCGACCCTAAACCTGGAGACAGGAGGTCTAGGGGTGAGTCCCTGGAGAAGGCCCAAGAAATGACACAGTGGGGACAGGAACTGCCTCTCTCCGTGCCCACCTTGCCCTCCCCTGTGCCTGAGACCCTGTGGCTCATCAGGCTGCAGACCACCTGCAGAGCCTCGTGATAGCACCGTCAGCTTGCTTTGTAGGCCACAAGTTTCCGTCGGTCATGACCAGCCCGCCCAGTCTCCGGCCTTCCGTTCTCCCAGGCCCCCGTCTCTGGTTTTGGCTTCTGACCTCACCTGGGTCTTTAGTGTGTTTAATTCCGATCTCCTGCCAGTTCTGACCCTGTGCTGGGACAAGACCCTTGACTTTCCCTTCCTTTGTGTCCTCCAGCTCTGCTTCCCATCCCGTCTCCATGCCCCACCCTCCCTGGAAACTAACAACCCCTGCTGCAGCAGAAATTTCCGTCCAGAGAGGGATGTCCAGTATACATTGTATTTAATGGTCCAACGTCCGTTACTTTCAGGTAGCATTCAGGGCAGTTGAGTCCAGTGTTGCAAAGTTAGACTAGTGCCTAGCATTAGTCATAAAGGAACCCAAATATTTACATATTAAATAATCAGAGACTCTCAGAGCTTGGTGGAATTTAAGAATCATTTTGTCCAGGGGCACCTGGGTGGCTCAGTTGGTTAAACATCCGACTTTGGCTCGGGTCATGATCTCGAGGTCCATGAGTTCGAGCCCCGCCTTGGGCTCTGTGCTGACAGCTCAGAGCCTGGGGCCTGCTTCAGATTCTGTGTCTCCCGCCGCCGCCCTGCCCCTCCCCTGCTTGCACTCTGTCTTTCCCTCCCTCCCTCCCTCCCTCCCTCCCTCCCTCCCTCCCTCCCTCTCAAAAATAAACATTAAAAAAAATCGCTTTGTCCAATCTCTTCTTTTTGTTGAAATGCAAAGAGGTTGAATGCCTTGGCTAACATCACATAGTTTGTGGCGGAGCCCGGTTTTATAACCCTTACCCAGAGGCCCCTCCCACATTCCCACAAATGCCCAGTATGTACCTGGTGAAAACCATTTGTTCAGGGTGGTCTGCCCCCAGTCACAGGATGCTCACCCCTGGGAGTACCTGAGACGATTGTAGGTCCGAGATTATTTTAGGCAGAACAGGGACACTGCACTCAAGGACATTGACTCTCAGTGAGACAGGCATTACCTGTTCAACACCCTTTTTCCCTAATCGTATGCAGGAGAAGGTCTCTGATAGTGTTGGCGTGTGTTTTAACACCTCCCTGTCACTTGCTAATCTCCCTCTCACCAAAATAGAGTGGACCTTCCGGCTCAGGGCCTTCAGCAGGCAACAGAATGCATTGTTTTCATTTATTTTTATGACAGTCTTCTCTTAATGGTAAGCGACCCTGGTTCCCATCTGTGATCGGGAATAGAAATTTTCCTGTCTTTAGGGACCCCTAGGTGGCTCAGTCGGTTAAGCATCTGACTCTCGATTTCAGCTCAGGGCATGAGATCAACCCCTGCATTGGGCTCCTTGCTAACAACACGGAGCCTGCTTGGGTCTCTCTCTCTGTCTCTCTCTGTCCCCCCCTACTCTCTCTCTCTCAAAATAAATTAAAAAAAGTCTTTAAACAAAAAGAGTAAGGCAGGGAAAGTACAAAGTAAATGACACAGGTGATACGATATGCAGATGTTGCAGACTTTAGGAAGATGGTGTGTGAGTGATATTTAGAAAGGTGCCTGGTTTAAAGGACAAGCCTATCACTTCCTAGGGAACCCCAGCTGCTGTAAAGGACAGCTTGCCTCTCACCAGAGCACCCTCCGGGCTTGGCTTTACTGCTAAAGCTGTATCTCTGGCCTGGCAATCAGAAAGATACACGTGAAAAATAAAGCTTGTCATGCAAGTGGGCTTCCAGAGGTCATAAACTGCAGAAGACTGTAGCGGTTAAGTTCAGAATGCCTGCTAACGCCAGGTGTCACTTTTTTTTCCCCCTAGTATGAATTCAGCGTGATCTTTGACACCAGCCACGTGTCTGGGGAAGAGGAAGTTCTTAGCTTCATCGTTACCGCTCAGAGGTAAGGGGGATTTCATTTTTTTTTCAAAGATAACAGAGTTATGCACATGGGAGAGGACATGGCCAGGTCATGCTTTGATGAGGCTCAGGACGCTGAGGAGGAAGAAACAGTTCAGCAGTGAAGCCCCAGGCCGCGGGGTGGAACCACATCTCTCAGGGGTGGCGCTTGTCTAGCTCTGCTTATGCGGCTACCGGGCCAGACGGAGCTCGGAGTGTCTGGGGATCATCCAGTTGGAGCTGATGATTTTTACAGCCAAGGAGAGACAGACCGGGAGAGGTGAGGATTCTGAGCCAAGCTCACGTGGCGGATTTGTTCACAAACTTCCCCCGTGGATTGTCGGACAGAGTCAGCTGTTTCTCACGAGCACACCGTTGCATTCCCTGATGTGGGGAGAGGGCCCTGCAGTCGGAGGGCCTGGCCGAGCCCGTGGTCAGAGGCCCCGAGACCTACTCCGCAAGAGAGAGCTTGTCCTAGAAAACCTGTGGGCCGATAGTGAGGGCGGGGGGACGATGCAGGGCGGCTCCTGCCCTCCGCACGGTGCTCCCGCCCCTCTCTCTGCAATGTATCCTCGAGCCCCAAGGGCCTTGGGGGTTGTCAGCTGCCTCCACAAGCCAGGACCCACGCGCACCTTGAAGCGCCATCGGGGTAGCAGTCGGCTGACAGCTGGGATGGACGGAGAGGTATTTAGGTGGGTGAATAGGGAAAAAAAAAAAAAGCTTCGATTGAGCTGTAGGGTAGACACCCAAGCCTATACCTTTGTGGTTTGAATTTTCTTTCTCTGGAAATGATTTTTTAAACTCACCGGAAATGTTGCCAAGTGTAATTCAAGGAACTCCCACATAGCCTTTGCCCGGCATCACCCGGCGGCCACACTTTTCTCCATTTGCTTTCTCATTCTCTGTGTGTGTGTGTGTGTGTGTGTGTGTGTGTGTGTGTTTTTCTTAATCATCTGGAAGTAAGTTGCAGAAGTCATGCCTCCCTCCCGTAAGTACCTCAGGGTGCACGTCCTTAAAGGAAGCCATTCTCTTAAATAACCACAGAGTTAGCAAATTCAGGAAATATGACTGCTGATACAATGCTGTTATCTACAGTCTGTGTTCCAGTTGTCCCAGTCGTCCCAGTGACTCTTCAGTCACTTTTCACTGGTCCACAGTCCGGTCAAGGAGCACGCATTGCGTTCAGTTATCATGTCTTATCTATAGTTGCCTTAACCTCCAAACAAACTTTCATGCCACGAGTCCTAAGTCCATCCTGGAGGTGGTCTGGAGATCTGAACCAAACGCCCTGAAGGCCAAGGTCAGGCAAGGACCACTGAAAAAGGTGAGAAAACAAAACGAAGAACCTGCATGATTAATAGAGGCCAGGAAGTCGGAAGGCCAGACACCGAGTGAGCGGTCAAGGACCAAAAGTCAACCAGGGAAAGATGTTCTGTGGAGTCACAAGGTTATTGGCACAGGGTTCCGACCTGAAAATCCGCAGGATCTGGGGTGCAGAGGGAGGCAGCGAGCTCAGCTTCATGAAACTAACCCAAGCCTTCCTCTGAGGAGAATGCCCTCAGGAGCTGAGAATGACAATTCTAGAGAGTGACATGTCCTGGACTCTTCAAATGAGCCCCGTTGGGGCCAGCTCAGGGGCGACGTGCCACACGGGATAACAAGCTCAGCCATGTCTCCAGCCCCCAGATACAGCAAGAGTCATGCTTGGGACCATCTGCCCACCCCCCGTGCACGATCGCCAAGTGGCTGTCATGGGCAAAGGACCAAACTGGGGCTGAGAGGGATCCTGGATGAGTGAGGAGGAGTCTTGCATCCCAAACCGTCTCAAGAAGGCTCCAGATTGGAGGCAGACACGCAGCTTCCTACAGGGGAGGAGAGAGGAACTAGCGAGGGCAGGCACGCCTCGCCCCTTCAGTCTGCAAATGTCCGAGCACTTCCCACAAGCCAGTGTGCTGCGTAAGACACTGGCACAGCCCCTCCTCTTGGGGAACCAGTGGGCTGGTAGCAGGGGGACAGATAATGAGCAAATGACTGCGTAACGTCAGCGAGAGACCGGGAGACAGCGGGATTCATCCAGCAAGCGGGACACATTCGCCGGCAGTCCTAAAGCATCTTCTTTTTGTCCTGTACTCTCTTTAAGCCCACTCGGGGGGGGGGGGGGGGGTTGGTTCTTTGGCTGTCCTAGGAGGGGGTCCAGGACAGTCCGGTGTATTCTGAGGTCTCAGTCACTTCAAGCCTCACAGCAGATTCACAAACCTGTGATTAAGGTGTCCCTTGAAATAATCAAAATTTGATTTAAAGTGAAGGCTCTCGCCCCTTAGGGTGGGCAAGCGGCAGAAGGGAAACCTACCTGCCTCTCTCTCTCTCTCTCTTTCTCTCTCTTTCTGTCTCTGTCTCTGTCTCTGTCTCTCTCGGGAATGGTCTTGCTTTCCTCCAGGGATGCTGCTCCTGCCCCCTCTTTCCCTGGGAGAGTTCCTGAGCCCCCCAGGCTCACAGCAGGGCTTCTGGGAGGTGTGTGTGAAGCAGGAAAAGTGCCCGTCCCTTAACAGGTGCTGGTGTCTGCACTCCCCCGGCCGCAGGGGTGTTTGCAAGCTAACTCTTGCCTTTGCACAGCCAGCCCCCTGCTGCGGGTTCTCAGCTGCTCTCCCTCCTCATATCCTCCAACCTCAGCCTGTCCACAGCTAGAGACCCGTTCAGCTGAGGCTACCCTCAGGGACGGGACCAAAGGGGACCCCACACGGGCTCTCACACAGAGTCCTTACTCAGTAGCCTCAGCCCTGCTGGTCTCTGGATTCTTCATGCCCCTCTCTCTTCACTGGGCCAGGAGAGGGAAAGCCAGACGACTTCCCCTACATTCTCTGGGGATGCACCCCACCCCCCACCCCACAGCACCCTGTGCTGATCAAGGTGCCCTGAAGCCTGAAAGGGCAGACACCCTGCCCTCACAAGCACTTCTCTCTAAAAGCTGTTTCTCCAGAAATCCTCCTTTCTCCGCTAGTACATCCTTGACGTTTCAGCTTGGATTTTTTGCCCCCGACCGTAGGAAATCCTGGTCTGGTGCTTTCCTCTGAATCTTGGCATCTTCTATAGCCCAGCCAAGCCATGCATCGGAGCGAACACACTATCACCCACCCCCCACCCCCCCAGGGATTGTTGAATTTTCACAGACGCACCAATTCCCCGGAGTCTCGGACTGAGATCCTTCCCAAGCCCTTAGTCTTTCCGTTCTCTGCAGTCCATGCGGGCCCCTCACTAATGGCTTTGCCCTCCGGTATCCCATCTCCATCTCTAGCCACTGGTTTGGGAAGCTCAGGTCGGTCCCCAATAAGCACAGACCAGCAGGCACATCCGGTGAGATGCAGACACAAAGAAGCCCTGATTGTATCTCCCACTGCCCCTCGCCTTTGTTTTCCTCTGAGGCCTTCCTCAGTCTCCGTGTTATTTAAAGCTCACAGCATTCAGATTCACTTTCCCTTGGGAACGACTGGATGCCGGAAGCTTACATTTTCAGAGCCCCTCCGTCCACAACCACGGTCGCCTCTTTTGGCTTCAGTGCCGCTTTCTGTATTTTCTTTCTTTCTTTTTTTTTTTTTAAAGCGTTATCACTAACATTTCGGAGAATGTTCTCTCTCCTAAAACCAAGAGCGCCACATGTCACAATGTTTATTTGGCTCTCTTTCCCTCGCGTTTTCGTGTCCGACATCCGCTCCAGAGGCAATGACTCTCTGGCCTTCGGTTCAGCACTAGTCGGACGTGGTGAACACTAAGCGCATGTAAAAAGTAGACGTCGATACCAACAGCCGTGATTGTTCACAGCCAGCCCAGCAAGCCCGGAAATGCTGCAGAACCTTCTAGCCTGGCAAGGGAGGACCGCGCCACGGGCTACTAGCGTTTCGACGCCGATGACCATTGGCGGGGCTTGCGAGCTTCGGGCTTGTGTGAGACTTGGTTATTTCCCATGCGTACTGTTTGAAGATCACACGGTTCCCGGCCACCTAAAACGTGACTGCGACCTAACAGAACTGCATACAAAGCATAGAGAAGATGGACTCTGTTCCCATCGCTAGAACCCAGAATGGCTTCCCCGGGGGATGGCATTTACCAGAAGAGTGTGTTTTCAGGCTGAGGACGCGGAGGCACGGCGTCGAGAGCTCACACAGGAGAGCCTAAGACCCATGCGGGTGGTGGGCATTGCAGGGAATAGGGGGGTTCGTGAGCCATCTCTGGGGAAGGCTGGGGAAGACGACTGACGGAGGAGATCCGGCTGGGCCACGGAAGGCCCACGTAGCTCAGGAAGTCCGCCCTCCATCCCAAAGGCAGAAAGTGTTTGAAGCGGGCAGTGACGCGTGCCACAGTTTGCCCACAGAGCACGAGATCGTTGAATTTAATAAAAGGAGGCAAATGGCCGATCAAACCTGGAAATTCTCATTCTCCTGCTGAGTCTTGGATCCACAGAAAACCCTGTGGTCGGGCAGACCCATCAGGGTGCACTCTCCGTCCCTCTCCACCTGGGACAGTCGATATTCCTGGGCAGGAAATAAATGACATTGGAAGCGACTTCCCTGGTTAAAAAGAGGAGACTCCACCTGCCTTCCAACGCCACCCAGAGCTAATCAGTGGTCAGAGAAGGAGAGCCCCGGGCACCCCCGGTGAAAACTCTATCTGTTAGAATCACATGTCCGTAGACTCCAGCTGTGCCCATTGGAATCACCCCAGGGGACTTTCAAAGCTACCAACGGACCAGAAATTCGGGTCTATTGGTCTGCATGAGATCTGAGCTTCGGCAGCTTGAAATAGTCTCGTCAGGTGATTCTAAGAAGCAGCCAAGGCTGAGAACCACTATCCGGGGTCCCTGCCTCTAGACTGGGCACATTTCCACTCAGCAAACACCTATTAAGCGGGTACTGCATCTCAATGCAGTGCTGGGCACATAAGAAATCATGCTAATAACTTACTAAAATCAAGAACACCCCCTTTTGTGCATTAATACTGCTACATCGCATCAGGGGACACGTAGTAGTGGCAGCTTACGTAATTGAAATAGAATCTTCTAGCCTTTGAATCACAAACGTTAAGGAAGCTGTATTACATGCAGCGGAATATCAGCCGGCACTGTTTCTTGCCAGATGGTGGGAAAGCTGGCCTCACTGCCCCAGAGGGCGGCCTCCGCTCTTGACTCCCTGCTACGACTGAAAGATCCCTAAAGCCCCTTATCTTGAAAGCCACAGTTAAAATATCAATCGTTCAGTCCTCCCCGTCGCCACCCTTTGAAGATCTCCTGCCTACTTGTGGATTCAGGAGGACATAAAGTTGAGGCTAAACAGTCCTCCAGAGCTCTCTCAGCAGCCTGGCTCTGCAGACCCTGGGAAAGCATCCCAAGTCACGAGCTTGCAGAGTGACCGGAAGCCTTTTGATGTCTGGCCTCTGTATCTCAACTTTTCAACTTCAGTCGGTCTGGAGCAGTCACTCGATGACAGATGAGACCCGTTGGGCCCGAGCGGCCAGCAGCCACAGGTGGCTGCACAATTGGTACGGCAAGGGGTGGGGCTTCCTTCAGGAACCCATTACTCAGACCTGGCAGGATGCCGGTGTGGGGAGGGGGCAGGCCGGGGCGTGACTGTCCCATCCATTCTGCAGCCTGGTGGGCCTCTAGCAGTGATTCTAAGGCTTTTATTGCCCCCCCCCCGCCCCCCGGAAGGAGAGGCCAGGTGGACACCTGACAATCCGGCTTCATCAGACTGGCTGCCCTCTGAGTGATGGATGTCACCCCATATGCGGAAGACGGATGAAGAGCCGGGGGTCAGAGTCACAGAGCACCATTGTTTCAGAACAATAAGAGAAAGAGGGAGTGGGGATGTGGGCTGCTATTTAAGTATTGTTGCCTTTAGCACTTGCTGGTGGGAGAGGAAGGCAGTGGGGTCGGAAGGAGGGCAGGGAGCAGGCAGGAACTCTGCCTGCCTCAGGGAATGGGGGTGGTGGGGAGCGATCCAGTGAGCCGTGCCCAAACCTCAGCAGGGCTCCGGGCTACTGCATTCCACCCCTGGAAGATGAGCTTGGCTTCCAGCCGGGGTCCCACACTCAGGCCATGTGGTGGAACCCATCATCTGGGAAATGTAACAAAACAGTAAAAGCAAGTCCCGTCTTCTCTCTCCCTCTCCTCCTCTTCTTCCTCCCTCTCCACAACCTCCCAAATCTCCTATCAGATTTGGAGGAGGAATCGCGATGGAAAAGCCCTCGTTTGGGAGTCAGACTGACCTGGTTTGCTCTGGGTCCCTTTGGGCAAGCTCCCTAATCTGTCTGAGCTGCTCCTTACCTGTCAGAGGTGGGTAATCCCTTCCGGGGTTCTTCTTAGGACCCAGTGAGATCATGCTGTGCAATATGCCTGGCACAAAGCGGCCACCCAACAGCATCAGCCTCCTTGCCCTCCCCTTTCCAGAAAGACCTCACAACATTCCCCTTTCTCACTCCAAAGGGGACACCTGTATGTGGACATGCCACAGCCAGAAGTCTCCAGAGGGAGCCCCCGTGATCTTTCTCATGACAGGATTGGCCAGGGCCTCTCTCCCGGGCTCGGCTGCTCGGCTCCACGGCTGGTGGGTGAGGCCCCCAGCTGGGCAGCAGCTGCTCAAGTCCAGCAGACCCTTTCCCAGCGGCAGTGCCCGCACCTTGCCGGCCCGCCGCTCGCGGAACAAGCACTTACAGAAGTCGCATGCGCTGGTGGTGTCCCGCCAAAAGCGTTCAGCACTCCCCTTGCCCCTGCACCCACCGGCCAGCTTTCGGCTCCCCGCACCTGCCCCTCTGCCGAGGCTTTCTCTGGCCAGAGCCTGCTCACTTGGGTGCGTGGGGCAGGTGCCAGGAAATGCATGCTCCCTGTCCCCCGAGTGGCGGGTCTCAGGAGTCCGTGGACAAAGACCCACCTCCCTGGGAAGACGAGCTGTGTGTTCCACGCTGCCTCCCAGATGCCCGTAGCCAGACCAACCCCAGTACAGAGCCGACCGCCTGCCCCGTGCGCCTTCTTCGTCTTCCTTCCCTTCCCTGTCTCCCTCCTCCACTCCCAACTGGTGTCTCCGGGGGTCACCTCCCCGACACACTACCTGTACTCACATCTTGGGAAGGGGATCGCAACCGGGACAACACAGTGCCCACCGTGACTCTGTACACGGACCGGAAACAGAACTGAGGACACGTAAGGTGCACAGTCAGCCCTCGGAGGGTGACGGACTGAGGTCTAACTCGGAACAAACAAGCCTGCTGCCGGGTAGCTAGCACTGACCGGCACTCACCCCTCTCCCTCCCGCGCAGTGGCAACGTGGAGCGCTCCGAGTCCCTGCATGACAACACCCTCACGCTGACGGTGCCGCTGATGCACGAGGTGGACACGTCCATCACTGGGTGAGTAGCCAGGCCGGCCAAAACACGGGGGGACCCCGCTGTGGCACACCGGCCCTTGCTTGTATTTGCATGAGTAGCCGCGAGTCCGGGGCCCTGCTGGTCCCACTTCTTCCCAGCTTTGAAATGCAGGGCAAAAGCTAGAGCTACTGGCCCTCTGCCCTCCTCCCTCCTTGTTTTCTCCTCTTTCCCAGCTACCCACCCACCTGCTGGGTAACACAAGAAGTTGGACGGCAAGGTGAAGCCCCATAATTTCTTTGAGCGTTCTGTACACCTTAATGTGCGTGTTTTCCCGGCACCCACCCCTCCAGAGGGTCATGATGTCTGGGATTCAAATCTCAGCCGAACGCTGCTGGGCCGGAGGTTACAGCCAGATGTGTCCCAACGACCCTGGCTGGCTTGCAGAAAAGGTCCACCTTTCCGATCAGCTTCACAGTCAGCGCTGGCTTTGCGTGTTTCTGTTAACCCCTTCTGCAGAGCCTGCGGTGGCCCTGCCCGACGTCTGTGGTGGTCCGGAATGGGCAGGGAACAAATCCAACAGGCACGGCGTCTGCCCAGGGGGAAGTCCACAGCCACTCAGCGTTGCTGGCGTTGGAAGGCAGGGCTGCAGGCTGCAGGCTGCAGGGACGCAAAGCAACCCGTGTGGTTTTCAGCCAAAGCCCAGGCCTGGAAAAATGAGAACTCAGTTCCTGTTTCTGGCTTCAGAAAACAGAGCACATACCTCTTTGATAGTGGAAAAAGGATTTGCACAATTAAGTGTAGATCAAATGAGGACCCACTGAACCCCTGCCCCGATGCAAGCTGAACTTTCTAGAGGTTCAGAGTTTCTCATTTTTCACTTCTCAAGTGCTTCTGGGTCCCGGCCTTGGCTAGAAGCTGAAGCGTTAACGCATTGCAGGAGGGCCATTCTGCAAGAGTTCACATGCCGCTGGGTGCCTGCAACGAGCCTCTGGGCGTGCTTGCACTCTGGGCGTTTTCGTCAAGTCTTTGAGACAGGAGGCATCAGAGGAATATATTTGCAAGTTGGCATAGATCTGCCTCTGTTCTATTTTTAACCACGTGCGGTTTATTTACTTGCCTCATCAGAGGCACGGTGAGAATATGGCCTGAACCAAGCCCTGCCCTTGGGGAGGAAGAGAAAACACTGGATCCTGCTGTCAGGCCCTAGGAGGCCTCATCGAAGAGGCGTTAACAGCCCCCACTGAAGCCATCAGTTACACACACACACACATACACACACACACACACACACACACACACACACACACACACACACACGAGTCAACCTCTGACCTTTCCAGGAACGTAAAACAAGGCTAGTTTAAAGGAATCAGTTCTTGCCATTTGGTAACTCCAGAAGCTCACTACATTTCTAAAATAATACATGTACGTTGGAAGTAGATGAATTGCTGTCCGTTCAGGTTTGGTACCAGAAATCTTACGTTACCGTGTCTGGGCAAGCGAGTGGCTTCTAGAATGTCATCTAGAATCCGTGATTTGTCTCGGAATTCAAGTGAGTCCGAGCTTGGTTTCGTCTCAATTTTGTTCACATGGGCAATGTGGAAACCATCGCTACAAACTGAGCTCGAATTCTTGACCACATCTTAAATAGCCACTGTTTGAAGTCTGAAGAAAAATGCTATCATTGAACAGACTCGGCTTTTAATACCTAATTTCTCGTGGTTTTGGTAGTCTGACATTTAAGTTGTTTTAATGAATCTGTCGGAGTGGGGTGTAGGACGCCAGATACATAATTCATTTATATTTATTTCTTAAAAGCTTGTCGTGTTATTCCTCAATCCCCAAAATGTTTTTCAAATGATAAAACAGAACATGTATAATTTTGTGATCCAGTTTAAAAAAAAAAAAAAAACAACAAACAGCTGAACCCAAAGCTACTATTGTCGTCGTCTTCCTTTTAGAAATGTAATCTCAGTACATATTTGTATGTGTAGTTTATTGATTTAATACAAAACAAGACATTCCTGGAAGCTTCTGTTTAGGAAAACATAAATCTGGCTGTGTCCTTTTATAGGAAAAAGAAGTAACAATTCCAGAAGGGAAGGGTTTGGTGAAGACACTGGAGGGAGCAAGGTTCTAGATTAAATAGAGACAGAGGTTTGGGTTCTCAGGACAACTGTGACCATGGATTGCTTGACCGAGGTTTAGGGTGACGGATTAAATGCTTTCCTTTTTCAGAATCATGTCTCCAACCTCCTTTGTGTACGGCGAGTCTGTGGATGCATCCAACTTCATTCAGCTGGATGACACGGAGTGTCACTTTCAGCCCCTCAACATCACCCTTCAGGTACCCACCCCTGGAGACGGTCTCTGTCACTGAGGGCCCACGGAAGGGCCCATGAGATGGATCTTCTACTGAAAAACAGCTAAAGAACTAGGCTCTTTCCAGGAGAAATTGTCCCAGCCTGTTTGGCTAGAGTGTAGTGTGTGTGTGGCCGGGGGAGGGGGGGGGGGGGTGTTTCCCGTAACCACGCAGAATTAATCCCTTCCCTGTCTGCTGTATAGACCCCTCTGCTTTTCAACACTTGGAAGGAGAACTGTGTGATAAACCCCAGCTTTCCCCAAGAAGGCCTCTGGCCAGCATCCCAACCCAACTGGCCCCAAAGGATCCCTTTGAGTTCTCCATCATTATTCAGCTTATGGGGAGGGCAGCCTCATGCATTTGCTTTGTCCCCTTTTTCCTGGGGTTCTTCATGCTGACTCGGCCTGAAGGGACAGGGACAGCCATTCACAAGTGCGATCTTCCAATAGCAAAGTGGTGTGAGAATGCGTAAGCTCCCCACGGGAAGCAGCGTGCTGCTCCCTCACGGAGCCGTGGCTGGCTCTCCCTGGACATAGAAGCACCATTTTCAGCAGGTCCACCCGGTGTGGACCCTGGACATCATAAGGATCACCATTCCTTCTCTAGACCAGGGTGGGCAAACATCTTCTGCCAGGGGCCAGCAGGTAAGGATTTTAGGCTTTGTGGGCCACGCAGTGTCTGTCTATATATATATAATATAAATATAAATATATATATCTCCCAACTATTTGAAAGTGTAAAACCATTCTTAGCTTGCAGCCCATGCCAAAAACAGGTGGCAGGCCAGATTTGGCCTACAGGCCAGTTTGCCGACCCCTCATTGTGAAGTGTAAATTCTCAGGCCAGCACTGTTCAACATGAACATCTTTGTGTGTTAAGCTAGAGGGACCTCGGCCTCATCCAGTCCATTCTCCTCAGTTGGCGAACACTGGTCAGGCTCTGACGGGACAACCCTGTGTGGCCAAGCCCCCTGCCAGGAGCTGTGGATGAAGTGAAGGGAGATGAACCTGGCTGACCCATGGTGCGCTGGAACCTACACCCCACATCTCTCCATTCCAGCTCCTAGAGCTGCCCCCGGCCTCTACCCGTTCGTCCCCATGGAGAAGATGGTTTTCCGGCCTGGCATCGACTGCCATGACCAATAATTACTATTTTCTTTCCCCGTGGCCACTCCTAGGTGGACTGAAGGGATGAGAAATAATCATGGGGTGTGGGTCCAGAGAACGAGGCGGTGAAACATTTGTGGGATCTCCCAAACAATGGTCTTCCTCTCTCTAAAGTGTTGTCCCAGGCAAGAGACCTCTAAAACTGTGATGAGGGACGCGTGTTCCCAGCTCAGAGAGGAGGTGCTTCCTGACCAGCTAAGCCCCTAACTGTCACACCCTGTGCTTAGTTTCCAGGGAAAAGGGGAAGATGGGGTTAGACCTGCTTTCGAAGCCTCACAGTGATTGCTGTGAGTAGGACCTCTGTGTCTCTGAATTGCTTCTCAGAATTAGTTTATTTTTCTCCATTGCTTTTTGTAATTGGATAGAAAACAGATAAAGACCAGATGGAGTGATTTCGTTCACTTAAATCACTTTAATTACTTACCCACTCTTAGCGGTAAGTTTTGGAGGTGTCTTACAACAAAAGATAGTCCAGAAAATGATTCAGAAGGGTTCACGTGACACACACCATTAATGGAGAGGGTATAGGTGTTAAGAGAGAAGACAAGAGTCGGAGTTATACTGAAGATCCAAAAATGTTCTTATCACCCTCCAAAATGAAAGAAGGAAAGAAAGATCAGTGCATCTGAGGGCATGCGGTTAAGTCGTGTTTCTCTGAAGGCATTTTTGCAGGGAGCTTAAAGTCTGGTATTCAAGCAAAAAGCTTTCTTCACATCTGACCCGACATAGGATACAGGCTGGAGAAGGGGGCCAGGAACGAGTGGCCGGGCCATGCCCCTTAGATAAATCTCTTGATTAGCAGTTGCCTGAGGAAGTACACGGCATTCCGTTCAGGATTAGGGGAGCTGACTGAGTCCGAAACATGGATAGCGTGTGTCGTCGATTAGAAGGCGATCCTCTTGTGTCAGCAAAGCTGACAGTTCCCTTGAGGGTGCTCTGGTGACTCATCTTTCTGATCTAATCGTCACTATTATGACTGAAACGTAGGAAGGCCACCGACCAGGCTGATGGTCCTAATGACCAAGGAACGGAGCTAGTGGGGGAGGGTAAGATCAGGAATGTGGATAAATCTGTTCCGTATTTCCTTATTCTGGAAGCATCATTCCTGAGGAAGGGCATAAGACTTTCCGTATAGCGTGGTCTTTCTGTCTTTTCCAAAGCTATTATTCAACAAGCTACTAATTGTTTAAAGACTTCACTGCAGATGCAGACAGGTGAAAGGCAGAAATACTAGCCTTGGGCCTGCCTTCTGCCTTCCATCAAACTTTTCTTAACAGGAACACAATCATCTGTTGAGCCCTGATAGGCTGTCTTTTTTTCATCGAGCGTTCATCATTTTTCTCGCCTGAAAAATAATGGTGGAAAAGAACACATCTGCCGCACGAGAACATTGGCGGAGAATCCAAGCTTAAGGCGTTCGTTAAAAAATAACCGT
Source organism: Puma concolor (assembly GCF_028749965.1). NCBI lineage: Eukaryota > Metazoa > Chordata > Mammalia > Carnivora > Felidae > Puma > Puma concolor. The sequence goes on from NC_141675.1 coordinate 5,832,060, forward strand.
GGTGGGGCGCCTGGGTGGCGCAGTCGGTTAAGCGTCCGACTTCAGCCAGGTCACGATCTCGCGGTCCGTGAGTTCGAGCCCCGCGTCAGGCTCTGGGCTGATGGCTCGGAGCCTGGAGCCTGTTTCCGATTCTATGTCTCCCTCTCTCTCTGCCCCTCCCCTGTTCATGCTCTGTCTCTCTCTGTCCCAAAAATAAATAAAAAACGTTGAAAAAAAAAATTTAATAAAAAAAAAAATAACCGTGGTAACACGGGGCCCTCTCACCCGTCCTGCGGTAGTGAGTGAACTAGCACAGAGCAAAACTACTTTCTTCTTTCTCTCCCCCCCCCCCACCCCCCTGCCTCATGCTTTTCGTCGGGATTCCGTCAGACAAGTCAATAATTGTCTTTTCAATTCTGCGCGCTCCTGTTTCCCTTCCAATTCGTTCCTTCAGTTGTGGTTAGATACACCTTCCTTTTCTCGCGTCTTGGGGCGTTGTCTTTGGTGGATTTTGTTCTTTTGGAATCAAGAGCTGGCAAGGACTGCTCCTCCCCTCCGTCATGTCCCTGCGCTTTGAAGCAGAACCAACTACTGCAGAAACAATGAGCACGCGGTTTTCTAGGGACGAGCTGGCTGGAGCTCGATCCTGAGACGTCCTGTCGGTGTCTGCAGACCTGGCCAGATTTCCCTTCCCCTCCCGGCTCTGCCCTTCTGACCCCAACTTCAGAGACGCCTTGAATCCCCGAGTTCTGTCTCTAGTCCCCAGGCCCCAGAGCAGCCTTTAGCTGCTTCTGTCTCTTGATTCTGCCCATGTTTTGGGTTTTTTTTTTAAAGCAATAACACCTTTATCGAGATACCGTTTTTCTCCCGTGAAGTTCACCCGTTTAAAGTGTGCAGTTTATGGATTTTTGGCTTGTTTACAGAATCGTGCAACCATCACTGTCACCTAATTTTAGATCGTTTTCGTCACCCCCCGAAAAGGAGCTCCACGGTCTTGAGCAGTCACTCCCCGTGTTGGCGTTTCTGTTGCCGCTGTAAGAAATGACCACAAACTCGGTGGCTGAGAACAACATAAATGTATTACCGTACAGTTCTAGAGGGTCAGAAGTTCAAAATGGGTCTCATCGGGCAAAAATCAAGGTGCCAGCAGGGCTCTGTTCCTTTCTGAAGCCACTAGGGGAAAATCTGTCTTACTTTTTCCGGCTTCTACGGGCTGCTGCATTCTTTGACTCATGGTCCCCTTCATCTTCAAAGCCGGCAATGGCCAGCTGCGTCTTTCTCAAAGTTCACCTCCCTGATTCTGACCGTCTCCCTCTTCCCTGTATAAGGACCCTTGTGGTTACATTACACCCACCTGGATAGTCCAACGTACTCTCTTCATTTTAAGGGACACTGATTAGCAACCTTAGATCCCCCTTGCCATATAGCGTGTTCACGATTTGGTTCCTTGGATTTGGGGACAGGGACGTCTCGGGAGGCCATTCTTCTGCCTGCCGCATTTCTCGTATCCCGGCCCCAGGCAACCACTAATCTACCTTCTGTCTCTACACCTCTATCCATCTTTTTTATTCTCCTTCATACTCCATTTTTGCCTTGACTTCCATTCTCGACCTTTCCTCCATCCCCTTTCCCTTATCTGTCTCTTTGCGGCCACTGTCTTTCCTCTCATTTCTTAGGACATGATGCGATTCTGGAGACAGAAAACAGAGAGGACTATCGGGGGGGGGGGGGGAGGATAAAGTTTTGCAGGACCAAATGCTGGGGCAGAAAAGAGGTACACAGATGTCCTCAAACAGGATTAGCAAGAGATTAGCTGTAAATTATGGAGAAACCTGATCAGCCGGGTGGTGTAGTAAGAACAGCCCTTTCTGTAAGTTACATCATTTGGTTTGGGGAAAATTCACTTCGTCTTCTCTGTTACCTCAAACTGTAAAAGCAGGACTTGGACCAGATCAGTGCTTCTGAAACTACAGTTCCTGGGCCAGTAGCGTCAGTATCTTCGGGGAACTTACTAGAAGTCCGTAAACCCCCTCACCAACAACACCCCCCCCCCAGCAGATCTACTGCAGAAACTCTGGGCACGACTCTCCCCCAGTATATGTTTTAACAAGCCCATCTGATTATTCTGATGTATGTTAAAGTTTAAGAACCACGGGACTAGACTATGTTTATATTCCCACCAAGGGTAATAGCCGATGAGTAATTCCTAGGTATATAAAAGGAAATAAAATTTTTAGCAGGAAGAAGACAAAGACATGCTGAAAGGGAATAAGGTAATTTGGAAGTTTGGGGGGTTTAAAATGTGTATTAGGAGGATTTCTGTTTCATTAAAACCTGCCATTATTCAATATCTCAGATCACTTGAAGTCATGACCTTTTAGATCCCAAACCCTGCAGTCTCTGTGGGAGTATCTACTGCATGCCATGAAATGAAGATCTGTATTTCTATTAAAACTCACTGTGTGTGTCTCACACCCACAGGTCTATAATACTGGGCCAAGCACCCTTCCTGGGTCATCTGTCAGTATCACTTTCCCCAATCGACTGTCATCTGGAGGTGCAGAAATGTTTCATGTCCAGGAGATGATGGTGAGTTCTCGCTTATTGTCACTGTTGCCTTCAGATTCGAACTAGCCCATTCACATTTTGCCTTCTACCCCGAGGACCCAGAAAGTTTAGCTCATTCCAACCTTTAGAAACATACCTGGAGAAGCCGGGGACCCTCGACACCTGAATTTCTGCATTGGGACAGTTTGGTTAATGCCATAAGACCTCTCTGGGGATGGGGAAGGGTTGATTATGAACATAACTTCTGGGATAGACTTTTCTGGTTCTGGAAACTCCTGGCAACCTTAGGTGTGGCTAAGGCTACATTTTTCTGAGGGGAAGATCCACAGCATTCATGAAGATTCTCAAGGAGTCACCGAGGCCTGGGGGATGAAGGCTTAGTTCCTAAGACAGAGATGTAGATTGAAACTGACATTTATATACAGAATGTGTAGTTCTACTTGATTCTATGTCAACTGTCGATTTTATCTCAAGGGGAAGTTTGACAGCTAGTATGTGATCATCCCTCCCACCTCCTTGAAACAGTCTCCTTGGTTCCTCCTTTCTCACTGGCTTTTCTCCTCATCCCCCCAACATCTGTAGGGCTCAGGGTCAATCTCAGAGACCTCACCCAGACTCGTGGCTTTGTATTCAATGTGTGCTGATGACATCCAGCCCAGACTTCTCCCATGAAATCCAGACTTTAATGGTTAACTGCCTTCAGGCCATCTCTATCTAGATGCCTGACAGGAATCTCAATCTTCTCCAAAACTGTGGTCTTCTCAGTGGTCCCCTTCCAAATCTGCTGCTCCCACAGCCTTCCCCATCTTAGCAAATGGCTGCTCAGTCTCTCCAGTTATTCAGATCAAAGACCTTGGATCATCCTTGACGCCTCTCTTCCCATACTTCACTTCTGATCTGCCAACAACTCTAATGTCTCCACCTTCACACAATGTTACCGCGTGTTATACCTCCACTGCCAGCACCCCACTCGCAGGCACCATCATCTGTCTTCAGTTATCACAGTAGCCCCTCACTTGTGTCCCTGCTTCCTTCTGGGCCCCCCTGCAGTCTGTTCCTGGCCCAGCAGCAGAGCGAGCCTCCCAAAATGTGGGTCAGTCATCTTAATCCAATGGCTTACCCACCCCAAATCTTCCGGCACCCCAGCTGGCCCACAGTCTGTCTCCTGTCGCTCTGTGACCTCAGTTCCTCCTCTTTGACCACTCTCTCCACTCCTGCCACACTGTCCCTTGCTGGTCCTAGAGCACCAGCAGACACTGGTGCAGACACTTTCCTACCTCCAGAGCTTGCCCTTGACCTTCCCTCTACCCAGATACCCTTCCCCCAGGAAGCCACATGACCTCCAGCTTACCTCCTTCAGCTGTGTGCTCAAATACCACCTGCCCAGTGACACCCTCCCTGGCCGGCCTTGGTCCCGGCACTCCTCATGCCCTTTTCCTGCTCATACTCCACTGTCACCTTCGTCACCAGCTGACATTCCATGTGTTTTCATGTTTGACCAGTTTATCTGCCTCCTCCTGGCCCCCTACAGTATAAGGACGAGGGTTTCTCTCTGCTCACTGCGATATCTCCAGACCCTAGTACGATGCTTGGCATGTAATACATGCTCAATGTGAGCCAATACATGCTCAATACAGCCCAATATCTGTGGGCTGAAAGAAAAATCTACAGTCTGAAACAGAGTTGTTCACTCTGTCCGCATGAATTCGGGAAGAGAGCCATACTGTTCAAACTGCCTCAGGCTGATTCAGTCTGAAGTGGCTGGGTGTGAGGGGGGACCCTTCCTGGGAAGGACTGGGGCAGGATGCTCAAGTGAGTCAAGGCATGCCGTCACATTGAGAGAGTCACGGAATCATTGCTCTTCACGCGGGCACGCGAGGGACATAGCTCTAGCCAGACGAAGGGACGGTCTCTCCACCGAGAGCTTGAAAACTGGGGTAGCAAGACTCACCACATGTCACACATCTGAGCCGACAGTTGAAGCAGACGCTGCCCACAGGTGTGGAAAGCGTCATGTGATGGTGACAGCAGTACCTGGCATCTCAGTCCACTTGGGTCTTGTGGCCTGAAAACCCGGACCGTGTGAAGCGGTCGAACGTAGAACAGGTCGCCCCGTCCCGAGTCGCCTGCTTGGTCATTTTCTTCCCTCACGATATTCCATTCCTGTTCTGTGAAGAGCCCACGTCTGTGAGCTCTGCTGACACAGAAGAAAAGAGCCCACGTTCCTTCCCAGCGGTGTGCCGTGGCTTGAACCCGGCATAAGGTCACGCGTGCTCTTGTCTACCCCCTTAAATATTATCAGTCATACCCACCACTCCACCTATTCCCCCGGGCCCAGGAGCGTTTTCCTCTTCAGCGTGCCCTGAGAGTTGTCGGCAGAAACGTCTATAGGGTGGCAGAGAGAACTTTTTTCTTCATAGACAGAATTATTTATTGACCGAAACAGGAAATTTAAGTCACTCAGTTTCTGAGGGGATCTCAGAACCAACTACACCCCTCTTTCTCTTGACTGATCGTTGGACCAAGGAGAAGCCACTGGAACGGACTTTGGAACACATTTATAAATAGCTGGCTCACCTGGGAGGCATGAGACGTGGTTTTCCTGAAGGTCTGCAGAACTGCATGGCTGTTAGTGTAGCTGAGTGGACGCTCAAAAGCCCACGTGGTGTCAGCTGGCCTCATTCCACTGTTGGAGTCCTCAGAAGCAAACCCGTTGGGTGTTCAAGGCCGTATTTAGAATTTTCATGAAGTCTGTAACAGAATCCGCAAGGATGGCCAAGCCTCCCGTTGGACACACCAACCGTGGTCAGAGGCTTACGGCCTTTTCGTGGTATGGAAAACCCAACTCACGGGCAGGCCTCGCTAAGCAGGTAGTGAAGCACCTCGTTCCTGAGAACAGTCAGGGCTGGATTACGACGACCCTGGTAATGTAAAGGTGATGCAGTGATGAGGTGAGGGTCCCCGGGTACCTGTTTCAGAGGCCGATGGGCAGGACATCCTCTGCCCTGAAGCCCTCGGGGCTGAGAGCAAGGGCATCCTGTTCTGAGGCAAGCTCAGCGTGTCCCCAGCTTCAGCCCCTCCCTTCCTCAGCAGAGCCCGAGAATGCTCCCTGGGACAGGTGTGGCCCCTAAAGCTCATGGCGTTCTCCACGTTGGCCCTCCGGGACTGCGAGTGGAGTAGGGCTTTCATTTGGGAGATTTGGGTGGCGTGGTGCAAGTGGAACTCACCCGTTTGGGGAGAAACCGGCCCTCGTTTCCTGTACCGCACAGGAGGTGACTCTCCAGCCTGGTGGCATCCCCTCCCCAGGCCACCTCCATTTCCCAGCCTGGGACGGCTGAGCGGCCAGCCGCCAGCTACAGTTAAGCCAACCGAAGCGCCCTCTTGGGGGAGGGCCCTCCGTCATCCCTCCCCACACCCCGTGGGACCCTCAGATTGTTTCCAACATTGCCCTCAGTATCTGTTTTGCCTGTGGTCGCCATCCACGTAGAATGCTAAGGGTGGGCGTGCCGTCCCCATGGGCACTGGGCCATCACCCCACCTCTGGCCCTGAGCCTGTGGCACAGGATTCCAGCTGTTGGCTCAGAATTCATTCAGGAGCATCTGGGCGGCTCAGTCGGTTAAGCATCTGACTCTTGATTTTGGCTCAGGTCACGATCTCACAGTCGTGAGTTTGAGCCCCACTTATGGGCTGTGTGCTGGGCGTGGAGCCTGCTTAAGATTCTCTTTCCCTTTCTCTCTGCCCCTCCCCTCCTCGATCTCTCAAAATAAATAAAGAAACATAAAAAAATAATAATGATTCAGGGGCATCTGGGTGACTCAATAGGTTAAGCATCCGACTCTTGATTTCAACTCAGGTCACGATCTCACGGTTTGTGAGATCGAGCCCCAACATCAGGCTCCGCACTGACAGTGCAGACACTGTTTGGGATTCTCTCTCTCTCCCTCTCTCTCTCTGCCTCTCCCTGCTGTCTCTTTCAAAAATCAATAAATAAACATGAAAAAATGGCTTAAAAAATAGTAATTCGTTGAGGCCCGTGGGGGGCTAGAGCTATGATCCCTGGGCAGGACAGACCTACGTCTAGGTTTCACCAAAGACTCTGTGTTTTCCCGGAGGGTTTCTTAAGGTCCAGCTGCTGTGAGTGGAGTGTGGCTTTGCTCATGTGGGAGAGATTTTTCTAGGGAGCCTAAGGAAGCGTGACCCCTTCATACTCCCAGCTGTGGTTCATGATCCTTCCTTGTAGCAAATGTTCTAAGCCCCTCCACTCTGCTTGTGTTCTATTTAGAAATAGAGCCACAGTGGTGGTCCGAGGAAAGACTTAATTTCCACTGCCTCCCACCCATCAGCGTTGTGCGGTGCCCTGTGGGGACACACTGACTTCTCACAGCACAGCAAAAATGTGGGTAAGCCGCGGTGAGCATGGTATCCATCAGGAAGCCAAGTTGCAATAACCATGATAGAGAGTGAGAGGGAAAGAACACCAGACTTCTCTGGACCATCTAAAATAAAATCATTGCAGGGATGCCTGGGTAGTTGGTTGAGCATCTGACTCTCTCTCTCTCTCTCTCCCTCTCTCTCCTCCCCCCCCACTCACACATGTGCACACTCCCTCTCTCTTTCATAAATACATACATACATACATACATCTATACCATGGCAAACAATAAATCATTCTGGGTTTCTTCTGCAGACACTGGCGGAAAAAGCACCTATTATGTGCCAGCCTCCGCTAAGAGGAATAAGTCACTCAGCACTTCCAGAAATTCAGACTTGCCGGAGACTGACCTAGGAAATGTCACTGCAAGACCATGTGCCAGATGCATGGAGGCATGCCCAGACCCAGGCACGTGGTAGAAAGGTGCAAATCCCACCTTGGGAAGGGCAAAGGAAACGCAGACTCTTTGAGTCAGGGCTGAGAGGATGTGTGGTTGTTCACCAGGAGAACACGCGAAGGGGAGAACTTTCCAGACAGGGAAAGGTCACCAGTTGTATGTGTACAATGGAGGCAGTATCTGATTCTCTGTTCTCTTATACAAAATTGGCAAAGGTAGCGGTTTTCTACACCTTCTCCAGAGCATACTGCAGACAGATACCTGGGCAGTGTGATAGGAAGTCATTTCCTGTGACAGTTGGTAAGTTAATCATTCCTTCTGGGGTGCCTCATTTCTGTGTACTTGTGGATCACTCCATCTCTCCTGACCTAGGAATGGGAAAGGCCAAGCCACTTGCTACCAGAGGCTGTCAAACCACACGTCATGGATGTTGCCAATAAATGACCTGTGGACAGTGGCTTCTGTGGGCCAGACAGCCCTTGTGAGGCAAGCGTTTGCTCCTTAGAGAAAGTTCCTATTGGAAGTGAGGACATAACCTCTCATACAGCTTGATGGGAATTGGCCTGGAAAATGTAACGGCTTTCACTTTGGTGTAGTCTGTCTACACAGACAAGCCTTTTGGCAGAGCCCCTGGGCACGGGCCTCAGAGAAGCTAAGTTAGCACGTAGGTTACAAGCATTATGGCTTATGAAGGGGCGACCATTTGAACTTGGGTGGTGGTCCCACTCCAGAGTTAAGTTTTACTCACAGTGTATGAAGTTCAAGGACAGGGATGGGAGGTTTGTCTCAGGATTCAAGTTTTATTTGCTGACACTGAAAACCTATGTGTGTGCAGCTTTCTGATGCCAGAAGTGGGGGCTTTGGGGTTTGGCTCTTGTAAAAATGCAAGATGGAAGAAAGTCAGACATGACAGTTTACAGAGAATAAAGGGCTGGAACCGTATGCTAGGTGAAAGCCTGGGTCTTTCAAAGAACTCTAGTGTTAATCTAGAGACACTGAGTATGCATTCCATTCTTTGTTCCTCCCACAAAACCATCTGAAAAGGTTTACCTCTCTGGCCAGCTCTGTCCTTGCTTTGGGACAGCAATTCTAAAGAACTGACCTGATTTCCAGGAGGTAAAAGAATGTGGAAATAAGGGATGATTTTCTGAGGAGACACATCAATAACTTTGCCATAGGGCATCGTTAGGATGTTGACATCAATATGATATTAATAACTAGTATCCATTAAAATATATCAAAGTAAATTATAAACCCCCCTCCCACCCTGTCCCTGCAGACATATCAGACGGGACTGCCCATGATCTAATTTCTGCCAGAATGAGTCAGTTGATATGGGAACTTCACCTGACTTGTAATGAGTCTATATCCCTATAAAGGAAAGATGTACCTGATACATCAGTGACCACACAGAAGCTTAAACTTAGAAATGGAGGACTGAATTGCTTTCCCCTAGAATGATCTGGAAAAGCTTCTTTTTTTTTTTTTATGTTTATTTATTTTTGGGAGAGACAGAGTGTGAGCAAGGGAGGGGCAGAGAGAGAGGGAGACACAGAAGCAGAAGCAGGCTCCAAGCTCCGAGCTGTCAGCACAGAGACTGACATGGGGCTCAGACCCACAGACGGCGAGATCATGACCTGAGCTGAAGTCAGACGCTTAACCAACTGAGCCACCCGGGCGCCCCTGGAGAAGCTTCTTAAAGACAGTGGTGTTGGCACCATTAACTCAATCACATTTAATCAATGACTAAAGAATGAAGAGCTTTCTCCTAAATACCTGACAAGATAACATACCATTTCCTGCTGTCCTGAGGCTTCCGTGGCCTGTGTTCATGAGCTGTCAAATTTAATCCACATAGCACCTCTACAAGGGGCGGGGGTGGCGGTGGGGTGGGGAGGGTGGTCCTTACCCCAGGTAGAGGAACCAGTCTCAAAGACTGGCCCAGCGTTACACAGCTGGTAAGTCAGAGAGAAGGGTCCGTAATCGGGTCTGTCTGGCTCCAAAGCTCATGTGTTTCCTAGTCCAGTGTATTTCACACCCCTCCTCAGAGCATTGCCCAGCCACCAGAGGCAGACTCAATCAGTAGAACAGACAGATGATGAACAGACCACCAGGAAACACTCACTGAATTGCAGCATGTCAGCCCCAGGACAGAGAGGCACCAACTGCTGTGAAAAGAAAACCTCATCCCAGACGGTGTAATCATGATGCAGACAGAAGATGGTAGAATGAACGAGATTGATATCTTCAGAGAGAAGCAAGAAGACAGCGTTTCCGTGAAATAGAGAAGCTCGTGTTTCGTACATTTAAAATTTTGATCCCTCAAACAAAAACCTCAGCCTATGAGCTGTGTCGTAGAATGGATGTAAGAGAATAAAGCATTGGGTTGGAAACTTGAGGGGTTTTCCAATAATGTAGCACTAAATGACCCCCAAAATGCCAGTTAAACTTATTCCGTTATTTTGTAACAATCTGAAAGGGAGATCCAAATGATCTCAAGATGAGAATGAGAAGGCAGGAAAAATAGAAATGAAAGCAAGTCGAGATTCTTGTCTTGTTTGGGGGAAGAGTTTCTGTACCAATTAGCTCAAGGCTTTGATAAAATAAAAAGTCTAAATACATGAAAATTTTAGTGATGCCTTAAAAGAATGAAAGCAAAGACATCCAAACCACCAAAGAAGCATTTTAAAAGAACTCATGGAGGTGCCTGGGTGGCTCAGTCAGTTAAGCGTCTGACTCTTGATTTTGGCTCAGGTCACGATCTCATGGCCGCGAGATTGAGCCCCTCATCTGGCTCTGTCCTGAGTGTGGAGCCTGCTCAAGATTCTCTTCCTCCCTCTCCCTCTGTCCCTGCCCCCTCTCATGCACACTTTCTCTAAAAATAAAAAATTAAAAAAAAACTCACTAATAAATACATACACATGTTTATATATAATACGATGGCAAGAATAAATCCAAACATATCAATAATCAAAATAACTGTGAATGAAATAAATGCCCTAGTAAATGACAGAGCCTGTCAGGTTAGGGTTTTTTTTGTTTTTCTTTTTTTTTTTTATGTTTATTTATTTTTGAGAGAGACAGAGACAGAATACAAGTGGGTTAGGGGCCAAGAGAGAGGGAGACACAGAATCCGAAGCAGGATCCAGGCTCCGAGCCGTCAGCACAGAGCCCGACACGGGGCTTGAACTCACAGCTGTGAGATCGTGACCTGAGGACCTGAGCCAAAGTCGGACGCTCAACTGACTGAGCCACCCAGTTGCCCTAGGTTAGATTTTTTTTAATCCAAGCATAAGTTACTTACAAGAGGCACACCTTTAAAATGACCCATAAGGTTGGGCTGCCTGGGTAGCTCAGTCGATTAGGCTGTGCTGACAGCCTAGAGCGTGGAGCCTGCTTCAGATTCTGTCTCCCTCTCTCTCTCCCCCTCCCCTGCTCGCTCGCTGGCTCTCTCTCTCAAAATAACAAACACTAAAAACATTTAAAAAGAAATGAATAACCTTTATTGTAAGGAAAGAAACAGACGTATCTCTATGGCAAACAATGTTGCTCACCCCCAGGAAATATAAGGTAATCAACTGACTGGATGTGAGGCCTTGTGCATGCGGAAAGTAAAAGCTTGGGGCACGCTTATAAACTGCCTGACCTTGCATTCCTCAAGCCACACACTGGTCCACTGGCTAAGGGTGGAAAAGCCTTACGAGACCCAGGTGGTTATGTACAGCCTCTGGCCAGTCATTGGCTGATCACTAGGCTATGCTGATCCAAGACAACCCCTAGGAAACCAGGCTTAAAAGTAAAACAAATGTAAACAACAACAACAACAAAAAAAAAAAATAGCAGAGACATCAGAGATTACACATTGCAGAAGACACAGATTCCACAGAATTAGTCCAGTCAAGGCACTAAACAAATAAGCAAAACAAAAAAAGTAACGACTACCTCTTCCCAAAGGAGGGTAAGAACTCAGAGTTGCCACAATATTTATCTAAAACTTTCAGTTTAGAAAAATACATATGTGAAACATGCAAAGAAGAAGGAACAGGGTAAACAGGGTGCAGGGGGAGTAAAGGAATCAATCGAAGCTGCCTTTGAGAAGCCCAGATGTTAGATTTAGTAATCAAGGACTTCAAAGCAGCCATTATAAATATGTTCAGAGAACTAAAAGAAACCATGTTTAAAGAATTAAAGGAAAGTATAATAACAATGACTCGTTGGACAAAGAATGTCAGTAAAAGATGGAAATTATAAAAAGAGCCAAACAGAAATTCTGTTCCAAAAATTCCAAAAAATACTTTTCTGGAGTTGAAAGGAAAATACCTGAAATGAAAAATTCATTAGAGGGGCTCAATAGCAAATTTGAACTGACAGGGAATCAGCAAACTTGAAGATCAGTAGAAATATCCCATCTGAAGAACAGAAAGGGAAAAAAAATACAAAAAATGAGGGAAGCCTCAGAGACTTGTTAGACATCCTAAAGTATACACATAGAAATACTCATAATTGGAGTTCCAGAAGGAGAGGATAGAGAGAAAGAGGCAGAAAAAATATCCAATGAAACAATTGCCCCAAATAGTAGAGATGTTTAGACTCCTTCACAATAAAAGATTTGGAGGCAACTGACTCTCCATTTGGAAAGAAGTTACAGAAAACCTTGACCTCACTGGGGGGAAAAAACAGGCAGATTAGGAAGTTATAGGTAAAAAAGGAATATTAGCAGAAAGTACTGAATATTTTCATAATATTTGGATGGGAAAGCTCTTCTTCCTAATCAAATCATAAAATCCAGAACCATTAAAGGAAAGATTGACAGATTTAAATCTATAAAAATGTTAAACTTTTGTGTGATCATAAAACATCCAAAATAAACTAACAGATTATTTAGGAGAATATATTTGCAACATAGTTGACAGACAAATATGTAAATGTCTTCTTCAGATCAATAAGGAAAAGGCCAAAAATTATAAAAATGGGTGAAGGGATATGAACAGGCAATTCACAGAAGTTTTCATGGCAAATAAACATTAAAAAAACAAATGCAAATAAGCAACAAACATTAGACTCACCAGTAATCCGAGCAGTGTAAACTCAAATGAAAACAAGGTCCCTCCCCAATTAAACTGGAAAAAATCTAAAAGATTGTTAATATCCATAGTTGGTTAAGATGAGGAAAAATGGGCACTCCTAAATACCGTTGGTGTAAAAGGCAATCTGATAGGGGCGCGTGGGTGGCTCAGTTAGTTGAGCGTCCAACTCTTGGTTTTGCCTTGGGTCACGGTTTCATGGTTCATGGGTTTGAGCCATGCACTGGGCTCTGCACTGATAGCGAGGCACCTGCTTGGGATTCTCTGTCTCTCCGTCTCTCTCTGTCCCTCCCCCACTCTCTCTCAATATAAGTAAATCGACTTTTAAAAAGCAATTTGACAGTAAGTATCAGAATGTAAAATGTGATTACCAGCAATTCCACTTTTAGGAACCTGTGTCAAAATTCTCACATAAATATATCCAGCAGAAACTTCTGTTTGATGGTAGATATGGATGTCATTGTTCTCAGCATGAAAGTAAACTCTTTCTATTTTGGTGAAGTAGCAAATAATATTCCACAAGGATTCTGAGAGGGAGCTGTTAGATTCAGGCTTTAAAAAAGTAGTAATAATAATAACTTTCTGTTAAGAACTTGTAACAGATGAGGCAATATACCAAGTACTTTATCTGGACAAATTAACTTAATATTCATTAGAAATTACCAAGGAAGCAGAGGCACAGGGATGTGCCTAGGTCACAGAGCTGATAAGTGGCTAAGTTAGCGTTCACTTTTTTTTTTTTAATGTTTATTTTTGAGAGGGGCGAGGAGGTGCAGCGAGAGCGGGGACAGAGGATCCGAAGCAGGCTCTGTGCCGACGGCAGTGAGCCCGATGTGGGGCTCGAATCCACACGCTGTGAGCTCATGACCTGAGCTGAGGTCGGATGCTCAAAGTCAGTATTCGCTCTTAACGACCAGACCGTACAGCCACATGCAAGGCCTTGTGACATCTCTTTGGACGTTAGCATTACCTGGAAGTTAGAATTGTGGTCGGGGAGGTCTCGCGGAGAACTTCATTCAGGGTGGAGGCCCCGAGCTGTCTCGGGAGGTTGTAACGTGATCTTTGCGCGTGAAGGTTTGGCTTGGCGAGTCTGTGTTTCCTGAGAATTCTCTCTCCTTGCTTTTAGCCCTCTGTGGTTTCTCTCCGGTGAAGCCCCAGGCCCCATGTTGCCCTTTGCGGTGTTCAGACTGGACATCCAGGAGCCTCCGTGTGCGCTTGCTAGCCCTCACCCGGGGGGAGCTTTCTGCCACAAAGGAAATCACTTAGTTCGCTGGCAACAGCAGTTGGACAGTAACACCGGTTTCTGAAGCCGGCCGGTTGTTAAGGCACATTTTGCAGGAGCGAAAGCCTGGGCTCCGTGACTTAGTTACACACGGAGGATAATTGCAAGAAGAAGTCTCCCCTGTGGCAGGCTTGCTGGAGGCCAGAACTTAACTTGTGCACCAGCCAGGTCTGGTGCTCCAAACCAACCCAGCAGATAACCCAACATTGAACCACTCACTTTTTTTTTCAGGGTCTACTACTCTCCTCCATAGTGGACCCATGCTTCTTTTATTCCCCCTTCTCCACTCTCAGCTTTTCTGTTGAAATGCGAGGGCTTATCCTATACCAAACCAGCGTTCATCCGGGGAGGGGCTTTCCTACTAACAAGAATTCAAGGCCTAGAAACCCCAGGATGCAGAGTCCAGGGGGATGTTCTTCTTCTCCTTGAGGACCTGGTTTGCCATTTGAGGACTTGTATTAACTTATCTGTGTAACTCTCAGGGACACCCCTGGGGTTCTCTGTAAAAAAGATTAACAAGGAGGGGCGCCTGGGTGGCGCAGTCGGTTAAGCGTCCGACTTCAGCCAGGTCACGATCTCGCGGTCCGTGAGTTCGAGCCCCGCGTCAGGCTCTGGGCTGATGGCTCGGAGCCTGGAGCCTGTTTCCGATTCTGTGTCTCCCTCTCTCTCTGCCCCTCCCCCGTTCATGCTCTGTCTCTCTCTGTCCCAAAAATAAATAAAACGTTGAAAAAAAAAAATTTAAAAAAAAAAAAATAAAAAAAAAAAAAAAAGATTAACAAGGAGATCTGAATGGTCAAAACCACGTGGTCTAAAACCCTGCGTGACCTCCCATTCACCTTTCCAGGCCATGTCCTCCAATATCCTCTGCCCCCGACCTCGTCTTCCAGCCACTCTGGACCATGAGGGCTGCTGATTCACCCACCACGCACGTCGCTGGGCCTCCTGGCCTTCCTAATGGTTCCTTCCTTCCCTCTGGCTACGGAAAGCCCACTCATTCCTCGAGACCTAGTTCTCACACATCCTCTCTCCCATCAAGCCTTCCCAGATACCTTCCTGGGTAGTCCTGCCCAGGGCCTTTGCACCTGCCTCTGCTGTGAGAGCACTCTACCCCCAGTTCTTTGCATGGCTGGCTCCTTCTCATAGTGTGAGCCTGAGCCCCAAGTTCACCTTTTCACCGAGGTCCTCCCTGGTCACCTTAGCTAATGTTGCAAATCTCCATCAACTCTATCCCATTTCTCTGTGTTACTTTCTTCATAGTACTTGTCACCGCCTGAAATGACTATTTTTCAATTGTCCTCTTCCACAAGATTGAAAACACTATGACAAGAAAGTCATGGCTGCCTTGTGTCCAGCATTTGGTGGCCCGACTATAGTATGTGCTCAGATAAATGAAAGAATAGAATCGACATTAAGTATTTCTTTCTGCCGTAGGACAGGGTGGTGTCCTTAGACCCCTGCATACCCTGCAACATAGCTAATGAGCACCTCATATGTCCTCGGAAGTCAGGAAATTTGCGTTGAGTTGAAATGCCAAGATGTTTTGGCAACTTCCCTTAACTCACAGCAGAGGCTGCCTTAATTGTAAAGTGGGAATAAGTAAAAAGGTAAAACTTTGAAATAAGGGGCCAAATCACTTACCAGAAATGAAGGCCTCTCAGAACAAACTTGAACTCCACTTTCTCTGACATCGTGAAAACATGCTCTTTTTCCCTCACAGACACACACACACACACACACACACAGTCAAGTCCGCTGATCTCAGCAGTGGCCTCCAACCATTTTTTTCTTTTTTCTTTTTCCCTTGGTTCTGCATATGTCTGAATGTGAGCTGAATAGTCCAGTTCCTAAAATGAGTCAGGATTCTGTTGGCTTCAATTTTTTTTTCTTTCTAACAGAAGCCAGACACTTAAAAACGGGGAGACGGCTGATTGAATTCTGGAGAGAGAGTTACGTTCCTGGGCTCTTGGGTCAATTTTAGTTTTGGCTAGAGGGAGGAAGTGTGTGTTTCTTTGCACAGCTTACGTTCAGCACGCAGCCTCTGGAAGGTGGCGATAAGCTTCAGCCGGGGCTGTCCCTGCACAGTGTGGTCCAGAGGCTGCCCTTTAACCCGTGTGGGCGGAGCCAATGAATCAAGTCAGTGACCTCTCCCTGCTGACTGAGGGCGCCAGCTGATCAAGGAGCCCAGGGTCCTGTACTCACGGCCGCTGTGACTTCTGGAAGCATTAATGCTCCGTAGCTGGTGTGTGGGCCGGTTGGAATGCCCACACTTTGGGACAGGATTGTTCTGGTCCCTGACATGGATAAAGGTTAGAAGTGAGTGATTCTACCATTTACTTTCCTTCATTCCTGAAGAGCATCATGACACAGAGCCCTGTCGTTGCCGGGTGAGGGGTGGTTCCTGGAGTTGCTAACAGGAAATCTCCCTGAGGATAAACAGAGCTGTCGGTCATTGCCTAGAAACACGTGGTTCTCATTGAACCTGCCCAGGACTTGCTGTGGATGCCTCAGAAGCACCAAAACAGGAAGACTCCTCTCTGATATACACACCAAGTTTCTTCTGACCGAAGGGAACTTTCTCAACATTGTTAGACGCTGAGAAGTGATTCTCTCCCCGGCTGTCCGGGAACCAGCTTCACTCATCCTTCATGAGGACCGGAAGCACATTTTAGGCGTCTCACAGTCTTGAAACTTTAGACCTAAGGATTCTCTTTTCACCGCTCTGACGAATATAGTCTCAGAAAGTTGGAAGGGAGGTTAGACAGACGGCTCCACGGGAGATAATCAGAAAATGATCGTTCTTTACTTTTTGAGAAAGGGATAATTATAAAGGGATACATCTAATAAATGCAGCGATAACTCAGTGAATCAACAGGTGTGCTACTTTATCTTTTCATGGAAGATGGGGACGGGCTTTGTTCTTTACCATAAGATGGGTCTAAGAGCTAGACCCGGAATCTGAATAAACCGATCCAAATCCAAGGGCTGTGTTGTGTCCCACATGAGGGCTACTGACTCATTTATTATCCACATCAACAGATTGTTCTGTTTCCAAAACGTTTCATTATCTGTGGAAGGAAAACATTTTTGGCATGCACGTCAAAGTGCTCAGATAACATATTTATGTCTCACTTTTTTCACTGAAGAGAATCTGACCGCATCTGGAAATTCTTCTGTTGTCACCGCTTCTCTGAAACTATTTCCCATCTGTATCCCTTTAACTCCAGTGAAAGACCATCCCGGTGCTCGCGAAATGGGCCTCCTCTGGGAGATTTGGCTTTCTCCGATTAAATGTAAATGAATTCTGTTCTACTGGGCGGCCTGGTGGTGCCTGAACTACGGACTTTCCAGCCTGTTGGCCAGCACACCCAGAGGAAAAGGGTGTGGGGGAGCGGGGAGGGCATGCCATTGTTTTCGCCAAACCCTAGAGCTGGTGAGGGGGAAACAATCGTTGGCTTTTATCGTAAGAAGTGAAATATTGTATGAAATAATGGCGGACTCACACAGAGGTCACATTGTACAATGGATTATGTTCTCCTTTTCCTTTGGAAGATTGGTTCTGAAGCTTTGCCCCTTGATTTCCTGTTTCAGTTTTGTTCTCTGTAACACCCTGACATTTCACAGTGGTGGTGGCGGCCTTGAGGGATGGGAGCTGAGGCCGGGTGACATGGGGAGTGAGAAGAAGAAAGATTTTTTTTTTTTTAATGTTTACTTTTGAGAGAGAGAGAGAGAGAGAGAGAGAGAGAGAGACAGAGCGACAGAGCACAAGCAGGGGAAGGGCAGAGAGAGGGAGACACCGAATCTGAAGCAGGCTCCAGGCTCCGAGCTGTCAGCACAGAGCCCGACCTGGGGCTTGAACTCTCAAACAGCAAGATCGTGACCTGAGCTGAAGTTGGACGCTTAACCAACTGAGCCACCCAGGCGCCCCAAGAAGATAGCATTTTATTTAGAGGATAATTTTTAATTAGAAAGAGAGGAGACATCTAGAGTGAACATTATGATCTTTTCAGTCTTTTTCTTTTTTTCTTTTTTTTTCCATTGGTTATTTTTTTTTAATTTTTTTTTTTTTTTATTTTTTAAAATTTACATCCAAATTAGTTAGCATATAGTGCAACAATGATTCCAGGAGTAGATTCCTTAGTGCCCCTTGCCCATTCAGTCTCTTTAAAAGTAACCGTCTTTGCCTGTCTGGAAAATTAAACGACACCAGATCATTCTTAAACCCCCTCGTCTTCCTGCTCCATCCCCAACACTGCCAGTCTGGAAGCGGGCTGTTGTTTTATGGAAGGCTGCTAGGCCCTCATTTAGCTGTTTCGGTTCAGACACAGGGTATTCGCTTCATTTGGGGATGCAGGCTGGGAGGGACTGGCCAAAGTCAGTACCTCATGTTAACGTACCTCCTGTTGTTGAGATCATCAGAGTGTCTGTCCTTTCTGTGTGTCCGTATGAACACAGAAAGCGTCTAGCTCCACGCAGAGGTAAATATCGGAAAGTCAGAACTTGCTGAACTGATAAGCAAGAGGGCCCTTTTCGCAAAGCAGAAGAATCCGTGCTCTGGGAGGGTCTACCAAAGGACACCTCTGAGAACCCCTTTCTTCGCATGAAATGATGCATGCACACAAAAATTGTTTCCAACCTTTCAAAGACACTCATTACATAAAGCTAGATCTATCTGTTAGGAGGAACTACCCAGGATTGTTAGCGGTTTCTCTGCTCATGTTAAATAGTGTCCTTGCAGTCAAAAAATCAAGGTAAATGAACGGAGCCTTTGGGCAGCCAGCCTCCTCTGCGTTATTCTGGGTCTATATTCTTGCAAAGACTTGAAATGACTGGTAATACGTGAAAATGTTTGTTTTAGGATTTGTTCGTAAAATGTTAGCCTCTTGTACCATTCTTCGGTCAACACCAAGAAATAATAGTGAATCAGAGCAACGTGATTTAACATAAGGCGTAACATAAAGAGCTCTGTAAGAGGAAAGATGGTCTATCAGTTTATATTTTGCTGAATGGAAAAGGTATAGTTTCAGTGTATCTTTCTGTTAGTAAACCTCTTAGGTCAGCCTGATTAGCCAGTGGGTATCATTTCTCAAACATTTTCTGAGTACTATTTTTATTTCAAATCTTGGAGTCCTAAAATTAGTATCACCAAACCCACTGTGGTGAAGGTTCTGCCTCCTGTGGCAGAAGGGGCCTATTATCTTTTGATACTTGGTTCCGAGATTGGGCAGTAGGTAATTGAATTAGCAAAGTAGGCATTCGAAACATTCTCTGGGTTTTCAAACTCCAGGGGTGTGTGAATCCAGAGGAGCAGGTGGCAAGTCAGGGGACGGGTCATGTTTACCCAGTTGCCATCCGCTGTGATTGGTGGGACATGATACAGAAAAGTGACCCCAAGATGTAACAGAGAACACAGAGTCACTGATTAACAGATGAATGTGAGTTAACGTGAAACACGTGTTATTCAAAAATGAACCTGTGCCCTCTTTAATCCGAGTCAGTTCAACAAACATAGTTTTCTTTTTTATTTTTTTTTATTAATTTTTTTTTTTCAACGTTTATTTATTTTTGGGACAGAGAGAGACAGAGCATGAACGGGGGAGGGGCAGAGAGAGAGGGAGACACAGAATCGGAAACAGGCTCCAGGCTCCGAGCCATCAGCCCAGAGCCTGACGCGGGGCTCGAACTCACGGACCGCGAGATCGTGACCTGGCTGAAGTCGGACGCTTAACCGACTGCGCCACCCAGGCGCCCCACAAACATAGTTTTCGAATCAAACTTCATCTAAGACCCACGTTGGCAAAGACTCTGAGCATCTTTCATAGGGAGCACTAATGTCATTGAGTTTGCTCCCCTGCTGATCTGGTCCCCCGTTTCTCTTTTATTGGCTGTGTACTGTGTTCAAGGCAGTTCACTTTATACATCAAGCCAGGGACACTTTGGTGAACTTTCCCATCCCTGGACCCCAGCCAGCTGGAGGATGGTCAAGAAATGGGGCTGATTCTGGTAGAAAGGGGACGTCTGTGCCTTAGCCTGTTAAAAATCTGCAGTAATATCACACGCCCCGGGTGAAAAGTGGTTCCTTCACTTTGAGACTTGTTCATCGCCTTCTAGGTGGCTGTCCCACCTCCAGCTGAGATTTGTCTGCAGGACCCTCCTCTGTGTCAAGGCCCACCTCTACTGCCTCCTTTCTGCCCACCGCAACCCAACATTCGTCCAGTGCGTGAGCCATGTTGAACTCATAGGTGCTCTCTAGTTCAAGTCTGCTGTTGGCACCTCTGTGCCCTTGCACATGCTATTCGTCCCTGCCTGGAACTGCCTTCCCCTTCTCACTCTGCTCTCTAGGAGTTCTCTTTATCTTCCAAGATCCACATGAAGCACCACCTCCTCTGAGTCAAGGACGCAGGTCATGACAGGCCGACTGCCGGTAGAGGGAAACATGTCTGAGGGCTTGTGAGAGAGCGGACGATGAGATTAGGGCCCGGGCGTGTGGGGGACTGTCTTGCTCATCCATCTGATTAAGTCTCCCACTTCACCCTCGAAAATATCCTCGTTTGGACAATAAATTGTATGATCACCCCACTGATAGCAGCACCTTCTATGCATGGGTACTGAGGATTCAGTATGTGCCGTAGCTGTTAATGGTTTTTGGGTTTTTTTTACATTTATTTATTTCAAAAAAGAAAGCATGAGCAGGGGCGGGGCCCAGAGAGAGGAAGAGAGAGAATCCCAAGCAGGCTCCACACTCATTGCAGAGCCCGACTCAGGGCTTGATCTCATGACTATGACATCATGACTTGAGCCAAAGTCAAGAGTTGGATGTTAACCAACCGAGCCACCCAGGCACCCCCATAACTTTTAGAATAGTACCCACGTTAGCTGGCATAATTCCTGTTTATATCTGAACTCCGCACAGGGATGGGGCCGTAAGCAGCTGGGATTGATTTCGAGGGTGATACGCTTGGGGAATGAGACTCCGAAAACACATTGGAGGACTGCTCTGTCCCTCTGGTCTTGAGGCCCAGGGACAAGAACTGCATTAGGGTGGCTCTGTTCTGGGACCCCAGGAGAGACCTATGTCCTCTCTCTACCTCTAGGTCAGCAAACAACTCAGAGGTACCATAGGCAGGCCCCTCTCTTGAGGCCACAACATGGGAGTGCTTTGTTTTCTCCAACCCCTTTATCAGACCACCACGGCCCGGAGAGTCTTTAGTAAAAGCTCTAGACGTTCCTCTGGTAACGGACTCTCTTTTGCAGCATCATGCCTTTGGAATCGTCCCGATTCATACTTTGAACCCCGTAGTTTATGCAGGGAGGTTTGGCTAGACCACGCCAAGTGTACCAAGCACTTCGTCCTCAGATGGGCCTGGGACCTTGGAGGCTTCTGACCACAGAGGCTCCTGACCGAGGCTAACTCGGACTCTGCCACCAAGTGATGTCCACATTGTCCTTGGGCTCCTGACAGTTTCCCAAATCACCACCATCTCCTGGTTTTGACTTACACAATGTTTTCTTTGGGGTCCGGACAAGGGGAGTAAAGGAGACCAAATGCCAGCAGAAAACCCTCATTAGCTGCCTTGGCCGAATCCAGCCTTGACACTGTGGCCCACATCCTCTTGTCCTTGTTGTGTGTGTTTGGTGAAGACCTATTATTCACATTCCAGTAGACATGGGCCTCATCCAGCTCCCAGAGGTCCTGGAAGATAAGCAGCCGTGTCATGGGAAGCATTTGGACTCGGCTGGTCTGGAAAATAGATGAGAATTGAGTGGGCAGGGACGAGCAGAGGGCAATGGCCACAGAGTCCTTGGCCAGCCACAGAAATGAATCTGTTGGACACGAGCGCCGTGGTGTTTGGATTGTCTGCCACGCAGGAAGAAAACAGCGTTTCCCTTTGATTTTAAGCAAAGAAGTGGCGAGGGAGCACCTGGGTGGCTCAGTTGGTAAGCGTCCGACTCTCGATCTCAGCTCAGGTCACAGTCTCATGGTCATGAGTTCGAGCCCAGTGTCAGGCTCTGGGCTGACAGCGCTGAGCCTGCTTGGGGTTCTCTCTCTCCATCCCTCCCTCTCTCTCTCTCTCTCTCTGTCCCTCCCCCCACCTCTCAAAATACATTTTAAAAAAAGTATGCAAAGAAGGTGTTTACAACCAAGCTGGGAGTAGGGGATGTCGGCAATTGCTTACCTACCTGACGTGAGATCAGGGGGCCCCCTGCTCTTACGAAAGGCACGGGTGGTCCTCAAAGTATGGAATAAGCAGGTGAAGGCAACCTTAGTGACCACCTAGGCGACCAGCCTAATTGAACACAAGGACGCTGAGACCCCGGGGACTCGAACGGGCAGCTGTTAGCAGGCAGAGCTCGGGCCGACGCCCGGGACTGTCAAGTGCCCCCCAAGGCCCTCTGGGCCTTCACTGGGTGCTTCTTGCCGCCAGCGGCCAGTCACATGACCTGGACAAGTCCTGGCACTCAGGGCCTGTGGTTCCTTATCTGTCAGCTGAGGCCAAGGGACGGCGTGATCTCCAAGCTGCCTCCCAGAAACCACATTCCAGGATGCTCTGTTCCCCTTCCAGGCCGAGACAGCATGGAGAAGCCTGGCCTCTCCGCCAACAGGCGCTTTTATCTCCCACACTCTGGCCAGGAGTCAGTCTTCGGCCCCAGTGGCAGAAATGGGTCAGGATGAAGGGTTCTGGGCCTCCCAGACTTTGAGCTAGTGCTGAGGGAACATCTCCCTTGATCAAGGGAGGAACAGGAAGGTCTGGTTTGCCCCCCACCTGTGCCTGGGCATGACTGCCACCCCGGCCCCAGCCTCCTCTGTACCTGAGAGGCAGGGACATGTTATAAGTACCGGCTCCGGGGCGCCTGGGTGGCGCAGTCGGTTAAGCGTCCGGCTTCAGCCAGGTCACGATCTCGCGGTCTGTGAGTTCGAGCCCCGCGTCAGGCTCTGGGCTGATGGCTCAGAGCCTGGAGCCTGTTTCCGATTCTATGTCTCCCTCTCTCTCTACCCCTCCCCCATTCATGCTCTGTCTCTCTCTGTCCCAAAAATAAATAAACGTTGAAAAAAAAAAAAAAATTTTATAAGTACCGGCTCTGGAGCTGGATGGCCTGCCAGCTGAGAGACCTCAGGCGGACCTCCGGCCTCCCCTTGCCTCTCAGTTTCTCCATCTGTAAAACGGGGATGATAATAGCACTCACCTCCCAGGGCAAGGACTGCACGCGCTAATGTGTGTAAAGCACTCAGAGCCTGCACACGTGCTAGGTCGTGTCGTGGCTGTTGCATACAAACCTACCCAACATAGAAAAATCCTGCCCTTCCACGACCCGGACAGGGACTGGGTTGCTCAGTTCTAGCTGAGGGAACATCTGCACATCGGCAACAGGATTCGGCGATCGGAATCAGACCCATTAGAGCACCAAGCAAGCTTCGATCTCCCTTTGAACGAGGACCACCCTGAACCTCCCCGAAAAATGTCATTTTCCCCAATTGAAGTGATTCTCGTGTAACCACAGTCGGGAGCACAACTGGCTGAGATTTTCATCCACCACAGACTCAGTCTCCACTTCCCTTCTCCACACTCCCCTGGGGCAGATCAGACGTCACACGGGGTCACATCACATCGCTGTCGGCACCCTGTTCGCAGGCCGCCCAAGGCTGAGCGCTGAGGCTTCGGCTGGTGCTCACCCCCTCGCCCTGCCTCCCAGCTTCCTCCTGTTTGGGGGTATTCACAGTGCCGGGCTCCTGGCACCCAAGAGTAGCCAACTTGGCTGGTCTGGGGCTCTGTTCCCGCCCTTCCTCTCCCAGCCTAGAGACCCAAAGCACCAATTCGCAGAGCCAGGAGGAACTCTGCCTCCACGCCTGATTTTGATCGGGGACAAATGCATCGCACAAGACTCAGAGATTCCGTGTCTCTAAACCCAGACCAAAGTGTTTGTGTGACCAGGCCCCGCCCTCTCAGCAGAGGCATGCAGGCGCCCCGGGGCTGCAGCAGGACCGGTTTTCGAAGCGACCTTTCCGCGAATGTCCGCTCCAGAAGACTAACAGGTTAAGTGGAGGATGCTTCAGAATGAGAAACGAGTGGAATTAGGAACATGAGCACAACACATGCAAATTCTCAAATGCTCAGTGAACGAAATGCGTTCCATCCACCCACCGTGTGCCCTCCGTGCCTAAATAGAGGGCAACCCCCAGATAACACAATACCCCGCTTCCCTAATGAGGTGCATTCAACACTTCTTTGGGCCAGCTTAATAGGAATCAGAAATGGGGTTGCCTTGGAGGTGGGGGATGGGACTGGACTGGAAAGAGGCAGGAGGGAACTTTCTGGAATGAGAGACAGATTGTACCTTCACTGGGGCGGTGGTGATGTGGGTGACTTCATTTGTCAGAATTCGTCAAACTACACTCTGAAGATCTGTGCGTGTCAGTGAATATAAATTTTACCTCAATAAAAGAAGTTAGAAACGCAAATTAAATAACTTCGACTCACAATATTTAACCTAACTATGCACTTGCATTCTTAAAATTACGTTAAGAATAATATGTCAACTTATATTATTCTTCCCATTCGCACATCTCACAAAATGGTTTTATGCACACGTACATCCTTTGACATCAGCATATATCATGACAAAGCCACTTTTCAAAAATTTTTTAAATGTTTACTTCTGAGAGAGAGAGAGAGAGAGAGAGAGAGAGCACACGTGTGCGTTTGAGCACAGGCAGGGCAGAGAAAGAGGAAGAGAGAATCCCCATGCAGGGCTCAAACTCACGAACCATGAGATCATGACCTGAGCCCAAACCGAGTCTAATGCTTAACCAACTAAGCCACCCAGGCGTCCCTCAAAGACTTTATTTTTAAGTAATCTCTACACCCAACATGGGGCTCAAACTGGCAAACCCGAGATCAAGAGCTGCATGCTCCACTGACTGAGCCAGCCGGATGCCCCGGGAAATGCAGTACATTTTCAATCCAAGCTTCTTATTGAAATTTTTTTTGCAAACCATGAATGCCCATTTCCATAACATTGCAACGGTTTTTCTCATTTGTCTCGTGATTATTCGTGATCCTCACTACATCAGGGACCTGTGTTTTGCTTTCTAAAAGGGACTTTCAAATAGTTATCGCAGTTTGCCATACTCGCTCCGAAGAATAATTCCCAAATCTGTGTTAAATCCCATTGCATTCTTCCCATTAATTCCCTCTGGTGACCTCGAAAAGCAGCCAAAACCAGTGCTGATTGAGACTGAATCAGGCTGATGTATCTTCCCAGATTCTGTGGTTCAAACAAAGTAATTGAGACCGTACCAAATTATGAGATATTCTTAAAGAATAAGAAGTCCTAAACTAGGAGAGATTTGTAAAGGCAGCACACTCTTTTGTAATAATGAATTGGAGGAACTAGACCATCTTATTTGTTTTCAGATATATTATAGTAAATCCCGGCATATGTGTTTAGACCAAAGATAAAATTGAGATTAATGCAGCAAATTTGGGGATCTTATTCTATAGTTTGTTATTAAAAGATGAGCACTGTTGGCTTAAGTTAGAAGTTTCTTGATGTAAAAATGTTAAGTTTTGCTCCCTACTGTGAATGGGAAGTTGAAACATTCTTTTTTCTTTTTTAATGTTTATTTGGGGGGGAGGGGCAGAGATAGAGGGAGAGAGAGAGAATCTCAAGCAGCCTCAGCACTGTCAGCAAAGAGCTGGATGTGGGGCTTAAACCCACGAACCATGAGATCGTGACCTGAGCTGAAACCAAGAGTCAGATGCTCAAACGACTGAGCCACCCAGGCACCCCTGAAACATTCTTGAATAAATTCAGACACACTATATTTTCCTTAAGAGCTTTAAAAATGAGAGAGTTTGATTTAAACAGGTGATTCTGGTTAGAAAAGGGATTATAAACACAGTCCTAAATTATGAATTACTAATTACAAATTTTACAACTTGACCTTAAGTTATGTCCAGTCTTCAGCGACAAGCAGGGTTATGTAATGATGTATGTAAAGAAGTCTTTGTTTTTTTCACCATATCCTCAATTTAGGCATCAAAAATAGTGTTATTCTTAAAGAAACCACCATGGAAGGCTCACACTGTTGTTTTGGTTTGTTTTTTGTTTTGTTTTTAAAATTTTTTTAATGTTGAGTTTTGAGAGACAGAGACAGGGCAAGAACAGGGGAGGGGCAGAGGGAGAGGGAGAGGGAGACACAGAATCCGAAGCAGGCTCCAGGCTCCGAGCGGTCAGCACAGAGCCCGACGTGGGGCTCGAACTCACGAACTGTGAGATCGTGACCTGAGCCAAAGTCGGACGCTCAACCGACTGAATCACCCAGGAGCCCCGCAGAATTCTGATTTTAAATGACGTTATAGGTCATTCTCTAGTTGGAGCAGAGAAAGGGGCCCAGAGAAGTCCTGCTGGATGCCTCTTCTCCTCTCTAGGGAGATGACTAAGGGGGGGTTGATAGCACCCTAGGTATTCTGTGGAACACAGTTTGAAAACCTCTGGCAGTGGACCATGCATGAACGCTTGGTCTTAGAAGACCTGGGTTCAAAACCTGGGTTCTAGACTCTGTGATTGCTGGCAAGGACTTAACCTGAGTCTCATTTTCCTCCTCCAGACAAGGAGCGTGAAAGCTCATCTCCAGGAGTAGCTACCGGGATGCTTATAAATGTGCTTTGGAAACCATGAAGTATAAGGTTTATTTTGTTCCTTAAGTCTTACCGTCTCCTAGTGACATTTCATTCGCATGTTGCGTGCCATCTCATCTCAATTATTTAGGGACGTCGGATTATCTGGCCTGGTTGATGGTACTACCTTCACCCTTCAGCTTTGCAGCAATATTGTCCGCTGGAGGATGGTCAAGGGGGAAGGGATGACTTTGCAGTAAGGGATTCCAGGTTCATAATTCATTCTTGGGATGGACCACTGTGACAGATTTCTTTTCCCTTTCAGGTGGGCCAAGAGAAGGGAACCTGTTCTTTCCAAAAAAACCCAACCCCCTGCATCATCCCTCAAGAGCAAGAAAATATCTTCCATACGATATTTGCCTTTTTCACAAAGTCTGGAAGAAAAGTCTTGGTAAGAATTTGCTCACTGGTTGGGTTAACATGGGTGGTCCTCACGAGGAAGGCGAGTAGGAGATGGAGAGACTAGTTTTCTATTTGGCATTTATTATTTCCCAAATCTGGTTTTAATCAATTGACGTCTAAAGTCACAAGGACTGTGGTCAAGTCCTATTTTTCAGCCTGAGGTTTCAATCAAAGTGTTAAATTGACATTCCAAGTTCCATTGCCTGGCAAAGGGAAAACCCTTGCAACCCACCAAGCACAAAGTAAAACATTTCTCCAACGAGTGTGAGTCTAATCAAGACTGATGGTTCTACAACCACTTGGGAAAACTCCTGGGCAGTCTCCACTAAAACTAAACATCTCCATATCCCGTGACCCAGCAGTTCCACTCTGAGGTATACCCCCAAGAGAAATGTGTACTTATGTGCCCTAAAAGACATGGATAAGAAGGTTGACAGCAATCTTCTTAGAGCTCAAAGCTGGGAACAGTCCAGATCCCCATCAACAGGATGGGTACACAATTGTGGTGTAGCCCCACATGCGGGAATATTACAGAGCAATGAAAAATACTACCCCACGCTACAACAGGAACGAATTTCGCAGACATAATAATGCCTGAAAGAAGCTGGAGCCAAAGCACACATAGTATAATATTTCACTTATAGGAAGTTCAGAAAAACCAAGGCTAGCAATAGTAATGAAGTTCAGGATAGTGGTTCCATTTGAAGGAATGTCAACAGGAGCGGGCATGAGGGAACCTGCTTCAGCACCAGAATTATTCTACACCTTGATCTGGGTATAAACATGAAAAATATATCAAGGGGGACCCTTAAGATTTATTCCATCTACTCTATGTAAGTTATACCTCCATGTTTTTTTTTAAGTGAAGGTATTGAAGATACAGTTATATGCTTTCCCCAAGCCTCCTTTCCCCATATATTTGGTTATATCTCTTTAGCTTATTATTTCAGGATGGACACATCTCACTTTTCTTTTTCTCTTTTGTCCTAAAAAAAAAAAAAAAAAAAAAAAAAAAAAAAAGGAGGACTGTTTGCCTCTTGCACTATGGGTTCTTTTGGTTTGTGTTTTGTTTTGTTTTTAACTTACCTAGTGCTGATGATACAACTATTTTTAAAAGCCCTTAGCATGATTAGGTATAGTGATATCTCGTTGTTTGACAGACACAACTCTGTGTGCGGCTGGCAGTTTTTCCCCAGCCACGAAACATCATGCCGGAAGGTGTGTGCGTTTTGGATTCTACCATACGAAAGAGAAGAGTTCCTCTTTTGTAACTTACATTTGGAATTTAGGTGTCTGTTGGTGGTTCGCGTGTTTTCTTGGTCAAACGTGCTTTTCTTTCCTCCTGTGTTTTCTTGAGTCATGATACGACTTCTGAGCCCTCTAATTTGCTCTGCCTGGAAAAGGAGCACGAAAGTGTGTTTGCCAACTGCACAGGCAGAGATCACATAATGCAGGAAATAACATCCTGTGTTCAAAACTCAGAAGAAAAATTCCTTTGGAATACGTAGATGTGTGTCTTTTTGAAAACAGTCATCTGTCCCTGTGAAATCCAGTTTTTGGGTAGTGTAAACCAGTGAGTGGCTTTTTCCCATTTGCTTGACCTGAAGCCGTGTTCTGGTGCCTGCAGGGGCAGGAAATCCCTCCATTGCCCTCTGGTGGCAAGAAGGAATGATTACGATCTTCCTTTGGAATTCTCTGCCTAGGATTGTTTGAGAAGCTCATGGAGCCCTCTGCTCCATAAACTGCTGCGCATTTGTCTTTGTTCTTAATACCGTTTGAAAGAAAGTTCTCTGATTTCTCTTCTCAGGACTGTGAAAAACCAGGAATCTCTTGCCTAACAATGCACTGTAACCTTAGCGCGCTTGCTAAAGAAGAAAGTCGTACTATAGACATTTACATGCTGCTGAACACAGAAATATTGAAGAAGGTAATGCCCTTCGGTTCGTATAAAAGCATTGGTATTATAGGGGTGCCTGGGTGGCTCAGTGGGTTAAGTGTCCAACTTTGGCTCAGGTCATGATCTCACGGTCCGTGAGTTCGAGCCCCGCGTCGGGCTCTGTGCCGACGGCTCAGAGCCTGGAGCCTGTTTCGGATTCTGTGTCTCCCTCTCTCTCTGTCCCTCCCCTGCTCACACTCTGTCTCTCCCTGTCTCTCAAAAATAAATAAATGTAAAAAAAAAATTTTTTTAAGTAAAACATTAAAAAAAATTCTTTTAAACATTGGTATTATTATTAGGTATAGTGATATCCAGTATGAATACGCTGTATGCTAGCTAACTTGACAATAAATTATATTTAAAAAAATAAAATAAAACAGTTTTATTTAGCAATGAAAAAAAAGAGATTTTAAAAAGAAAAGCCTTGGAGTAGGTTTTCTCATGAAACACTGCCTGCCCCCTTTAAAACGTTTCTGGCCAGTGCCATTGGTAATTCGCTGCAGGAAGATGCTGGGGTCGGGGTGGGGGCCACTAGACCCTTGCTATTCTACATGCGGTCTGAGGACCAACAGTATCAGCAGCACTTGGGATCTTGCTAGAAATGTGGAATTTAAAAAGAAAAATGAAAAGACATGCAGAATCTTGGGCTCCGTCCCAGACTTCCTGAACCAGCATCCTTCAGTTTAATAAGCTCCCCGGGTGTTTTGTCTTGCACATTTAAGTTTCTCCCGACTTCAGCTTGCATCAGAATCCCCTGGAGACCTTGTTAAAATGCAGATTCCTGGGGGCTGAGTCTGAGATTCTGTCGTTCTGACAAGCTCCCATGCTAGATCAGGGTCAGCACACCTTTTCTGTGACAGGCCAGTTGTAAATATTTCTGGCTTTCCAGGCCACACAGTCTTTTGTCACAGCTCAACTTGGCCATTGTCTTGTGAAAGCAGCCATAGACAATACTCAGATGAATGGGCATGGCTGTGTTCCAATAAAACTTTATTTACAAGAACAGGCAAAGGGCCAGATTTGACCCATGGGTGGTAGTTTGCCAGTCCTTTGTTTAGATGACACTTTATTTCAGGGAAGTCCAACTTTTGATCTTCAGGTCACTTTGCTATTATGAGTTTATCAAAAGTGGCTCATTTAAAAATACCTCAGTCAGTGAATTAGCGGTTCTCTAAAAATACCATACAAATTCCCTGTGATTTATTTTAACATAAGAGCTGCGGAGTATGAAAGGCCACAGCCAACCAGCTGCTTTAAAAAGAATCACTTGGGAAGATAAAATAAAATATGCATGTTAGCTACAGAGATTCTATTTATTTTCCTCTGGAAAAACTGTGTGTGTTAGTCGGTATAAACCTGAATGAATATCTTTAGAAAAGTCATCCCAATGTTAGTTTTAAATTAGGCATGGCAGTAGCATGCTGACCTGAGAAGTCACAGGCACGAGAGATTCAAGATGTTTCGCCCACTTTTCCATCTGTGACTGGTGCGGCCCCCACACGCCCAGGGAGAGCTGCACACCATTCTCTTTTCCTTGGTTTCCTTTGCAGGGAAACTAGTTTGGGGCAAGTTGGGCTCTCCCGGCAGTGGTTCCCTGTTGCTCCTCTCCCTTAAAAAAGGACAGCGTTGGGGGGTGGGGGGCAGCACCCGGGTGGCTCAGTCGGTTAAGCATCTGACTCTTGGTTTTGGCTCAGGTCCTGATCTCATGGTTTGTGACAGTTCAAGCCCCGCCTCAGACTCTGCGCTTGTCAATGGGCAGCTTGCTTGGGATTCATTCATTTTCTCTCTCTCTCTCTCTCTCCCTCTCTCTCTCTCTCTCTCTCTCCCCCTCCCCTTCCTCCCTCCCTCCATCTCTGCCCCTCCCCCACTCACTGTCTCAAAAATCAACAAATTATAAAAAAAAGAAAAGAAAAGGGACAGCGTTGGGAGAGGACCAGGCGAAAGCTAGCGTCCCAGTGGCCGTCCTGTGATTCCGGAAGCGCGTCTGCAAGCCCCGCATCGCAGGAAGTGCCTTCCCAACGTGGGTCTCCTGGGTCAGGCTGAAAGATTAGGCTTCCGTATACTTACCTGTCCCGTTCATCTTCTTGACAAATGGCCCCGGTGACAGTTTTATTCCCCACGCCACACTCGTCACTGTCGACGAAGCCCTGATCCGGGCACGGACGGCAAGGGGGAAGCCATTCTGATTCCTCCTGCACCCTCAACCCAGATGTTTGCCGCTTGCACTCCGTCATTTGTCCTTAATTGAATTGCAAGGCCTCAGGCCTTTCTTGTGTACACGGCTCAGTGGCCTGGCCTTCTGCGTGACCCTCCCTGTCAGTGGCCAGTGGTAACCCTTTGCCAAGGATCATGTCCCACTGACCGCCGTTCCCAAGGACCATCCAGTCCAGTCTGCGCCCTGAGAGACAGCCGTGGGGTGTCGTGTGTAGGTGCTGGACGATCAGTCTCCCTGAAAGTGCCCTTTCTGCAGAAGCCAGAAATTTCAGGTGCAGAGGAGAGCCTAAAATGAGGCTGCCCTGGAACCAGATGGGTCCCCAGCTGCTCCTAGAGCTTGAAATGCAGAATGTCAGTCCCCTGAAGCCAGCCATGACCTCCCTTGGGGAGTGAGCACCAGACGAGGCGCCCCAGAGCCCTCTGGCCTCCCTAAGGGTATGGAGCCGCTCCAGCCTTGAGGTTGGCCTGGGCCTCCAGTTGTGTTTATTTTCCTTTGACCTCAAGGTCCAGCCCCAGACAAGGGAATTTGAGGTTTTATTGTTTTGATCTTAACTAGTTTTCATTTGAAATGCAGGGTCTGACTTTTTAAATTATCAGAGGATTCAGATTGCTCTGAAAGTGCCCTTCTCCAACCACAGGGAGGCCTGTCCTGGGGCGGGCTGTTCATCTGCCCCGCCTTTAACTCTGACAATTACCACCATCATTGTTATTATCCTTGTGATTATGAGGATCCACGGTGACGATTAGTCAAGGTTGCGAATAAACCACACATTTACGAAACTGTTAAATTGGTAAAAGATGGGGCGCCTGGGTGGCACAGTCGGTTGAGCATCCAACTTCAGCTCAGGTCACGATCTCGCGGTCCGCGAGTTCGAGCCCCGCGTCAGGCTCTGGGCTGATGGCTCGGAGCCTGGAGCCTGTTTCCGATTCTGTGTCTCCCTCTCTCTCTGCCCCTCCCCCGTTCATGCTCTGTCTCTCTCTGTCCCAAAAATAAATAAATGTTAAAAAAATTTAAAAAAAAAAAGGGACAATAATTAGCGCATACCTCCCAGGTGAAGCAGGCAAAGCGGCCTCCCCGTGTGCCCTCCCGGGAGGGTCTTTGTGGTTTCTTTGGCAGAGATGAGCAGAGGGAACTGTTTTCTCTGAGAGGGTCCTCTGCTTTCACTTTCGGGGGGGGGGGGTAGGTTTTACCAGAAGTGGGTCAGAGCTGGCATCTGATACGTACCTCCTTGTGTGGCAGGCAGACTGAGGAAGTGTGGGTGGGTCTACTGCAAGTCACCTCACTGGCACAGCCCCAGCCACCCCCACAGGTGGGCTGCCGAATGTTCCAGTTGCCCGCCTGTCCTGCTTCCTCACCGGAAGCCAGGCTGGTCCTCCACCCACAGTCAAGGCAGCACTGTCTGTACCACTGGCTCAAGCTGCTGACCCTTCCCTGAGCCGTAGTTTTGCCCTCTTTCCAGATCCCAACCCCATCCCTGCCTGGTGGCCATTTTCTCATTCTGTGGATCTGAGCCCACACCAAGGCCACTGCTGGTGGGCTCTCCCTGAGTCTTAGATGTGCCCACGCCCACCCCAGTCTCCTTACTCCTCAAGCCATGGCCTGATTTATAAGCTAGATGTGTCCCTCTCTCATCACCCCATCCAGCCTCCTCTCTCCATGTTAAATGGTTTTTGACCCCCAGACAGCCTCATTGAAGGGTAAAGAAAGAGTTAAAAGTAACTCATGTGAAGGGTTTGAGGGTTGTGGTCAGAGCAGGAAGATGCTTGAGAAATATAAATCAGATGCCTTCCATGGAATGCCAGGCCTGGATTTGTTGTACACAGTTAAGCAGCTTTATTTATTTTCTACTCTTTGTGAGTATGTCAATATCAATGTCCAAATATCTGGCTCTTACCGCTTGGAAACCATAGTGCACAAGCTTGCGTGTATTGATGACTGGCAAAACTTCAGCTTTTCAGCATCCGCCATAGTATGAAAGAATTCTCGAGAGGCAGACTGGAAACCTCTGTTTACGTGGGTGCCTAGAATGGGGAGGTACCTAGTTCAGGGATAAAATTTCATCCGGCCCACATGGAATCTTGGAATTCAGTTCTTCCTGCTACTTTGAGGCCCAGCCGTTGTCACTGAAAAATGTGTCACTGAGTTGTGTTGTTTCCTCCACAGGACAGTTCATCTGTCATCCAATTCATGACCCGTGCCAAGGTCAAGGTGGATGCTGCCCTGAGGGTGGTGGAGATAGCCAATGGGAACCCAGAAGAGATGACGGTGAGTCAGCCAGCCTTAGAACAGCCCTCTTGGGAGGGTGAGGGAATCTGGGTGGCTTGGTGCTAGAATTTGAGGGTAAAGACAGTCTCTGAGCCAAGATGTTGGCTTTGCGGTAGACCCAAGACCATGCCTGCCTTGGCTCCCAGGCCCCCACGGAGAACTGCTGCGGTCTGCTCTTGTGATAGCATTGTTCTTTACTGTGCCATCATTATGTGAAAGCTCTCTGCTATGACCAGCTCAAGGAAAAATAGTCTGGAAGTACCCTTGACAGGGCTTGGATTTCCACTCTGAAAGCCAAGACTATTTTTATCTTTCTCAGACCTTTCCCTGAAACCTCATCTGCCTCCCCAATCATATTGCTCCATGGATAAACACTAGGCGCCTTAAAAACAAGTGGTTTGAATAACTTTAAAGAAGTCACATCCAAATTTCTAAGCCCTCCAACCTTCTTTCACTCTCTGCCCCCTTGTCCTGCCTAAAGTGCGGGGGATGCAAGCTTCAGAGACACAGGAGGGTGTGGCAGCGGGAGGCGTGGATGTGGGGGTGTGGGGGAGACTGGAGGGGAAGTGTGGCCTTGGGATTGTGCTGCCTTTTACGGGTTTTCAGGGGTCGGGAGGGGAGGCGCATTCTTGACACTCACTCTCAGATCCTGGGCAGATAGAAAGGGTCGAGACAGCAGCCTGCGAACGGGTTTTGCCACCGAGCTAGGCAGTGACGCTACCTTTTTGCATCTACTTCCCTGGAATTCACCTCCTCTCAAGGGACTCTTGGAGGGGTCGGTGTTGCCGTGACAAATTTACAAGTGTGATAAAGTCATAGAGGTTGTGTACCTGCAAAGAAAAGGCTGTTAACTTATTTTGCAACAACAATAGGAGCACCACGTGTCTCAGTGTTAGGATATGAATCGGCCCAAAGCCCATTCGTGTAAGACCCTGAAAAAAAAAATAAGTCTCTGGAGACTGCAACGAAACCTCAGTCCCGCTCCTGTGTGTGGTGAGCAAGAGCCAAGAGCACCAGCTAGTGCGGAACAAAGGTGAATCTGGGAATGGGGGAGGGTTATTAGAGCTGCACTAGGGCTTGGGCATACCATGCTCAGTGTGGGCAAGGGCGGCCAGGTGCAGAGCTGGACTCCTCTGTTCACTCGGAGAAATTGTCCAGGCACTAATTTTAATAACAGGAACCAAAAAGGGTGACTTGGAATGGCACTGGCATCTCTCACCCTCTAAGGCGAGTTTTTCCAGCGGATCAGGTGTTCAGAGCTGGCTTTTGCCTTCTCCTCACCGCCTTCTGGCCATTTCACTGCTAATTCAGACCCTCGCCTGAGAAGTGAAAGAGACTGGTTCATCGCTCATTGTCATAGGTCTGGTTAAAAAGTTTTATAGAATGAAAGACATGCCCAACATGCGAGGTTTGGAATGTTTGAGTAGACCACGGTGTTCCCGCTTGAGAGCTAAGGGATGTGATTTAGCAGGTTTCCTACAGGTGGAATCCCTTGTGTAGATGAAAAACCAATTGACTGGGCACATCGCCCTCAGTGAGAACACTGAGCTGTGGGATCCGGGAGGACATTGCTTAACATCCCATTGCTGGCCTTCTGTATGCCCCCCAAATGCCACTTCCATTAGCTACTGTTCCATTTTGAGCACTATGGTGATATTTTCATTATCAACAGCTCTGTGAAAGAAGCTCTCACTTCCAATGATTTTTCTTTAGCACTGACCCATCAGAATCCTACAATGTCGCCTTCTCCCTCCTTTCCAGGACTTTGCCTTTCAACCCATGAGCTAGATGAAGTCCTACAGTCTGTTCTCAACTTCCCTGGCAGGAAAAAAAAAAGTCTTTTCTGAGTAGGAAGGTTTACTTTTTTAGAACAAACACGTTCTTCCCTGCATGAGTCTTCTGAAGGCCTGGCTCTCTGTCAGCTATCTATTTGAGGGGAAATTTCCATGGAGGCTAGCCACCAAATTTAAACCGGGCAAAGTTTCACAAGATTTTAGATTAGATACCAAATTCTGATGGCCTTGGAGTGTACAGGAAGTGTCTTTTTGGCTGGTAAGGAGCAGGGTGTGGGTGAGAAGGGGAAATGATCTGATTTGTAACCACATAATGTATATACCGTGGTAAATTTCCCCAATCGGGAAATCAACTGATTTTCCTGGGACTCTCTGGATCTTTTCTTTTTATGCTATGGTCTGAGTGCTTTACAAAGCATTTGAGTGAATAACTAGAAATATGTGATCGATTTTTGAATGTTTATTAATAAATAGATCTGGAGGGTACTTTCGGGGGGGGGGGGTGTCTAAGACCAGCCCCATCAAGCTCACCTGTACAGACCCAAACCTGAGAGCTCCAGGTGAGATCTGTCGTGTTATATTCTGTACTGGTTTCCAAGTGCCAGTAGTATGCTGAATTTCCTATTCTGTTCAACCCAGCCCTTTTTTTTTTTTAGTTTATTTTTATTTACTTTGAGAGAGAGAGCAAGCAGGGGAGGGCACAGAGCGAGGGAGACGGAATCACAAGCAGGCTCCACCCTTTCAGCACAGAGCCCGATGCCGGGCTCAAACTCACAAACTGTGAGATCATGACCTGAGCCGAAATCAGCTGCTTAACCGACTGAGCCACCCAGGCGCCCCGACCTGGCCCTTCTCACTTTTCAGGGAGATTTGCCAACAACTGAGGCTAGAAACTCCCCCAGGACAAACCAAGAATCTGGAGGATCAGCTTTACTACTGCGAGCCACCATCCCCAACCCCCTTCTCAGGCTGGATGAGAAGCTTGTATGAATTACATAGCACACCAATTTTCTTGATATTTTCCAGCTGAAGAAAATAGGATACACACATAAATCCACAGGTGAAGAAGTCATTGCCATGTGGAGTGTATACTGGGCTAAGATCTTAGGAGCAAGCGGGGAGGACTGATTCTCTTTTTGGCAGAGTCAGAATGGGTGCGAAGGATATATGGCAGCTCTCAGCATTGCCAGGAAGTCTGGAGAACCAGGCTGAGGGCAGGAGAGGAGTCCAGAAACCTGAGGAGCCAGGACCACGGGCTCAGGCCATGGGAAGAGTGCACGTGGTGCTTTGGACACAGCTGTCCCTGGCTTCTCTCAGCCTCTTGCTCTAGAGTCAGTGGGGAGCCTCTCACTGGCCGAGGTTGGGTCCCTGTCACCGGGAGACCACACCCCAGGGAAAGCAAACCCCTAGCATCTCTGTGACACCATTGCCCTGAGACTTACACAGAGGAGGATTCCCCAGCACTAGAGGGGAGGCAGGGGGTCAATACAGGGCTGCTAAGAAGTGACAGTTGTCCTCTCTCGTGGGCTTCTCTTATCCTGAGGATCAGCATCAGGCCAGCTAACCCCTGGCTCTTCTTGGGGCGCCCATCTGAGCCACGCTTTGTTCAGTCATTTAGACCATTCTGTTGGTAGTAACTTCCCGGGCCATCTGCAGCCTTAATGAGAGAATGTGAAAATCTTTGTCCAAAGATGGTTGAGGAGTGTTTGGGCTTTTTTGCCTTTTTTTCTTTCTTTCTTTTTTTTAAGAAATAGTATGTTTGAAGGAGTGATACCTCCTTGCGTATTTGACAGGGCAGGCGTTTGGGGCCCGTCACCTTCTGCCATGGTGCATGGGAACCATCTGTCCACACTGGGGCGTTCACCTCCCTCACGCAGCCCACTGCCCTCAGCACCCCTTCAGATGGGTCAGAATTTTAACAAGTGCCTGGAGATTACCCCCCCCACACACACACACACACACTCGGTTAGAACCACTAAGCCTCTGCCTCTAGTGAACGAAGGACCTCCGACACTTGGGAAGAAGAAATGACTTGCCCGGCATCTCACAGTGACTGAGGCAAGAACACTGCGTCCCGGCCTGAGTCTCCTTCCCCCTCCCTGCCTCAGCCAGCCAGTCCCCCAGGAAGTCACTGAGCCTTTGTGGGTGAAAGGGCCTGGACAAAAGCAAAGTCTCCAGCATGGAAAGGAAATCGTTGACTTGTTTTAAAGTATCTCTGTTGGGGCGCCTGGGTGGCGCAGTCGGTTAAGCGTCCGACTTCAGCCAGGTCACGATCTCGCGGTCCGTGGGTTCGAGCCCCGCATCAGGCTCTGGGCTGATGGCTCGGAGCCTGGAGCCTGTTTCCGATTCTGTGTCTCCCTCTCTCTCTGCCCCTCCCCCGTTCATGCTCTGTCTCTCTCTGTCCCAAAAATGAATAAACGTTGAAAAAAAAATTAAAAAAAAAATGTTTTAAAGTATCTCTGTTAAAACCGCCCAGGTGGCCTGGGAGCCCAGCCAGCTCCTTCAGGCTGGACCTGGCTGTCCTCACCCCAGAGGGGGCCTTGCCTTCTCATTCTAATCAG
This sequence comes from Puma concolor, assembly GCF_028749965.1. NCBI lineage: Eukaryota > Metazoa > Chordata > Mammalia > Carnivora > Felidae > Puma > Puma concolor. Next base: position 5,869,652 of record NC_141675.1, read on the forward strand.
ACCCCAGAATGAAGCCTCAGCATTGCAGCCACACTTTCGCTTCTAAAGTCACCTGCCCAGCCAAGCACTAACTGAGCAGGGCAGCAAGTGCAGAGTTCATTTTCTCTGAAGCCATTTCCATTCAACTCCCAAGCTCAGCCCTTTCGAGAAGCCAGTCCTCTGTGAATGCAGAGGATTGCATCTCCCCTCAGGAGTCAGAAAAGCCCGGGTTCCAGCCCTTCTCCCTCCCTGTGACTTTGGGGATCAGGTAGGCTGTGTGAGCCTCAGTTTCCTCATCCATAACACGGGAAAGCTGCTTTCTCCGTCTTAGAGATCTCCTCCCTTGTTCTGCAAACTACCATTGCCCCCCAACCAAAGACACAAGCCGGGGCATCTCAACCAGACGGGCGTCACCTAACCTGGTAAACAGAGGCTATTCTCAAAGATGCCACTTATGGTCCTTTTGTTGTGCTGCTTCTTGATGCCAGCTTTACAATTTTTACAGTCACCGAGTAGACTGTGACCTGTACTTTACCATTTACGTGGCCAGTTACACTTAAAATTAGGTTCCACGAGGCAAGAGAGTTTTTCCCCCTCGAACCTCAAGTTACATTGAGATGTAGGTTGCAGAAGAGGGTCATTGGAAGGTCACCACCGGTCCTACTCCTCACCCACCAGCCCCACAAGTGAGAATTAAGTTATAACCATAAGAAATTGAGAAGTATTCCAGCAAAGTTTGCCAAAATATGAGTCCTGTTTCCTAATAGTCACATTTGCTTATTTATTTGATGACTATTTACAGGGCCTTGCTAAGAGCCAGGTACTGTACTAGGCAGGCACAAGGGATGCGATGGGGAACAAAATAAACGTGGCCCCGGCCCTCCCAGGGCTGATTGAGGGGACAGAGGATGGTAAACAGGGAAGCAAAGAAGGATTTCATTTCAAATTAAGGTTAGTTCTGGGGCGCCTGGGTGGCTCAGTTGGTTAAGCTCCTGACTCTTGATTTCGGCTCAGGTCACGATCTCACTGTTCGTGAGACTGAGGCTGCTCTGAGTCGGGCTCTGTGTTGACAGTGTGGAGCCCGCTTGGGATTCTCTCTCTCCCTTTCTCTCTGCCCCTCCCCTGCTTGTGCACACATGCTCTCTCTCTCTCTCAAATTAAATAAGCCTAAAAACATTTTTTTAAAAAAACAACAACAAATTGAGGTTAGTTCTATGGGAGCAACCTGCTTTCTTTTCTTTTTTTTTTTTTAATGTTTATTTATTTATTTATTTTGAGAGAGAGAGAGAATGAGTGCGGAGGGGCGGAGAGAGAGGGAGAGAGAGAATCCCAAGCAGGCTCAGTGCTGTCAGCAGAGCCCAATGTGGGGCTTGATCTCACGAACTGCAAGATTATGACCTGAGCAAAATCAAGAGTCAGACGCTGAACTGACCGAGCCTCCCAGGGGCCCCCTGGGAGCAACATGCTTTCTCTTAAAGGAGTCAGGGAGTCTTTCTCCAAGGAAGGTGAGACCTAGAAAATGAGAAGGAATTGGCTTGCCAAGGATGGGGAGAAGCACCCCAGCTCAGGGGGAGAGCTGCTTAAACACCCAAGCGGCCCGCTGTGCTCACAACTCGAAGACCAGTGTGGCAGGAGCCCGCGGAAGGGTGAACGCATCTGTGGGGAAACACACGGGCAGGTCTGCACCGTGAAACACCAGAGGGGGCAGTGGCGAAGGGAGGCCAATGAAAGCTTCTGTTTGAAGAGGGGAATGGCATGATCTAATACACAGTCGACCTTTGAACAACACAGGGGTTAGGGGCACCAACCCCTGTTGCTGTCAGAAATCCACGTAGAACTTTGGACTCTCCCAAAACTTAACTATTAACAGCCTGCTATGGACCAGAAGCCTTACTGATAACGTAAGCAGTCAATTAACATGTAACTTGTATATTACCCGTATTATATACTATGTCCTCTGTGTTACATACCTATATACGGATATGTAATAATCTGTATTATATACCTGTGTCCTTACTATGTATAAAGTAAGCTAGAGAAAAGAAAATGTTATTAAGAAAATCATAAGGAAAAGAAAATACATTCACAGCACCGCACTGCATTTATTTTTAAAAATCCACATGTAAGTGGACCTCTGCAGTTCAACCTGTGTCGTTCAAAGGTCAGCTGTGTATTCTTTAAAAACCACAGGCTCCGGGGCGTCTGGGTGGCTCCGTCGGTTGAATGTCCAACTTCGGCTCAGGTCGTGATCTCACAGCTCTTGAGTTCGAGCCCCACATCGAGCTCTGTGCTGACCTCTCAGAGCCCGGAGCCTGCTTCGGATTCTGTGTCTCCCTCTCTCTCTGCCCCTAACGCACTCTCATTCTGTCTCTGTCTCTCTCAAAAATAAATAAACATTAAAAAAAAAAAAACAATAACAAACCACAGGCTACTGTATGGGTAGTGGACTGGAGGAAGGAAAGGTGGAAATAAGAAGGCTAGTTAGAAGGTTGTGACTATTACCTGGCAAGAGGTGATGGTGGCAGAGGCGATGGAAGCAGACAGGTAGATTTACATCAGTAAAGATGTGGCAATTTGTGTGGTCACGTGTAGGGGATGCCCGTCCGAAAGGGTTGGGAGGAATCAAAGGATTCCTTGATGCAAAGCCCCTTGACTGGTTCGTCCACATGGACATTCAGTTAATAGTGGCTCTCACTGGGGCGCCTGGGGGGCTCAGTCGGTTGAGCGTCCAACCTCAGCTCAGGTCACGATCTCACGGTCTGTGAGTTCGAGCCCCGCGTCGGGCTCTGTGCTGACCGCTCGGAGCCTGGAGCCCGCTTCGGATTCTGTGTCTCCCTCTCTCTCTGCCCCATCCCTGCTTGTGCTCTGTCTCTCTCTGTTTCTCAAAAATGAGTAAACATTTAAAAAAAATTTTTTTTGTTCTTTAATAAAAAAAAATAGTGGCTCTCACTGCATAAAGAGATGGCCAAGGACAGGCTGAACCACACGAAGAATAAGCCTCTTCCTCCCCCAAATCCTCAAGAGTCTTGGTCAGTTTATCCTAAACCGATGATTTCTGGTTATCATCGCGATCACTATCATCATTGTTATTTTTGTAAACAACAGAACCCACTCCTAGGTTGAAATACGCTTCAGTTGCCTCAGGGGTGGGGAGCCTGGCATTTCCCCCTTCTCCGTTTCCCTTGGTGGACGCTGTACCCCATGCCGAACCCCTGGACTCTAGAGAGTTCTGCTACGAAAGGTGGTATTTTAGGACAAGACTGCCGTCCGGTCCATCAACTTCTCTCACTAGACACGAGTTGAACCCCCAGTAAGTATGAACCAGCATCACTCTATACCCTCAAGACTTTCACAGCACGCGCAAGTGGGCACGCAGACATGCTCGCAGCCCGGTGTGGTTATGTACCGCGAATGCCCGGCTCAAGAGGTTAGGGCGGGCTGCGTGGGAAGAAACAGCGACCCCTGAGCAGGCGCCGAAGGAGTCTTCTAAGGGACGGGCGAAGGACAGGCATTCCACAGGAAGTCGTGTGGTGTCCTAAGCTAGATTCTCAAGGAGCAAACGTGAGATGAGCGTGTGTGTGCAGCCAGTTTATTAAGGAAGTGCTCCCTGTGAGCCCAGGAAGGGAAACTGAGGCTCCAGGAGGTGAAAAGACCTTCCACCCTGGGGCGCCACGGCTTGTCGGTTGAAGAGCCGGGACGGGCTGCTGGGGCTGGCTATTTGCAAGCCCCGAGCCTTCCTTACCCCTGTGCTCCTCTGCCCTGTGCTGGCCCGTTGCCTCGCGCCCACACGCACAGTGGGAAGGCCATTCTGAGCAGGTGGTAGGGATCACAGTCCTGGGTGGTAAGCAGCTGGCCCTTTGTTTCAGGAGTGACCCTCGGCTCTGGTGGCCTGAGCAGCACATCACGTGCCGACTCCGGGGTCTGTTGATTCTGGCGCTCTTCCTGGTGAGGCCTGGTCCCTCACCAGATGCATAGCTCCTCGCCCGGATAGCCTGAGGTGGATGAGCTGTCCTCTAAAGAGCAGCCGTGAGGATTATCAGCAGTGGTGGCTATAAAACCTCTCAACGCAGCGTCGAGAACTCAGCCCATTCCCAACAGACGCGGCCCATGATTAACCACAAAGGGATTATGGCACCAGCCCAGCTCTCACCTCTGCAAATTCTAACAGAGCAGGCCATCTCCGACACCCGGCACCTGGCAGCCACGGGCACGGGTGACGTCTCTGTTTGTCACGGCACAGACGTATGATGCTGATCTCGCCAAACGCGCCGTTTATTTTCTGTTCATTGATGTGGTCTCCAGAAGTCTCCCTGCTTCCCTGAGCGGGTGTGCTTTCCGAGGGCTGTGTTCTGAGAGCAGTTTAAGACGTGGTTCTGCTGAGAACATTTCCTCCCCCCTCCCCTACGCCCTCGCTGGCTTTTAGATGTAATCAGAAGCAGGTGGAAATGTCATTTCATCGTCCCAGATGTTCTGTCCCCTCCACTTTTTCTTTTACTCGAATTCCTGCTCTGTGAGGTGTGTGTGAGGTCGACTGCAGAGAGCATCTTGCCGTCGTAATTGACCTTCAGCCGACCTGGGTCTGAGGTTGAACCTCCCTTTGGGTAGTGCTGACTGCACCGTCCTCTCAGCACCGGAAACCCTTGTCCCGCAGGGGCCTGGGCCAGGCGCACCCCGTTGTGGTCATGTCCTCAGGCCTCACAGAGACCTGAGCGTTGCCAGCTGTGACACGAGGCCTACTTGCGGTGGTGGGAATTTGAAAGTTTCCAGAAACACAGAAACGAGTCCGGCACTGGGATTCGGGTTTGCCAGCTGCCTCAGACCGGAAGTTGGCTTCCGGAGGTTCCCAGACACCGGCTTGCCAACCTCAGGTGCGTGAAACTCCCCAGCAGCCGGCAGGACACCCAGGATGTGGGCCCGCTCTTGCCCCGGCCTGACGTCCGTCCTCCTCAAAGCCTCTGTGGAGACAAATCCTCAAGCCCCTCCTTCTCTTACGTATTATTAGTTCACGTCCGGCACACGAGCCTCCCGGCTTTCATCCACGGCTGTGCCATCAGCCACCCCCTCGCCGGGCAGAACTGCCACCTCGGGTCTCCCGGCCTCCACCACCAGACCCCCCACCGTCCGCAGATCTTTTCCCCTTTTTCCTCACCTCCTTTCGTGCTGGAAGCACAACATCTCCCCTGCACCACTTCCCCTGCAACCCTGCTACCAGGGCTGTTTGTTCCTTGAACCCCCCCCCCCCCCCCCCCACCGTGCAAAGTTCTCCCTTCTCATCTACCATCGTTTTTCAGCTAAGTGCTCCCGGCAAACTGTGAACCATATCCCTCCCCGGGTCCAAACCCTGCGTCGGATTCCTGTTTCTCTTAAGATGAAACGTATGATTCTTAACCCAGCCTCCAGCCCTTCCTATCTCTCCAGCTTCACCTTGAACGTCTTCCTTTGGCACCTTGTTCATTCTGCCTGCTCCGACCCCGCTGTCTGCTGGCCCTGTCTCACCCCTGCCAAGCTTACTGCGGCCACAGGGGTTTTGCATATGCTGTTCCTTCTCTTTGGAATGCTGTTCCCTCCCCTCTCTCTGACTCATCGCTCTCAGCTCCAGCAGCTCCTCCAGGAGCTCTTTCTGACTGCCACGCCTATCTCAGAGTCTTTTATAACCATGAACCTCTGCCTTGGGGCACTGGCCAAAATTATAATTTCACATCTGTGTGTCTAATTGATCAGTATTCTCTGAAAGCCAGAAGCTTCGTGAGGACAACACTATCTGCTTGATTCATCAAGGACCCCCTACAAGTGCCCGGCACATAGCAGCTGCTACATAGACAAACAGATGGATGGATGGATGGGGTGGACAGACAGATGAATGGATGGACAGATGAGCGTGCGGGTAGGTGGACAGATGGACGCACGGATGGCCAGAACTCCCCGCCGAGAAATAACATTTGCAAATATATTTTTGAGGTAGAGAAGAGAACACTCAGAGACTCCGGCTTCAAACCCCAGCATCTTCTGTTGTAGACTGAATTATATCCACGCTCCACCTGATGTTAGAGCCGAGAGGACACTGCACTCATGAACCACACCATGAATCACAATCCTGGTTTAGGTGACTGCAGAACGTGCATTTGAAGCCTCGTTCTGTAGGAATTCACAGGGTGCTGGAGCCCGTCAACAGGAAGATGCATCGTTACCTTACAGAGTGATAAGGACTAAGAGACAGCACTGCTTGGCTAAGGTTTTAATAAGTCCTGTGGAGCCATGGGGGTCCCTTGATCCGGTTCAGGGCCTGCTGCGGCTGGGGTAGGGAGGGACGGCGTAGGAAGGGGGTGCCGAGAGGGCTGGGCTCGGGCTGCCTACCTTCTCTACAACCAGAGAACCTCCGTTTTCTTCCGTTTTGTACATGGAGATGCCACAATAGGGCTTCTCTGCTAACAGAGGCTGAAAATGGCAATGTTTCCAAAAGCTCAAAGAATGACTAATTCTGCCAAAAAGTCAGGTTTCTTGGAACAGCAGATGTAGGAGCAGAGTCTCTCTTTTTCCATTTTTTTTTTTCAACTTGGCTTTAAAGCACTGAGTTAAAAAGAAGTTTTAAGAGCGAAAAACAGAAAAAAAGGAAAAAAAGCCCCATAATCTCAAAAAAGCACCTGTGTACTTTTAAAACTTCCTACCGTGTTTCTGCAAAGCTGACGTCTCCTAGATATTAAATTGCTATCTTGATTTTTTTTTTGCACTTAGTGTTGTAACATTTGTCATTTCCCCATGATATTATCCTATTTTCAAAAGTATTTAAAACTTGGAAATCAGGCAAAAAGATGATTGCATGTCCTTCCGATGGTAGACTGGAACGTTCCCTGGCCCCTTTCTGCTCCAAGTATGGACCAATGGCATTGGCATCACCAAGGAGAGAGAGAGAGAGCACATATGCACGTGAGCGGGGGAGGGGCAGAGAGAGACGGAGAGAGAGGGAGAGAGAGAGAATCTCAAGCAGGTTCTACCCTGTCAGCAAGGAGCCCAAAGTGGGGCTCCAAGCCATGAACCGTGAGATCATGACCTGAGCCAAAGTCAGAAGCTTAACCAAGTGAGCCACCCAGGCGCCCCTGAATACTTTTAAGATGAGCAATATTGGATTTCGTCAAATGGACAAGAACAGAAAGGCATTGCAGGTGGCCAAAGCAGCCTGCAGAGGCCGGAGAGCACAGTTCTGGCTGGCGAGATGATGCAAACCAACAAGGATGGGGATGATGGCCCGGCAAGGGGCTGGCAAGGTACGAAGGAGACCAGACTATAAAGAACTTGGGACCCTGGAATATGTATTCAGCGTAAAGAGAAGTCACCAATAGCATAAGCAGAGAAGCAACATAAGACCTACGTTTTAAGAAGACAACTCCTGGGGCACCTGGGTGGCTGACTCTGGCTCAGGTCATGATCTCACAGCTCATGAGTTCAAGCCCCGCATCAGGCTCTGTGCTGACAGCTCAGAGCCTGGAGCCTGCTTCAGATTCTGTGTGTGTCTCTCTCTCTGCCCCTCCCCTGCTCACATTCTCTCTCCCTCTCCCTCCCTCCCTCCTTCCCTCCTTCTCTCTCTTTCTCCTAAAATAAATATTTGAAAAAAAAAAAAAAAAAGACCACCCCTGATGGCCTCTCCAGGGCCCCTGAAAGGGTGCTATGAGATCAGACCAGGCCTGACCTGGAATAGTGACTGGGGATGGGAACAAGAGAATACAGAGAAAAGATATGTAGAGAGGTCCAGGGGCGTGACCAGGATCACCAGCTCTTTAGTGGTATAGTCGAGGCTTCATGGTCACTGCTTGTTGACTCCCCGCTGTAGTCCGGCTGCTGTGCCTTCCTTTGGGGTTTTATCTGAGATGTGACTTCTTAAAGCTGCAGGACGCTCTGATTTTCTCCCCCACGTGAGCTCATTAGGGTCTTGACGCACGGGAACCCGCTCTGCCAAAGCACGAGACATGCATCCAAGAAGACGGACAGCATCACTAAAAATAAGAAAGGATTAAACACACATTCCGGCGAAGTGACAGGGCATTCTTGTGGAATTTGCTAGACTAAACTGCTGTGGATACTCTTAGCTGTGTCTGTATCCACAAAACCAGATCTCCAGCATGGCTTTGCCAGGCCGCAGATTTCTGATGCAGAGGGCAGGCAGCGTCCCTGAGAAGCCATCGGGGTGATCCAAGGGGCTCGACCACAGCTGACCCACACTGAGCTCACAGCCTGTCTCAGCAACTCTCTGTCGACGAGAAGGTTCGGCAGACTTACGTTACATGACCCTGCGCTGGGAATTTTCACAACGCTATCTGATTTTCCCTCTCAGACCCCCATTTCACAGAGGAGGAAACGGAGGGCGGTATCTTGGCTAAGACCGTACCTGTTGGCCATAGTGCCTCAAGGCTCATCTGTACAAGACGCCATGAGAGATTCTGAATGTGGGGGGTGACTCAATCCACAGCCTTTCAGGGGCAAGAACCCAAGGGTGTGAATCTTTCTTTAAAGACCTGAATCTCTAGTCTGAACGGATGGGCGCGTGATGGCAGACTTCAGAGTTGACGCTGTGCCATTCCAGGTGTACTGAGGACAGAAGCAGGTGCAGCTAATCCAGGCCCTTAGAAGTCAGGGTCACGGTTACCCGTGATGGGGAGGTGGTTAGCCGGAAAGGCGTGCAAAGGGGACTTCCGGGGGTTCTGGTCCCATTCTGTTTCTTATTCTGGGTACTGGTTGCACCTGTGCATTTAGCATGCGTGGGATAAGAATTCAGTGAGCTGTGCACTTGGGTTGTGTTTACTTTTCTCTGTGTATATTAGACATCAGTAAATAGTTTTTAAAAATGGAAAAGTAGCCAACCATGCCCAACCTCAAAAATACCTCCCTGCCGGCAGTGATGGAGAAATCACCTTCTGTTTGTCAGAGCTGGGTTCTGCCCGGTGCCATGCTTGGGGCTCTGTGTGTCTTAGCCCCTTGAATTCTCTGCAGAGGTGCTGTTTTACCCCTATGTTGCAGATGAGAGAAAGGGGGCTCATAGAGGTTAAGTACCTTACCCAAGGTCACGTAGCCAGTGAGCACAATACAGCAAAGAGGCCTCCTTTCCGTTCCCAGAATGACTATGTGTGTAGGCAGTTTTCTTTCATTTGCCCCCATGTGGGAAGGGATGGTCTCTGCTCTGCCTGAGTTTCTTTGAGATGAGGTTCTGGATTCAGCGTCTATGGGTGCAACTATGGCAGCTTGTCTGCCTCATGACTGGCCATCCAGCCCCTCCCCCCAGCACACACCCCTCCCCTCCTACTCGGGCTGTGGGAATGGACGCAATGAGATCGAGATGCACACCTTTGCTTTTCTTATCACCAGGGCACTGTCAACAAATGACCTATTTAACCAACAGGTAGTCTTTAAGAAGAGCCACCGGCATCTAGGCACTCACTGGTGCAGTGTTGACAAGCTCAGATTTGGGGGGTTGGGGTTGGCTGGACCTGAGTTCAAATCCTGACTCTGTACTTCAGCTACTTGGCCCAGAGAAAAGACTTGTCCTCTCTGGGCCTCCATGGTCCCCCTCTGTAAAATGGGCGTTGAATCCCTCATCGGGTAGTTGTATAACGTGGACAGGAGATTACAAGACACAGAGGAGCATTTGGGAAGAGTTAGCTGGGAGCCAGGCCCTAAAAGGGGCCATAAGCAGTGCTGGTCACTGTAAGGTACTGTGCCCCATCACCCCATGCAGCTTGAGTGGGGAATCCCTGGGCTCCCATGATTAGTGAAGCTTCCAGGCAAGGTGGAAGCCACAGCCAGCCTCCAGCATCTAGCTAGGTTCAGACAGGCTCTCCCCAAGGAGGGGATGGCCCAGCGTGGACAGAGACCCGGGGATGGGCCAGCTGGGCAGCCAAGGGAAACAATGACTGCCCAGAGCTGGGACTTTTGTCTCTTTTGCAGCGAGCTTGAGTGGGCAGTGATCGTTAGGGCAAAGTTACTATGCGGCAAGGACACAATGGATGCTTGGAATTCTACAAAACCAAACCCCACCGTGCCCAGTGGGGCTGGAGCAGAGCCAAAGGGTCCAATTAGTGTTGAGCCAATACATGTTAAGCAATCCGTTCTCCGGCAGGCGGGTGGGGGGCCCTGACTTGTCTCCCAATTTCTGCAGTGTAAATGCCCACACGTCGATGCAGCCAGGAAGAGGAGCACACAGCTGGCTCTTGCCGGCCGATGGCTAGTTCAAGCACACCACTGACTTCCCATAAAACTTGGGGAAACTTGCCTCACGGAGGCACGGGCTGGGATTGCACATGGTTCCCACCGAAAACCAGAGCCCGGAGCTTCAGGAGTGAGGGTCTCCAGTGTGCTAGGCATTGCCATGAGACCGGAGACGGATGGTGTCCCGGCCCTTGGGGAGTGACAGTCTGTCAGGAAAGTGGCATCCGTCAAATGCTTGCGCTGAGCGACACGTTGAGCTGAACACTTGGAAAGAAGCCGGCACGCCCACGTCCTCCGTCGCAAAACCGTAGCGCACGGGAGGCTGCTGTTGCCCGAATGCAGAAGAGTGCGTCTTCTGAGACTTTCACCACACTTAGGTTCACTTCATGATATTGAAGTCAGGCTTGTTGTCGTTACAACCCTCTCAAGACCTGGGGCGTGGATTTTTCACCCCCTGATGGTGAAAAATCCATCGGTCTACAACCAGGAGAGAACTGAACAGAGTCCAGTCTTCAGTAACAACAGTCTGGACTCCTCTGTAGTTCGCTCCGAACGTCAGGCCCAGGCCGGGCTCTGTCACGCTATGGGCACTTCCATTTGAAAATCATTCCCCCTTCTGCTCTGCCTCCTAGGTGGTCTTCGAAGCCTTGCACAATCTGGAGCCCCGTGGCTATGTCGTGGGCTGGATCATTGCCATAAGTCTGCTGGTGGGAATACTCATCTTCCTGCTCCTGGCTGTTCTGCTCTGGAAGGTGAGTCTGGCGATTGCAGGGCCCTGTGGAGCCCCCACCCATGGATGCCCAGCCCTCCTGCCTCGCGAGGATCCTCTTGAAAGGAGCTTCCTTTTAGAACTTCCTTCACGGTGCAGGTACAGTGAAGCAAGGTCAGCGTCCCCCTCAGGTCCGAATGGACTCTTGGCTCCGCTTGAGGCCATTACAGCCGAGGCCTGGACCTTTAGAGCGAGAGCAGACGTCTCAGCCCCGCCCTGTTCTTACCTTCTCACTGGTCCCAACAGAAAGGTGGGAGCCCAACTCCACGACAGAAGCCTGGGAGGAACAGCAGGGCCTGGGGTGGTTCACCGTTTGCTCGGAGAAAACACGAGCAAAGCAAAAGCCGAGCGACTCTTTGTTTTCTTCCCATGTGGAACAGGAAAAGGACTTTTGCCCCGAGGACTCGGGCAACTAAGATGAGATATAGTCCAGAGTTCTGCCTGGGGAGCTGCGTGGTCCGTTCTCCCAACCCCGGGTGGTTCACTTGTAGGTGAGCCCGGGGATACACTTGCCCTGCGTCCTTCACCGGGGAACACCGGCCCCTCCTTTTTGCCTCTTGTCACTTTCTCAAGGGGAAAGGGGTGTCCACACCCCAAGTCTGAGCTGGTTTCTTTGCCTCACACTCTCAGAGGTCTGGAGTCCCTTCCCTTCAGAGCCTCTGTGCTCGTCAGTAGCAACCTCAGAGTCATTATCTAGCCAAGGTGTGCCCCTCCTTCTGAGCGCTCATGTCCCAGGTGAGTGGATCCCCAGTTGGTCCTTACGTCTCCAGGTCCCAGAATAGCACCAGGGGGCAGAGCTGGGACTTGTTGCCACCAAAGCCCTGCTTTGCTAGTGTTCCGGGTTTCAGATGCAGGTGGGAAGCAGCCTCTTATATCATTATGGACGGATGCTTTAAATTCAAATCATTACTTTCTTGGGGGTCACAAAATAATTTGTATTCATCGATCAGACATTGTAACCTGTCAATAAGAAAAAAAAAGATATATGGGGCGCCTGGGTGGCTCAGTCGGTTGAGCGTCTGACTTTGGCTCAGGTCATGATCTCCCGGCTTGTGGGTTCAAGCCCCGCGTCTGGCTCTGTGCTGGCAGCTTAGAGCCTGGAGCCTGCTTCGGATTCTGTCTCCCTCTCTCTCTGCTCCTCCCCCACTCGTGCTCTGTCTCTCTCTCTCTCTCTGGCAGGAATAAATAAACATTAAAAAAAAAAAAGGTATAGGGGCGTCTGGGTGGCTCCATCGGTTAAGTGTCCAACTCCTGATTTCAGCTCAGGTCGTGATCTCACGGTTCGTGGGTTCGAGCCCCACATCAGGTTCCATGTTGGCAGCGTGGAGCCTGCTTGGGATTCTCTCTCTCTGCCTCTCTCTTTGCCCCTCCTCTGCTTGCTCTGTCTCTGTCTCTGTCTCTCTAAATAAACAAACAAATAAATAAGTAAAGACTTAAAAAAATTTTAAGTCTCTAAAAGAAAAAAAAGTACAAAAACACTCAGGAGTCCGCATCTCAGAATAACCACGATGAACAGTATTGTCTCTTCTTGACCTTCTTCTCTGTAGAGATGTAGACCAAGCATTCTCATAGCACCTATTTATTTTTGAGAAGGATGTTGAACTTCCCAGTAATACACACGACATGTTTAGAGGTACAGTGCCTCTAACGTTAAAGCAGTGGGTCCAATTATTCATCTGAAATAAAAGCATAATACACATACTTGTATCCAAGAAGTCGAGACACAGGAAACACCGTGTTTTCACTACACATTCTTCAGACTGACAATTGGGCTGATTGCTGTAAGTGGAGGGCTACGTCACCTGAAAAAGTTCTGGAGGTTTAAAGAAAACTACATGGAACACATTCCTTGAAGAGAAGTTTCTCTTATGTTCCCTTGCTTCTCAGACATTCCGTGTACTCTTTTCAGCCTCCCCCGCCCCACCCCGAACACAATACTGCAAACATCTTTCCATGTTGTTAAAAACCCACCTCCAGGCGGCCCCATGTCTGCACGCACCCATCCTGTCCCCCCATGCTGGGAGCCAGGTGGCTCCTGGATTCACACCCCCTTTAAACGGTGCCACAGTGAATATCCTTAGAGCCAAATATTTGCACAAATCCTTCATTATGTACTTAAGATGAAACCCTAGAAATGGAATTACTGAGTCAGAGGAAATGCATACTTTAAGCCTTTTATTACATCCTGCAAATCACCTCTAGAAAGGTTATACCCATTCCCCCTCCCACAAGCACTATATCAAAAGTGTCCATTTCCCTATATATTTGCCAGGAGTGGATATTACCTGTTCAAAAAGAAACAAAAAATAATCTGCCAATTTGTCGTTTGTTTAATCTGCGTGGCCAGATAGGTTCTCAACGCCCCCTTGTGTCCTCCGACTCCTTCCGGCCGGGACGGCCTCAGGTCTGCAGGCAGAGAACAAAGCCAGCTCGGTGTTTGATCTGAAAAGACAGCAAGAGCTTTGGTTGGGGTGTGTGTGTGTGTGTGTGTGTGTGTGTGTGTGTGTGTGTTCTCCTTCCTTCTGCCTTTGGGCTCCTCAGATGGCAGGAAGTCCTCCAAGGCTGGGTACGTGAGACCAGACAGGGACAGAGAGTGGGCAGTGTGGTGGCCATGCCCCATACCTGCTCATGAGGGAATGCCCTCCTTCTGGCCACCCCCCTTGGCCCTGCCATTCAGGGCTGTGTCCCAACTCTGTGTACACACTCGTGCGTTCTTCCACCTGCCATCTGCCTAGCTTTGCTTCTGCTGTGTTTGTTTAAAGAATGAGGTTGCAGGAGATAGCTGCCGTGGGTAGTCAGGACCCTGATGTCACCCAGCTGCTGTGTGATCCAGAGGGCCAGGACCCGAGGAGGCGGACCCCACCCTCTACCACGGACTGGGCGAGGGGGCAGAGTGGTGGCAGTCAAGCGGTGGCGTTACCCCAGACGAGGTCTTGCCATCACTAACGAGGGGGAAGCGCAGGGTCTAACAACACCTTTAAGGAAGCAGTTAAATGACACCAAAGCGGAAAGCCACTTTGCTCATCCTCCGAGAGCAGTATTTCATTTCAGCTCAATTTATTGAACGTTTGCTTGGAACCAAACGCTGGGTAGGCACCTGGATACGACGATAACTGGGACTCCTCCCTGCCCCTGAATGCTTCGCCATCTAGCGCACAGACCTATAAATGGAATAGGGGGTGATAAGCGTGTGCAAACTTCTCTGGAAACTGAGAAGAAGGTACCGTTGAAACCTGGCTCTCACGTTTGCCAGCTGTGTGGCCGGGGACGGTCACCCTCTGTGACCCCCCGTTCCCTCGGTAAAACGGAGACCGCGACCTCTAACTTGAGGTATAGGGAGGATGCAGGCAAAATGCTTAGCACCGAGCTGAACGCACGGAAGCACCCGAGAGAAGTCAGAGGACATTTCGCAAAGGAGGTGTCATCCAAGCCTGACCTTGGATGTGGTTTGAGTTCTCCAGGCGGGGAAGGGCAGGCGGATGTTCCCTAAGAAGGAAGAGGAGGTGAGACTGGGAGCCGCGTGCGAGGGGTGTCACGGGCAAGCAGTGGCCCGCAGTAAGATGGCCGGCCCCGACTCTCTGAAAGCGCCCAGCACCCGGGGGAAAGGGGAAAGGGGGGAGGGGTGGGTCTGTGGACAGAGCAGTGGCATGGCCAGAGCTGTCTCGGGAGAGAGATCTGGGGACAGTACGGGGGCTAGGGCGGTGGCCACGGGTGGAGGACAGGAGAGCCAACTAGAGCGGGATTTGGTGGCCGGTTGGACTGGGGAGGTCCGGAAGGAAGACAGTCCCTCACTGTTTTCACTAGACAGTGGACGGTTTCCCTTGCTGAGAGTAAGGAAGGTGCGATTTGAATTCATTCCGGAAGAGAGGCAGCTCGGGGTGAGGCATTCTGAGTGTGCGGGGCCTACAGGAGACTAGACTGGGCGTGAATCACTCCCAGGCCCCCTCCCCCAGCAGGCGGAAGGTCTACAGAAGGACATTCCTGTCACCTCACCGGCCCGGCCCGCTTTCCCTTCCGTTTCCTACCTCAGGCATCACCAAGGCCCTTCTTGTCAGTTGCCAAAAAATAAAAAAAAAAAAGCCCAGAAATCCATTCACAGCCACTTCAGCAAGAATTGTAAGGATGCAAGAGTACACATAGGCCCCAGAGGAGATGTGTGCATCCAGACCCAGAAAGTGTCCAGAAACCAAGCCAGATAACCCCCTCTCTCCCTCCCTTTGTCCCCCGCAGCCCCTCACCCCTGCCCCTCTACACTCCTGCATCCTGTTCCCCGAGCTGACCTACCTCTCCACACTTCTCGGCACACGGGGAAAAACAGGTGCCCCCCGCTGCTCCTCAGGGGTACATCTCAGTGACTTCTAGCCCCAGACACAGACTGATCGGCCACCTCTGACGCCCAGCTCTGCAAGTCCAGGGGAGAGAATGCCCACCGCTGTGGCTGGAGGCAGGGGGCTGGCAGGGAGGGAATTTGGCTCAGCTTGGGTCCCATGTGCCCCACTGATCCCAACAGCTAAGACTCGGGAAGGAGAAAGATTCAAGACGGCACTTTGGGAGGCGGGGTGGGGGTTGGGGTGACTCTCATAAAAGAAGGAAGTTAGACAGGCATTCGCCCCTTTAGGGTTTCATGGTTTCCTGAGGTGCCGTTGCTCAAGCTGTGGGCTTTTATATCGTACCTCTTAGCCGCCGCTGTGTAACACACTGCCCCCAAATTGAGGCGCATTGTATCTTATAAATGTGTGGGGCGGGAATCCAGGAAGGGTTTGCCTGGGTGATTCTTCTGCTCCCCGTGACATTGAGTGGGGTCACTCAGTGGCATTTCCCTGGCGGCCAGGCTGGTCTGAGGAGTCTAAGACAGCTTAGTCACATTCCTGGCACCTTGGTGAGGATGGCTGGGGGGCCGGACTCAGCTGAGCCCCTCTTTCTCTCCATGTAGACTTAGAGCCTCCCCAGGGTGGGGTCTGACTTCTTACGTGGTGGCTGAGGCCCCAAGAGAGCATGGTGGAAGCTGCTCGTTCTCTCAAAGGCTGGCCCAGAACTGGCGTAGTATCATTCCACCATACTCGGTTGGCCAAAGCAGTCACCTGGCAGCCCAGATTCAAGGGAGGGGAAATAGACGCCACATCTTCATGGGAGGGGGGGCCGCCTTTCATCTGCACGTTCATGATGTTCAGAACTAGGGGCAAACGTTCAATGGTTTCTTCAAAAGTCACGATTGTTTTCAAGTAGATGAGACCTCGCCTCTCTTCCATGGTGTCAGCGGGAAAATCATGATTGAGCTCCTTTGGGGAAAAGGGAGTAAAAGTAAATCTTGGTGCAACATTCATGAAGGCACTCGGCATTCAGAGTGGGTAATCTCTTCAGGCAAAGCTACAATGCAGGAAGGAGGTTGACAGAGGAAGTTTAAGAAAAATATCGTTTTTCTTTTTTCCTTTTAGAGAGAACACGTGCGTGTGCATGTGCATGAGTGGGGGAGGGGCAGAGGGAGACAGAGAATCTTCTTTTTTTAATATAATTTATTGTCACATTGGCTCCCATACAATGCCCAGTGCTCATCCCAACAAGTGCCCTCCTCAATGCCCATCACGCACTTTCCCCTCCCCCCCACCCCCCATCAACCCTCAGTTTGTTCTCAGTATTTAAGTCTCTTATGGTTTGCCTCCTTCCCTCTCTGTAACTTCCCCCCCCTTCCCCTCCCCCATGGTCTTCTGTTAAGTTTCTCAAGATCCACATATGAGTGAAAACATATGGTATCTTTCTCTGCCTGACTTATTTCACTTAGCATAATACCCTCCAGTTCCATCCACATCACTGCAAATGGCAAGATTTCATTCTTTGGAGAGAGAATCTTAAGCAGGCTCCATGCTGAGCGAGGATCCCACAGGGCTCGATCCCACAACCCTGGGATCATGACCTGAACCGAAATCAAGAATCAGACACTCAGCTGACTGAGCCACCCAGGTGCCCCAATATCTTCTTTCTTAAACAGCTAACTAAATATGATGACTTTCTAGGAGGTTGAAAATGGCAAACGAAATGTAGGATTATTGTGATGATCTATTGACTCCGAAAACTTCACCTACAGACCTCTTGTCAACTGTGATTCCTATGTCTATAACCTCAGAATGATGCCTTACATACAGTGAATTGAGATCTGATCTCATATGGACAGTCCAGTGCCTAGAAGTCTGTTGATTAGTCGGACTAAAAGCCAGCCTAATATGTAACTTCCATGGGAGGTCTTAATGGTTTGGGCTTATTGCCACAGTTTGTATATATTCTCCTCCGTTTCTGTCAAGGGGAAAGCCACTGAGAGGTCCCCAGTCGCTACTGCTGACCAGGGGGTGCCTCCCTGGGGCCTTTGAAGACAGGTGGGCGGCGTTCAAGTCCTCTGCCTTGAGGAGCCACATCTCTTGAAGTTCCCTTTCGAGTGGCTCCTGACATGGCTCCCTGCGGTCGTTGGCCGTTGCCTCGAGCCGATGTGCCAAAAATGGCCGTTCCCCACAATGTGCCACGTAAACACAAATCGTAGCGTGGTCGGGAGGCGGAACAAAGCAGGTGGCTGTGCTGATGTATTCATTGTGCCACACGGGCCTGCGGGTCAGCACGCTTCACACTTGAAAGATGGCTAGTCCCTTCACTCAGCAGACAGTGTTGGGTCCCTCCCTACCAGGCGACAGACTCTGGGCAAAAGGACAGCGGTAGACAGAAGAGGCCTTAGTCAGTCTGGAAGACCTCTGGGAAATGCGGTTAAGTAAGTGACCAGAGATGGTGGCTGAGCCACGTACACACACCCGAGCAGGACTTGGCCGGGCCAAGCTTGTGCCACCAGCTCCTGGGCCCTCCCGCATGTCCCTGTGGGGCCGCTGATGTGCCCATCATCCACTGTTGCTCTACGTGTTTATCTAAAAGAAACTCCTTACAGGTCAGCAGATGGCCTGTTCCAGAGCGGGGCTCCAGACCCCCCTCCGCCCCCCACCCCCACCACTGGCCTCCTCCTCTGGGCAGACCCGGGGCCTTCCTGAAGGTCCCCCCCCCCCAACGGCACCTCAGGCGCTCTCCTGCTTGGCATCCCCAGGCCCTGACTCCAGTACCAAATCCACAGTGAGGGCCCTGAGCTAACCAGCCCCTTCTTCAGATACTGAAATGGATCCTCATCAGCTTTGCCAAAGCTGGGATGTTAGCAGACGCCGAGGGCCATAATTTAAACTGTGCGTGTCAGGATTACGGTAGCCTGCCAAACCACCATGCAGGAAGAAAACTTTGAAACGTGAGACTCTTTTTAAGGGAGAAAAATCCAAATGAGTTCCCTCCCCTCTCCCTTAGCTCCTGCCCGGGCCTCGTGCCTCTCCAAGACACTCACAAAGGCCTGTTTACGGAAGAAAGCGTGGTTGCTCAGAGTTACGGTAGGGAGACCGCTTGGTGTGGGACTCGGGCACGTTAAGAAGCGCCTTCAGCTCCTTAAGCCAGCCTCTGAGTCAGGTGGCAAGCGAGTGAGGCCGCCAGGAGGCTCTTCCTTTAGGAGAAGAAGCCGCGTCTAAGGCCCCCCGCTTCTCTCTCCCTCCCACCCCCTCCCCTGGGCAGTTGGCCAGAACCCACAGGCCGCCCCTCGGTCGAGGAGAAACCCTCTGCCTCCTCCTCTCCCGTGTTCAAGGAACCGTCCCCTCCCTCCTCTTTGCCCCTTTTGCCAGGCGAGATGACCAGCAGCGAGGGAAGTGCCACCCCCCTGCCAGCCCTGTGGCCAGCCCCTTCCCACGATGGCCGGGACCCCTGGCCCTCCCCTCTCCCAAGCACCGGGCAGGCGGGCTGCTCCCCGCCCTCAGCTGGGCCCGCTCCAAGAGCCCGCCGCTTTCGAGCTGGCGTTGGGTTCATGGTTTTTATTGGAGAGCGTTACTTCTGACCTCAAGCAGAATCTCTGAGAAAAAGAAATCTGTGAAAGGGCTCAGAGAACGCGCGAGGTTTGGCGGCCCCTCCGGGGGTCGTTGGCCTTATCGCCTTCCCTCCAATCAGGCCCATCCTTGCCTCGCCTCCGGAGAAGGAACGCACGGATACACGCGCACGTCTGCGAACACACACAGCCACCAACACCCTTCACACTGCCTCAATTAAAACCATGTGCCAGGGACACTCAGTGGGGACTTATTTATGCTTGGAAGTAAATATTGGGCTGATGTTGCCCTGCCGACATCTCCAGACACAGACGTGCTGTGTAAATAGTCGGGTAACCGGAGAGACCGTAAACATGAGGCCCCGAGCTAGTCCAAAGAAGGAGTGTGTCCGAGGTCCTTGGAACGGCTTCCCGGGAGGTAACCCACAGGCCGGGGGAGGAGGGGGTGCGTATCTCACAAGAGCACAGATGCTGTGGAGTTGTGCAGTCCAGTCCCTCACTCACCCCAAATCGGGCTGGGAAGGAAGAGGCTGGTGCAGACCCCAAAACTCGGTCGGGCCTTCTTCTCTCTTCCTAGGCCTCGAGCCTCCCACAGCACCTCCCTGATGAGGGCCATCCTGAGGAAATCTGCCGTTTCCCTAGTTGTTTTCGGGTAGGTTTTTGATAGAAGGTTATATCGGAAAATTGTGAGAGTCTGTCAGGAGGGCTCAGGGCGATGCTCTTTGGGGCTGCGGGCTGCCATCAATCAGGGCCGGTGCGGACAAAAGCCAGAAAGCAAGCTGACGCCTCTGTCTGCAGCTGAGCAAGGCTTGGCTTGAGTCCTCCTCGAGGGTTTCCGTGAACGTTTCCTCCGCTGCAGACAGAACTGTTTTAAACACGGCCTTCTGCCCTCCTAGTGGCAATGCAAGCCCTTGGAAGGTTCCAGGAAAAAAAAGTGCAGGACAACATTGACTCCACTGGATGGGAATGGACGGTGGGGCTGCTGAGGGTCCAGCTTCAACTCATTATGAATCATCCCCCAGGGGGCTCAGCTGGCAGCCAAACCAGGTTTGCCCAGCACTTCTCAGACGTCTCCCCCAGAGTAACCAGAGCCAGAGGAGGTGCCTAAGGAGGGCCTGCTGCCAGAGAAATGTCTTTGAAGTCTCAATTTATCTTCGTTTTAAGAATTTTATAACTCCTTGTGTGTATCCATCCTGTAGCATAAACTTTGAAAATGCAGTTTTCCCAAAATTTCCAAAACCTCCTCGGAACGATCGCCACCGGACGAGGGCTCCGTGTCTTGGGCCGCCTTCGCGTGAACCCTGGGTGTATGCAGCTGTGTGCCCCCCAGGCTGCAGCCCCGGGGTTGCTTTGGGAACCCGCCGAGGTCTGAGAATGCCATCGGTGTCTTAGAGCCAGGAAATGACCTCACCTGTGGCCCAGGAGATAGGTGGCTGGAGCGCGAGCAGTCATCAGGACTCGGGGCTCCCCCTGTCGCGTCTCTCCCGTACACGTCTTCCAAGAAGGTCCTGTGGCAATGGGCAGACCTGGTGTGACACAGGTGTTGGGGGACCACTGCTCGGTAAACTCAGAGCCTGGGCTTTGGGTTCTGTATCAAAAGCCACAGCGAGGCTCTAAACGGCCCAAAGCTGATATTCTCTTTTTCTGAAACGGAGTTGGCTTAGTTGTGTAAGAAACAATATTAGTTCGACAGAGAGCCACCACTCACCTTTGTGCAAACTAGCAAACAGAGCCCCTTCGTCCAGAAACTGTACTCCCATCCTTTAGAAAATTCAGGAAACCTGCGGATTTTGTTGAGGGGGGAAAGACACTGTACTGCCATCTGCTGGAAAATAGTTGTAATAAATGGACATGTCCATGATATCCACGGCGTGAGGGGCACTGCCCCCTTCATACAGTGCACAGCCTACACCACTGTACCCAACTCCCTAGCCGTGAGAGTGGACCGAGTTTTAAGAAATGGTCTTTGGGCTGCATCGAAGAAGGGCAAACACCAGTGGCCAGCTCCAGCCTTCCGTCTAAGAGGCCACGCCCGGGTTGTGTCGGACACAGCTCTTGAGACCCCGTGGTGTTGCAGTGGGGCATAGAGTTTGCAAGGCTCTTTTGTTTCTGAGAGCGGCGTGACAGCCGTCCCGGGGGCGGGGAGGGATTCTGAGGACTAAAGCTGACACCACTCCACTTGAGAGAAAAGAGCTTGCTTCTGGATGCCCGCAGGAGATGATGGTGCTGTCACCTCGTTGGTAGCAAGTATGACACTTAAACATGGGCACACGGGAGCTCCACGTGACCGTGCATCTGGCTGCTCTAGATCCTTGCTAGATTGCTTGCACACTCTATTTTAAATCCTTATGCTGGCACAGCTATGAGAAAGTGAGCCGACTGTTGTGCCGCTTGGAGATGAGCAAGAAAAGTCTGTTCAGCAGGACAAGGCAGGGCGCTGCTCCTTTGGTCTAGAACCCTACCGGCTGCCCCTGCCTCTCTTCCTGCGAGGAAGACTTCCAGTAAGTCAGACAGAAAACACGGGGTGCTGTATCGCTTGACTCATGCTGCGTGACAAACCATCCCGAAGTTTAATGGCTTAAAAGCAGCAAACGTCTGTCTAGCTCACAAGTCTGTGGGTCGGGCTGAGCTTAACAGGGGGGTTCTCTGGTCTCGGGTAGACTCGTGTCTGCGCCTGCAGGCAGTTGGGGGCTGGCCGGTCTTCGGGGGCCTCACTGAGCGCAACTCGCATCTAGACCAAACTCGTGGAGGCTGGGCAGGGTTCTGGGAAGTGCGAGAGGCCTCTTGAGGCCCAAGCGGGGTACCGACACGGCTTCGCCTCCACTGCATCCGGTTTTCAGAACAAGTCACAGTGCAGAGTCAAGGGGTGGGAGCCAGCCCCCTCCTCATGATGGGAACTCCCACAGAGTCACGTGGTAAGGGGCCTGGACGCGGGGGACGCAGGATTGTGGGTGTTTCTGCAGTTACTGCCAAGTACAGGTGATATGCTAAGCTCCGGGGACAAAATGCACAAACCCTGCCTTCAAGGAGTCCTCAGACTTAAGACAAACGCGAAGGATAATGAGGGAGCCGTTGAAGTTCCGCCTGACTAGAGATGAGCTACTTATCTGGAATTGAAAGTGAGTAATCTGGGATTAGTGAAGCATTGCACCATCAGCAGGCAGAGTTCTGTGCTAAGGAACCTTATTTCCATCTTACATCCAGCCTTACTCTCGTGATTATGTCCTCCTTAGCACAGAAGGTGCTCATGACATATTTGCCCAGTCAACCACATCTTTATCTTAATGGTATTTCAAGCAGTAACTCCTGAGACATTTCCAGTAAGTCTTGGGTTGCTCTCCTGACCTTCTGCAGGCGTGCTTTGAGGGCCTTGACAACGGCCTTTTTCCGGAACATCCAGACCAAGCCCTGATTCCACATTCCTTGCAGAGGGGAGAAGGTGATAGGGACTTAAGGAGAGGAAAGTGTGTGTGGGCAGGGGGGTGGAGGGGAGTGCCAGAAAGTGGGGTCCTGGCAGACGTAGTCTTATGCCGAGAAGAAACTTCCAGGGCCGAAAACACTAGGAACTCCGTGTCCACAACACTGGCCGTGCGGATTGACACTCAGAGCCGCAAACGCTTGGCAGTTGTTTTAAGAAAGCTTCTTCCCCGTCATTCAACCTGCATCAGCCCCTTCACTGACTGCACTCCGAGTGCGCTCCCAGGATTCCCCTGGCAACCCGGAGAGGCCAATCAGCCCCTTCTCTGGGGCAAGGAATTCCGACCGTCGGGTGACTGAGGACGCTCAGCTCACAGGGAAGGAGTATGAGGACGAACGGACAGATAGAGAAGTGGGCGTGCCCGTGAGAGCTGGGCTGGCCTGATGACTCGCTCGGTGCAGGTTTCAGATTCGCTCCTGGCGGCACACTGCAGAAATTCCTGGTCGTGAGCGCTTTCGAACGTGGCCACGGGAGTCACAAGCTCATGACGGTGTGGAACCACAAGCCTGCAGGACAGCAGGCTCCCCGACAGCAGACTGAACGCGTGAGGCCGTTTGAATTCGAGGGGATTGAAACGGGGATTTGAGGGCGGGTCATTGATTTGCAAGGTGACGGCAGGAAACCCTGATCAGAGCAGGAACGCGAGAGAGCAAAAGAGAAGGAGGCCCACCAAGACGCGGTAAGTAAGGCTGGTTACCGCTTCGGGCAAGTTCCACCGGGGAACTCTGGTAGGTCGTGCACCTGAGGGTTGTCACAGCCAAGAAGAGGGGGTGTTGGAGTACCCCACTCCAGCTGGCCACGTTTAAGGGCAGAGGCAGGGATGTCTGACGTCAGAAACAGCGGCCACGAATGCTGGGGACAAAGGACAAGACGTGCCGGGTCTCTCCGAGCACGGGAGAAGGTCAGCTCCCATGCTTAATGTCTGTGATGCCTGTGCGAGAAAACCCAGAAACTCGTCTTGCCGGATGTGACGTCAGAGGGGAAGGTCTTTCCAGAACTGAGCTGAAGGAAACTGCCATCCGGATCCAGTGAGATGCCAGTTTTCGGGGAGTTCACACTGCTGGGTGTGGGGCAGGTACTGCATGTTTTGTAGGTTTGAGAGAAAGATCTAGACGAACAGCAAGGTAGAATGCAGACTGACGGACGCTTTTCAAAGCCTGTTCTGTGAGAGCAGTATTTAGCAATTCCCCCACGATGGCTGATGTCTCCCCAGATAACAATAGGTTTATCAAAAGCCAAAGGAGCTCAGGAAATGTCAAGTCCCTGAGTTTCTTAGATCCTTTACTAAGGGTTATTAGATCCTTGACTTCCTACTGTGCATTACATACGTCTTAAAGGAAGAGGGGCGCCTGGATGGCTCAGTCAGCTAAGCGTCCAGCTGCGGCTCGGGTGATGGTCTCACCATCCATGAGTTCGAGCCCCACGTCAGGCTCTGTACTGCCCGCTCAGAGCCTGGAGCCCACTTGGGATTCTGTGTCCCCCCTCTCTCTTTTCCCCTCTCCTGCTCGTGCTCTGTCTCGCTCTGTCTCTCAAAAATATATATTAAAAAAAAAATTTTTTTTTAAGGAAGAAAGAAGGCAGCATCTCCCAAACTCATTTGACTGTGAATTTTATTCGCAAATCACTATTTTACTCCCAAATGCCTTTGAATAACTCTCGGTAACTAGTGTTCGCCAGCACCCCGTTCGGAAAACACTTCAGCAAAAGCACTTTATAAGGAACAGTCATGAGAGAACCTGCAGAAAGTCCGTGCATTTTGAAAAGTGGCTCCACAATAATGCTCTTCCTAAATCGGTCTAATCTGAGGGGCTTTCCAAGCCTTCCCAGGTCTGTGAGTACAGGACTTTTTCCCCTCCTCCCCCGGGCTGCCTTGGGGACCGAAAGGGCTGATTCTCCAGCATTCTAACCCGGCCTCTCCTCCCTCTGCCTTTTAGATGGGCTTCTTTCGCCGAAGGTACAAAGAAATTATTGAAGCCGAGAAAAACCGGAAAGAGAACGAAGACAGTTGGGACTGGGTCCAGAAAAACCAGTGACCTGCCACACCAGTCACGTGACCCAATCGGCCGCCTGTCGTCCTTGATCTTTGTATCTTCCATATTTGGAAGAAAGAATCTTCTCCAGATTTTTCGGAGGCCCCACTGATGCTGTTCTCTTCCTCGTTTTTTGTCAAGCCCAGGAGCCACCCTGAGGCAGCCGCTCTGGCCAGGTCACATGACTGGAGCCCCACCTGTTTCTTCTTAAAGGTGAACTCCGAACTTGGGAAAGCAAGCTACAGAGGTGAACGATATTTATGGATGCAACGTGCGTGGTCAACCCTCAGGGGAAAACTGTTACCTAAAAGTATTTTTATAAATATAAGCCTTTTATATACTGATTATGTCTTTATATTTGTATCGATGTTTTATTATTTCTATTAAATAGTTATATAATTCACTCAAGCACTGATCTCCGGGCTGAAATCTTGGAAGTACGTGTGCATTCATACAAATCTGATTGTACTTTGGGACTTGCTGTTAAAAAGAGACGTGCACATAAAATAATCTGAGGAGACCTCGTGTGAGCCACGAAGCAGGCGGCACCACACGTATACTGGTTGAGGTCAGACCCCTAAGACAATTCGCATCTTGGTTGCCTGGAGTCGTTTGAAATAATGTGCTAAAGGACTCTAAGCGGTTTTTCATACATACCTTGCATCGGAAGGCTTCCAACAGGACTTTGGATGGAAAAACCTGCCCCTAGCACAAGTCTGCTCGGCATCACCTATACGGACATCACACCCTCCTTGCACTTGGATTAATGGACGAGAGCTTGGAGCAAGGCCATTGGGTCACCTGGCAAACCTCAGCAAGGCATCTCATCCTGGACGTCATGCATCCGAGTCCGCTCGCCACAAGGACTAAATCAGTGCCCACCAAGCAAAGACTTGTGTCACAATGCTGTGATGTGTTGCCTTTTCGTGGTAATTTGAGGTCAGAGGTCTCCGCTTCCCCTCCCACTCTTGCTGTCCCAGCTGATGGCCGTTGCAGATTCCTTCCCAGAGATGACCATTCAACCTGTCCTTAGTTTTTAAAACAGCATCTTAAGGGAGGTTCCCCGAAAGCAGACTCCAGTACAAAGATTTGCCTGCAAGTAACCGAATAAGGTGGTGTTCTGCCCGTAGGAGACGGCAGTAAGGGGGTGAGGGAAGCAGGACAGGGAAGGGGAGGGAGCCAGGCAAGGGTGCCATTTCAGAGGACATCCCGAGGAGGGTAGCTTCAGCCTGATCCTGCAGGGAGCTCTGGAGGGTAAGTTATGTCCCAGAGTCGCCCCAACCCGGGGCAAGGGAGCTGATCTTTCAGATTCTTGGGCGCAGGGGAGCTATAAATTTCCCACTCTCAGCTCCGGCTGGCAGAACGGCTCCGACAGCCCAGAGGCAGTCCTCTGCAGGAGAGCTGCAAATGCACCCCCAGCCCGGGGAGGCATCCAGAAATGATGTGAAAAAGAATGCACTGGGACCTGGGCGCAGCGCTGGCACTTCCCTGCCCACTGCGCGCCTGAATGCTGAGTTGCT
Source organism: Puma concolor (assembly GCF_028749965.1). Lineage (NCBI taxonomy): Eukaryota > Metazoa > Chordata > Mammalia > Carnivora > Felidae > Puma > Puma concolor. The sequence goes on from NC_141675.1 coordinate 5,895,507, forward strand.
GCCCTCGGTTCCAGTCTCCCTGTTTGCCGGTTGGTGTTTATCATCAGCCGCGCTGTGCCGCCTGGTTTTGAGTGCAATGTGATTTTCTAGAAGGGCAATGAGATGACGCGTGTAGTGTGCCCAGCACAGCGCCTGGACCGCAGGGGACACTCAGTAACTGGCCGCAGCCCTGGCCGCGGTCGCCACAAACCTTCTGAGGAGAGAAAAAACACACGGCTGAGAACAGGGTCTGACAAAGAGTCCTTAATGGCTTATTACAGCCCGCTGGAGCCCCGGGTGCATAAAAGATGTTAGCAAGTGGGACCGAAAGAGGAAACAAGACGGGGGATCTTTCTTGTAGGGCCTTGTCCACTGGAAGCTAACATGTTGGAGGGTCTGTGAACATCGTTGCAAAGACGCAGAACTCCAGAGGAGACAGGCTTTTCCACGCACATACTTGGCTAATACCTGGAAAGATAGCAAAGTTTAGGCAAAATCATGAGGATGCCGGACAGTTGTGAACCTGGCGTGGAACAGAAGCGTCTTTTCGTTTCTTATTATGCAGTTGACTCTGATGCAGAAAGACAGTGAACGTATCATGTGTCCCTTCCTGGTGAATCTGGGAATAGATGACAAGGCCAGAGGGTCAATGGCATGAACTAGGCTGATCTTAGAATGAAGGCGGGGATGTTGCTTCTGACAGGGACGGAGGCAGAGGTAGCTACCGGGCAGATGCAGTCAAAGACACCAGTTGTCAGAGTTCCCCCGTGAGTTGTATCAAAAGTAGTGAGGGCAGTTTTGAGGGGGTCTTGGTCACTCGCTTAAAGGACACCTTTAAGCTGTGCATCAGGAGCTGCGTTAAGTGCTGGGGCTTCCCCAGAGAACTCCGTAGCACATTCTGCCCGGAGAGCCAAACCCTCCCGCCAGAGGCGGACGGAGAGTCTCCTCTATGAGACCCCATGTGCGGCTTTCCCTCAGTGGACTTTTGCTCATAGTATCATGCCGTCCTTTAATAAGCCACTGAAGATTGTTAGGCGGTAGGCCTGGGTCAGCTCCCTCAGCGGCTTTGGACAAACGCATTTACAGCCTGTAACCAGCTCCCTTACGAGGGGTCCAGACGCACTGGTGGCCACGTAGAGGATGACTCCTCCTGTCCCTGTGGACGGTCTCGGAGCCAGGATCTGTTTGCCCCTGGTCGATTCTGAACGGCAGACCCACATGGGCAGTCATACGCTCAGGAGATCACCAAGACTTCATAAGGCAGCCACTCCAGGAATCTGTCTGGAGAAGGACGTGCCTCTGCACGTCTGATGGTGCTGAGTAGCAGGTGGGGCGACAGCAGGAAGTTAGCTGCTTGACACGGTGATAAAGAAGCCCAGCCCACCGTGAGCCCTCTCAATAGGCTCTCAGGGGAAGCAGGCAGGGTGAATGGCATCTGTACAACTTCTCCAGAATATTCTTTTGAAAGTCCACAGTGCATTCCGGTTTCGAACCCTCCTGCTTCTGTGGGTTCACTGTGGAGTCCTATCAGATATCCTCTTACACAGCATTAGTTCAATCTGCTTCGGCTTTTAGTTATGTATTCAGTATGGTTTTAACTGACGGGAAGATTGAGACACTTTTTAAATATGAAAAAGGACCTTTGTAAAAATTGAAAATAATGCCCGCTTTTCAAGAATGGTTGACTTATGCTCCGTTGATATGGGACTCATGAGTTGGGGACATCCCCAGAGTGAGTCCTAGACCTGTTCCCAAGAAAAGACCACAAGGTTTAGGAATAAGGAGATACTAGAAGAAGGGGGCGGGTCCACTGGCTTGCTGCTGACTGACAGGCACACGTCAGGAATCCGCTCTCTCAGTCAGCTGGTACCAGCATCAGCATCACCAGGAGTATTCTCACGTTTGGTGAATGTTGTAGAAAATCCACTAGAAAGTCGTCTGTCACCCAGTCACGCATAGCCTACCATCTTTGAGCCAAAGGCAAGGGAGTTAAGAACAAACAGAAAACCAGCAGGCCTCCCAGGAATATCTGGGACCTGTTTTCAATGCAGAAGTATAGTAGATCCCCCAAGTGATACATGTGCTGTGGGCTACCTGTTAAAACCCTAGCAGAGTCCTTTTTTTTAAAGGCTGTTCCGCTACTTTTATTCTTGGAAAAGACGGTATGGCCAGGGGAATGCAGTTACACATAGGTTACATATGAAATGTGCATCTGGTGAAACCCACATGCACCTGACCCAGACTTCCGGGAATGTAGAGGCACTGCAAAGGATTGTTATGTCGGGGAAATGGCCCTTTAGCAGACAAAAGGCAGAAAGTGAGTGTCATTTCAGAAGTGCTCCAACGCACAGGGGTCTAAGCAATGTGTCGTTCTGCTATGTGGAGCAGTGGTACACACAGCAGATAATATTTTCTGAAACAAAGAATGGCTGAAGGGAAGATACAGATGCCACCAGGGCCAAGATGAACCTACTAGAATGTCTTCCGATTTTCAGCAAATTGGGATAATGAACAAATTTCCCGCATGGTGCAATGCTTTATAGCACAATGGTCTAGATTTCAGACTTTGTTGTTGTTGTTGTTGTTGTTTTTCCTAATGTGCACGGTGTGACGGGCAGAGTGAGTTTAAAAGCTTTAAGAGTGATTAATTGCATGGCAGACACCCACGCTAACTTCACTTCCAGAACTTGACTGATGCATCCATGTACATTTACGTTGAGGAATTTTGGTGGGAGGGGTGTTCCTCCTCCCAAAGTCATTAAAAGTGTATTAAAGTTTATGCAGTCACTTCTAATTCACTTGCACTGTTAGGGGAATGCAGGTTTACAAAAATACATGTTTGGAATAAAAAATGGCTGCAAATGATTCAGGAGTTTGGTCTGTCATTTCTTTGCTGGTGAAGAACTTGAACCTTTTTAGGGTGTTGAAGATGCGGTTTGAATGTAATACGTCGCGACCGTTAAAGAGCACGTGCAGGTCTATCTAATTGTGCATGAACAACCCCCTCCATGTGGCCGAACTGTCCCCGACCCTTGGCCTCCATTCCGTAGTCACCACTTTCTCTGTGCGTCACCCACCTGCCCAGGGCCACACCTGGGACTTTGATCTGAGGACAAACGTGCCCAAATTAAATGGAGTGGATTCCTTGTTGTTAGTAGACTGCTTCCACTAGTCACCAAGCATTTCCCCAGAAGCTTTCTGGTAGCATCCTTACACGTTTACAAACATCGTGTTCTCTTACATTTGCAATCTCCATCTGTCTAGTTACGTCCCTGTCCTTATCTCAAATGCTGTTCACTTCTGTGTGTTTCTCTTTTTTCCCTGGATGAAACCAACAAGGATCTACTTTGCCAGTGCTTTCAAGAATAAGCCTTTGGCCATACCAATCAAACCTACTGGGTTTTGTTTTCTATCTCATTCATTACTGGCTTTATACTTATTAAAAGTTATTACAGTGCCCCGTAGTTAAAATTCATGCACAAACACACAACACAGTATAGAAGAAGGGTATGAGAAGATACACGCCAAGGGATTAAAAATGGTTACCTTTAGGTAGATGGGAATGTCAGTGTTTTAGCTTTGTTTTTTGTTTTGTTTTTCCTTGCCTGAGGTTTAGTGTAGTTCCAGGCATTTTTTAGCATGTATTTCTTTTGCAACAATGAGGCATATGCAAATTATTTTTTAAATAAAATCACATCCGGGGGAATATGAATTGCTAAGCCAAAAGAGATCTCAAATTGCAAGTCCAGAAAGGAAGAGCTTTGTTTGCAGCAAAGAGCACTGATGAGGCTGACTCTGAGGACAATGGTCCAGTGAGTAATTTCAAGCTTTCTAATTCCAGATACTTCCTGGCTTAACAAGAACTCCCGCCATCACTAAGACTAATTAAATACATTTCTCTAAGGTTACCCAACCTGTTTCCTTAAGCCAGGAAGAGGTCTGGACAAACTCAAAGGAATCAAAAGACACAACACTAAGAGGAAGAAAATCACCAGTTAGCAATGTCAGGCCCCCTTCGATCAGGAGTTTTTCAGTCTGCCAGATTACGTCTGGTCCTTATAGACTGTCTGCTCATCAGGTTACTGTGCTTGGTAATCGAATTAATGTAAGTACTTACTTAGAGCCCCGCCTACGCTATGAAACCAGTTGGCAGCTATCCATCAGCAAAGGCGCCTGACCCTGAGATCACGTCCATTCATTCTACGTACACGTCCAACTGAAGTGTGTTTAACAAGGTATCTCTGACTCCGTGCTGAAATCTGAAGCTGTGCCATCTGGGCTTGCTACCAAAGCCCTGCTTTGCCTCAAAGTCGGATCCAGATCATTTTATACTTTATTTGATGTGACTCTTCCATAATTGAAAAGGATCCTAAAAATTAAAACAAATCTCATCAAAGGTACAACTACTCGCCAAACAGATGAAAAAGCAGGGGGCATTTTGAAAGTATTTCCAGGAAACCTTTCTTCTAAGAAATGACAGATTAAGGTAAGTGAAATTATCTCCAAATCGACATCTATTCAGAACCCACCTTATCAGTTAGGAGACTCTCTGGCTCCATATAATAGAAAAAATCCCAAATGACAACGTTTTAAACACGATAGAAGTGTGTTCCTCTCTCACATAAGAGAAGACGAGGTCTGAGTCATCAAGATCTCATATAGCAGCTTCGTGGATCATCAGCGCATCAGCTCCTATCTTTCAAGGTATGTGGTTTACATCCTTAAAGTTGTTTCCTGGTTCCAGATGGGTACCAAGGAACCAACCACCATGGCAATATTCCAGGCCAACAGTAGGGGAGGAGGATAAAATGCCACATGCCTCCTCCCTTCTCACTAGCCTTGCCAGAAGTCCCATACAACACTAACCAGAAATTTGTCATAAAAATCCACCCGCCCGCAAAGGAGGATGGGGAGTGGATTGTTAAGGTCTAAGAGGAGTGCACATGTTGAAGGTAACTACGTCACCACACCCACCATGTGTAAGATACTCAGAATGTAAGTGTCCTAAACCCTAAGTGCGTAGGGCTGGATGTAAGCAAAGGGAAAGGCTTTATTTGGGGTCAGGGTGGGAATCTCAGGTACATAGAGTTGGTTAATCAAATTCACGTCCACACAAAGCCTTTTCTCGTTTTGTGTTATTTTTCTCCTTTATCCACCCGGCTCCGTCCCCACTTACATTTCCCCCTCTTCCCGAGGCACCAAGTCTAGTGAATGGAGTACATGTCCTTGGAAATGTACATAGTATTATTTTTTTAAGTTTGTTTATTTTTATATATGTTTTTTTCATTATGAAATTTATTGTCAAATTGGTTTCCATACAACACCCAGTGCTCATCCCAACAGGTGCCCTCCTCAATACCCATCACCCACCCACCCCTCCCTCCCACCCCCCATCAACCCTCAGTTTGTTCTCAGTTTTTAGGAGTCTCTTATGTTTTGGCTCCCTCCCTCTCTAACCATTTTTTTCTTCCCCTCCCCCATGGTCTTCTGTTAAGTTTCTCAGGATCCACATAGGAGTGAAAACATATGGAATCTGTCCTTCTCTGTATGACTTATTTCACTTAGCATAACACTCTCCGGTTCCATCCACGTTGCTACAGAAGGCCAGAATTCATTCTTTCTCATTGCCAAGTAGTATTCCACTGTGTATATAAACCACAATTTCTTTATCCATTCATCAGTTGATGGGCATTTAGGCTCTTTCCATCATTTGGCTATTGTTGAGAGTGCTGCTGTAAACATTGGGGTACAAGTACCCCTATGCATCAGTACTCCTGTATCCCTTGGGTAAATTCCTAGCAGTGCTATTGCTGGGTCATAGGGTAGGTCTATTTTTAATTTTTTGAGGAACCTCCACACTATTTATTTATTTTTAGAGAGCGCACGCACACGGGGGCGGGGAAGGGGCAGGGAGAAAAATCCCAGAGGCTCCGCACAGAGCCCAACATGGGGCTCAATCTCAAGAACCATTAGATTATGGTTCTCATAATTAAGACCCGACCCCAAATCAAGAGCCAGACACTTAACTGACTGAGCCATCCAGGTGCCCCTCATTTCCCTGATTTCTTTAGTTTGTAACTAGAAGTTTGTACCTCCTTCACGATCTTGCGGTCCGTGAGTTCGAGCCCCGCGTCGGGCTCTGGGCTGATGGCTCAGAGCCTGGAGCCTGTTTCCGATTCTGTGTCTCCCTCTCTCTCTGCCCCTCCCCCGTTCATGTTCTGTCTCTCTCTGTCCCAAAAATAAATAAACGTTGAAAAAAAAAAATTAAAAAAAAAAAAAAAGTTTGTACCTCTTAATCCCTTTTGTCTGTTTCAGCACCACTTCCCCCATCCACTTCCCCTCTGGCAACCGCCAGTTTGTTCTCTGTATTAAAGAGTCTGTTGTTTGTCGATTTGTTTTGTTTTTAGATTCTACAGGTAAGTGAAATCATAAAGTATATGTCTTTCTCTGTCTGTATCACCAGCATAATACTCTCTAGGTCCATCCATGTTGTTGCAAATGGCAGAATCTCGTTCTTTTTTATGGCTGAGTGATATTCCATTATATCTATATCTGTGTATCTCTATCACCTCTTCTTGGTAACTCATCGTGGATGAATGCTTGGATTGTTTCCCTGCATTTGCTGTTGTAAATAACACTGCAACGAGCATAGGCATGCGTGTAGCTTTTCCAGTTAGTGTTTTCGTTTTCTCTGGGTAAATACCCAGTGGTGAAAGTACTGGTTCACAGGGTAATCTTATTTTTGATTTACTGAGGAACCTCCATACTGCTTTCCACAGTGGTTGTACCAACTCGCATTCTCACCATCGGTGACTGAGTGTTTGTACTCGATGATGAAAAACTCAGATCCCTCTGTTCCCTCCTTAGTCCCTGCAAGGTTAGCTCCTTAGCCTGGGGGCTTGCAACATGAGAATAACAGAAACTGCAAACTCCAACAACAGTGAAGAGTGGTGAATAGCTTTCTTGAGGGATCCTGTATTTTCAGGACAAGAGATAGCTCTAAGATGCTATACATTCATCATTAAAACGGTTAGTGACCCCTTACACAACAGAAAGACAGACTATTGCCCAGGCTCTTCTGAGGAATGATGACCATCCACGGACTCTCCATGTAAGACTTCCCCAGGATATTTGTAATATCAAATATCTAAGGTGCTCTCATTGCCATGTCCAAAACTGTTGACAGATGACGTGTGGAATGTACAGTGTAGGGGTGTGTTTGAGAAGTTGAGCTATTGATTTAAGCAGATCATGGGCCAACACCCAGCAGGAGAGAAAAGGAGCAGAGGACCATACCCACCGGGGCCCTGAGAGACAGGGGACTTGCAGAAGAGAGCCCTGGTTATTGGTGGGGCAGTACCCCGCCCCCTGCCCGCCAAACTACCACTACATCCCAGAACCTTGCCTAAGGGAACTTGGGAAGAAAATCTGTTCACCTAGGACTCCCAGGGCAGATGGACACAGGGAATAATGCAGCTGCATATACTCATGACCATCCCCAAAGAGGGGATTCAGGAACATCTGGTTGAGTGATTCTGGCTGAATTGTAGATACTTGCATATGGTGTCAGTATGGCTTTGTCTACCCACTCATTAGCAGCAAGCTCTGGCCCATATCAGTTACCTCTAGAATTTGAATCTTTAAACTGTTACCTATTCTGGACATCACTCATTATGGAAGTTTTTTCCTCAGCAGTCCTGAAATTACATTCTTCCAGCTTCTGTTAAACACTCCATTTGATGGAACGTTTGTGTGATTTCCCCACCCAACTGGTCAGCGCTCCCTGAACCTTGCGAGCTCCCTCTTTTTCCCCAGCCCTCCCAGCCATCTATCCCAAGCCTCCTTTTTTTTTGCTTTAAAAAAAATCATCATGAAATACACATAATATATATTTTACCGTCGTAACCATTTTTAATGGTATTAAGCACATTCAAATTGTTGTTGTACAGGCACCACCACCATTCGTCCCCATAACTCTTTCCGTTTTGTTAAACTGAAACTCTCTACCTGTTAAGCAAGTCCCATTCTCCCCTCTCCCCAACCCCTGCCAACCACCCTTCTATTTCCTGTTTCTATGATTTTGACTCTTCTAAGTACCTCATGTAAGTAGAATCCTACAACGTTTGTCTTTTGGTGACTGGCGTATTTCACTTAGCATAATGTCGTCAAGGCCCATCTATGTGGTAGCATATTGCAGAGTTTTCTTTCTTCTTAAAGCTGAAGGGATTGTATATACATCCCACATTTGGCTCATCCATTCACTGGCCAACAGAGCACTTAGGTTGCTTCCACCTTTTGACTACTGTGAGGAATGCTGCTGTGAACATGGGTGCACAAATACCTCTTCAAGACCCTGCCCTCAATTCTTGTGGGTGTATACTCAGAAATGGGATTGCTAGATGATATGGTTAATTCTACTTTTAAGTATTTGAGGAACCACCATATTGTTTTCCATACCGCCACACCATTTATGCTCCCAAACATGCACGGGGGTTCCAATTTGTCCACATCCTCACCAACACTTGTTTTCTGGGTTTTGTTGTTCGTTTGTTTTTTCACAGTAGCCATCCTAATGCGTATATGGCAGTATCTCATTGTAGGTTTGACTTAACGTTTCCCTAACAATTTGTAACGTGGAACGCCTTTTCATGTGCTTGTTGGCCATTTGTATATCTTCTGTGGAATAATGCCCACTCAAACTCTTTGCCCATTTTTGAATTGGGTTGTTTGTTGTTGTTGTTGTTGTTGTTGTTGTTGTTGTTGCTGAGTTTTAGAAGTTCTCTATTTATTCCGGGTATAAACTGCTTATCAGATATGTGATTTGCAAATATTTCCTTCCGTTCTGTGGGTTTCCTTTTTACTCTGTGGACAATGTCTTTTGAAGCATAAAATGTTTAAGTTTTTGTAGAGTCCAATGTTAATAGAGTCCAAATTGTCTATTTTTTCTTTTGTTACCTGTCCCTTTAGTGTTGTGTTCAAGAAATCATTGCCAAATGCAATGTTGAGACACTTTGTCCTGTGTTTTCTTCTAAGAGTTTTTTTTAATGTTTACTTATTTTTGAGGGAGAGAGACAGAGTGCAAGCAGGGGAAGGGCAGAGAGAGAGGGTGACACAGAATCCGAAGCAGGCTCCAGGCTCTGAGCTGTCAGCACAGATCCTGACGTGGGGCTTGAACTCAAGAACCATGAGATCATTACCTGAACTGAAGTCAGACGCTTAACCGACTGAGCCACCCAGGTGTGCCTCTTCTAAGAGTTTCATTGCTTTAGGTCCTTCCTCCATTTTGAATTAATTTGGGTATGTGCTGTGAGGTATGGGTCCACCTTCATTCTTTGCCTGTGGATATCCAGTTGTCCCAGGCCCTTTGTTGAAAAGACTGTCTTTCCCCTCCTTTGAATGGTCTTGGCATCCTCGTCACAAATCATTTGATCATATGTGTGAGAGTTCATTCCCGGGTCTCTATTCTATCCCATTGGTCTATTTGTCTGTTCTTCCCACTGTGTCCCCAACCCTCCCCACCATCTGTCCTAAGCCTCCCTTAAAAAAAAAAAAAAAGTTCTATTTTGTCTCCATGACAGCACTCAAAGCATATGAAAAGAGCTGCTGTATAACCTACAAAATTTCTCTTTCCTGCATAAAGAAATCTCCAGTTCCTAAGACTATTTTTATGACAGTTTCCACATCCTGCACCATCTCTGACATAGAAGAAACTGCCACCCTGTAATGAAGCCACCCCCCAACTTTCGCTCCTTGCTCTGAGTTGCCAGTATAGAACTAAATTCAGTAACTAGAATTTTTCCACGTTTAATTTGCAGCATTGCCATCCTGTTGACTCATAAGAAGGTTGTGGGCAACTCGTTGGTATTTTTTAATCCACTGCTACAAAAGAAAAAAAGAAATATCTTCCCTATGCCATTTGTCTTAATTCTGGGAAATATTTCAGGAAAGTGCAAACATGATTACAACAAATGCCTGGACATCTACCACCATGGTGTCGTGTTTGCTTCAATTATTTTGTCGAGTCATTGGGTTTTTTTTTTTTTTTTTAACTTTTGGGGGAAATAATGATAGACTCAGGCAGTTGAAAAATAGTACAAAGAAGTCCTGTGTACCCTTCACCCAGCTTTCCCCAGTGGTAACATCTAGCATAACTATAATACATACAATATCAAAAAAGAGAAATGTATGCTGATACGATCTACAGATCACATTCGGATTTCATCCCTTTTTATCTACATGCACGTGTGTGTGTGTGTGTGTGTGTGTGTGTGTGTGTGTGTGAGATCTGTAGCTTTCAGCAATTTGATCAGCCATAGAGACACACATAACCACTACCACAATCAAGATTAATCACCACATTATTTTGTACGCCTGAAACTGATATAATGTTATATGTCAATTTTAACTCAATTAAAAATGTTTTGCGAAGATGAATCACCACAAAAGGACTCTTCATGATACCCCTCCCCAGCCGTCCCTTACCCCTGACAACCATTAATCTGTCTCCACATCTTCTAGAAGATGTTTTATAAATGGAATCCTAGCGTGCATAACCTTCTTCTTTCTTTCCACTTGTACATTCTAGGCAGATTTGTTTCTATTCACAGAAACTGTTCCTTTTTCTTTCCTCTGAAGAAATACTCACTTCACATATGTGTCTCCCATACAAATGTCCATGTGTGGAAAACCTTCAGCCATGTGGGGAGAGTGGGAGAAGGGAGATTCCCAATTTCACATTTGGTAGTTACTTTCCGCAGTGGTAACACTTGTTTTCTGGTACTAGCCTATAGACACATTATATGGTTTCAGTAGGCTTTTATTTTATTTATGTATTTATTTATTTATTTATTTATTTATTTATTTATTTATGTATTTATGTATGTATGTATGTATGTATGTATGTATGTATGTATGTATTTATTTATTTATTTATTTATTTATTTTACTGGACCAAGCTCTACCCATATCTCAGAGAAAACTGAGATATTCCAAAAACTGGAATAGTTTCCAAAGGCTGAAGTGGAAAACAGTCTGTTAGCTGGTGTTTGCAAATACTCTGTTGACACTGTGTAGACAAATTTGACTTTGGCAAACATTGTGCCGATCGGGGATGACTTACCTGACCAGGATCAGAGAAACAAAAATGTTTGAACTTTTTTTTTTTTTTTTTAACGTTTATTCATTTTTGAGAGACAGAGCATGAGCATGAGCAGAGGAGGGGCAGAGAGAGAGGGAGTCACAGAATCCGAAGCGGGCTCCAGGCTCTGAGCCGTCAGCACGGAGCCCGACGCGGGGCTCGAACTCATGAACCATGAGATCGTGACCTGAGTCGAAGTCAGGCACCCACCCGACTGAACCACCCAGGCGCCCCTCTTTTGCCCATTTTTGAATTGGACTGTGTCACATGTTGCTGCAGAGTTTGGACAGTTCTTTATACATTTTAGATAGTAGTCCTTTGTTACATATGTGGTTTGGAAATATTTTCTCCCAGTCTGTAATTTATCCATTTATTATTTCCTTTATGGATCATGTTTTTGGTGTCATAGTCTAAGGACTCTTCACCTCTCCTGAGGTTGTGGATATTTCCTTCTGCTTTTTTTTTTTTTTTCCTGAAAGTTTTCGAGCTTTGCCTTTTCCAGAATGTCACATGGCTGGAAGCATACAGGATGTGGTCTTTTCAGGCTGGCTTCTCTCACTTGGTGAAAAGCATTGATGTTTCCTCCACGTCTTTTCATGGCTCGGTAGCTCATTTGCTTTTAGCACTGAATAATATTTCATTGTTCTGGATGCAGCACAGTTTATATATGCATTCATCTACCGAAAGACATCTCGGTTGCTCGCAAGTTGTAGCCGTTTTGAATAGAGTTGCTCAGATATCTGGGTGCAGGTGTTTGCGTGGACTTAAGTTTTCAGCTCATTTGAGGAAATGCCCCGGAGCGCAATTGCAGGATCGTATGGTAAGGGTGTGTACAATTTTGTAGGGAACTGCCAAACTCTTCCCAAGTGCCTGCACCATTCCGCATTCCCACCAGCAGTGGACGACAGAGTGAGGCCAGCCACACTGAACAAGTCAGGAGGCTCTGGAGATGTGGCTTCCTCAAGAAATCAGTGCCGAAGGACACCTAACGTGTTTGGTCGTCAGGAAGGGAGATATAAACAGGCTGAGCAAAGTTCGGGGATGAATTCGTGAGCAGTACAGAGAAAACTAAGTAAAAGGGAAAATAAAGAGAGACAATTCTTAACTTCAGGGAAAACGAAAGTTGAACAGAAAAGGGGAACAGATGCATCCAGCCTCAACCCCTGCTCCCCACTTTCATGGTCGCTGAAGAAACTACCGATTGTCACAGCTCCCACTGTAAAACATACAGTATCAGCCTAGAAGTTTCTTGTGAGTTTGGGTATAGAAATAGGTCTCGGGGTCTCCCAGGCTAACACCCCACCCCTTGGCAAACTACGAGAAGGCTGTATAACTATGGTTACTCACAATAACCATATAGATGATCATACAGATAATCATATCAAAAAAGGGTGTTACTCATAACATAAAACAAAAGGGTTTTCCTGTTCTGGTAGCAGAGAAGCCTTCCCTAAGGAAGAAATGATTGAGAAGGAGAAATAACCAGGTGGAAAAGGAGGGGAAAGCATTCCAGGCAGAGGGAACGGCATGTGCAAAGGTCCAGTGGCAGGTGCAAACTTAGATTATTCAGGAACCTGTGCAGAGCCCAGTGTCCAGACAGGAGGAGCCAAGAGATACAGGTTTGTAGTGAGGCACGGGAAGCAGGCACACTGCTAGCAGGTGGCTGGAAGGAAGCTTCTGCCTATTTGGAAGCTTCCAGGGAAGCTTTTTTGAGGCCCAGCTCACCCTCAAAAGGCTGAATTAACTGGGTGAAAATCAAATAATCTGGCTCCCGGCTGGCCCCCTGCTGGTCAGGACAAGTCAGGACTGCCTTTCTCACGACTGCTTCAGAGACTTGCGGATATTTTTGGTATTTATGGTAGCAGAACATTTAACTTCCTAAAACGTCAGTAAAGTAATGCTGAGGGGCAACATGAAAAAAGAAATTAAGTTATGCAATTAGTTGGAATAATGGGAAAAGAAATCAAGCAGCTTTTAAAAGAACAAAAAAAAAAACCCCTTCAACCATAAACTTATAAAGGCAATTTTTTTGCATATTAATTTTATTTTTTTTAATTTACATCCAAGTTAGTTAGCATATAGTGCAACAATGATTTCAGGAGTAGATTCCTTAATGCCCATTTAGCCCCTCCCCCTCCACAATTCCCCAGCAACCCTCTGTTTGTTCTCTGTATTTAAGAGTGTCTTAGGTTTTGTCCCCCTCCGTTTTTATATTATTTTTGCTTCCCCTCCCTTATGTTCATCTGTTTTGTCTCCGAAAGTCCTCATTTGAGTGAAGTCATGATATTTGTCTTCCTCTAATTTCACTTAGCATATAATACCCTCCAGTTCCATCCACATAGTTGCAAATGGCAAGGTTTCATTCTGATCGCTGAGTAATGCTCTATTGTATATATATACCACATCTTCTTTATCTGTTCATCCATCGATGGACATTTGGGCTCTTTCCACACTTTGGCTATTGTGGATAGTGCTGCTATAAACACTGGGGTGCATGTGTCCCTTCGAAACAGCACACCTGGATCCCTTGGATAAATACCTAGTAGTGCAACTGCTGGGTCTTAGGGTAGTTCTATTTCTAGTTTTTTGAGGAACATCCGTACTGTTTTCCAGAGTGTCTGCACGAGTTTGCATTCCCACCAGCAGTGCAAAAGACATCCTCTTTCTCCGCATCCTCGCCAACATCTGTTGTTGCCTGAGTTGTTAATGTTAATATAAAGGCAATTTTTAACACAGGCATTCATTTCAAGTTGCCGGACAGTAGAGAAAGGGAAAATTAGGATGACGCAGGGAACTCGATCCTTACTGAAGTGGGGCCATTCTCTGTGCGGTTTTGTAACGTATTTCCCCCACTCCTCCTGCAAAGCTATAGCATGGTGGAGATTCACTCTTCACCTTTGTAACAATGGAGGAAATGCCACAACCAAGTCAATGGGTGGCTCTTGGCAACATTTTCTCTATAATGTCATCTCAGTTACTAGGAAAATCATTGGAAACCTGTCTTAGAAAAGTATCAGAGGCATAATCTGATTCTAAACACCTTACATTGTTTCATGGAGATTCTTTTCCGGGTCTGTGCGCATGTGCTAAAACTTCTTTTCATTGCACACAAGTATCATTATTCCCAGGTGGTTTGTGCTAAAGTTTTTTGAAAGTTAATATTCTTCTACTTTGAATACATGACCTTGAGCTGTAGCACACTGATGCAAAACACCAGTATTTTGCCCACCGAGAATGTTAAAATTTGCTTGTTGTTTGATGCCTACAAGGATGGGAGACAGAATAGCTTGCTATTTGAGAATTATTTTTAAAAGAAGCTAATAACTCCAAAGAAGCTGGCACTCCCAGAAAAAAAATTAAACTATAAATCAAAAAGGGGCAAAAGGCAAGTTATTGAGACATACATACATACATACATCAAAAATATTATCTGCCACAGTATTAGTTCTAATTATTCTCTGGGCTCCCCAATTTAAAATATTTTGATAAATGCTATGAGAGATACAGATTCATCTATTTAATTTAATTTATTTGAGTAATAGCACTCAGCTTAATACATTTCCTTTTTTTTTTTTTGATTCACTTCACATTGATCATATGCCATGTGCCAAACCCTATATAATATATAAGGTCTGTGTTATTCTCTGCAGATTTCCCGAATTTACATTTTAATATTTTAGAAGATACAGACTTCGATCATTCTAGAACTATAGTTACTCCATAAATTCTTTCTTTGCTAAATTCCTAAGTTCACTAGCTATAATATTTCACTCTTTTATCATGGAGTATTTGGGGGAGGAGCGTCCTCTGTGGCATGAATATCAGCATTCCATCTTGGGTTTTGCTCTGTTTCTCCACTGGGTGAAATGGTTTATTGACTGTCAATTTGTAAAGTGCTCTCTGGGAGTTTCTGGATGCATGATAGTGGGACCGGAAACATATCTCATTGCCTTTGCTGCCCAAATTGAATTAACATGTGCAATATATCATCTTTTAGCAAGAGTGGATGAAATTCCGGTGAGTGGCCCCATCGCATGGCTGTCCCTACAGAGAGTCCTGACGGAATAGTTGTGGTCTCCAGGGGTCTGATGACTTCCTCTGCTATCTTTTTAGTTTAATAGCTGTTTTCACACACACACGTGTGTGTGTGTGTGTGTGTGTGTGTGTGCATACATTATGTATGCATATAGAAGTACTTGGTTTAAAACCTACTCCTCAGGGTCATGGAAGGAGAGAGGAGTTTCCCTCCCACCCAATCCCCATTTGCTCCTTTTCTTTACCATACCTCCTCTACCCCCTGACCAACCATATTATTTATTCCTTCTGAGTGCATTCAGATTTTCCTTACATACTTACAAGCAGGTATGAATATGGACCTTTGCTTTTTCCCTTTATAAACAAAAGGCAGCCTGCTACACCTATTCTCTCTCAGTAGAAAGTATTCTTTTTTTTTTAAATTTTTTAAAATGTCTTTATTTATTTTTGAGACAGAGAGAGACAGAGCATGAGCAGGGGAGGGGCAGAGAGAGAGGGAGACACAGAATCCGAAGCAGGCTCCCGGCTCCGAACTGTCAGTACAGAGCCCGACGCGGGGCTCGAACTCACGAACAGTGAGAACATGACCCGAGCCGAAGTCGTACGCTCAACCGACTGAGCCACCCAGGCACCCCTTGTAGAAAGTATTCTTATTCTTTTCATTACCTGTATGGTGTTCCATTGTTTTAATGTATACATAAGCCATAATTTATGTAATCAGCCCCCCTTTGAAGAAAATGTAATTTCTTTCCCATCTTCATTATTACTGCAATAAATAACCCTTTATGTCATCGTGTTGCGTATGTGCAAACACATGCGAGGCAAATGTCAGAAGTAAAACCGAGAAGGGTGCCTGGGTGGCTCAGTCAGTTAAGGGTCCAGCCCTTGATTTCGTCTCAGGTCATGAACTCTCCATTGTGAGACTGAGCCCCATGTCGAACTCCGTGCTGGGCACGGAGCCTGCTTAAGATTCTCTCTCTCCCTCTGCTCCTTCCCTACTCGTGCTCTCTCTCTAAAATAAAATAAATAAAACAAAATAAAATAAGTAAAATAAAATGAAATAAGTAAAAGTGTGAGCACTACTGATCTGGACATTTGTAATTTTGAGAAATATTGCCAAATTGCCCTCAGTAAGGGTTGTGCCAACTTACCCACCCATATGTGCTGGTTTTCAGTGGTCTCCTGAAGAGAGAACACATTTTGGTCGTTTCTTGTTTCCCATCTATAAAAATCCATTCATTGAACAAATATTTACCAAGTGCCAGCAATGCCCCAAGCTCTCTTCTTAGGCCCTGGAAATGTAACAGTGAACAAAAAAATTGTCACACAGAGAAACAGATGACAAAGGCAGTCATGGAATATAACATTCGTGGTCATTTAAAGCCTGTGTCACCAACTCACGGGCCACACAAGGAACTTCTATGTGTGAAGGTCATAGGTGAGAGGTCAGAGGGAGGGGTGGGCCCTGTGTAGCCCCGGGGACCGCAGGCCTTTGTGAAGGCCGCAGCTACGGCTCTGCTCTACACCATTAGGTGGTGTGCAAAGAGAAGGCCCATGCTGATAAACCATCCCAGTTTTCAAGAGAAACCAGAAGTCCATATATTTTCCCCCATTTTAAACACTGGGAACTAATTCAAAATTTAGGAACATTTTGGGGACAAATCATTTTTTAGTGTTGCTACACAAGTCGATACTAAAATTTATATGGAAGAATGAATATCTAGAAAAATACTTCAGGAAAAAAAAAAAAAACTTTAATAAGGGCTCAGGGACTAGCCTTACTGGACATTATAACATACTTTAGAGCCTTGTAATTAAAACAGTGTGATATTGGTGCATGAATAGAGTGTCCGGAAGAACAGAATTAAAAGCCTAAAAAATCAACCTGAATACACATGGAAAATTTTTATACAATAAAGCTGAGATTTCAAGTCACTAGGGCAAAGATCGACCTTTTAATAGATGGCATTGGGACCACAGGGTAGCCATGGAACAAAGGAAAAACTAGATCTTTATCTCACACCCCACAGGAGAATAAACTCCAAATGGATCAGAGATCTAATTGTAAAAGATGAAACCATACAAGTACTAGAAGAAAATATGGATGGATTCTTGCATAATCTAGGTGTAGGGAAAGGCTTTCTAACTATGCCTCAAAATCTGGTGGCAATAAAGAACAGATTGATAAATTTGACCACATAAAACTAAAAAATTTCCTCTTGGCAAAAAAACACCATAAGCAAAGTCAAATGATAAAACGGGAGAAAATATTTGCAATCTATGTTGCAGATAAGGGCCAATATCCTTAATATAGAAAGAGCTCTAAAACATGGAGGAGGTGAGATTTAACAAAATATATAGGAAAAAAATGGGCAAAAGACATGAATAGACAGTTCACTAAAATATATAGAGATATTTAAATGGGCCTTAAACATATGAAAATATGTTCAGCTCACATTATAAGAGAAATACAAATTTAAACTATGCTGCGATACAATTTCTCTCCCAGCAGGCTGGCAAAAATTTGAAATATGACAACACATTCTATTGTTGTGGCTGTGGGGAAAGAGGCACTTTCATACATTGCTGGTGGAAATGCAAATTGAGACAACCTTCCTGGGAGGAAATTGGCAATTCCTGACAAAACTATATGTGTGTTTACCCTTCTACACAGTTATTCAGGAATGTATCCTTAAGATACTCCTATGCAGTGCAGCTAAAAAAAGAAAGATACGAGGAAGATCTCTGTAAACTGAAATGGAGTTATTTGCCTCTACATCAAGTGAAAAAGAAAGGTATAAATGAGGGGTGCCTGGGTGGCTCAGTGGGTTAAGCGTTTGACTTCAGCTCAGGTCATGATCTCACGGTTCGTTGGTCCGAGCCCCACATCGGGCTCTGTGCTGACAGCTCGGAGCCTGGAGCCTGCTTTGGGTTCTGTGCCTCCCTCTCTCTCTGCCCCTCCCCCACTCGTGCTCTTTCTCTGTCTCTGAAAAATAAACATTAAAAAAAAAAAAAAAGACAGAAAAGAAATTAAAGAAGGGCCCAAAGAATAATGGGAAGATGTCAAACACACACAAAAGCTAACTTAAACTAATTCCCACTTTTCCCGAACCAGGAAAATCGGATGGCAGTAACTGATTCAGGCAAAAATCAACAGATGATAGAAACAGAGGGTAAATATTTGGCGGGAATGTGGATATTTACATGATCTCAAAGTACCTCCCCACAAAATGCTTTTTATTTAGAAAGGGGAAAATACAAAGGGAAAAAATTTGCAGCGGACAAACCCCTAGGGATGCTGTCCTAACCGAGAGATCGAAGTGAATGATACCAATGCCACAAAGCAACATGGTGGGCCCCCTCACATGACACACCGGTAAGGAAACGATACTTCTGGAGTGTTCCTGCCAAAAATGCATAGCCCACATCTGATCATCAGGAAACAACAGGCAAACCCCTAGTAAGGGATTTCCCACAAAATAACTGGCCTGTACTCCACAAAACTGACAAAATCATGAAAGACAAAGAAAGACCAGGGAACTGTTCCAGATTAAAGGAAATAATAGAAACATGACAACATGATCCTAGAGTGGCTCCTGGACCAGAAAAAATAAATTTTCTCTTTTGCTATAAATGGCGGAACAGGTCAACTGGTAAAAGGTGAGGAAGGCCTACAGATCAGATAATAATACTGTGTCAATGTTGATTTTCTGCTTTGGGGAATGGTACATGGTTATGTAAGAGACTGTGCTTGTTTTTTTAGGAGATATTCACCGAAGTGTTCAGGGGTAAGTCTGCAACTAATTCTCACGTGGTTCAAATGATAATAATATGGGGGGATAAAAAGCAAACATTTGGGGAATCTAGTTGAAGGGTATAACAGGAATTCTTTATTTTTGCAATGTTTCTTTAAGCCTATAATTATTATTCTTTTTAATCCATTGTGAGAGTCTTCCCTGTACAAGCAAAGCCAAACAACAGTGGAAACAACAACCAACCAGGTTTGCCTCCAGCATGGACGCCTGCGCTGCCAGTGGGCATTCTCTGGCTTGGATATTTACATGATTTTGAGTGAGGTCCTGCTGACAACAGCCAGTGCTAGGGCTGGAGAAGGCTTTGCCTGCATCTGGAACTTTTAAACCGACTTAGCACCAACAAGAAGGCTGCAGAGATGGCTTTTATATAATAATAAGTAATAAAGCAGTGTATATCTGAATCAGCCTCTGTTCTCAGAAACGAGGAAAAGCAGTTGAGGTTCAGACAGTCTTGCCCTGTGGAAGTCCTGCACTGCCTTTGGAGAGGTGCAAGCAACCTTGCTTCCCGGTTTCTGGTCTTAGCCATTAGAGCGGTGCCTCATGATCTATCAGGACCTCACCGTTGAAGAAAATAAGTTTGTAGGGGCGCCTGGGTGGGTCAGTCGGTTAAGCGTCCGACTTCAGCTCAGGTCACCATCTCACGGTTCGTGAATTCGAGCCCCTGTCGGGCTCTGTGCTGACAGCTTGGAGCTCAGAGCTCGGAGCCTGGAGCCTGCTTTGGATTCTGTGTCTCCCTCTCTCTCTCTGCCCCTCCCCGACCCCCGCTCACACTCTGTCTCTCTTTCAAAAATAAAACAAACACTAAAAAAAGAAAATATATATAACCAAAAGGCAAAAAGAGACTTTAAAGTTGAATGAAGTTAGGAAAGAAGAAAAATGTGTTTCAGTACTGGAAAGGGAAATGGTCTTGGCATATCAAGCTTTTCTGGGTAGAAAGGAGAAACCAGGTGAGAAGCAGGGGCCCCATGCAGCATATGGGACGGTCTCATCTGAGGGTGCAGCCAAATCTGCTAGAGCCAGGATGTGTTAAATCAGTTTGCAGACCGATTCAGGGGACATTCGTGCCACCTCTCCCTTCTCACCCTGCAATTGCTGTTTCCAGATTAATCAGTCCAAAGGCCAAGGGAGCACATACCAGGAATACTAAACTCAGAAAAGGAGGTCCCCTGATATCTGGGCCTTGGGAGGCAGGGAAGTGTTACTCAAGGAGCAGAGCAGGAGCAACATTCTTGGCAGAGGGAATAGCATATGCAAAGGAGAGACACAATAGATAGGACACAACTTTAGGGCTATGTCATACTCTCTTGCCGCTTACCTCCATCTCCTCATATTTCTCCTGGAATATTCCACAGATAGGCAGTCTGCAGCTGTGAGCTGAGAACATGTCTCCATTACCTAGCGAACACCCATCTAGCAGGTTCTGGGCCTCAGGCCTCGTTAATCAGAATGTAGCAAAAAGTGCCCATTTCAGTCCCTGATCACGTGCTACTTGTCCCAGATGAATGCGTCTCCACTCAGGTTGAGGAGGCTTTATTCACTATTATGTTTATCCCCGAACCCTTTCCTAGATTTCTGTCGATGCCATTTCTTCCTCAAATAAATCAAGTGCACTCACCTTCTGAGCCACACTGTTTTAGGCACAGGATCCAGGTCTGCAAACTCTTCTGGTAATGCCTTGCCCTGTAATCTCAAGCAGCTGCTTCCTGGACCGAAGGAAGCCCAGACATGAGGGAAACCATTGCCATCTCAACTCCGCTCTGGCTGTGTGACTGGGCGAGCCTCTTGGCCTCTCTGATCCCATGTCCTGCCTGTAACAAGCCATTATTAATTTCTCCATCTGACAGAGAGGTTGTGAGCGTTGGTGAAGACAGAGTCCCTTGTGCTTGACACACCTACAGCCACCGTGGGCTCCCCTTCAGGCAATCTTCTACACCCCAGGAAATGCCACCACTCCTCAAGAGCCAGCTGGACAAGGGAAGACCCAATTCTGACATCTGTGGGGAAAGAGAACACAGATTCCGCATGCTTCACTCCGTCCAATCCATTCCAGGGAACTGCAAAGGAACGCAAGGCTGGAAGACCAAGTTAAGTTTTTAAGTGATCAGATTCCTTGACGTTCTGCATGGGGGCATCCCCAAGCCCCCAAGCCCCTGGTCCACAGCCTGCCTTCCTCCTCCCCCCGACACGTGAGGCACCATGGCCGTGCATGGGGACTCTCCTCTATCTGTCCATTCCAGCTGTACTCTTACCCCCGCTCCCCCATGTTTGCAAACAGCCGCCCTTTGGCCGTTCCTCACCAATGGTGAGGTCAGCCCTCAAGAAACAGATCCAGGGAAGACATGCCTACTGATCTTAGCGGTGGGTTGAGAGCTGTTTGGGTCGGAAATTCCAGGGTTGTGGGTGCTCTGAGTATGTTCTAAAACAGGGCTGGTGGGTACACAGATTGTAGGTAGTCACATGCCCTGTGGTCCTGCAAATTCCTCCTCCCCTGAAGAAAGGGAAGCCTGGGGCGAGGGCATGGATAGTGCACTCCACAGTGCCAGGCCCAGGGCGAGGGCTCCTCTTGCTCAGGTAGGACAATACTGAAATGGGACTGGACATCTGACCTATGAGCAGCCTAACCAGTGACTGGCCGGTGACCTAAGAGGTGGCCTGGCGCGAAGACTCCTGCCCAGAGAGGATGATTTGGCAGACTGTACTTGCCAACACTTGCCGCCACATTTCTGTTCACGTGTCTGTCACCTTGCCATGCCCCGCCAAGAGGTGGGGTCTATTTCTCCTCCCCCTGAACCTAGACGGGACTTTGCGGCTTCCTTGGTGAGCAGAAAGCAACAGAAGCCATACCGGGTATCTTCTGAGACTAGGTCATGAAATGTGATATGGCTACCCAACTGGGCTCTCTCTCAGAGGGCACTCACTCTGGCAGGTCGGCTACCAGGATGTGAGGAAGCCCACACCACCTGAGAGACCATTGGTTTAAAATATGGGTTTTGTTATCATTCACATATGGTGAGGCCAACGGATCAGAGGGTGACTGCCATTGAAAAGACAATTCGTTACACTCATAGTTCCCAAGAGAAGGGGGTACACCATGCCATGGGGTGGGGGCTCAAAAGGAAGAGCCAGGGTTGGTCAGGAAGCAGACTAAGAGAAAGGAAAGCTGTGACAAGAGACTTTATTGTGGTTTCCATGGAAAGGTACAAGTGAGACAGCCTCAGCCGGTTAAGGATCGGCTAGTTTGAATAGTGTCCGTGGGCTCTGGGATGCACTTGGCCCTGAGGTGATTAGGGAAAGGGAAAACTGGCCTGGAGTGTAACAGCTTCATGAGGGAGTGGTTGGGGCGGGGAGATGAGCTCTGGATTGGTTGGTTTGCATGGGAAAGATGTGCGCACAGGTGAGTTACTCGCCATCTCTAGGAAAGAGCTAGCCCTGGGAGGCGCAGTCCAGCCAGAGTCAGCAAGATCCCAAGATGTCGAAACGTCAGAGTACAGCAAGTGAAAGGCATGAGTAATACAACCATTAGATTTTCCAGTAGCCTAAAAGTCTCAGCCAGCGTCAACTGTGACGTGAGAAAGTGAGCCTTCTGACGGCCCCAGCCTCAGCCTTCAAGCTGTCCAGATGGCACCATGTAAGGCAGAGGTGAGCTATCTCTATCAGGCCCTGCCCAAATTGCAGATCATACGCAGTATAAATTTTTTTTAAGTCACTAAGCTTGGTAGTAAAATTTTACACAACTTGAACAATGGTAATGAGCTGAACTAAACAGACTCTCTCTCTCTCTCGCTCTCGCTCTCTCTCTCTCTCTCTCTCCCCAGAATTGAAAATGGGACTTGAGAGCATTAGTAAGTTGCTAACAGGAAGACAGGTGATTAGACCCAAAGAGAAGCAGGGATGGAAGATTTGGCTGAGTCACAGTCATGACAAATGACAAGAGGGCTGGTCTGGAGTGCTTCTGATCCTGAATGACCCAGTTTCCTGAGGTCAGCAGTGGGACCCAGTCAGCCCCGAGGGCCGTCGGGCAGTAGGTTTCTCCAGAGTCTAAGCTAGGTTCCCATGAGGCTTTAGATGGGGCAGAGACCCCTGCTCTGGGACCCTCACCCCTGTCCTTCCCTACGAGTGTCTCCATTCTTTGCAGCCAAAGGAGCCTCTCCCCCTCGGGGACACACGGTACCCAGTCAGAGCTTGGCATAAGGTAAACAGTCAGGATGGGTGACACCCACCCACCTTCTCTCCCACCAAGAGCCGCCAGGGACTTAGAGACAGAGACAATGTTAAGGAACTCTGTGGATTCTCTAGGTCTGGCCAAATCTAGGTGACTCGTATCTTCATTTCTCAAAAATTTGCTTTGAACATTTAAAACATCATTGTAATGGTTCCAAAATGTCTGGAAATTTTACTTCCTCAGTCTCATCTCCAAGCTCAGACCAGGATAGGCATCCCCTTCTGGTCTGCACTCTTTCTTTCTGGGCCAACAGGCCATCATCTACCTGAAAAGCAAGGCCCAGAGAGAGGAACCTGGCCTGCGGCCTCCTTCAGTGGAGACAGGGTCCCCAGCCTAGCACTCAGGTGTGGAGCACAGGGGGTGCCTCCCATGGCCACCTCGGCAGCAGAGCAGGACCGGTGGTTCATTGGGGTCAAGAGCCCCATCTGGGAACGGGCTCCAGCGGTGCATGTGGGACGGCTGCGTAGAAGGACAAGGTGGAGCAGGTGCACCTGGGAGTGTGCTGGGGGAACGAAGATGTGTGTGGCTCGGGGTGGGGCTGTTTGTGTCAGAGGACAGGCTAACATACTGACATCTTTTTTTCACGCTGTATTCTCTCCCCCAGTTCCAAAGCAGAAAGCCCAGCCCTCTTCTCCGGCCGGGCCTCTGGGGAAGTTTGTGTGAAAAATAGAAATAGCAGACGTTTCCTTGGTTTTACTTGTGATCACGTACGGGAGGGACAGGCCAAAACAACCAGGAAGGTAGGAGGGGAACTGAACGGTTCAAGGGGAACTGAAGAGGCACGGTAAGGCTTGGCAGGGCTGGACTTCGAGAACCAGAGGCAAGGGAGAGAGAGAAAAAAAAAAAACAGGCATGCCAAGGTGGAAGAAACCAGCCTGGGCAGAGACAACCTTGTCATGTGTGTGCCCTCTGTCCCAGCACGTATATGAGCCTGTGTACAAATGAGTTTGTACCTGTGTGTGCCAAATGTGTGTCTGTGACCAGACCTGCCTGTGAAATATCTCATGCCACAGACTTTGGGCATGTCTGGGTTTGTCTACTTCAGCTCCAACTCAGCCACTGCAAACACAAGTCAGGGAATAAAAGGGGGACCTGTGGCTGGGCCAAAGCCTGGGCCTGGGTAGCCTGGGTAAGAGAAGCCAGATGCCATCAGCTAGGCTAGAGCAGGCTCTACTTGCCTGGGCAGGTGATGCCTGGTACCTCGGGACATAGGAGAAGCATTGAAGGGGCAATCCATGGGGTGCTAAAAGTGTGGGGTCCCACTTCAAGGAGCTCATTGGCTCCAGAGTCACCAAATCAATCTGGGACTCGGGGACTCTCTGGCCCTTCAGGAACCAAAGCCACTCCCACCAGTGGGCTGAGGGGACACAGGGCTGCCTTACGCACCCTGTTCTAATAGCTATTCCTTGGTAACCGAGTTTCAGGGGAGGACCATGCCCTCCCTCCCCCCAGGACTCCCAGGGAGGATGTGAGCACAGGGCCGTGTCACCTTATCCTACCCCGGTTCTCTGGGCAGGGCAGGTCTGGGATTTGGGAAGTAGAAGGAAAGTGGCTAGGATGTCCTCCTCCGCAAAGGCTTCTCGGATTTCTGGGTGCCCTGAAGATGCACCAACTCAGCCTCACGGGCCCGAGAGTCTGTCTCAGGCCAGGACGTGTCTTGTTTTCAAATTCCCCGAACACTTCCTAACCACCTACTTTTTGCCTAGGGTCCTCTTCTCAGTGTTCAGGACCCCAGCTCACTGGCCTATTCTTTATCGCCTGTGGCCAGCATCACCAATGCCACTTCATCTTCTAACCAAGAAGACTGGCTGCCAAGTGGGGCCCAATGCTTGTTTCCCCTGCCCTCTCTGCCCTAGACAAGCACATGGGCCCTCACGTTCCTGAGCTCTTTTCTGTTAATACCCTGGGGGAAACTGAACAGGAGTGCAGCCCACGACAGCTCGGTGAGGCAGGGGACAGGAGCGAGCCCACTCTGGCTATGGTACTGAAGAGAAGGGAGAGATTTCCCTTGGCCCAAGGTTCTTCCAGCTGCACGAAAAATTAAATTGACATGAGACAGATTAACGGGTGGAAAAAAAAAACCCCAGGTTTTCTTATGTGTAGATGAAGGCCCAGTAACGAAATGGAGACCCAAAGAAATGACCAAAGCAGGGTCTTTATACTTTTTTAGACAAAGAGATAATAAATTTGTGAGGAATTGACCAGACAAAGAAAAAACTTTGGGTTGGACTAGTAACTTAGTAAAAGTAACAAGGCTTGTTCTGAGCTCTAAAATTCCCATCTCTGGTGAGAAGGATGTCTCTTTACCTCTTGGTACAGGTAGGGTACCTTTCACCCAGGAGATTTCTTTCCTGATTTCAGGGGGACAGAGGGTCTGAGTGTCCTTCTCGCACAGGCTGGCTTTCAGGTAACTTTTATTTAAAATAATAACTATGCCAGGGGTGCCTGGGGGGCTCAGTAAGTGGAGTGTCCAACTCTTGATTTCAGTTCAGGTCATGATCCCAGGGTCATGGGATCAAGCCTTGGGTACCTGAGGAGACTGCTTAAGATTCTCTCTCTCTCCCTCTGCCCCTCTCACCATCTCACACGCTCTCTTGCTCTCTCTAAAATAAATAAATTAATTAATTAATCAATATGCCAACGTGGCACATTCTGGAGCAGCCCGCCCTTGGGCCCTACATTATTCATCAGGGAGCAGGCAGGCAGTGAGTCCAACTTCCATATCCAATTGGCACATGAAAAGGACCTCACAACATGGGGGCCACCAGGGGGCAGGCTGCACCTGCTGGACCACTGGCTCATCTGGGGGCCTTATTCTTGGCAGTAGTGTCTATAGGTGGCAAGGATGCTTTGCACAGGTCCCACACGGGGACAGATGGAAAGCATCCCTGGGGATGACAGCAGAGGACAAAGATGGCCAGGATGCCAGGTGTCAGTGGACATAGGCATTTGGTTGGAGGAATCTATGTGTGATGAGGGAGCAGGAGTCTTGGAAAAGAAGAATCAGGATGTTGTGGGAGCAGCATGGATGTTAAGGACAAAAAGATGAGCTTTTGGGGAGCCCTCAGGAATGATGTCCTGGGCAACCTGCATGGGAAAGACAAGACAGGGCGTCTTGGGCATAAAGAAGCCCTCTGGCTTCCCTAACTATACCTGGATCCTCCAGCTCATAGGAAGTTCGTAAGTTCCCCCTGGGGCCTCCACATCCTTGAGTCAGAGGTGCTGTTCCCAGACCACTGCAGCCCAGGCATGTAACCCTTGTTTGGTTACACAAGCCAATATAGTCCTCGTTGTTGCTTAGCCTGGTTTGAATTGTTTTCCACTTCAACTCACAGATCTGAACAAGTTTCTTAAATGCTACCTGTTCCTTGCTCAAGAAGTATCAATAGCGCCAGATTACCCACAAAGTTGAAGTCCAAACTCAACCTGGCTCTCAAAACCCCAATCTCTTCCTCCGTCACGATGTCCCACTATTCCTCAGATGGAGCTTTCTCTGTGGACGCCGTGGTTGGAAAAGTCCTCTTAACTGGGACACTGTGGGCTCAAAGATGCTTTTGCCAGCATCATATCCTCTGTGGGGACTCCTGGACTACCAGGAGAATAAATCAGTTCTACTCTGTGCCATCCTGATTTTCCTCTGCGTCTTCCATCAGGCCATGAGTCTCTTGAGGGCACTATGTCTACTGCCTTTGGCCCAAGCCTGGCACACTGAAGGCATCCAAAAACATACCTGAAGAATAAATAAATGACCTCTGTGAGTGCAGCCTGTCCTGCATAGCTAGAATACGCCTTTTTTGGAGCTGATCCGACTCTGGGCTGGTCCACTGTAGGGGAGAACTGCCACCCACATCTAGGTCCCAAGGTCCTAGGTCCCAAGGAACCACATCTAGGCAGAGACACTTGTGAGCAGACTCAGGTTTGTATCCACTTAACTGACCGCCAGGAATCTCTGCCCAGATCCCACTTCTACTCCTTTCCCAGCAGGAGACTTGCTGCCCTGAGCCAGCAGCACGTGCAGCTAGAATCCAAGAAAGACCAGAAAAGCTGACACTGAGATAGAAACTAAGTAACAGACACAAAACTCAAGATTGAGATGCCCACAGAGAAGACAGAAAGCTGACAAAGCACAGAGCCTAGACAGCAGAGATTCAAAGGCAGAGAGTAGGGCCAGCCAGGCTGGGAATGGCAAGTCCAGAGAGCATCCCATCATCTCCTCTCTTGATTAACACATCTTCTGTGGGTTTTCCCTGCCTCTTGCACTGCCTCTGACCCAATCTGTTAGTAGGATTTTTTTTTAATTTTTTAAATGTTTTATTTCTTTTTGAGAGAGAGAGACAGAGTACAAGTGGGGGAGGGGCAGAGAGAGAGGGAGACACAGAATTGGAAGCAGGCTCCAGGCTCTGATCTGTCAGCACAGAGCTGGATGCGGGGCTCGAACTCATGAACTGCGAGATCATGACCTGAGCTGAAGTCAGACGCTTAACCGACTGAGCCACCCAGGTGCCCCAGTAGGAACCTTCTAAAGACATATCTGAATATGTCATTCCCACAGCCCTCAGAGTAAAGAAATCCCCGATACCTCTCCTGAGTTACAAGGCTCTGCTTGACATGAGCCCTACACACCAGAGCCTTCAACCCCAACCACTGTGAACTTTCCCCCAGGTATGCTCTCCCTGGCCGCTCAGCCTGAAATCTAGCTACTGTTCCCTCTAGCTGGGACACTCATCCTCCCCTGCCTCCTCCCAGTCACCCATTTCATACTCAGTGTTCCTTTGTCAAGGGCAGCCTCTTTCTCCCCCCCACCAGCATTCTTGCCCCCATCCCCCAGCTTCTGGTCCAACTGTCCTCCCCCACACTGGAGCTCCACCCCAGAGCTCTACCAGAGTCTGCAGGCCAGGCTGACCTCACCCTCTATCTTCCTACCTGCTCCTGTCCTTGGCCTCATGGGGCCAGGCTTGCCAGTTCTAGGGCCATGTCCCACTGCCCTTGGTACCCTAATCTCTGCCCCCGCTCTCTGTGCAGCACTCCCTTTTGAGTCACGGTTCTTCCTACATCTTCCATTTGCCTTTTTTTTTTCCTAAATCTTATCCACTAATTTTCTATTTAGATAAAAATTAAGTTAATTTAAAGAAAAACATTAAATCGGGCATATGGTACAAGGACACTGCATT
Organism: Puma concolor; assembly: GCF_028749965.1. Taxonomy (NCBI): domain Eukaryota; kingdom Metazoa; phylum Chordata; class Mammalia; order Carnivora; family Felidae; genus Puma; species Puma concolor. The sequence continues at coordinate 5,923,866 of NC_141675.1, forward strand.
ATAATAGTTTGGGGAATGAGACTCAGATAACATTTCAGTGCTCTGTTCAGACCCCTGAGATCCCTTTTACTGTTTCTGGGCATCTCTCTCTCTTGGACTTGTGCTTTGGCCTCCGATGGCTGGTACCTGTCCTCAGGTCACTACGTCTGCTTTGATTCCATTCCCCAAGAGCCCTAAGTGTCTGGGGCTTTAAGCCCCCTGAATCCCAGGGACAGCCCATAGCTTTAACTGGACATGTGGGAACATGACAGCCCATTTCCCTAACCCTCATTTCAGCCAACTCTGAGAGCCTGCCTAGAACAGAACCTAACACATAGTGGGCATTCAATAAATGTTTGTTGAAAGAACAAATGTAGCCACATTTATTTTTTTTATTTTTATTTTTTTAATATATGAAATTTATTGTCAAATTGGTTTCCGTACAACACCCAGTGCTCATCCCAACAGGTGCCCTCCTCAATGCCCATCACCCACCCTCCCCTCCCTCCCACCCCCCATCAACCCTCAGTTTGTTCTCAGTTTTTAAGAGTCTCTTATGCTTTGGCTCTCTCCCACTCTAACCTCTTTTTTTTTCCCTCCCCCTCCCCCATGGGTTTCTGTTAAGTTTCTCAGGATCCACATAGGAGTGAAACCATATGGTATCTGTCTTTCTCTGCGTGGCTTATTTCACTTAGCATCACACTCTCCAGTTCCATCCACGTTGCTACAAAAGGCCGTATTTCATTTTTTCTCATTGCCACGTAGTATTCCATTGTGTATATAAACCACAATTTCTTTATCCATTCGTCAGTTGATGGACATTTAAGTAGCCACATTTATTAATCTTATCCTCTGTAATTTCTGTATTTCGTTGTAATTTGTGTCACTCTTAGCTTTTCCCATCTGACATCAAAAAGCATTTACCTATATTTGTTTTATTTATTTATGAATTAATTTTTTTAAATTTTATTTATTTTTGTATTTTAGAAAGAGAGCGTGTGTGTGCGAGCAGGGGAGAGAGACAGGGGGAGAGAAAGAGAGAGAGAATCTTAAGCAGGCTCCACACTCAGCATGGAGCCCAACGTGGGGCTCCATCTCAGGACCCTGAGATCATGACCTAAGCCAAAATCAAGATCAGACACTCAAGCGCCTGAGCCACCCAGACGCCCCTATGAATTTTTTATATTTAATTATTTGATCCTTCTGGATATGCTGTTAAGGACTGAGATAAATGTATTTTCTTCTCATGACTAATCAGGTGAACCAATAGCAATTCTTGAATCTTTCCTTCATCTATCAAACCAAGATACTATCTTATCTAAGACTCATTCAGTGAGGCATTATGCAATCATTTATTATGGTAGTTATAAATGATTATGCACCGCATGGAAAAATGCTCACCTTATAATTTTAACCATGATATTTTTATAGCTACATAAAATTATATCAACATATTGGCAAGGACAGGGAGAAGTAGAGAAAAAATAGACATATTTAAGGATGCTGATAGGGCTGTGGGTGATTCTTCTCTTTGATTTCTGTGAATATTTACGAAATTAAAAAAGCCCTGAAACTTTAAATGAACATAATATGGAGGGTAAGAAGAACTTTAAAAAGATAGCAAGCTGTTTTCTTGATTGAGCTTGAGACAAAAGCTTCGGTGAGGTAGCTTTTTGTTTTTTGCCTTTTTTTGGAGGTGATCTCAGAAGTAAGCTGAGGACAATGAGGGATGCAGGTAAGAGAAACTGGAGGGTCCGGGGGGGGGGGGGGGGGTCATTGTTTCAGGAAAGGCCAGACCCGAGGAGCTCTGCGTGTGAAAATCATGTCCTTTGGCCCTGTACCCTTGAGCGCTGAGCTCCTTCCCTGCCTCAGCTAAGTGAGTAGACCTTCTGGAAGTCCCCCATGCAAAAGGAATCAAGGCCTCAAGCGTGTGGATCAGTGAGTCCAAATGCTCCCATCACCTTGCCCTGGCTAAAGGGACGCTGCCTCGACCAGGCACGGGGGATACAGATCTCTGTGGTTACACACTTAGAACTGTAGAACAGTATCTGGCTGCAAGACTCCTCTGACCCCTGAGAATTCTGCATTTTAGAAACTGAATTCAGAGAACATTTGAATTCACCAGGCCCTGGGCCAGCCCTACCCTCGTGACAAATGTAAAGAGCATCACGAGTAGGAACACGGTTAGTCCTGGGTGCCATGGGGCCCCAATCTGGTGCGTACCCGGGAGGGTTAGGCAGGGCATGTCCTGGAGCCTGGGCTGTATATACCCCAGGGCTTACGTTCCTAACCGACAGGGCACTTCACTTCCACCTTCGTATCTCAGCTACCCCCCGCAATCTACTGGGTCCCAAAGGTGCTCTTAGACGAACAGGTACACAAGCATCAACACGTACCAAGGCAACCGGCACAGGACCCATCCACACGCACAGAGAGCCAGGATGTCACTGGAGGTCTTGGATTTGGGGGCACAGCACAACCACAGGCGGCCCCAAGTACCTCTTATAGCAGCTCTCCTTAAGTGCCTTCCCACCTGTCTGGCCACAAGAGCCCTGTCGAGGGGCGTCTCCCACACCGAGACCCTCACTGCGCTCCACCTGGCGCAGAAACTGGTGAGGTGGGCCGGTTGCCCCCCGCCAGAGGGCTTCCGGGAGTGTACTTGAAAACTTTGGAGAGGCTCGCTGCTTCCCTCGGTGCGCACGCATCCTGGCTGTCACCAGCTCCGGGAGGTTCGGGGGAGCGAGAAAGGACCTACTAGCGTCACGTCTTTTAAGTCACGACGGGGTTGAACGTGGCTACGAGGCCCGGAGTGCGCGCGCAACCCCGCGCGGGCAGGCGAGGCTCTGTAGGCCGCAGGTCGCCCCCTCGGCCTTGCCGATCACGTCACGCTCCGCAGGCCCTCCCGAATCGTCCTGATTGGTGGAGAGCGCGCGCGAGCGCTACCGCTCCGCCCCCGGACCCGCCCTCCTGCGGCACTGCCCCGCCCCCTGGTTTACAAGGCTGGCCGTGTGGCTTCCAAGTTGGAACGCGAAGGCGCGGGCGCGAAAAAGCTCGGACCCTCCGAGGCCGAGGGGCCACTTAGCCGTCATGCACGCCGTCGCTCCAGGCCTGACAGTAGGTGGCTGCTCTTCAGAAGCACAGTGCCTGCTCAGCTAGGCCCGCGACCGGCCCCTTCTTCTCCTCAGCCCACGACCGGCTCCCCCACCCCCCTTATTGCAGAGCACCCGGAAATGCCCATTGCCCAGGCCCCCCTCGACGCCGATACCCACACGTACCAGGAGACTGGTCCTCGAGGACCCGCCGCCCGACTCCCAGGCTCGCCCGACTCCCAGGCTCTCGGGCCCGATGCGGATGCGGGTTCCGCCGGCACCTCACGCCTGGATCCCCCAGCCCCGACCGCGGACGCCCCTCCTGACTCCCCGCTCACTCCTGGCTCCCCAGGATTCTCCGCACTCTGGGACCCCTCTGCCGCCCCGCGCGCCCCCGGGTTTTTCCTCACACGAGCGTCCGGGACCCCTCAACGGACCTCCTCGGCGTATGAGGGCCCACTCCTTAGCAGCCTCTACCTCCGCACACCGCTGCTCTCCGCGCCCTGATCCCTGACTCCTCGGTCCCCGCACCGGGACGCCCCTCACCCAGCATCTCCCCCCAGACACCCCCACGGAACCCCCCCCCATATTCCTCCTCCGGCCTCCTCGCGGTAAACATCCCTCCTCAGGGCCCAAACTCGCTCCCGCAGCCGTGCGAGCCCCCCTCGGCCCCCGGGTCCTACAGTGCACACCCCCTCTGAACCCCACCCGCACGCCCGCAGGCCCCCGCTTAGCTCCCAGCGCCTGCCAGGCTCCCCGCACCTCTTCCCCCAGCCCCGGGCCCCTGGCATCCACCGCCAGAACCCCGCCGAATCTCCCGCACCGCGAGCCCTGCGCCCCAGTCCTCCGCCCGAGACCCCCTCACGCACACGCGCGCGCGCACACACACACACACACACACACACACACCGGCGCGCACGCCCCTCCCGCCCTCCACTCACCCCTCCGTCTCACCCCGCACCCCTCTCCCCTCGGGCCCGGCGGGCAGCGCCGGGGGCGGCGGCGGAGGCCGGTCCCCGGGCCGGGACACACCCACCCGCCCGCCCTCCTTCTTTCCCTCGCTCCCTCCCTCCTTCCCGCCCGCCCTCCCGCCCTCGCTCGGCGCTCGCTCCTTCCCCCTCGGCCGCTCCCGCTTCCCGCGGCGCCGGGCCTCCCGCTCCGCCTCCCCGTGCGCGGCTCTCCCGGGCGCGGCTCCGGGGTTCATGGTGACGAGGCGGCGGCCGCTCGAGCCCAGCGGCGGCGGCGGCGGCGGCGGCGGCGGCGGCGGCGGGAGCTGGGGCGCGGGCCAGGGCCGCCTCTCCCTGAGCGCGGGGCCGGGCGGCGGGCGCGCCCAGGCGGCGGCGGCGAGCGCCCCCCCGGCCCGCGGCCCCGCGCGCCCCCCGCGCCGCGCCCCCGCGCGCCTGGCTTGCGGGGGGCCGGGCCGGCGGGCGGACGCCGCGCCGCGCACCCATGGACGGCCCGGCCATCATCACCCAGGTGACCAACCCCAAGGAGGACGAGGGCCGCGCGCGGGGCGCGGGCGAGAAAGGTGAGCAGGGGCGCGGGTGAGCAGGGGCGCGGGTGGGCGGGCGCGGGCCGGGGGCGGGCGCACTCCCCGCGCCGCAAGAGTTGGCTGCCGCGCGCCCGCACGGGCCTGGGGGAGGGGTGCGCCCGCGCAGGGGGGTGCGTGGGTGTGGGGGTGAGCCCGCAGGCGAGGCTGTGAGCGGGTGGCGGTGACCCTGACGCGCTGCGAGTTTAGGTTTGCGCTCCACCAACGGAGAAGTTGTGAGCGTGTGTGTGCGTGTGTGTGTGTGTTGCTGGCAGGTTGTGAGTGCTTGTGCCCTTTGGGTTTTGTGTGTGCACGAGACAGAGAGGTTGTTCAGGGTGTGTGCGTCTACCAGAGAGGTGCGGAGGATGCTGTGCACCTGACAGGTTGTGAGTGCGTGTGTGTGCACTTAAACGTGTGTGTGCGGACACGCCAACTGAGAGTGTAGGGGTGTGTGTGTGTGTGTGTGTGTGCACCTCTCGCAGAGGTTGTGAGTGCATGTTCTCCTGCCAGGCCGTGAGGTTCTGTATGTACCTTATGTGCAGGTTTGTATGTAGCCAAGAGGTTGTGGAGTAAGTATGTGTGTGTGTGCATGAGCGTGAGCCTGCAGAGAGGTTGTGTGTGTGTTCCCTACTGACGGGAGTTTGTGTGTGTGCATGGTGTGCCTACACCACCAGCTGGCAGGTTGAATACGCTGTGTCCATGGACTGGAAGGTTGTGTGTGTTTGTGCACTCACGCGAAGGCTGTGGCCTGTCTGTGCCATATGTGTGCACCAGTGAGGCCGTGTGCATGGGTGTTTTAGTTGGTTGTGCAAGTGCTGGGGAGGCAAGGTGGGGGGGAGGCATTGCCTAAGCCATTCCCCCTTTTTCGACTTCTGGTCTCAGTGACAACAGCCCGTTGGGAGTGTCTGCTTGGTCTGATGCTCCCTGGGCCCTTTTAGGGCTGACCTCTAACACAGACTCAGGGAGCCCTTAGGGTGCCGGGTGTGTCCCTTCTCTCTGTGCTGCAATGCCTGGTTTGATTTTAGCACATTTGACCCCATCACCCACTTTTGTCTCCTCCTCGTTCTTTTTCTTTGTGCCTCTGCCCCCCTCTGAGACTTGATGTCCCCCTTTCTTATGTGCCCTGCTTATTGTCCCTCTAGTGAGTTGTCCTGAGGTCTTTGAAGGGCCAAGGAATCTGGCTTGGTCTGTTTTGGTGACTAAAGCCTGCCCCCCTCTCTTCCTGCTGTGAGCCCCCCAAACACCTGGACTGATGTCAGGAGCAGCCCACCAGGACACCCTCCCCCCACCCAGCCTAGCCTGGCTACGGCCAACTCTGGGAAAGAATCAGATTTCTTTCCATGTGTTATGACCCTTGCTGTGCCAGCAGGGTAAGGGGTGCAGCCCATCTGAGGAAGTGGGGTGAAGGTGGGAGGAGACAAGCCCCTGTCTCTTTCCAAGCAGGGACCACTGGGCAGGCCCATCAGAAAAGGCAAGAAACCGCCAGAGGGACCCCCAGATTGGGGATTTGTCAACCCATTTGCACTTTCGTAAACCAGGAACATTATGTGTCTGCAGACGCGTTTTCTTTCATGCGGAATTAGAAATCAAACTCCCCCAGGCATTTTTCTGTGCCTAACAAACTAGCTACAAAACTAAGCGAAGAGGGTGCTTCAGGTCCATCTGTATGTCTCTTTGGGCCCAAGTGGGCAACACTTGTTCTGACCTTTCTGCCATCAGGACTGTCAGTTGGAGCCCTGACCTGTGGGCTCTGGGCCTGGTGTGTCCTCTCATCGAAGGTTTAGTGGGAGGCACGAAGGTGGTTTGGTGCCTCTGCTTCTCACCCACTCTGGATCGAGTGCTTTGCGTGATGCTTTGCCAGAGCGAGAATCCACAGCTGTTATGAAGAGAGGTGTGGCATAAAGCAGAGAAATAAAGCAGGACCTTAGCCCTCCTGCTGCCCCCAACCTGAGTCTAGGAGTGGGGTCCTCCCCAACACTCTCTCTTCCTCTAGCTGCTAGGCTTTTTAGAGTCAATCTATCCAAAATCCAAGCCACGCACAAATCGTCAAGGATGGTGCTTATTCTATTCAACCTGTTTACATTACTTTTCATGGCGATCTTTTATTATCTTTAACAGCTTATTTTGTTTGTTTTCTAGTGTCTGGCTGGCTGATTGTTATCTGATTAGGCCAATACTTGCTGCTCGGGGGTGGGGTGGCTAGCCAGTAGATTCTTCTTGCCGAAACATTAAATAATACTTGATTCAGTTTTTCACTTTTAAAAAATGGAAAAAAAATTGGTCAGTTACGACATGGCAATAAACTTCAGAGCCAAAATTTGGAACAGCTTCTTCATATTCGTACATCACTAAATAGGTTCGGGGATGTTTCTAGCTTAAGCATGTTGATCTGTTTAGATGGGCACAATATAGTTTACATAATTTTAATTTTAGGTAAACGCTTAACCATTTTGTTTTTATTTGTGGGGCCTGGAATGTTGTAAGATTTTGTGGGAGGAAAGAGACACACTGTGGGTTTCAAAAAAGTTTACTTTATCATTTATTCTGTAAAACAGGAATAGTAATGAGTGCTTTTGTGTTTGATAGGAGGGTTAAATGAGATGATGTATGTTAAACCTTTCTTTAGGTATGGATTTGTAAAACGAAGAATAATAACACATAAATACTAAACGTTGGCTCTGGTGTTTTGCACGAACTGAATTACTCCTTGACACATTGCCACGTGGTGGTGCACTCCTTGGAGACAACTGTCACGATTGCCACCAACAGCCTGGCCTGTCAGGGAAGATTTATTTCTTAGCTGTGTTTGATTTGGTTGACAGTATAAAGATGCAGAGACAGATTTCCCTGTTAGTTCAACTCAGCCTGCTTTGCTGTCTAGACATTTACTCTTACAAATCAATAAGAAAGGTTAGTACGGTGGAAAAGTGGACAAGTTCATGAACAAGGAAGTCCTAGCACAGAAGAGCCAATCTGTCCCATAAATGTATGAAGTGATGCTCTACTTCATGTGACATAGTTGCATGCATCAGTTTGGTTAAGCACTTAAATGACAACATTCAGAGTAAATAAAAGTTTTGGGAAGTGGATACTCTTACAGACTTTTGTTGGAGAATACAATCAATACAGACTTTTTAGAGGATAATTTAGCACTGAATTGTTTAGGAACCTACCTGGCTGCAAGTAACAGACAACTGGGCTTATCCTATGGCGTAAACCAATGGATTTTATTCCCACACAGCTAACAGTCTGGAGGTAAGCTCCTGCTGGCTGTGGTTCAGCAACTCCTTGGTACCAGGCCTGACATCACCATGATTCTCTTGGCTTCTGTTCTTGTTGTAACATAGCTGCCACCCCTCCAAACACCACAGCCACCTTCGGGGCAGAAAACAGCGGCAGTCATGTCTGTCCCTTTTACCTGGAAAGCAAAAACGTTTGAGGACTGGTCAGCAAACTTTTGCCGGTGTTTATTTAGCAAGAACTGGGTCACACGGCCACCCCTAGCTGCAAGCAGACTGAGTTTCCAGCTTTTCCAGCCTTTGTTATGGGAGGCAGGAGATGATTAGAAATAGGTGGGAACAAAGTGTTGGTTCAGCCAATCAGCGATGTTGGCCGTATCTTCAAACTTGTAGTTCTACTTCTGGGTGTTTCTCCTGGAGAAGTGCCCTCATATGTGATCAAAGAAACACGTACAGGAATTTTCACTGATGGGTACATTGCTTGCAGTAGCAAAAAATCCATTCTGAGTTCACTGTTTTATAAGATGAGAAATTTAGGTTCAGTTTTTTGCTGTTGAAGCAATTAGACATAAATTGTTGGAAAGGCTATCCTTCCTCTTTTGAATTTCCTTTGTATCTCTGTCAAAAATCAGTTCAGCATATTAGTGTAGATCTCTTTTTTTAAAAAATTTTTAAATTTTTATTTATTTTTGAGATAGAGACACAGAACGCAAGCAGGGGAGGGGCAGAGAGAGAGGGAGACAAGATCTGAAGCAGGCTCCAGACTCTGAGCTGTTAGCACAAAGCCGGATGTGGGGCTCAAACCCACGAACTGTGAGATCATGACTGGAGCCAAAGTCAGACGCTCAACTGACTGAGCCACGCAGTCCCCCCTGTGTAGGGTCTCTTGTTCACTGATCTACCATAGCTATGTAGTAAGTCTTGAAATAGGATGGACTGATTTCTCCAATTTTTTGTTCTTTTTCAAAAATTATTTTAGCTGTTCTAGTTCTGTTGTTTTTCTATATGCATTTTACAATAACCTGGTCTGTATCTACAAAAGATCTTGCTGAGATTTTGATAGGAATTGAATTTAACTTGTATATAAATTTGGGGAGAACTGACATCTTTACTATGTTGAGTCTTCTAATCCATGAACACGTTATGTTTCTCTGCTTATTTAGACATTCTTTGATTCTTTCATCAGAGTTATATAGTTTTCAGCATGCAAGTCCTGTTGATGTTTTGTTAGATTAACATTTAAATGTTTCTCTAGCTTGTTTTAAGTGATCATATTGTACTTTTAATTTTGGTCCAAGTGTTCATTGCTATATAGAAGTAGAATCGATTTTTGTATGTTTGTCTCATATCCTATGACCTTGCTGAGCTCACTTATTAGTTGTAAGAGGCTTTGTAGATTTCTTGCAGTTTTTTACACAAACATATCAAATAAGAACATTTATATTTCTTCATTTCTGATTTGTATGCTTTTTATTTCTTTTTCTTGCTTTATCGCACTCACTAGAACTTCCAAAGTATGTTGAATAATAGTGGGGAGATTGGACAACCTTCCCAGTGGGAAACCATTCAGTCCTTTACCATTAAATGTAATGTCAGCTGTAGGGTTTTTTTTTTTTTTTTTTTTGATGTCTTTATCAGGTTGAGGAAGTTTCCCTGCATTCCTATTTTTCTGAAAGCTTTTAGCAAGAATGGATGTTATTATTTTTGGGTAGTACCTGGGTAGCTCAGTCTGTTAAATGTCTGACACTTGATTTCGTTTGGATCAGGTCATGATCTCCTGGTTCATTCGTGAATTTGAGCCCTACATCGGGCTCCTCAGTGACAGTGCAGAGCCCTCCCATGCACTCTTTCAAAATAAATAAACTTTTAAAAAAAATTTTTTAAAGGATGTTATTTTGTTGTGTAATTTTTTTGCATCAACTGATATCGTCCTGTGAGTTTTGTCTTTAGTCTGCTAATGTGGTAGATTACATTGATGGATATTGTTAAGAGTTTTTACATCTGTATTCATGAGTGATATTTGTCTATAGTTCCTTTTTTTGCATTGTCTTTATCCGTTTTGGTGTCAACTTCACAAAATAAATTGGGAAGTGTCCTCTCTTCTTTTTTCTGGAAGAGGTTATGCAGAATAGGTGTTAAGTCTCCAGTGAAATCATCTGGGTCTGGAGATTTCTTTGGGGGAGAGTTTTTAATTACAAATTTAATTTCCTTAACAGTTATAGAGCTATTCAAATAATCTCTTTCACGTTGGCTAAGTTATAGGTGCTTTTTTTTTTCAAGATTTGACTATTTCATATAAGTTGTCAAACTTATGTGTAGAGTTGTTCATAATATTATTATCATATTATCTGTTTGGTTCCTGTAGGGTTTGAAGTGGTATACTCTTTCATTCCTGATATTGGTAATTTTTGTCGTTCTTGCTATAGATTTCTCCGTTCTCTTGATATTTACAAAGAATCGGGTCTTTGATTCATTAATTTTCTCTATGCTTTTATGTCTTCAACTTCAATGATTTCTGTTCTTTTATTATTTCCTTCCTTTTGCTCGATGTGAGTTTATTTTGCTCTTTTTTCTTGGTTCTCGAAAGGGAGCTTAGATTGATTTGAGACTTTTCTTTTTTTAAAAAAAAATTTTTTTTTAATGTTTATTTATTTTGGGGACAGAGAGAGACAGAGCATGAATGGGGGAGGGGCAGAGAGAGAGGGAGACACAGAATCGGAAGCAGGCTCCAGGCTCTGAGCCATCAGCCCAGAGCCTGACGCGGGGCTCGAACTCGCGGACCGCGAGATCATGACCTGAGCTGAAGTCGGACGCTTAACCGACTGAGCCACCCAGGCGCCCCTCTTCTTTTCTAATGTATGCATTTAGTGCTACAAATTTTTCTCTTAACACTACTTTTGCAATGTCCCACAAATTCTGATGCTACATTTTCATTTTCACTCAGTTCAATGTATTTTTTAAAAATAGACTTTATTTGTTTAGGGCAGTTTCAGGTTCATGGCAAAATTGAACAGAAATTAGAGTTCCCATGTGACACTGACCCCACACATGCACAACCTCCCCTGCATTGACACATTATTATCACCTGAAGCCCACAGTTCACATTATGGCACACTCTTGGTGTTTTACATTCTGTAGGTTTTGACAAATGTGTAGGGACATGTATCTACCATTGTAATGTCATACAGAATCGTTTCCCTGCCCTTAAAATCCTCCCTGTTCTATTTATTCATTCCTCCCTTCCTGCAGCCCCTAGCAACCACTGATCTTTTTACTGTCTCCCTAGTTTTGCCTTTTCCAGAATATTACATAGTTGGAAATCATGCAGTATGTAGCCTTTTCAGATTGGCTTCTTTCACTCAGTAATGTGCATTTAAACTTCCTCTGTTTCTTCCTGGCTCATTTTTTTCTAGTACTGAATAGTATTCCATTGTATGCGTGCACTGTAGTGTGTCCATTCACCTACTAAAGAACCTCTCAGTTGTTTCCACGTTTCAGCAGTTGTGAATAAAGCTGCTATAAACATCTGGGTACAGGTTTTCCTGTAGACACAAGTTTTCAACTCATTTGGGTAAATAGCAAGGAGCACCATTGCCGTCTAGTGTGGTAGGAATATTTTTAGTTACGTAAGAAACTGCCAAACTGCCTTCCAAAGCGGCTGTATCATCTTTAGTTTTCAGAAGTTTAGTTATGATATGTCTTGGTGTGGATTTCTTTGGGTTTATCCTGTTTGGAATTTGCTCAGCTTCTTGAATTTGTAGAGTGTGTCTCTTGCCAAATTTGGGACGTTTTCAGCTATTACTTCCTGAAATGCTTTTTCAACACTGCCATGTCTCTTCTCCTTCTGGGACTCTAATGACACAAATATTAAATCCTTTGTTATAGTCCATGGGTTTATCAATGCTAACTATTCTTTTTTCTTTTCTCTCTGTTGGTTCAGATTGGATAATTTCTGTTGTCCTGTCTTAAGTTTTTTTATTTGTTCCTAGTTCCCTCCATGCTGCTGTGTATCTCCCATCCACTGAGCTTTTTATTTCAATTTTTGTATTTTTTAGTTCTAAATCTTCCATTTAGTTTTTCTTTCTATCTTGTATTTCTCTCCTGAGACTTTCTATTTCTTTGCTGAGGCTTTTTATTTTCCTCGTTTGTTTTAAAGTACTCCTAATTGTTTTTATCATAGCTGCTTTATTTTTTTCTTTTTTAAAATTTATTTTGAGAGAGGGAGAGGGAGAGAGAGAGAGAACTCAAGCAGGGGAGGAGCAGAGAGAGAGAAAGAGGGAAAGAGAATCCCAAGCAGGCTCTTGATTTCCAGCCCAAATCAAGTCAGATGCTTAAGCAACCATGCCACCCAGGTACCCCTCATAGCTGCTTTAAAATCTTTGTCAGAGAAGTATGACATCTCTGTCATCTTGGTGTTGGCATCTATTGATTGTCATTTTTCATTCAATTTGAGAATTTCTGGTTCTTGATGTAAGTGAATTACAATTGAAATCTTGACATTTTCATACTATGTTATGAGTCTCTGGATCTTATTTAAACTTCCTGCTTTATTTGGTTTTCTCTGAAACTGCTCCAGCAGAGAACGGAGGGGAGGGCGCTCTCTCATTATGCCAGATAGATGTAGAAGTCCAGGATCTCTACTTGGCCTCTTTTGACACACTGCTGTGCAGGGAGGGAGTTTTCAGCTCCCACATGGTCTCTACTGAACTGCGTTGGGAGTGGTCTCATGCCACTGGGTGCTGGGAAACCCCTGCCTCCTCCTGTGCCTCCTCTGGCACTGCTCCAGTGGGAGGAGGACTTCCTTACTTCTAGGTAGGGATGGAAGTCCAGGCTGGCCACATGGTCACCACTGACACCTCTGGGTGACAGGGGAACTCTTTACCAGTTGTCAGGTTTGGAAGTTCCTGCTCCCTACTTGGCCTTCTCTGACACTTACCCTGGCCTCCTAACACCCTGATGAGGGTGGAATTCTAGGTACTCAGCCAGTTTTGCTGGCACGGGTGAGGAGGTGTGTGTGTGTGTGTGTGTGTGTGTGTTTGTGTGTGTGGGTGTGTGTGTGTGTGGTGATTGGCTGCTGTAGAGCAGTTATTGTCTGAGAGTTTTGTGTGTTGCCAGACTATCCCTTTCCTGGTCCCTTAGTTATAAAGAGTAGTCTTTGGAGGGAACTCCCGTCTGCAACTGTTGGTGTTCGCCTTACCACCTTCTTCAGCTAAGTCTGGGCTGTTAGAAAAAGAAAGCCCAGAGATCACTGCAATGTCATTTTAAGTTTCAGAGCCCCTAGCTGGTCTGTCTTCTTCCACCTTTCAGAATCTTCTTATGTTTACTTTATAAACAGTGCCCAGAGTTTTTAGTTATACTTAATGGAAAGAACCAGAAGTATGTCTACTCCATGTTCCTGAAAGCAGAAGTCCCCTGATTGACTTTTAGACCGCTCCAAATTAAGTGTTTTAAGGAAGACTGGAGTTGGAAAGTTGTCATTTTCAAGGTTTATTTCAACATTGTGCTTATGATCAATGTAAAAGTCAAAGTGACTTAGTGCTTTGAGAATCTTGATTGCCCCCTAAAAAGAGAATGATAATTAATTCAGTGGAAAATCAAGGCTAGATCAGTAGGGCTTCAGTGACAATTGTTGTTTAAACAACCTTTAAAAAATGCTTCCATAAGCTTTGGTCTTAACACCAGAATTTTTTATCAGAGTTCATAGTATCCTGATTTAAATATATTTTTGATCTCATATTCCATTTGGTTGGCAAGCATGTTTAAACTTCTGTCTTTCATTTTATTTCTCAAGCAAGAAAGCATCAATTTAAGTCAATAGAAATGTCTTCATAGGATAAACACAAAGGAGCTCATCTCTGGATTTAGCACTCATGACCACCACACATGGCTTGCTGGCCAGTGACTGGAAAAGTCTGCTTCCAGCCTGACTGCTCTGGAAGGAGGTTTTAGAGCTTCAGGAACTTGTCCCAGACTGTACTTGAGTGGCACGTCCAGGTTGGAGAGGAACCCCATTTGGAATGGACTGGGTTTTCAGGAGGGACCACAGAGCTTCGAGTTTAATTCCGACATAGGTGTATGTTCGTATGTGTTTACTTACCTACTTATCTGTCTTCCAGTTTTATTAAGATATGAGTGACATACAACACTATTTAAACTTAAGTTGTACAGCGTGATGATTTGACGTACATGCATGTTGTGAAATGATTACTACAGTAAGTTTAGGGTGCATCCTTCACCTCGTATAGTTACAAAACAGAAAAACCACCTTTTTTGTTCTTATGATAGGGACTTTTGGGATTTACTCTCGTAGCAACTTTGAAATATACCCTACAGCAGCGTTGACTGTAGTCGTCATGTTGTATGTTACATCTCTGATGCTTGTTTATCTTACAGCTGGAAGTTTACAAGTTTGTACTTTAGGGTCACTTCACCCAGTCCCCCTCCCCCACTCCCTGCCTCTGGCAACCACAAATCTGATCGCTTTTTCTGTGAATTTGGTTTTTTCAGATTCCACGTATAAGTGAGATCACACGGTATTTACTATTTTTGTCTGTCTGACTTCTTTCACTTGGTATAATGCCCTCCAGATCCATCCCTGTTGTTACAAAGGGCAGGATTTCCTTCTTTCTTATGGCCGCGTAACATTCCATTGTGTAGGCATACACCTGGTCTTTATCCATTCCTCTATTGATGGACACTTAGATTGTTTCTAAGTGAATAATGCTGCAGTGAACATGGGGGTGGGGAGGGCAGGTGTCTCTTTGAGATAGTGATTTTGTTTCCTTTGGATATATACCCCGAAGTGAGGAAAAGGCCTTGGTCTCTTTTACTGATGTGGAGGGTAGGGGAAGTAGGATACATGATGCAAGTAGATTCACTGGGTCTTTTCAGCCAGGAACCGGCAGAAGTCAGGACATACTCTGGCGACCAATGATTCTAGATTTAAATGTACATATATAGTTTTAATGTATGTTTTTTTCACTTGCTTTGTCAGTAACGTATGATGCCAAGGTCAGGGAATGTAAGGAGTCTCTTGGGTAATATTAAAGGCATAATGTGTACCTTCAAATTTATTTTCTAGATCTTGATTTATCAGACATTTAGAGTTTAGTATTTTTAATGACTTCTCTTTCTGTTTAAAGTCTACTTTCTTTAAATAGTTTTCTTTCCTTTAATCTTTTAACATATATCCTCCTATCTTCACAAAGTGAGGATGCATATTCAGTGCTATATTTAAAATAAAATTAAGCAAATATTTGCTTTAATGGCTCTGCATAATGGAGCACTGGGTCAGGATGTGGACATTTTTGTATTGGGGATCAGGACTGAAAACACTGGTGGCATAGTTCTCTGAAAGCAGGGAATAATAAACACTGGTCTTTATGGATGCTAAGGATTATGTAATCACCTAAGTAATAGCTCATTTTGATTCTGAGTAGCTGCTTCAATTTAAAAACTGAAAGGTTTCTTTGTAATTATGATTTGTATTAAGGCTATTTGCCAGAATGTTTTAAAATCTTGGTACTTAAAAGCGCTTTAAAAACTGAAGAGAAGTGGCTTAGCACCTGATGCCCAATAGTGTTCGTACTTTTCATAGTTAGTATTTAACCCAGGCTTTAAATGTTTTTAGGGTGTCTTGAAGAACAAACTGTACCACCTTGTCAACATGGCTTGAATGAAACATAGCCTTTCAGTACCAGAAGTCAGTATCCCAATAAGAATTTATACTGTACTTTACATTGTACCTAATACCTCCTTCTGCATTCTGATCAAGATTAAGCTTTCATGCTTAGCATGTCATTAAATTTGTTCTAAGTATTTGGCTCACTTATGTTCAAGTCAGAAACCATTGACCTTAATTCCATAGACTTCAGTCAGAGCCATATTTTCTTTCCCCTTTTTGAAGAAACAGCTCAACACGTTCATTTGGGTTTTGGTTAGAACAGATACATTTCATAGCAGTCATCAAACAGTGTGCAGTTTGAGTAGCTTATTAATAACTCTGTCAGATATTTATTTATATATTTATTTATTTATTTTAACTCTGTCAGATATTTAAACAGTTATTGGTGAGCATTAATGTTTCTACTCCATAGCACACCCTGTATCATTGCCGAAGGCCCGACTTCTTCTTTTGAATTTTTTTGAGTTTGATTTTATATCGAGATAAATTTGCAGACAATAAGAATCACTCTTTTTGGCCTAAGCCAAGGTTCCCAATTTCTGTGTTGACAAACTCAGGCAGCTATGTAACCAGCCCCACAGTCAAGATGGAGGATATTCACATTGGTGTCAAAATACTTCCTGTGCCCCATTGCAGCTGTTCTCCCTCTACACTCAGCCTCCGACAATAATCTGTTCTTTTCTCTACTGTTTTTTGCCTTTTCTGGAATGTCATATACTAAATGGAATCCTGCAATATGTAGCTTTTTGAGTTTGGCTTCTTTCACTTAACCTGATGCCTTTGAAACTCATCCAGATGGCTGCATGTGTTAGTGGTTCGCTCACATTTATTGCTGGGTAGCGTTCAGTTGTATGGAAACGTCGCAATTTAAAAGTATATGTTTCGGGGCGCCTGGGTGGCGCAGTCGGTTAAGCGTCCGACTTCAGCCAGGTCACGATCTCGCGGTCCGGGAGTTCGAGCCCCGCGTCGGGCTCTGGGCTGATGGCTCAGAGCCTGGAGCCTGTTTCCGATTCTGTGTCTCCCTCTCTCTCTGCCCCTCGCCCGTTCATGCTCTGTCTCTCTCTGTCCCAAAAATAAATAAACGTTGAAAAAAAAAAAAATTTAAAAGTATATGTTTCGCTTAAAAAAAAAAAAAACCTGCCAAACTACTTTCCAAAGTGGCGGTACTATCTTGCATTTCCATCAGCAGTGTGTGACAGTTCCAAGCGCTCTGCATCCCTGTCGGTCCTTGGTACCATCAGTTTTCTATTTTAGCCATTGTAGCAGGTATCTATCTATTGTCATGGTTTTAATTTGTATTTCCCTAACAACTGTCAGTGCTGAGATTCCTTTTATGTGCTTGCTTGCCATTTAGATGAAGTCTGTGGTTAGTTGTCTGTTCAAAGTCTTGCCCATTTTTTAAAAATCGGACTGTTTGATTTCTTCTTACTGAATGAGAAGGTTCTTTGTATATTCCGGATACACTTTTCTTGTTGGATATGTTTTGCAAGTATTTCTTCTCAGTGTTTGGCTTGTCCTTTCATTCTCTTAGCAACTTCTTTTATTTTCCAACTTTTTAAATTGTAGCGAAATACAGACAACATAAATTTTACCATCTTAACCATTTTGAAGTGTACAATTCAGTGGCATTAAGTACGTTCACACTGTTATGTAACTATCACCACCATCCATTTCCAGAACTCTTTTCATCTGGTAAAACTGAAACTCTGTCCCCTTTAAGCAATAACTCTCCTTTCCCCCTCTCCCTAGCCCCTGCAGTGACCATTCTACTTTCTGTTTCTGATTTGGACTATCCTAGCTACCTCAAAGAAGTGGAATCCAGAGGTATTTGTCTTCTAATGACTGGTTTATTTCACTTAGTTTAATGTCCTCAAGGTTGATCCATGTCGTAGCATCTGTTAGAATTTCCTTCCTTTTCAAGGCTGAATAATATTCCATCATATATACAGTTGACCCTTGAATAACTCCGAGGTTAGGGGCACTGATCCCCTGACACTTTTGGAAACCCATGTGTAACTTTTGCCTTCACAACAGCTGAAACTGCTAATAGCCTGCTGTTGGCAGCAAGGCTTACTGATAACACGAACCTTTAGTTAACACATATTTTGTATGTTATATATTATGTACTCTATTCTTACAAAAAAGTAAGCTAGAGAAAAAAATTTTTTTAATCTTAGCAGTTCTCTTTAAAAAAATTTTTTTTAATGTTTATTTATTTTTGAGAGAGAGAGAGACAGCATGAGCAGGCAAAGAGAGAGGGAGACACAGAATCCGAAGCAGGCTCCAGGCTCTGAGCTCTCAGCACAGAGCCCGACATGGGGCTCAGACTCGCGAACTGTGAGATCATGACCCGAGCCGAAGTCGGATGCTCAACCCGCTGAGCCACCCAGGCGCCCCAAAAAGAAAATATTTTTGAGAAAATCATAAGAGAAAGTATACATACAGTACTATACTGTAAAAAATCCACATATAAGTGGGCCCATACAGTTCAAACCTATGTTTTTCAGGGGTTGACTGTATTGTATATATATTATATATATATAGTGTATACATATCATACGTACTGTATACACTTATGTATATGCCGTATATAAAATATCCCACGTTTTGCTCATTTATTCATTTGTCAGTGGACACTAGGTTGCTTTTGTGTTTTAGCCATTGCGAATGGGTATATACCCAGGAGTGGAACTGCTGCATCACATGATGATTCTCTTTTTTTAAATATTTATTTATTTATTTTTGAAAGAGACAGGGAAAGGGTATAAGCAGGGGAGGGCCAGTGAGAGAGAGAGAGAGAGAAGGAGAGAGAATTCCAAGCAGGCCCTGCACCATCAGCGCAGAGCTTGATGTGGGGCTCGATCTAATGAACCGTGAGATCATGACCTGAGCCCAGATCAAGAGTTAGATGCCTAATCAGCTGAGCCACCCAGGGGCCCCTCATATAGTAATTGTATATTTAATTTTTTGAGAACCAACCATACTGTATTCCATAGCAGCTACACCATTTTACATTCCCATCAGGTATATAAGGATTCCAAATTGGGGTGCCTGGGTGGCTCAGCTGGTTAAGGTCTGACTTCGACTCGGGTCATGATCTCATGGTTCGTGGGTTTGAGCCCTGCATTGGGCTCTGTGCTGACAGCTCAGAGCCTGGAGCCTGCTCTGATTCTGTGCCTCTGATTCTCAGATTCTGTGCCTCCCTCTCCCTCTACCCCTCCCCTCTCTCTCAAAAATAAATAAACATTGAAAAAGATTTTTTTAATTAAAAAAAAAAGAGGATTCCAAGTTTTCCACATCCTTGCCAATACTTGTTATTCTCTGTCTTTTTGATAGCAGCTACCCTAATGGGTATGAGATGTTGATGTCTTCTGAAGAGCAGAAATTGAAGTTTATTTGTTTGCATATGGATGTGGCAATTGTTTCCGCCTCATTTATTGAACAGAGCATTCTTTCTCGATTGTATTGCTGAACCTTTAGTAAAAACCAATTGACTGTATATATGTGGGTCTATTTCTGGATACTGTACTCCTTAAATTTTGATCGCTTCCTTAATGTGAAGTGGTGTTAAGCTTAATATAGTACCAGTCCTCCCTCAGAAGTAAATTTTTGGTCATGATTTAAGCGGAAGAGAAGACCAAGACATTTTACAATCTGGCAGGAAAGATTTACTCTGCATTTTGCAGTGAGGAGGTGGGGGGCTCTAAAAGACAAAACCTATGACTTCCTCCAGTCTTTTTTTAGGAACTTACCCAAACAGATTTTGTACAGTATATCTTTTTTGCAGATTTAAAATCGGCGCTGAGAATTTCTTTTCATCTTGAGCATCCTTATGGAGAGACCTAATACAAAAGTACGAGAGGAGATAAACAAGCATTTGAGTTTAAAAGACAGCCTCCCATCGTTATACAATAGTATAAAAATAGTGACTATCTTGATGGAGTCTAAGAGAACAAAGGAATAGAAAAGCACCAGGAGAGAGAAATGTGCTGAAACCCCAGCTCTGCAGAGAGGGCCTGGGTTCTGGAGGGTGTGAGGGATTCCTTTCAGGCTGTCCCCATGTGTCGGCAGGGCGGGGGAAGGAAGTGCTGACACTGTTTGAAACAAAAGGGCAAAGCCAGCTCATTAGCTGGGTAGCTTCATTTCTGTTGCCCCCAGGTAAGTAAACAGGTGAAACTTCCCTGAGAAAGAAACCCTCATCCAGGAAGTGTGACCCAGTTTGGATAGAGATCACAGTTGTGCTGGCCGCTAATGTTAAGATGTCACTTAGAAAATAGTATAGTGATGATCAGAGCCTCAGAGATGGGAAAGCCTGGGCAAATGGCTAATCTCCTTTTCTATCTTCCTACCCCCTATCTGGGCTCTCATTCCAGTTCTTCCTCTGTGAGGCTGCTGGAGGTGAATTTCTGAAGCACAGCTCTGATCATGCTGCTGCCTGCTTAAAGCTATTTCTCAGTGATTCCCCATTGGCCCCAAGAGAAGAACATGATGTTGTATAACCCATAAGCCCTTCATGGACTGACCCTAGACCACCTTTACAGTCTCCTGTCCAGGGACTTCTCTTCTACACCGTCATGAACTAACATGCTTTTCTTTTTCGCTCCATTGTGTATGTCCTGGTTCACCTTACTAAGATGCCTTTTTCCTTATGTGCCTGATGGATTCTTAGTCGTCCTCTAAGATCCAGCTCACATGTTACTTTCTCTTGACACCTTCTTGTACTGCCTGAGCAGGATGCAGTAAATAGAGTGTAATATTTAAAGGCATAGGCTTGGGGCGCCTGGGTGGCTCAGTCGGTTGGGCCTCTGACTTCCGCTCAGGTCATGATCTCGCGGTCCGTGAGTTCGAGCCCCGCATCAGGCTCTGTGCTGACAGCTCAGAGCCTGGAGCCTGTTTCGGATTCTGTGTCTCCCTCTCTCTGACCTTCCCCCGTTCATGCTCTATCTCTCTCTGTCTCAAAAATAAATAAACGTTAAAAAAAATTTTTTTAAAGGCATAGGCTTGCGTTTGAATTCTAGCTCCATCACTTATGAGTTGTGTGAACTTTGACAACTTAATTAACCTCTCTGAGCCTTGATTCCATAGTAGTTAACACTTCCTAGGATTATTGTGAGGATTAAACAGTATAATATATGTATATACCCATATATGTATTGCATATCAAAGTACATAAATATGTAATAAACATTTCTTCTTATTATTTATATTATTTCTAATTCATTTATTCAGAAGCACTTATTTAGCACCTTCTGTGGTATTCACCCATACCTGGTACTTGGAATGCACAGATGGGTGAGACCTGCCCATATATTTGAGGTGCTCAAACATAATGTTCTAAAAAGAGGCTATGCAAAGTGCCATGGAAGCTACTATTTATTTTATGCCTACTGTATGCCAAGTACTTTGCATGCGTATCTTACTTCATCCTCGAACAACCTTTAGATGGAGGTATGATAATCCCTATTTTATTTTATTTTAAAAAGATGTTTATGTATTTATTTTGAGAGAGGTAGAGAGTGAGGCAGTGGGGGAGGGGCAGAGAGAAAGGGAGAGAAAGAATCCCAAGCAGTCTTCAAGCTCAGCACACGGAGCTCAATCTCGCAACCATGAGATCATGACCTGAGTCTGAATCAAAAGTCGGACACTTGACTGACTGAGCCACCCCCCCCAGGTGCCCCCATAATCCCTATTTTATGTCCGTGGAAACAAAGTCTCAGAGAGGTTAAGTAACTTGCCTGTATGATGTAGGTATAGACCTACCAAATAGTAGAATAGGAGTTAAATGTAGTCCGTCTGACTCCGTTAAAAGGAAATGTAGGAAATCTTTGGAGAATATGGTAAGCTCAAAAGATTTACATCTTGAAAGACAGCAACCATATTTTTCCAAAAGATGCTTCTTTTTGCTTCTGCCAGAGGCAGCATATTTAACAGGATAAATTCTAGGGCTCACCCAAGTTGACAGGCCACATTTTCTTACAATTTGTGCTCTGTTATTTATATAACAAATTCTGTGTCCTTGAGTCTTACTGTTAACTCTTTACCCGATTCATATTCACTTGTATACTGTGAACAGTTAGAAGTGAGAGAAGGTAAGGGCCCAGAGTCCAACAGCTTTCATCTCTAAAATTCTGAAAGTGATAGGTTTCACTCTTACCGTTTACACTCTTTCTAGGTGTGTGATTAAATAAAAGTGGAGTTTTGAGGTGCTTTTGGAAGGAAAGAGTGCTAAGAAGGCTCTTAAAGATGCCTCAATCCCATTGTATTGGTCAGAGTTCTTAGCAGCAAACCACAGAAACCATGTGAACTGTTTGAGACAGAAAGGAGTTTGTCAAAAGGTTTTAGTGACTTGTAGGCCCTCTGATTTGGCCAAAGAATTAGAGTTGGCTGTTTCACAGCTAGGGAAGAATGCTTAATTACACCTTAGAGTTATTCTAGTAAAATAATATACTGCTGCCCTCACCTGCTGATGATTCAGCTTAGCAGCATCACCAGAACAGTACTTGTTCTCCCTTAAACTTGGTGTTCATTTTCTAGAAACTGTAAGAAACAAAACGAAGGTAATTGTTTTTTGCTTTTTAAAGTAAGCTCTATGGCCACCATGAGGCTTGAACTCGCAACGCCAAGATCAAGAGTTGCATGCTTTACTGACTTAGCCAGCCAGGTGTTCCAGGAAACAAATTCTTACAGGCCTGCTTGAATCTTTTTAGGTGGATGCTTTTGAGGAGCTGGGCTGAGATCTAGTTAGAAGAGATCTTATAGGAACAAAATCTTAGATAAATAAATGGAAGCATGCTCAAACAATGAAATCATATAAGGCAATTAAAGGGAATAAACTAGAGCCACACCTATTAACATGGCTAAACTTTAAAATGTAACGTTGAATGAAAAAGCAAACCCCCTAATAACAGCTACAGTGTGATGCCATAAATAAATGTGAAAACAGGCAAAAACAGTTTTTGTATAGTGTGTGGATATATGCATATATAATAAAACTACAGAAGCATCCGTAGGAATGATGAATGACAAATTCGTAACAGTGGTTATTTCCTTTTTTTTAATGTTTATTTTTGAGGGGGGAGGGGCAGAGAAAGAGGGGGACAGAGCATCTGAAGCAGTTTCCAGGCTCTGAGCTGACAGCAGAGAGTCTGATGTGGGGCCGGAATTCACGAACTGTGAGATCATGACCTGAGCTGAAGTCTGACGCTTATGACAGCCACCCAGGTGCCTCAGAAGTGGTTATTTCCCAACAGGGAGAAAAGGGAGTGGAATCAGCTGTAAAATTAATTCCGGGTGCATATTGAACATTTTTTGTTTTTGTTTGTTTTTATGAATTATTTTCTTGAGACAAGATTTTAAGCAAGATTTTAAGATGTGCTAGAGCTGGGTAGTTGGGTAGCCTAATATATAGTTGTCTGTTATCTTTATTCCTTGCACTTCTCTTTAAATATTTCATAATTAATAATGTTAATCCTGGACTTTGAGTATTAACATAAATTTTGAAAAGTACTGCCTCCTCTACATAGAGATAAATTCAAAGGAAGTGGTAAAAAGGCAGTTACTGAACTTAGTTGGTTCTTTTCCCAATAGGAGAGTGTTCAGGAAGATACCCAAAAAACTTGGTCATTGAGCTTTCCGGAAGGGGTTCAAGTGATCTCATTGCTAACTCAGGCTGTGCCAGATACGCAGATTGGAGCCAGGTCATACCCCAGTCCTATTATGTTTCTCTCAGGTGACCTTTCAAAGGGTGTCGTGAGTACTTGGTCTGGAGTCAGGTTGGCTTTGTGTGGAGTGCTGGCCACAGAAGTCTATGTTGGTTTAAACTGTCCTATTTACAAACGTGTAGTCAAATAGTCTTGGTATCATCAAAGGGAGGATTTGCTTGATTTGCCAATTCTACCCCATTATCGTGGGAATTTATTTTAGGAATAAAGGAACTGAAATGTTTAGTCAAGTCCTTTATATTAAGCGAAGGAAAATCATATTGGAAGGAGAACAAAGAGATGTGTGAAATGCAAAATCAGAAGGAGTCATCTTAAAAAAATCAACTGAAAAAGCGTTTGAAGACCTGTGGCATCCCTCCTCGCACAGAGGCCCTCACTAAGGCTTTGAACTGATGCATCAGCATTTGGACTGGAGCTCTTGTGCCCTAGTCGTCCGGGCTGCCTCCAGCACTGGTTTTTCAGTGCAAGGGTTTTTCACCTCGAGTCCACTCCCAAGTGGTCCATGAGTAGAGTTCAGGGAGTCCCATCAACTTGGTTAGGGAAAGATATTACTTGTTAATTTTCAATGACCCCTAACTAAAATTTAGCATTCTTCTGTTATGAAGATAACTGGCGATAAACCACTGTAGTGTTAATAGTGCCTGTAACTTTATCATCATGTCCGAGAGAGATTGACCTGTGGTTTTCTTTTCTTTAAATGTCCTTGTGAGGTTTTGGTATCAAGGTCATGCTGGCCTTAAAAAGCAGATTGGAGAATTTTATTCTCTGGGAGAATTTGTGTAAGGTTAGTTTTATTTCTTCTTTAAATATTTAGTAGAATACCTTGGTGAAGCCCTTTGAGGCCTGGAGTTCCTTTGTGGAAAGGTTTTTTAATGTAGATTTAATTTACTTAAAAGGTACAGGGCTCTTCATATATCCTATTTATTCTCATATAAGTGGGAGCAAGTTTCTTTTTCCTAGGGATATGCCCATTTATCTACATTTTCAAAATAATAAAAGTTGTGAAAGTTGTTCAAACTGCCCTCTTTTTGTTGATGTTGTTGTTGTTGTCGTCGTTTTTAGAGAGAGAAAGCAAGAGAAAGAGCAGAGGAGGGGCAGAAGGAGAGGGAGAGAGAGAACCTTAAGCAGGCTCCCTGCCCAGCGCACAACCCAGTGTGGGCTGTGAGATCATGACCTGAGCTGAAATTAAGAGCAAGATGCTTAACCAGCTGAACTACCCAGGTGCTCCCAAACGGTTCTCTTTTTAATGTCTGTAGAATCTGTAATGCTATACTCTTTTTCATTCTTGATATTAGGTAAAACTTTTAAAAATGAACAAAACCCAGAGTTCAGAAGGGTTTAGGGAAATGACAGCTATTGATGGGAATTGAAATTAGTACCATCTTTCTGGAAGACTGTTTTGCAGTGTATATCAAACAAAATGTGAGTATATTTTATCCAACAAACCATTTATTTATTTGTTTGTTTATTGTTTGTTTATTTTTGAGAGAGAGAGAGAGTGTGCACATATGAGTATGAGTGGGGGAGAGGCAGAGAGAGAAAGAGAGAGAATCCCGCACAGGCTCCACACTGTCAGCTCAGAGCCCAACACAGGGCTCAATCCTATGAACCATGAGATCATGACTCTAGCCAAAATCAAGAGTCCATCGCTTAACTGGGCTACCCAGGTGCCCCTACGTAACAACCCTTTTAAAAAGGAATTTGCCGGGTTGCCTGGGTGGCTCAGTCAGTTAAGGTGTCCAATTTTCACTCAGGTCATGATCTCATGGTTCATGAGTTCGAGCCCCCTGTTGGCCTCTGTGTTGACAGCTTGGAGCCTGGAGCCTGCTTCAGATTCTGTGTCTCCCTCTCTGTCTGCCCCTCCCCCACTCATGTTCTGTCTCTCTCTCAAAAATAAATAAACATTAAAAAAATTTTTAATAGGGACGCATGGGTGGCTCAGTCGGTTAAGCGTCCGACTTCGGCTCAGGTCATGATCTTGCAGTTTGTGAGTTCAAGCCCCGCATCAGGCTCTGTGCTGATGGCTCAGAGCCTGGAGCCTGCTTTGGATTCTATCTCCCCCTCTCTCTGCCCCTCCCCTGCTCACGCTCTGTGTCTCAATAATAAATAAACACTAAAAAAAATTTTTTAAATAGATTAATTAAAAGGAATTTGCTATAAATAACTTCGCAAATGCAAAAATATTCACCACAGTGTTATCCATAACAGCAAAAAACAAACAAGCAAACAAAAAACACCTGGAAACCAATCAATAGGGGACAGGGAAGTAATTATGTTAATTACATTCACTAGAATCATTTTTGCCAGTTACAAAAGTTAGGATATTGACATGGAAAAGTACCAGAGAGATACTGTTGGTTACAAAAAGCAAATCACAGAAGAGCATGTAGAGTGTAGCCTCTTCTGTGTTAAATACATACTTCTCTATGTGAATGTATCCAAAGAAAATAATTTGGAAGTATAGTCACCAAATTTCTTTTTGCTTTTCTGTATTGTTTAAAATGTTTGCATGAACATGCATCATTTCTACAAAAATAGCAAAACTTTCTGACAAGCTTGGCAGTCACAAGATGAGAGGGTGGTTGGGGAGGGGAGTGTCAAAGCATTTTTCTTGCCTGATGGAGAATAGCCAGGAAGGGAGGAAAGCTTGAAACTATAAGAAAGAAGGGACAGTCGATTGAGTAAATCCCTTAGAAAGACAGGAGGGCCTGGACTCAGACACAGAAGTTAGCCTTAAAGGAGCAGGACAGCATTTCTTCCCAAAAGGGAGGGAAAGATGATTGGAGATACAGAGAAGTTCAGAGCCAAAAAGAAGGGAGATACGAACATTCACAACTCATGGCTGCCGACTTCTTAGTGAAATCGGAGGTAAGGCCGTTTGCCAAGAGTGGGGAATGAGAGTAGAATGAGGTCTTGAGACAAGAGGAGGGGGATGTGGGGTGTGGGCAGCAGAGCAGACTGGGGGCCTGATGAAACTTTTGAAAGGGCCCAGAGGTATGGCTGGGCAGGTTTTCTCTAGCAGAATGCACAATTGGTGCCAGGTTATAGGGCAGCACAGCACGCTTAGCAGAGCTTTGGAGGATGACAGAATTCAGGGTAGTGATGAGGGCAATTTAAATAATTGCTTTGGAATCTAGGACGCTTGGGAGGAACATGAATTAGAAAGAGTGCTAAGGAAGGACTGGATATTGAGTTGGAATATGGAGATCCAAAAAGCCAGAGGACAGGTGTTCCTGGTCATTGTGGGGTTTCAGAGTATGACATGTTCCAGGGGACACAAGGTCAGCTAGGTGGTCATGGAGTATCAGGAATGGTTGTGGAAGTTGGGAAGGTCAGGGTTGTGATGTTGGGAGTTTCGGTGGTCTTCCTCATAGATGGAGCATTTTCTCAGGGTGGTGACAGGAATTCTGGTTTCAAGGATAGAAAGCAGGCTGACTCCTCAGAGAAGGCTTAATGAAGAGAGGCGGGAAAGCCCTGGTCTGGAGCCACTGCAGGAGAGCAGGGAGTTTACTGACTTGCCCTCCTAAAGCTCAGGACCCTCGGTGCCAGGAGAAGTCTCAAGGCAGAAGACCTTCAAGGCTGATGGGAGAAGCCAGGTTTGCAGTGCAGGAAGGAGGCTGACAAGAGGAACGGGCCAGAAAAGGAGAAGAAACGCTCTGTAGAAGCCTCTTCGCAAAGGGATCAGGGGCAGGGACAAAGGGGTACAGATGAGTGGGCAAACAGTATGAGAGAGGGGCTTCTAAAGAGAAGTGAGCTGACAGGAGGAAGGTCTGAGCTGCAAAGGGGTGGAGCTTTGGCTGCTGGATTCCCAGAGGAAATGCTGAACTGTACGTTTCTTAGCGCAGAGCGGTACCTGCTCACTACAGAGAGAACAGCAACTACAGATAAGCAAAAAGCAAAAACAAGTAAACAGAAAGCCGTAAGAACTACCCAAATCCCAGGGTCTTGGAGCTTTTCCCATTGACATGTTCTTCCCTCCTGTTCCTACTGCCGTAAATCCAGGTCAAGGCCACGTCATCTCTACAATAAGCTTGTCCTCTGGGTCATATCTCTCTCCCTGGCTGAGCCCCTGGGCCTTCCCCAGCCCCTCTCCCCCCCTTCCCATGTATAAACCAACACAGCCATCTTCCCCAAATACCACTTTACATTGTTGCTTCTCTTTGCAGCTGCCATCATATACTACATCCCTCCCTGGTTTTCAAGGGTGTCTCTAACTCGGAACCATCTTATTTCCCCACACTCATTTCCAAATATTTCTCTTTTCTTAGACATGCTTTATTTCCCTCCCAGCTCACTTTCCCACATCCTCACATCTGGGTCTCTGTCCCCTCACTATGATGCCTGGCCTGTTAAGGATGACCACATCTTTCCATACTATTCCACTCCCCCCCAACCCCCACCACCATGTGAAGGCCTGGTGCCTTACTCCAGCCCATAATGACTGATATTTGGCCTTCCAGGTACTCATCTGACCACCCCTTTTAGGAACTTATCAGTTGCATTTCAGTAAACACTTAGGTGTGTTGAGTATACTTTCGGTACACCGAGGTGAGAGCACAGGATTTAGAGCCGGCAGGAACCTAGTCCCCTGATATTACTGATGAGGAGCCTAAGATTCAGAGAGGCCAAAAGACGTCCCCATAGTCAACCTGCAAGATGTTAATAAAGCGGATCCCAGAACCCTGATTCTCAGCCCTAAATACTACATGTTGAATTGAAATTTGCTCTTAAAATACAGCTTCTCTTTGATACCTGGGCGTGGAGCCCCAGAGACCCAAAGCAATGGTTATCAATTTTTACAATATGTTAGAATTAGCTGGGGAGATTTCTAAAAATCCAGACTTCTAAGCCCAGTAAGGGGAAACTGATTCAGTTGGTGTGGAGTAGGACCTGAGTATCTGCTTAAAACAAAACAAAACAAAACCAACCAACCAAACAAATGAAAACAGCTCTCCAGATGATCCTGGTAAAGATGATCCTTGGATCACCCTTCGCAAAATAGTTTGTGTCTTTCTCTTTGGAGCTCCCTAACATTGCCCCTGTAAACATTGTTAAGCTTTCCTGAAGCCTCCCATGTCAGGAGCAGGTTTGAGTTAAGCCACAACCATGTTACCATCCAGAACACACAAGCCACCAGCTCTGTGCTATAACCTGTGTAACTTCTCAGGCTCAAACTGGCCTGGGGCCCGGCTGCTGCCCTCCCTTAATATGCTTGGCCATTTGGCCCCAGGAGCCAAATTATTTTTCAAAATACTTTTAGGCATACCTTGGCAAAATATTGATCGTAGTGGAATTCTTGTTGGAAACACCCTACTTGCCAAGGTGTTTCTGAGCACCTTCTGAACTGTGGATGCCCGGCCTCTGCAGCCTGCCAGCTGTCTCTGCCACAGGACACCCAAGTAAACCAAACCCAAACAGGCACCTAGAGCTCGCCAAATCCCAGCACAGGCAGCCCAGGGCCAGTATGACAAGGAGGAAAGGCACTTTGTGTAGCGATTAGGACAAGGCTCCGGAATCTGTGTTGGAATAATGAGGCTCTAAAGGCATGACTCACTGCTCTCCACAGTTATCAGTCTAGGAGTTATCAATGCCCTCCTTGTTGCCTGAGCGCACATCAGAGAAATGACTAATAACGTGGTAATAGCTCTTCAAAATGCTGCCCGGACCTCTGAAGACAATTCAGATATGCCAGGTATTTCCTAGCAGTAAGGGCAAGCCTTGCATAATTTAAGAAATACACAGCAGTTTCGCATTTTGGTGCTTGATAAGTGGCAGTTACATAACAGCCTGTAACCACGCAGATGAGCAGAGCCAGAGGTGGGGGAGAGGGTGCTTCTAAAAGAGGTGTTAGTGCTGGAGTGAGGGGTGCGATAGCCGACAGACGTGGCGGCAGCTAAACCTTCACGAAGTTTGGGTCCGGGAGATCCACGCATGCCCATTATGGCACACGTTGGCTCGACAGCAGGAAAGACATCTCTCGACATTTACTATCAGGCTAACACCAATGGGAGGTATGAAATTTTTTCTCTCATGAGCCATATTGCCAGTGTTTTCTCACTCCTTGGTAATGTTTTTAAGCTAAAAGTAGGATTGCCTCAGTCTCTGAAGTAATACAAAGCTGAATTACTCTCTGAAATCATATGTTCTTCAAACTTTTCTGTTAAAAGCTCAACTGACGGGGTTGCCAGAGCATCACCTCGCTGCGGTCATAGAGCCAAGTTGACCTTTCTTGGTGCTTCAGATGCAGTGGTGCCATACTTCAGATTCCAAGTATAGGAGAGCCCTACAAGGGTGCAAAAAGCGGGTTCCCATGGCTTATTTCTTTCTGGGGATGGGAGATGCTAGTCTATGAGCACCTACCAAGTGATCTCATGTGCTACCAAAATGCTTCTTGGACTGCCCTGTTTGAGTTGTGTCATATTCTTGAAAAAAGGACTGACTGATTTAAATAGATTGCTTGGTGTTTGTCACAACACAAGGCTCAAACATCTAGAGACCAGAAAGCCAGTTTGTTTCTGGAACCATCTTTAGGCCAAGCATCGTTCTCGTCTCCTGGGAGGAGCCAGCATAGCTCATCTGTTGCCCTTACCTTTTGGAGATGATGCTCAAACCTGGGGTCTTTAGATCCACAGATGGGGAGATTGCTAGAAGGGGCTGCTGTGAGCCAAGTCAGGCTGAAAGCCTCCACTCGGCCTCTGCACTTGGTAGCCTGCCATTTGCCTTAGCAGGAAGCTGCCATGGAAGGAGCCCCTGAAATGGATGAGGTCCTGGAAAACCTTGTTGGACTGAAATACACAATCTTGCTTCAGGGTCTTTTAAGATAAATAATTTTTTAATATTTATAAATGAGAACAGAATTTGAGATGAATATATTCTTTTTTTTATTGCAGCCTGTCCAAGCAGCGTGGGGGATCAGAAAGCTAGCTTGATGGATGGGTGGCAGGCAGTAGCCAGGAGGCCTTAGCTAGCTGTAACTTTTACTTATTCATGTGATACCCCCCACGCAAGACAGGGCCACACTATGCCGTAGAGGAAGGGCAATGACTGTACAGTCTCACTGAGCATCATGTACATGTATGTAAGGTGTTATTTTGAATGCCAATCAGTTTGAAATTTTTCAGAATAAAATTTAAAAAAAATTTTTTTTACATTTATTCATTTTTGAGAGACAGAGACACAGCACAAGTGGGGGAGGGGCAGAGAGAGAGGGAGACACAGAATCCGAAGCAGGTTCCAGGCTCTGAGCTGTCAGCACAGAGCCTGACGCGGGGCTCGAACTCACAAACCGTGAGATCATGACACGAGCCGAAGTCCGTCACTCAACCAACTGAGCCACCCAGGCGCCCCTCATAATAAAATTTTTATTGAATTAGCATATTTGAATGAGCATATTTGAGGAGAAGATGTTGAAACATAGAAACATAACTAACTTAAACACTTAAGGATGACAGAAGGACTGGAAAACAAAATCAGGGAGTTTCTAGAAGGTAAAATGAAAAGATATAGAGAGGGGCGCCTGGGTGGCTCAGTCGGTTAAGTGGCCGACTTCGGCTCAGGTCATGATCTCGTGGTCCGTGAGTTTGAGCCCCGCGTCAGGCTCTGTGCTGACAGCTCAGAGCCTGGAGCCTGTTTCGGATTCTGTGTCTCCCTCTCTCTCTGACCTTCCCCCGTTCATGCTCTCTCTCCCTCTGTCTCAAAAATAAATAAAACGTTAAAAAAAATTTAAAAAAAAAAGAAAAGATATAGAGAGAAAATAGGGGGAAAATAATAAATCAAAACTGTAATGTTTGTTTATGTTTAGAGAGAGAGAGCAAGGGCACCCTAGTGGGGGAGGGGCAGAGAGCAAGGAAGATAGAGGATGCAAAGCAGGCTCTGTGCTGACAGCAGAGAGCTCAACACGGGGCTTGAACCTACGGGCATTGAGATCATGACCTGAGACAAAGTCAGATGCCCAAGCGACTGAGCCACTCAGGCACTCCAATAAATAAAAAATTTTAATGGCACATCCAAGAGCTTTAATATCTAATAGGAATCTCAAGGAGAAAGAACACAGAGAGAGAAGGAAATTATCAAAGAAATAATACAAGAGAAATTTCAGAACTGAAGGTCAAGTCGAGGCGCTCTAGATTAAAATGTGCAGGGAATGAGGGGCACCTGGCTGGGTCTCTCAGTAAACAGAGCATGCGACTCTTGATCTCAGAGTTGTAAGTTTGAGCCCCAAACTTACATGTATGTAAGTTGTAGATGTAGAGATGACTTTAAAAAAATAAAAGCTTAAAAAAGTACACCAAATGAAAAAGAAATTACCCATACCTATACATAGTATCATTAGCATTCAAAACTCCAGAAACAGTGAATTATAAAAGCTTTTGGAAGGGGAAAACCTGTCACCAATGAATGAAAATCAGAATGTATCAGAGTTCTTAACGTCAGTACTGGAAGCTAGAAGACAATGAAATAAAAGTCAACAAAAGTTCTAGAATTTTATACTCAGCTGAACTTTCAATCAAATGTGAAGATATAGCAAAGACATTTTTAAATCTGCAAGGACTCAAAATTTTGCTTCCTGGGGATCCTTTTCTGTGAGACAACCATAATAAATACTTAAGCAAAATGAAGAAATAAATAAAAAAGGAGAGAGAAACAGAATCCAGAAGGCAGGGAACCAACACAGGAAAACAACGCAGAGAAGACTGACGTGTATACAATGGGATTAGCTGTTTTGGAATTCACAGATTATCTGACATACTTGGCCATTTGGAAAATAATACTTATTGATAATTCAGGCAGGGTATTTGGAAAAATTTGAATGAAAGTGAATAGAAAATTAAACAAATGAAATTAAAAAGGAAGTGTTGACTCCAAGGAAGAAAATGGTACTTAGGAAAAAAAAAATCAGAGTAAACTCCTTGGCTTTTCAATGAAAAGTTCTTTATCATAGTAGTGTAAGGGAAGGGGGAATGTGGTAGATTATGTAAAGAGCTAAAACCTAAACTGTTAAAACAAAATTAATAGTTGAAGGCTAAATAGAGAAACCAAGAAATGGCAATATTAACATAATTTGGTCTTTTAAAAAAACTAAAAACATTGAAAGTGTTTGCCTCAGGGTTGTGTTTTTTTATTTCAGTATTTTTGAGCAATTTGCTTTAAACCATGTGATTTTATCTGCTCTCATAAAAATGGAAATTATTTGTAAGAAAAAGCTCCAAAGTCTGGCCATCGGTGGGAAGTTCCAGCCTGCATCGTTCAATAAGCTTTAGCCACCACAGGCATCACACACATGGTGGGTGACGGCACACAAAGTCCCAGTTGGATTTTGACTCTGTCTCTAGAGTCCTTGTCACAGGATATCCTTCCTGTCCACTGGCAGGTTATGGGCTGTCTCCTGCCAGAGTCATACCAAGTTTCAGGTGAGGTTATAAGACTGAACAGGGGTGTGTGCCTCTTAACAGGAAGGTGGGGAGGTGGGGAGGGAGGGACGGAGGTAGGGAGGGCGGGAGGGAGGAAGGAAGGGAGGAAGGAAAGGAGGGAGGGGAAAATCCCCTTAGAGATGAATTTAGAAACTAATTTGCCACTTTGCTATTGAGACAGCTTCAGGGAAATTCTATCCAAAATACATCCAGCTGGATGTGGCATCTCATGATGATTCCACGTTTTGACTGCGTGAAGCTCGTCTGCGTGTCTCAAGGCCAGCCCTAGGGAGTAAAGCTAACCGGTGGGCACACCAGGCCATCCCATGCCACCACTGCCCAGGTTGGAGTTGGGGTGTGGTACTGAGGATTCCAGGCTGGCCTAACCTAGTAATGGCCAACCCAAGCACGCTAGAGAGCAAACACAGGCTGGACCAGATTTCCTTCCTAGGGGTCCCAGTATCAACAGTATCACTTCTCTTCAGTATTACCACTGCTCACTGGAGATGCCTTATCATAAGTCTGGGATCTGTCCAGTCCAGATTAATCCATGTCTGGGATCACTGAGTCTCCTTAGAATTAGACTACCCTAGAGCTTCTGGATGGCTCAGCGGGTTAAGCATCTGACTCTGGATTTCAGCTTAGGTCATGATCTCACGGTTCGTGAGATCAAGCCCTACATTGGGCCCTGCACTGACAGCGCAGGGCCTGCTTGGGAGTCTCTCTTTCCCCCTTTCTCTCCACACCTCCCCCTGCTCATTCTCTCTCTCTCTCTCTCTCTCTCTCTCTCTCTCTCTGTCAATAAATAAGCATTTAAAATAAATGAATAAAATTTTTTTTTAAGAAAATCATTAAAAAAAAAATTGGACTACCCAGACCATGGTAATATTTAAGCAGCCATTCAGTTCTCTATACCCTACTCCTGATGACCAGCACCGTCTAAAAAAAGTGACTGCACAGGAAAGAGCCTTTCTACTCCTACACACAGGTGTGCAGGGCCCCAGGCCAGCCACAAGCTGGGACACAGCTGTTTGTGTACATGGGTCTGCTGTAAAGCTTAAACTGTCCTCCGCTGCAGGCTTGGAGTGCATTTCACCATTTTCCAGTGAAAACGACTGTACCAAGGGACCCCTTGCACTTCAGTTAGTCGGGATTAACCTGTTTATGGAAGTGTTTTCCTTTGGAAAAAACATCTTTTTTTAGGTAGTGAGCCATTTTTTACAAATCTTGTTGGTTGGGGTGCCCCGGTGGCTCAGTCGGTTAAGCATGCAACTCTTTTTTTAAAAAATTTTTGTTAACATTTATTTATTTTTGAGAGAGAGAGACAGAGCATGAGCGGGGGAGGGGCAGAGAGAGGAGACACAGAATGTGAGGCAGGCTCCAGGCTCTGAGCTTTCAGCACAGAGCCCGATGAGGGGCTCGAACCCACAAACCATGAGATCATGACCTGAGCCGAAGTCAGATGTTTAACCGACTAAGTCACCTAGGCACCCCTTAAGCATCCAACTCTTGATTTCAGCTCAGATCATGATCCCAGGGTTGTGGGATCGAGCCCTGAGTCAGGCTCTGTGCTGAGGGTGGATCCTGCTTAAGATTCTCTCTCTCCCTCTGCCCCTCTCCCCTGCTCACACACTCTCTATCTCTCTTAAAACTAAAAAAACAAAAAACAAACAAACAAAAAAAACGTAAAAACCAAACAACTAAAACAAAAATCCTGTTGGTTTATTATAGATTGAAACATGCTTATAATAGATTGAAACAGTCAGAAGTATGTTAGAAATTTCCCTCCATCCTAATCCCATCCATAGGGAAAAAGGATGGTATATGTGTGTGTATATACAACTTTATATAACATAGATGTATATATACATACATATATACAACATGTGTACATACACACATATCTTCACAACTGTGACTCAATGTATACAGTTATTGTTCAACAAAGATGAGATCTCACCTATGCAATGCACATTTTTTCTGCTGACATATATTATAGACCTCTTTTCATATCATACAGATTTACCTCATTCTCAGAAATATTCTTTATATGGATATATGGTACCTTAATTTATCTGATGAACTGATGAACATGTAGGCTCTTCTAGACTTTTGTTATTAATTTTCTTGATGCAATAACATCCTTAACTCTGAACTCAGACAGCTTTAATTCAGATTCCAGGTAGTCCATTTACTTTGTGAACTGTAGCAAGTTATTTAAACTCTCTATGCCTCAGTTTCCTGATATATAATATGGGAAGCAAAGTGTCCCCATGAAAAAAGAGCTAAGTAAGATAGCATATGATACATTTAGCATATTATAATAGTGATAGCTAACATTTACTGAGTACTTACTAATCAGCCAGGCTCTGTGTGGTTAAACAAATACCACAGTTTCATGCATTAGCCTTACAGCAAATTTTTTAATATCTCCAAAGAAAAGTCTTACATTAATATTATTAAAATGACATTAGCTATTCCTTTGCGTCTACTCCTCCAGGTAGATTTTTAAATCAACTTTCCACCTACCTCCCATCAATATGACAAGTGTTTTTTTTTTTTTTTAATCTAGTTGGAATTTTGAAGGGTGTCTGTACCCTTGAAGGTTGCCAGAGTAGAAAGACCCTTGGACTTGAGTCAGAGAAACCTGGATAGTGTCATCGTGTCCCTCCAAAGACTTGTGACCGTGGGCAGTTCATTTAAATACTGCAGCTTCCCTACCTATAAACCAGGAAGAATGATCCTTATGGGAGTGGGGGCGGGGCTCTCGTAAGAAAGCGCTGGAACAGCACCTGACACTTAATATTTTTTAAATGTGCTTGCTTCTGAGACCAGTGTTTTCACGTTGTCTTCTGGTCCTTTGTCATCAGCACCGTTTTCAGTGGCAACTCTAAGACGATCATCAGTGGAAAGGGCTTGTGTCAGAGCAAGAGCTGCAATGAGCCAGCAGGATGAAGCTTAAGGCCCCGCTTCCTGTGCAGGGCAAACTGAACGTTCATGACCAGTGAAGATTAGCCAAAAGGGAGGAAAGGGAATTGGGACAAACATAGACTGCTCCGTTGTGCTGGCGTGTGCCACCAGCCGTGGCATGGACTTCCTGCTGCAGGACACAGCTGACCTTTGGAGAGTCACTGTCCGGGCGAGGCTGTCCTTTAGCAGGACAGACCACAGCTGTTGTTTAGATGTCAGAGGCTAGTTAGTAACTGTGTTTGGCAGTCAGCTTGGGATGTTAACAGTTTGGAAAACAGTCTGCTTCTAGGTTTAAGGAAGGCGAGTATGAAGGGACTCCTTGTGTTGCGAACAGGTTGTTCGGTAATCCTTCTTTGAACAAAAATTAACACTTAGCAGCTTTAAAAAACGTTAAGAGAACTCATAAAAGTCAGAGCAGATGTGCAGGAGAAGGTCACACTTCCAGAGCTCTCTTGGGAACTATTTCTGGACTAACAAGTCCAACAAACGTGTTAATTCAGGTTGAGATTTCTAAGGCAAATATTGACTCGATCTCAATCTTTTGCAGTTAATTCTCCAAGCTTGAATGTGTCCTGTCAGGCTACCTTGGCCTGTTTTCTTTCCTCCTGCCCCATACTTTGCCCACCTTCATTTTGAACTATTAGTAGGTGAGCTTTTAATAGTCAGTTCTGCATTCCGTCTCTAGGTCTGATAATGTTAGGAGGCATAAATTTAACTATTCCTCACTTTCCCAGTCCATGCTTGTGGGAAAGGAGAGAGGAGAAGAAACGGTCTGTTGAGACCAGGAAATCTTGGCAGAATGTAAATGATTCCCAGACTTAGATCAGATTCCATAGAAATAACTTCTTACCCACTCTTCACCATTAAAGAAAAAACTGAGGACAGGTTGTTTTGTTGATTGCCACCTCCACCCAGTTCACATGATTTTTTAAAAATTATTGTTCATTTTTAACCATGCGTTGCAAAGTTTCTGTGAATTGGTGTGCGAGCTGTTGTACCGCTGCCCAGCTTTTAGTGTAAAGTAAAAAGCTTTGACTAAAAGGTATGACAAATATAATGTATATTTATTTCACCTTCATTCCTGAAGGATATTTTCACTGGCTATAGAATTCTGGGTTGAGGATTTTTTCCCAGATGCTGTTACACCATGTTCTGGCTTCCTTGGTTTCTGATGGGAAGTCAGAGGCCAGTGGAATCGTTACCTTTAGGTAATTTGTCCCTTTTCTCTGGCTGCTTTCAAGATTTTTTTTTTGTCTGTACCTTTGGTTTTATTTATCCTGCTTACAGTTCATTGAGTTTCTTGAATCTGTAAATTTAGGTTTTGTACCAAATTTGAAGAATTTTCAGCCATTATTTCTTCAAATATTTTTCTACCCCATTGTCTGTCTCTTCTCCTTCTGAGACTATGGTTATACCAATGATAGACAGGCTTGTTTGTTTGTTTATTATCTTAATTCCAGTGTAGTGAACATACAGCATTAGCTTAGCTTCAGGTATACAATATAGTGACTCAACAAATCTATGTATCCGCTGGTGCTCATCATGACAAGTGTGCTCTTTAATGCCTGTCACCTATTTAACCCTTTTTCCCACCCACCTCTCCTCTGGTAACCATCAGTTTGTTCTCTGTATTAAGAGTCTGGTTCTTGGTTTGTCTTTCTCTCTCTCTTTTTTCCTTTGCTCATTTGTTTTGTTTTGTTTTTAATTCCACAAATGAATGAAATCATATAGTATTTGTCTTTCTCTGACTGACTTACTTCGCTTAGCATTATACTCTCTAGCTCCATCCATGTCATTGCAAATGGCAAGATTTCATTTTTTTATGGCTGAATAATCCATTGTGTATATATACCATATCTTCTTTATCCATTCATCAGTCAATGGGCATTTGGGCTTTTTCGTTAATTTGGCTATTGTTGATAATGTTGCTGTAAACATAAGGGTGCATTTATTCCTTTGAATTAGTTGTGTGTGTGTGTGTGTGTGTGTGTGTGTGTGTGTATTTTGGAGGTAGACACCTAGTAGTATCATTACTAGATCGTAGGGTAGTTCTATTTTTAACCTCTTGAGGAACCTCCATACTGTTTTCCACAGCGGCTGCATCAGCTTGCATTATCACCAACAGTGCAAGAGGGCTCCTTTTTCTCTGCATTCTCACCAACACTTTTGTTTCTTGTGATTTTGATTTTAGCCATTCTGACCAGTAGGAGGTGATATCTCATTGTAGTTTTGATTTGTATTTCCCTGATGATGAGTGATGTTGAGCATCTTTTCATGTGTCTGTTGGCCACTATGATGGACTTTTTGATATTGTCCTACATATTTGATGTTCTGGTTTTTTTCTTTTCAATCTTTTATTTCTCTCTGTTCTTCAGATTGGGTCATTTCTATTGGCCTATCTTCAAGATCAGTGACTCTTTCCAATATCACTTCCATTTTATTAAGCTCATCCACTGATTCTTTGAAAATTTTATATATTGTATTTTTTAATTATGGAACTTCCAGTTGGTTCTTTTTTATAGCCTCTATTTCTCTGCCAAGGTTTTCTGTATATTTCATAAATTCTTTTATGCCATTGAGCATAAGTATAATAGCTGCTTTCAAATCCTTATCTACTAATTGTAACATCTGGGTTACCTTGGGATTACTACTGTCTCTTTTTCTTGAGCATGGGCTGCATTTTCCTATTTCTTTGTATGTTTAATAATTTTGAATTGTATTTTGAACATTGTACTAGGACATTATGAAGACCCTGGATTCTCTTACACTCTTCTGATGAGGTTTATCACTGGGGGGAGGTGGTTATTGTTTATTTTGATTTTTGTCTTAGCTAGCGGTTACCTTGATTGAACTAACACCACAAACTCTGTCTCTTGAGCAGCACCTTAATTCTTAACCCGTTATTTTATCCTTAGCTAGATTGCTTACAGTCTGCCCCATGCATGCATGTCTCAGGAGACTCAGGAAGAGTTTTTTACATAGGCTTTCTCTTTCTGGCTCTATTCTTTCTAGGATTCCCTCTTCACTTACTTTACAGTGGCTGTGGTGGTCCCAAAACCTGTCTCCAAAATTCTGCCTGCTCTCTGTTGGTATTTTAGCCACACAGCATGGCACTGACTGCAGCCTGCCGCACTAGGCTAAAAGCCATAAAATTGAGAAACACATCTATCTACATCTTTTCCCTTCTTCCGCATCTCAGCCCTCCTACAGAATCTTATTTTTTTGTCTTTCTACAGTGCCTTCATGCAATTGTTTTTATGTTTTGGCCGGAGTGTATAGCTTTCTCTGGGAGAATTGGTCTAGTAGGACCTTACTTGGCCATACCAGAAGTGGAACCAAAAGCATACTTTTTAAAGAACATTTAAAGTGCCAACTGCTCCTTCCTATAATTAGTGTAGCAAATTTGAGGGGCACTTAGGTGGCTCAGCCAGTTTGGCCTCTGACTTTGGCTCAGGTCATGATCTCACGGTCCTTGAGTTCAAGTGCCGATTCAGGCTCTGTGCTGACAGCTCAGAACCTGGAACCTGCTTCAGATTCTGTGTCTCCCTCTCTCTCTGCCCTTCACCTGCTCATGCTCTGTCTCTCTCTCAAAAATAAATAAACAGTAAAAATATTCAGATTAGCAAATTTGAAAAATAGATCTATATGTAGATAATGGCATGGGACTTGAAAATTACTAGAGGTAATAGTTATTTTTAGGGTCTTAGTAAACAACACTATTATTAACAACTGAACAAGCAACATCATTCATTGTATACTTCAACATATTAATGAGATACCAAAAGTTTCTTTGCTAAATCTTTTAGTCAAAGTTTCTATTTCATATTAGCTAAGTAAAATTTGTCATGCAGCAACTCACATACCAATTCATAGAATTAAAGGGAGAGACAAAATATACCTCAATCAGAGTTGGAGATTTCCCCACTGTTAGCAACTGATAGATCAGTTATAAAAAAAAAAAAAATCAGTAAAGGCATAGATGAAGATATAAACCAGATTGATGCTTGTAGAATACAACATTCAACAAGAGGATACACATTGTTGTCAATTGCTCATGGCATGTTTACCAAGTTGGTCAAATGCTGGACCATAAAACAAGTCTCAATAAAGTTTAAAGATTTGCAATATGTAGAGAATGTAATATGACCCCTTACTACATTGGAATTAAATTAGAAATTAATAACAGAGGCGTGTGGGTGGCTCATTTGGTTAAGCTCCAACTTTTGATTTCAGCTCAGGTCATGATCCCAGGGTTGTGGGGATCAAGCCCTGCATCGAGCCCAGCCTCTCTCTCTTTCTCTCTCCCCGCCCCCCACTCATCTCCCTTGCCCCTCTCCCCCATTCACGTGTGCTCTCTCTTGCTCTCTCTCTAAAATAAAAAAAAAGCAATAATGTCTTGGGAAACCCCAAATATTTGGAAATTCAGCAACACACTTATGAACAATCAGTGGTTCAAAGAAGAAATCACAAGCGTATTCAGAAATATTTGTAACTAAATGATAATGAAAATACAGCATATTAAAATGTATAGAGTGCTGCTAAAGCAGTACTTAGAGGAAATTTTATAGCTTTAAATGTTTGTATTATAAAAAGAAAGGTCTGGGGACTCCTGGGTGGCTCAGTTAGTTGAGCGCCTGACTTCAGCTCAGGTTATGATCTCACATTTGTGGATTCGAGCCCCACATCAAGCTCTGTGCTGACAGCTCAGAGCCTGGAGGCTGCTTTGGATTCTGTGTCACCCTCTCTCTCTGCCCCTTCCCTGCTCACACTCTGTCACTCTCTGTCTCTCAAGAAATAAAATGTTAAAATAAAAATATAAAAAAAGGTCTTAAATGTGCTGTACAATAGAACTTTCTGTGACAATGGAAATGTTCTGTGTCTGTGTTATACAATCTGGTAGCCACTAGTCATGTGTGGCTTTTGAGTTCTTGAAATGTGGCTAGTATGAATAAGAAATTGAATTTGTAATTAATTCACTTTAAATTAATTTAAATTTCGATACCCACATATGGTTATTGGCTACCATATTGGACAAGACAGGTCTAAAACTCAGTGACTAAATGTTTTCTCTTAAGAAAAATATCCAGGGGCGTCTGGGTGGCTCAGTCGGTTAAGCGTCCGACTTCAGCTCAGGTCATGATCTCACAGTCAGCGAGTTTGAGCCCTGCATCGGGCTCTGTGCTGACAGCTCAGAGCCT
This sequence comes from Puma concolor, assembly GCF_028749965.1. Classification (NCBI taxonomy): domain Eukaryota; kingdom Metazoa; phylum Chordata; class Mammalia; order Carnivora; family Felidae; genus Puma; species Puma concolor. The sequence continues at coordinate 5,964,684 of NC_141675.1, forward strand.
GGAGCCTGCTTCAGATTCTGTGTCTCCCTCTCTCTCTGCCCCTGCCCTGTTCATGCTCTGTCTCTCTCTGTCTCAAAAAAAAAAAAAAAAAAAGAAAAAAAAAGAAAAATATCCAAAATAAGTGGTAAGAAGAGCATGAAAAAGGTAAGAGCATAAATCAATAAACTGGAAAATAGATTTAAAAATATATTGGGGCGCCTGGGTGGCTCAGTCGGTTAAGCTGAAGGCTCAGAGCCTGGAGCCTGCTTCGGATTCTGTGTCTCCCTCTCTCTCTGCCCCTCCCCCGTTCATGCTCTGTCTCTCTCTGTCTCAAAAATAAATAAACGTTAAAAAAAATAAAAATATATATATATAGAAAAACCATAAATCCAAATGTTTGGTCTTATAAGAGATCAATAAAAGTGATTAAATATATAGAGAGAATTCATTACCAATATCCAGAGTAAAAGAGGGGCTATCGATCCTATAGACATTAAAACATTAATAGAGGGGGGTGCCTGGGTGACTCAGTTGGTTAAGCAACCGACTTCGGCTCAAGTCATGATCTCGCAGTTTGTGAGTTTGAGCCCTGCATCGGGCTCTGTGCTGACAGCTCAGAGCCTGGAGCCTACCTCAAGTTCTGTGTCTCCCACTCTCTCTACCCCTCCCCTGCTCACACTCTGTGTCTCTCTGTCTCTCAATAATAAATAAATGTTAAAGAAAAAAAATTTTTAAATAAAAAAATAATAAATAAAACATTAATAGAGGAATATCATGAACAAACTTATGCCAGAAAAGGTTCAGCAACTAGATGAAGTCTACAAATTCTTTGAAATATACAATTCATAAAACTGACACTGGATAGAGGGCGCCTAGGGGGGTTCAGTCAGTTAAGCATCCAACTCTTGGTTCTGGCTCAGGTCATGATCTTACAGTTTGTGGGTTCAAGCCCCACTGTGGGCTCTGTGCTGTCAGCACAAAGCCTGCTTGGGATTTTTTTCTCTCTCCCTCTTTCTCTGCCCCTGCCCTGATTGTATTTTTCTCTCTTTCAAAATAAATAAGTAAACTTGAAAAAAGAAACTGACACCAGATGAAACCGAAAATCTGAATAGCTCTACATCAGTTTAAAAAAATCTACTTCAGGGGCTTCTGGGTGGCTCAGTCCATTAAGTGCCAACTCTTGATTTCAGCTCAGGTGATGATCTCACAGCTCATTTCATGAGATTAAGCCCCACGTCAGGCTCTGTGCTGACAGCTCAGAGACTGCTTGTGATTCTTTGCCTCTCTCTCTGCTCCTCCCCCACTTGCACATGCTTTCTCTCTCTCTCTCTCTCTCTCTCTCTCTCTCTCTCTCTCTCAAAATAAATAAATATGTTTTTAAAATGCTACTTCAGCATCAAAAACCTTCTCACAAGCAATTTGGAACTCTCAGATAATGATGGTAGGAATGTAAAATGGTATAACCACTTTGGAAAAAGTCTAGTATTTCTTTTTTTTTTTTTGTAGTGTTTTTTAGGGTTTATTCATTTATTATTTGAGAGAGAGAGAGAGAGAGAGAGAGAACAAATGGGAGAGGGGCAGAGAGAGAGAGAGAGAGAGAACAAATGGGAGAGGGGCAGAGAGAGAGAGAGGGAGACACAGAATCCAATGCAGGCTCCAGACTCTGAGCTGTCAGCACAGAACCCAACATGGAGCTCAAACTCACAAACTATGAGATCCTGACCTGAGGGAATTCAGATGCTTAACTGAGCCATTCAGGTGCCCTTCGAGCATTTCTTATAAAACTAAATGTATCCTTGTTTGACTCAGCAATTCCAGTCATAAATATTTATACAAGAGAAATTGAAATATTTGTTGACAAACACATATGAAGCCTAGGTGTCCCCATCAATAGGAAAATGGATATACAAATAGGGGTATATTCATACAACGGAATGCTATTCAGCAATACATATCAAGGAGAAAATTACAAACAAACAAACAAACAAACAAACAAACAAAAAACCTAAGTGAAAGAAGCCTTCCACCAAAAAGAGTATATATTATTTTATTCCATTTACATGAAATTCTAGAATAGGCAAAACTAGTGTATGGTGGGGAAAAAATCAAAACAGTTGTTCCTTATGGGGGAGTAAGGATTTTTTTTTTATATAACTTTTTAAATGTTTATTTATTTTTGAGAGAGAAAGAGAGTGTGAGCAGGGAAGGGGCAGAGAGAGAGGGAGACACAGAATCTGAAGCAGGCTCCAGGCTCCGAGCTGTCAGCACAGAGCCCATCACAAGGCTTGAATTCATAAACCATGAGATCATAACCTGAGCCAAAGTTAGAGGCTTAACCAGCTGAGCCACCCAGGTGCTCCAGGAGTAAGGATTTTTTTTTAACTCAAGTATATATATTTATGTATACCAGGTGTATATACACTTAAGATTTGAACACTTCATTGAATATAAATTTTACCTCAAGAGAGAAAAAATGAACATTGAACTGTAGTTAATGATACACATGATGAATTATTTAGAGGAAGTAGAATGATACCTGAAGTTTACTTTGAAAGACATTGAAAAGATTAGATGGATTAATGAATGGATGTGTGTATAGGTACGTGATATGATAAAGCAAGTACGGTAAAATGTTAATGGTAGAATCTAGGTGACCTTAAACATACTTTGTTGTGTATGTGAAAATCTTCAAAACAATATGGGAGAAAAAGTGAGGAAAAGGTTTGCTTCTAATTCTCTGTACGCAGAATTACAATGCAGTGAATTGATCCTTCATTGGATCTGCCTTTATAGACAAGAAGAATGTGTTATGAACACATTTGTTCTGAGTTTCTTGAGCACTGCTAATAAACAAAGGACCGTGGAATCATTAACAAAGTAATTAATATGAATCAAGCATTTTTTCTGTCCTCTGGAAACTTGCAATCTGATGAAGGATATGAAACAGCATACTAAAAATAGAGTGCAGAATAGGATACATTCTCTAGTAGACATAGGGACGATCCGGTGTGATCGTTCCGGAGAACGAGAGCCTATCAGGTTGGAGGAGCCACGGAGGCTGCGTGGAGGACGGGATGTATCGAATACCAGTGGACAGAGGACTTCAGCAGAGGAGATGGTATCCCAGGCGCAGGTGTTTGGATAGTGTGAAATAAAGGTAGAAAAGTGGGACTGGGGCCTTGAAAACCAGGTCTGGATTTTATTCAGTAGATAGGTGAGAGAGAGCAAGGTGGGGAGACAGATGCTTTAACGTAAATGTTACTTAGTGGACCTAGAAATGCAGGAAACCCAGATGGGGGCCCTGACCGCCCCCCCTCACTATCAAGCTCCCTTGCGGGGGTGCCCAGGCCCCTGGCTTGGATTTGAAGGAATTAGAGGATCTCCAGGGCCCTCCCAGTTCAGCATTCTGTGATCTTGTGGCCGCTTGAAAAAGTTGTTGCTCAAACAGAGTAAATATTTCCTCTTGCAATATTAGTGTACTGTATTAGCCAACCCTTTCTTCATCAAGTCTGGATTGTACTCTGAGATATATTACAAATTCCATATTCAGAATGTCAGAGCTCTGAGCTGTTGCTGGGTGGTAATGCTGCTTTTTACAGAGCTGTAACATTTCAAGCTGTTGAACTTTCACATTACGAGAAAAAATGAGTGTGATGTTAAGCCAGATGGGGGTTAGAGGGGAAACCTTACAACACTTTGTGGGAGCTGGGAGTGCTGCATCTGTCTGCATAACCCAAACTTGAAAGGAGATTCTTCACAGAATGCTTATAGCGTTCTGGTCATTCCTGAGTGCAAGGAAATAGAATCTTAAAGTTGTGTAGGACAACACAATTTCTTTGAATGAAAAGAATATCTTTTATCACGTGAGTTTTTAATAATGGATTTTTAAAAAAAATTTTTAACATTTTTTATTTTTGAGAGAGACAGAACACGAGCAGGGGAGGGGCAGAGAAAGAGAGGGAGACACAATCCGAAGCAGGCTCCGGGCTCCGAGCTGTCAGCACAGAGCCCGATGCGGGGCTCGAACCCACGAACCGTGAAATATGACCCGAGCTGAAGTCGGATGCTTAACCGACTGAGCCACCCAGGAGTCCCAACAATGGTTTTATTATTATCTCTGCTGTGTTCTGATCTTTGGTCCCAAACAATATTTTGAACCGTTGAGTGTGTGATGAAAAATTGACTTTTCATCTCTAAGCATCCAGGCCCGGGTGGACACCTGCTGTGTCAAGGGTGAAGGAAAGACAGTGGAAATATTGTCACTTCCAGACCACTGGGTTCAAGTGTTCAATGTGAGGAAAGAAGTGATAGTGTAATACGGGAACACAAACTCTTCGGGAGGAAGGACAGAAAGAAAGGTGGCCCAGAGCACTTCCATAGTCAGTCAGCCATGGCTGTGGTGGTTTGATGGCTGGCTTAGACCTAGTTCCAAAGACTCCAGCTTGATCGTTATGGAATGCTCATTCTATAGGGAGCTGTGCTGCAGAGAAAACCTGTCTCTTAACATTTGGTCACTTTTCATCTTATTAGGGAGAGAAACCATGTTCCAGTCTCCTCAAAACACCAAGCCACACCTCTCCGTGTGTCTCATGTGTTTGTGCTCTGTGAACTTGACAAAGGTAGTCTTTTACGAGGAGGGTCTTCTCTCAGGGAACCCCGGTGAGAGGGGTCTCAGATCAGAGCTGCTTCAAAGAGGGGAGGGATGTGCCTCTAGACCTGGGCCGCCTTTTGCTGGGAAATGAGGAGAGCCATATCAGAGACTGTCTTCGATTTTAAAAATATTTCACTGAAATGTATGCTTTCTGGCTGTAGCAAACAGCATGTTTTGCGGCCAGATATCCTGCCCAAATATTGGTAACAGTGTCATAACGTCTGTTATTAACACCCTTTCCCCTTTCTTCAGCTTATTTGTAAGGAGTTTTCTTGTGGTTATAAAAGAAACTATAGAAAATATAGAAAATATCCAAAAGCGTACAGACAAAAAAGTTCTCCATTAATACCGCAACTTAAAGGTATTCGTCATTGTTTTTTCTTGCATTTTAAATTTCTCTTACATATGTATATGCCTAAATGTCGTAAGGGAATCATGGGAAATACAGCACATAGATAGCTTAATATGCCACCTGGTTTTCACATAACAGGAGAATTTTTCCCAAATTATAAAAACCCTTAGAGAATATCATATTTAATGACTACAGAATATTCATTCCCTTTTGTGGACGTAGCATCACTTTTGAAAATAATACCTCACTATTAGGCTTTCGGATTGTTTCCAATGTTCTGTTGTGAAAGCAACACTATCTTTGGTTTCAGGAGACACACTTCTGTGTCTGGGGAAGAAGAGAAATGCATAAGTTTGCCAGGGTGCCTGATGCCCCTTACTGAGCCTTGTCAGGGCCTCTGTCTGGCTTTCTCTATGTGCTGGGTCCAGACTGCAGGAACAGGGAGCGAGTCTTCTGATCAGCTAATGGTGGCAGGGATCACTGTATCTGTACTGCCCTTCCCAGGGGACAAGCAGGCTCTAGGAATGGGAGTCCGTGTCCCTCTGCTCCCAGTAGCCCCCCTAGGCCCAAGGACCTAGCGCTTCCTCACTCTGTCTTCCAGAAAGAAAGACAACTCTTTCTGGGTTCCTACTTGACTGTGGTCATAGGTACTAAAACAGGAGCTTGGAGCCGTGTGGAGCCTACTCGGCCTCGTAATAATAGTAATAACAGTGGCTGATATTTACTAGGCGTCTGCTAGAATATGTCAGGGGCTTTACAGACAGCATCTTATTTAACTCGCAGACCCCTTGTTCTGAAAGCCAGAGGTAGTGTGCCCAGAAGAGAACAAGCAAGGTGACTCTGGAGTTGTACGGACCTTGCTTGGAGCCCAGCCCCACCGTTTACCAGCAGCCCTATGACTTAGGCAGGTGAATCAGTCAGGAATGCATTCAGCTGCAAAACTCAGAAAACTAAGCCAAGAGTGGCTTAAACAAGTAAGTCGTTATCATGAGAATTCCGGAAGGAGCCAATCCAGGGTTCACACGATGTCATCAGGGACTCAGCCTCTTACCTTCCTACCTATACTGTCCCTGGCAGGTGGCTTTCCTCCTCTTGGTGGCCGATGGCTGCTGCATCAGAGGCAGAAAGAAGAAGACTAGAAAGCCAGGACGATCCCTGGATCAGGAATCAGAAGCTTTTCCCTAAATGCTCAGCTTATGTCTAATTGGCCAGAACTCTGTCATTTGGTCACCTAGGTATAAGGGACTCTGTGGAGAAGTGTCAGCTGCCTGTGTTGTCATCCCTAAAGAGATAAGGGTTCTGGTGAAAAGGGAGGCAAGGGAATGTCTGATGGGTCAGCAGCCATCAGTGGCTGCGTCAGCAAGTCACTTAATGTCTTGGGAGTTCAGTTGTTCCTCCGTTAATAATTCTTTCCTATTCTGGTCAGGCTTTTTCAGCTTCCACCAGGCGTGCCCAGTTTGCCTCAGGGTATGGGAGTTCCTCGGGAACATCCCCAGGGACAAGGAGAAACTCAGGCGTGGGTCCTAGCCACGCACACCCCATTCACCAAGGGTCTCTTTACTTCCCAGCAGGCCCATTAACACCTCACCCTTCAGGATGTACCGGGAGCTCTAAGCACCCACTGTCATGCCACCACCTTAGACCTGGGCATCCATGACTGCTTACCCTTCTTGGGATTCTTCTAGGCGGGCAAAGCTGAGCTCTTTGTTACTTGTTCCTCTTGCTTCTTCTTCTCTCTCTACTGTCTCACCCCAACTGCTGTCTCTGCTGCCACTGCATCTCATAGTCAAACCCCTCAAAGAGGTGATGTCTTGGGTCCGTCACCACTCACGAGGAACATCACAGTCAGGCAGAGTCTTACGCCCGCCCACCCCAGTACCCCAGTCGCCCTTTAGCCACAGGACACACTGGGGCTTCTTTCCTCGACAGAGACCTGTGGATGTGGCAGGTGTTAAGGACCCCAGGTCCTCTTCAGTACATCATGTCAGAGCCTCAGACATATAGCTGTGCACAACTATAGGGGCCCCATGCACATTGAAACCCACAAGAGTCGCGTTCCAGGAAACCCCGGTCCCCTGAAGTTGAGCACCAGGGAGGCACAAGCCCCAAGTGGGCCTCCCCTGTGGTCTAAGACCTTGAGGCCGGGGTGGGGTGAGGGAAGGTGGGGGAGATGGTGGGGAAGGGGGTGTCCCATTACCCGGCTAGCCTGGTGCTGACTCCAGGGCAGAGTGGAGACTGCGGGTTCTGTGAAGGGGGGAGGAGAAGTCTCGGGAAGAGGCAGCTGGTCAGATTGCTGGCATTCCTGAGGAGGACGTTGTTTGAAAAGGAAGCCGCTGTCAGCTGCACCCTTCGTCCCCGGCTGCCCAGAGGTGAGGGGCAGTTATCAGGACAAATAAAATAAGGGAATGTGTGTTCACATACTTGGAAAGGGTGACTCATTCCAGAGGCCTCCTTCTGCTGTTATTTCAGCTGGTGCTGCTGCCTCTGCTGCTGCTGCAAAACAGCTTTGAACCCTGAGGTGTGAGGCTGCCTGGAGGTAGGGGCAGGGAGCAGGGGAGAATTGCCTGGCAGCCCGGAACCGAGAGCCTGTGGTCAGTGGGCGGGGAAGGGGCCCGGAAGATGGACGAATGAGGCTCGTCTGTCTCCTCAATAGTGGCTGTCAGGTATTTGTGCGATTCCTGGCGCAGATGGAGAGCGGATCTGGGCCCTGAGGGTCAAACGCAAGGCAAGGATGCCCTTGTCGTCACAAGGCGATCCAGGCAAACAGTCGGCAAAGGGTGTGTCAGACCTCCACCAGATCCTGTCACTGTGGGCCTTGAGAATCAGGCACAAGCTCACAGTCTCTTGAGACAAAAGCTCTGCCGTCCACCCTGCATCCATCCTGTGCCGCTGAGACGCTGCAATGGGCCAGAGCCCCACCACTCCTGGGCAGTGTTTGCCAAGTCCATGCAGTTGCTTCCGGCTGGTGCCAGGTCCCCCAGCCAGCCAGCCGCTGGGTGACTGGTTCGTAGAAGCTGCACATGCGTGAGCTGTGACAGCGTAAGCAGAAAGTAACTGGGTGGCGCTGCCTTCCTCCCCCGACCCCTACCCCACCCTCGCGGGCTCCTGGACTTCGCCTGCAGCCTGTCCAGAGCGAAGAGCTGTACAGTAAATCTCCCGAGCGTGAACAAGCCTGTGGAATAAAGTTGGCTCCACGGGCTGGCTGCCTGTCACACCGCCAACAGAGTGGCCCTTTACTGGAACTCTGAACTTGATTATGTGACATTTTCACTTGAATCAGAGAGGAAAGCCAGATTGCTGAGCAGAGCCAAGGTGGTCATGGCTCTTTTTTCACCTGTTTCGCACTAATTCCCTCTGGGGAAGGGTCCTCACTCGGCCCCTTTTTAGACACCCAGGAGAAGAGGGGGAGGTGCACCCTATCAAGCATCAGGGGACAAGACCCACCCCAGCAGGTGGGAGACCCAGGGTTCTTGTCCCACCCACGCTGAGAAAGAGCTTGATGGTGTTAAGAGCTGTGTGGAGGGAGAACTGACTCGCCCGAGTGCAGACACACTGGAACAGAGGTGGGATCAGGGGGCGCCCATCAGGGGTGACAGGTCCCCTTCCAGTCCCTGGCCAGGGCAGGACTCCTCTCCACGTTCTGAGACAAGGCACTGGGAATGGCTCAGCTCTCCCTCGTCTGGGCGCTCAGCCCACAGCTCTCTGCTCAGCCCCCTCGCCGTGGAGAAAACATGTCTGGCCATGGGTCCCCTTCCTTCCCACATCCCAGGACACATCTCCCTGCTGCGTCATGCAGACCTTGTCCACATCTCTGCTCCTTCCTTCTCCACGTTCTCCAATCTGGAAAAAGTGGTTTTTCTGCCCATCCTTGCATCTTGACTGCAATATCACAACAGCCTCCTAATGAGGCTGCCTGCCTCTGGGTCTCAGCAGCAGCAGCAGCCTGTACATATGTCCAGCAGAACTTGCCAAAGCGTGATGCAGTCTAATCACCCTTCTGCTGGGAAGCTGTCAGTCCTCCTCACTGCCTACAAGGGACAGAAGATGGGAGAACATCCCTTTGGGATTTGGTCCTCACTTGCTACTCTGAGTCTTACTTACTCCACTTTGTTCTGCCCACAGCTCCAGACACAGACGCTCGGGAAGCATTTAGAGATGGAAGGAGTGATTAGAAAAATTAGGAAGCCAAACAAGAGTTCTCTGGTGTTTTTAGTTTTATATAGAGGTACCATGCTAATATATGCATGAGATTAATTACTGATGATAGTCTTTTCATGGTTTTCTTGAGATGAGTCTATTATCCAAAGAATGGAGAAGCCTGTCTTATTTTAAAAAGAGAGCAAGGTTGGGGCGCCTGGGTGGCACAGTCGGTTAAGCGTCCGACTTCAGCCAGGTCACGATCTCGCGGTCCGTGAGTTCGAGCCCCGCGTCGGGCTCTGGGCTGATGGCTCAGAGCCTGGAGCCTGTTTCCGATTCTGTGTCTCCCTCTCTCTCTGCCCCTCCCCCGTTCATGCTCTGTCTCTCTCTGTCCCAAAAATAAATAAACGTTGAAAAAACAAAAAAATTTAAAAAGAGAGCAAGGTTTATAGAACAGATAAGGAAATTCAGAGTCAGATAACCTTTTGATCTTTGATTTTGAATTGGTAGCTCAGATGATGCCTCCAAAAAGGATCTCAATAATTTTCCCCCCCCCCTTTTTTTTTTAGCCAGCCACTTCTCCAGTCAAATTTTAAAAGGCTTAGAAGAACATGTGATTTTTAAAATATCCTGGAGGTCTTTTCCAGGCCTGGGCAACTCATGGGTCAATGCACAGCTATTTCTGTATGCAAGTAGAGTGGGGAGGGTGCCCTGACAGTTCACCGAAGGTCAGGGGCCTGACTGTCTGAACTGGGAGGTTGGACGGAGGAACTTCCTTCTTCCCTCTTGTGCCGCAGCTGGGCTTCACTACAGTACTGCAGACATGTTCTCGCGTGCCTGTACCTGCTGCAAGGAATTTTCTTCTGAGCTGGTCCCTTTAAATTGTGGGGACCCCGACTCCTGTGTCAAAGGTATAACACACAGGTGTGAACAGAGTAGTCATTTGTGGAGTAGTGTAGACTGAACCATGTAGGGGTAGCTTTGCAATGTACAGTCCCTAAATGAGAAATAAAGTTTCCAGCTGATTTGAAGCCCTGTTCTTTTTCAAGGTTTGAGCCATGCTTATAGGAAAAGAAATGCTCTGGTCAGATGGAGAGTGGAGGTGTGTGGACTGGCACCCAGGGATTGAGTTCCCAGCCCAGCTCTGCAGTTCATCTGTTGATTTTCTGGGCCAGGACTTTCTCTGGAAGTTACAGTACCTTTCAAGTTTGGGGGTTGGGTCAGTTTATTCTTGTGCTAGGCATTTTCTCCTTGCCCCTCCAGATCCTGTCTCCAGCCTTCTCCACCCTGTCCTGTGCCCTGGAAGCTGACCGGTAGGGACTAAACTAATGGGTCCCCTTGCTTCCTGGCCCCCTATTGAGTTCCTTACCCTATAAGGAAAACCGACAGGAGACTGAGAGGGGAGTAGAGGAGGAGTGGGGCCCAAGTATTGATTCTCCTGGCTCCTCCCTGACTCTGGGCTCCTGGCAGGCAGCCCTTTTCACAGGGTGTGCTGTCTCAAGGTTCCAGTTGCCTCTCCGCCCTCACCCATTTGGTCCTAGGGATGTAACTGTGGCAGTGTTACTGGCCCCAGAACGCTGCACTGTGGTTCCCCTACTCCCTGCCCATCCCTTATAAATGGCCCCTTTATTAAACTCTCCTCAAATTACCCAATTGGAAAGTGCCATCTGTTTCCTGCCAGAATCCTGATGGATACGGTTCCTAAGATCTTTTCCACCTCCGAAAAGAGATGCCGGCAAGCAGGGGAGGAGCTGGCCCTTTGGGGCTCCCGTTTTTCACTCGTGCCTCCCTTCGTGGTTCACCAGGATCAGGGGAGGGACGGACCGGTAGAAATACGATCCCTAAAGCACAGAAGTCACTGGGACGAGAATCACCCGTGCCTTGGTAGGCACAGGCTGTTAGAACCCTGGTTTCCAAAGAGTACGCAGGTGTGCTCTCCCACTGTGGTGGAGGGGTAAGAGCGAGATGGATCACCCCGCCCGAGCCTGGGCTGTCCCTCCTCCCCCTTGCCGCCTCTGTGACTGTGGGCGAGTGACTTCACCCTCCGAGCCTCAGCACCTTTTCCCTCCTAACCCAGAGTTGGTAACACCTACCCTGGCTGACACGGATTGCTAGGAGGTGCAAAGGAAGGAGCCTGTGGGAAACCCGCTTTGATGAACATCAAGTACAGGACGAAAGAGAATTGTGGTCATAAACAGCTTTTACTGTGGAAGGGGTCACAGACAGGGCAGAGAGCCCAGTGGGGACATTACCCCTGCTCCTGACCTAGCTGCAAACCCACCTCCGTTCTCTTTTCCCTGCTATGCGCGCTTGCCGAGACATATGTGGCTCCCAGAGAGTCAGTTTCAGGATCAAAGTGTGACCTCAGAGATACCAGATTACAGAGTCATGTCATCAGACAGCAGCAGCAGCTCTCTGACATTTCTGGAATTCAGATCCTGACCTTGAGGGTCTTAGGTGGCCATTGATGGCCCTTCTAAAAGCAGCTGCTTCAAAATAGTTCCAGGAGAGGATAAGGGAATGGAGTACGCTTTATTTATTCATTTTTAATTATCAAATTACCACAGAGACTTCTTGGCATACAAGAAAAACACGTGCTTGTAAACGACATACGTCAAGTGCAATTTTTTCTTTAAAAAATAATCAAGGGACTTAAAGAATTTCAGTCATATTGCCTTGGTACCGTTGGCAGTATGTTAGGCCATGCACATACAGTCCACATGCAGCACCCGTGCAGACGAGTGGAAGAGTTGAGGAAGGAGAAAACGGGTGAAGAAGTGACAGGTTGGGAGTCCACAGCATTACATGTCCTAGTGGGATACATACCTCACTGTATTTCTTACCCAGCAGTTCAGTACTGTGCACAGAGCAACGAGAGTGAACGTCAAGAGCATAGTACTTAGTGGAAAAAATAAGAATGAGATGCGCAAACTGATATTTCCGTTAAGTTAAAAATAGGTGCACAGAAGCACCCATTGCACATTTTGTAAGTGCTGTTGCAGACATAAGGATACACCTCAGGCACATTAGAAGATTTCGGTGTGGGGTGAAGGGAATGGAAATGGGCTCGAGGCATAAAAGGAAAAAAATGCATATGTACATAAATACAGGGCTTTTGCCTAGAGGGTGTTAATCAGAACTGTTGTGTATGGTAAACGCAAGCTGTGTTTTTGAGGTACACAACAAGCAAAGTCCTCAGTTTTCCTTTTTCTTTTAGGTTTTAAGAATTTTTTTTTTCTTTTTTTAATGTTTATTTATTTTTGAGACAGAGAGAAAGACAGAGCATGAGTGGGGGAGGGGCAGAGAGAGAGGGAGACACAGAATCCGAAACAGGCTCCAGGCTCTGAGCGGTCAGCACAGAGCCCGACGCGGGGCTCGAACCCACGAACCGTGAGATCATGACCTGAGCCGAAGTCGGACGCTTGACTGACTGAGCCACCCAGGCGCCCCTTTCTTTTAGGTTTTAAAAGAAACCTAAAAAGGGTTTTACTGTTAGGTTTGAATGCTCTTCCGCCAGAGCCCTCAGAGTAGCCCCTGAACCACAATGGTTAATGGCACAAAAGGAACATCTGTCGGGTCAGAACGCGAGCACAGCATAAAAGCCATGTAGAAACCACTGGAAGGAAAGGATGCCGTGAACCACACCTCAGGCTCACTTCTGGAAACTCACGACCCGGCCCGGTAGTGCCCACCAAGTGGGCCAGTGTTGATGCAGCAGGCAAGACTATTCCAAATATGGTTCTCTTTTGTTAAAAAAAAAAAAAAAATACTTAAGGGAAATTGGAAGATATGGCAAATGTGTGTAAACTTACCAGAAGAGCCTGTGTAAAATATTTTGAGCAACATACCTTTTTTTTTTTTTTTTTTAGGTGAATTTCTTTTTAGTGTCTCATGGGTAATTTTTTACAAAAATGATATCACACGTCTGTGTAATCCCATTTTACATTAATTACATTTTACATCCTTATCTCAGTTATTCTTTCCTTAATGTTGCATTTAATAGTATTTTTCCATTTTGCTACATAGACTTTGTCACCATCATTTTTAATGGCTGTGTAGCACTTTATTGACTAAATATACCAACATTTGTTAGAATGACATTTAAGCTACTTTCAACTTATCCCTGATTTACAAGTAATGCAGAAAATGCTGCATATAACCTTTCATATTTTAAATTAATCCCTTAGGATAGTCTCAGGAAATGGAATTACTGGATAAACTGGCGTACAAAAGCATCTATACTCTTGGTGCAAATTACTAAATTGCTTTCCAAAAGGATGGTAGCAATTTGCACTTAAAACAGTAATACGTTCTTGTAGCAACATTGTGTTTAAAAGTTCTTAATTGCTGCGGCGCCTGGGTGGCTCAGTCGGTTGAGCATCTATCTGACTTCAGCTCAGGTCATGGTCTCGCGGTTTGGGAGTTCGAGCCCCACATCGGGCTCTGTGCTGACAGCTCAAAGCCTGGATTCTGCTTTGGATTCCGTGTCTGCCTCTCCCCTGCTTGTTCTCTGTCTCTCAAAAATAAACATTTTTTTTAAATTTTAAAAAAGGTCTTAATTTAACAGCTAACATGCATTGCTTTCATTTTTGCACTTCTTTGATTAATAGCGACGTTGACAATTTTCCAAGTTTGAGATTAGTGTTTCTGGGCTTTTCTTTTCAATTTGTATGCAGCCTTTACCCAGTGTTTAGCTTTCGTC